>NC_082714.1:156709224-157456724 GCF_030144855.1 Hypanus sabinus | reverse complement strand
ACTTTTCAGCAAAAACCCATGAACATACATTTTCTGACACTGTATTCCATCTTCAGTTTCTTTGCCCATTCTCCTACTTTGTCTAATTCCTTTTGTAGCTCTTTGTTTCTTCAACTCTACTTGCCCCTGCACCTATCTTCATACTGTCAGCAAACCTGGCCACAAAGCCATCAATTCCATCATTAAAGTCATTGGCATATAACATTAAAAGAAACGGTTACAACATAGACTTCAGTGGAACACTACTAGTCATTGGCAGCCAACCAGAAAAGGCTCCCTTTATTCCCACTCTTTGCCTCCTGTCAGTCAGCCAATGCTCTATCCATGCTAGTATCTGTCCTGTAACACCATGGGCTCTTAACTTGTTAAGCAGCTTCAAGTGTGGCATCTTGTCAAAGGCCTTCTGAAAATTCAAGTACACAAGATCCACCAATTCTCGTCTATCCTGCTTGTTATATTTTCAACAAATTCCAGCAGATTTGTCAGGCAAGTTTTTCCCTTGAGGAAGCCAAGCTGACTTCAGCCAATTTTATCATACGCTTCCAAGTACCCAAAATCACATCCTTAGTAATCGACGCCAACATCTTCTCAATGACTGAGGTCAGACTAGCTGGCCTATAATTTCCTTTTTTCTGCCTCTCTCCATTCTTGAAGAGTGGAGTGACATTTCCAATTTTCGAATCCTCTGGATCCATGCCAGAATCCATTGATTCTTGAACAATCATTACTTCCACAATCTTTTTAGTCACCTGTTTCAGAACTCTGGGGTGTATGGCATCTGGTCCTGGTGACTATCTACCTTCAGAACTCTCAGTTTCCCATGCACATTCTCCTTAGTCATGGCAACTTCACTCACTTCTCTCCCCTTGACACCTAGAACTTTCACCATACTGCAAGTGTCTTCCACACTGAATACTTAATTATCTGTCATTTCCTTGTCCTCCATTTCTATCTCTCCAGTGTCATTTTCCAGCAGTCTGATTCTATTTTCACCTCTCTTTTAATGCCCCAGCAAACTTTTGGTATCCTCTTTAATATTATTGACTAGCTTTCCTTCGTATCCCATCTTTTCCTTCTTTATGACTTTTTTATTTGCCTTCTCTTGGTTTCTATAAAGCTTCCCAAACATCTAACTGCCCATTAATTTTCTTCCCTTTCTCTGGCTTTTAAATTGGCTCTGTCTTTTCATGTCAGCCACAGTTGTGTCACCCTCCCTTTAGAATACTCCTTCTTTCTTGAGATGTATGTATCTTGTGTCTTCCAAATTGCTCACAAAAAATGTAGCCATTGCTGCTCTGCCATCCTCCCTGCTAGTGTTTCCTTTCAACCATAAGACCATAAGATGTAGGAGCAAGATTACGTCAGCAGTTTGGACTGGAGAACTCATCTAGTGAGGTATTATGGGTGGAACTCAGGAATAAGAAAGGTTTGACCACGTTAATGGGGCTATATTATAGACCACCCAACAGTCCAAGCGATTTCGAGGAACAAATTTGCAGAAAGGTTGCAGACTATTGCAAGAAATGTAAGGTTGTTATAATAAAAAAACACAAAATGCTGGCAGAACTCAGCAGGCCAGACAGCATCTACGGGAGGAGGTAGTGACGATATTTCAGGCTGAAACCCTTCATCAGGAGTGAAGTAACATGGGATGGTCGAGGGGGGATGAGAAGTGGGGGGAGGGATGAAGTAGAGAGCTAGGAAGTGATAGGCTGGAGGGAAATGGGCTGGGGGGAGGTGGAGAATTATGGGAAATAAAAGAGAAAGAAAGGTAGGGCTGGGGGGAGATTACAGTGAGGGGGGAAAAAAGAGAGAGAAAGAGAACCAGACTAAAATAATAGATAGGGATGGAGGTAAGGGGGGGGGGGGGCAGGGGTATCAACAGAGGTCTGTGAGTTGAATGTTCATGCCGGCAGGTAGGAGGCTACCTAGACGGGAGATAAGGTATTGTTATAATAGTTTGTTTTTAACTTTTCACATATTGACTGGGATTCCCATACGGAAAAAGGACTAGATGAGATTGAGTTTGTCAAATGTGTTCGGGGAAGTTTTCTTAATCAGTACGTAGAAGTCCCACTGAGAGAGTGTGTGACACTTGATCTGCAATTAGGGAATCAGACAGGGCAGGTGACAGAAGTTTATGTAGGTGAAAACATTGCATCTACTGATAAGAATGTCATTAGGTTCAATGTAAATATGCAAAAAGATAGGTCTGATGCACGAGTTGAGATTATAAATTGGAGAAAGGCCAATTTTGGTGGTATCAGGATCAGCAAGTATGGATCAGATCAAGCTAATCTCTGGCAAAGGTGTACTTGGTACACGGGAGGACTTCAAAAGTGAAAATTTAAGATTACAAAGCTTGTATGTGCCTGTCAGAATAAAGGGTAAAGGTAACAGTTGTAGGAAACCTTGGTTTTCAGGAAATATTGAGACCCTGGCTAAGAAGTAAAAGGAGGTGCATAGCATCTACAGGAAGGTAGGAACAAATGAGGTGCTTATGCAATGTAAGAAATGCAAGAGAACACCTAAGAAGGAGATCAGGAGGCTAAAAGAAGGCATGAGGTTGCCTTAGCAGACAAGATGAGGAGAATCCTAAGGGATTCCACAAGTATGTTAAAAGGATTGCAATGAACAAAATCGGTCCTCTGGAAAATCAGAATGGTAACCCCTGTGTGTGGATGGGGAAGGTCTTAAAAGCAGTTTTTGCATCTGCGTTTACTCAGGAACCAGACGCAGATTCTATAGACATTAGGCAAAATGGTATCAACCTCATGGACTCTATACAGATTGCAGAAGAGGAGGTGTTCTTGAGGCAAATTAATGTAGATAAGTCCTCAAGGCCTGACAAGGTGTTCCCTTGGACCCTTTGGGAGGCAAGTGCAGAAATTGTTGTGGCCCTAGTAGAGATATTTAAATCATCCTTAGAGACAGGTGAGGAGCTGGAGGATTTGAGGATAGCTAATGTTGTTCTGCTGTTTAAGAAAGGCTCTAAAAATAACCAAGGAATTATAGGCAGCCAACAAGAAAAGATTCCCGTTTTTCTCACTCTTTGCCTCCTACCAATCAACCAATGCTTGTGCCTTTCTTGTAATACCATGGGCTCCTAACTTGTTAAGCAGCCTTATGTGTGGCATCTTGCCAAGGCCTTCTAAAAATCCAAGGACATACATCCACTGATTTTCCTTTGTCTGTCCAGCTTGTTATCTCTTCAAAGAATTCCAACAGATTTGTCACGCAAGATTTCCCTTGTGGAAACCATGCTCACACATGCCTGCAATTACCCGAAAACTACATCCTTATCATTCAACTCAGAAGAGATCCCAATGATCCATACTCCTCAATCCCTGCCCCCTCACCAGTTACTCAGCCATGCATTCATTTGTCAAATCATCCTATTCTTACCCTCAATGGCATGTGGCACTGGCAGCAATCCTGAGATTACTATCCTGGAGGCCCTGTTACTCAGCTCTCTACCTAGGTCCCTAAAATCTCTCTTGAAGACCTCCTTACTTTTCAGACCTACACCTTTGGTGCCAATATGTACAAAGACTTCTGGCTGCTCACTCTCCCACTTCAGAATGCTGTGGACCTGATCCAAGACATCCCTGACTGGGGTACCTAGGAGGCAATGTGCCATCTGGGCGGCTATATCGTGTCCACAGACATATTGCAGTCCTCTGCACCTCTCTTGTCTTCTGAGTCACAGCACCAGACTCTGTTAGAGACCCAGTCACTGTGACTCCCACTGGAGTTTGTCCCCATCAACAGTATCCAAAGTGATCTACCTATTATTGAGAGGAACAGCCCCAGGGATAATCTGCGGATACTCTGCATTGACAGCCCATTTCCCATCCTTCTCCTGACAGTCACCCAGATACCTGCCTCTTGCAACCTAGGAATGACTACCTCCCTGTAGCTCCTATCCATCACTTCCTCAGTCTCCTGTACGAGCCAAATGTCATCGAGCTGCAGCTCCAGTTGCTCAACACATTCTCTGAGGAGCTGCAGCTCGGTGCCACTGGTGCAATGAAATTATCCAGGAGGCCAGAGGTCTCCCAGGATTTCTACGTCTCACACAAAGAACCAAACACAGCCCCTGGAGCCATTCTCACTGCACTAACTGTGTCCTGACAGATGAGGAATGAGCATGGTCTCCTGGGGAGGAACAGCTTCCACATTCTCATTCGCATCACCTTGTCTGACCCTTTCCAATATTCTTACCAATGGAAATGTCTTTTCCGTCGAGTCTCTTCATTTACAAAAGCTCCATCCATGTCACCTTCTATGGGGTAATAAGTCCCTGCTTTAGCTGACAATTCACTTTTCACTGGATAATGTGGCTTATCAGCCCCTTATTCATCCCCAGACACCCATCAACCTCAACCAGCTTCTAACCTGCTTCAAACCTCAGCATTTGTGTGACTGAACTAGAGTGAAAGTTCACGGAAGCTTGAGATGCTTTCATGCCCCTGACAGATTCTTACCTTTCCTTCAGCATTGCTCTGCTGGTTGGAACTCATACCGTTCCTGAATTTGTCTTGATCTCTCAAGGAGCTAGATGAAGAATGCAACAGTAACCAGAACAGTTATCTCTCTGGTACCGAGTAGATCATGAACACCTGCAGATCTTGAATTTATAGTAAACGAGGTATGCGGAAATAGCTTAAAGCACATAATGACTTCAACTTAAGAACTGGCTCTAGTAGCAATGATTACAAATTGTCAAGTTATGAGGAAATGTAAACACTGAAAACTACTGACAAAACAAACTTCATGCTTGTTGTTGTTTAAAGGGCTTCTATTAAAATACACCCAGGAATGAGGCAGAGCAGGAGGATAGGACAATGTTTTCTGTGATTATGGAAATGTTTCTCTGGAACCATGAGCTATGGTAATAATCGCTGGGCGTGGTGGATCAGACAATAAGAGTTGGAGAGCAAAATGAACCTTTCCTCATCACACAGAGGTCTGAGGTGCTGAGCCTCAACTTCTTGGTGAAAAAAACATAAAGAACTGGAAGGCTGGAGGCAGCGAGTGGGAATAAAAGGATCCTTGTCTGGTTGGCTGCCAGTGACTAGTGATGTTCTGCAGGGAATGGTGTTGGGATCGCTTCTTTTTATGCTGTATATCAATGATTTAGATGATGGAATAGATGGCCTTGTTGCCAAGTTTTCAGATGATAAGAAGCGTGGCGAAGGGGAAGGTAATGTTGAGGAAACAGGTAGGCTGCGGAAGAACTTGGACAGATTAGGAGAATGGGCAAGAGAGAGGCAGATGAAATACAGTGTTGGAAAATGCATGGTCATGCACTTCGATACAAGAAATAAATGTGTGGACTATTTTCTAAACGGAGAGAAAATCCAAAAATCTGAGGTGCAAAGGGACTTGGGAGTCCTTGGGCAGAAGACCCTAAAGGTTAACTTGCAGGTAGAGTCAGTGGTGAGGAAGGCAAATGCAATGTTAGAATTCATTTCAGGAGGTCTCGAATACAAGAGCAGGGATATAATGCTGAGGCTTTATAAGGCACTGATGAGGCCTCACGTTGAGTATTATGAACAGTTTTGGGCCTCTCATCTCAGAAAAGATGTGCTGGCATTGGAGAGGGTCCAGAGGAAGTTCACAAGGATAATTCCAAGATCAAAAAGATTATCATACGAAGAATGTGTGATATCTCTGGGTTTGTACTCGCTGTAATTTAGAAGGCTGGGGGGTATCTCATTGAAACTTTTCAAATGCTGAAAGGCCTAAACAGAGCAGGTGTGGAAAGGATGTTTCCCATGGTGGGCAAGTCTAGGACAAGAGGGCACAGCCGCAGGATAGAGGGGCTTCCATTTAAAACAGAGATGCAGAGAAATTTCTTTAACCAGAGGGTGATGAACTTGTGGAACTTATTACCACAGGAAGCTGTAGTTGCCAGAAATGGGGCTGAGGAGGGGAAAAAGGATCAGCCGTGATTGAATGGTGGAGCAGACTCGATGGGCCAAAAGACCTTATTCTGCTTCTTTGCCTGATTGTCTAAGGGCTGGGCATGGAGCAGTTGTGGGGGATCACTGCTGGTGTAGTGGTCACAGACAGATTATGTCAATGTGCCCATGGTGTGAAACCACCATCACTTTGCATATTAGGACAATGGACCATCTCATGTGCTCTGATTGCAAAAACGACAATAGAATTCTTCTCTTGGTATGGTGCCATTGGTAACTTTGTTTATGTTCAAATTCCTTATTAGCATAATAAATCACCAATAACATTCTGATAATGCAGATTTTAATAAAATAGAATCTACATTGTAAGAGTTTACAATACTTCTCATTTAGTAAAATAACTGGCTGACTGTTGGAGTTTGTGATCTGCTGTTTAGCGCCTGTGAACTACAATTTTGGTGGTGTGTTTTCAGGCCGATTGAGCGATCTGGTGCTTTGCTGTCTTCGAGAGTGTTCCTTGATGCTTCATGTGAAGCCCAGAAATGGGGCGTGAGCCCGTGATCGATTCCATTTCTCACTAAACTCCCAGATTAAAGTCCTGAGAAAGATTGTAATAATCGAGGTGGGTGCGGACAATGAACGGGTGCTCAGCATGTCTACCAGCCTCTTGCTCGCTGCTCGCAGGGGAAGGTGTCTGTGTGTGACCGTCTCTCTCTCTCTCTCTCTCTCTCTCTCTCCCCCCCTCCCCTCCTCTCTCTCCCCTCTCTCTCTCCCCACCTCTCTCTCTCTCCCCTCCTCTCTCTCCCTCTCTCCCCCTCTCTCTCTCCCCCTCCCTCTCCCTCCCTCTCTCGATGCTGTTGGAGGATGGTACTTGAGCAAGGTTTAATCAACTTGGTTTGTGGGCTGGACTCTGTAGTTCATGTTATGATGTGTTGCTGGTTTCTGGTCACTACTAGCTTGTTGCTATTTCGGAAAATTTTGTATCAGGGCAGCCTGCAGATAGTGAACATGGAGCTGAACTGAATATGTTGTTCACGTGATTTGTTTTTTTAATGTGTGTGGGGGGGTACTGAAGTTTCTCTTTAAATGGGTTCCATGTTTTTTTTTTGATTTCATGGCTGTCTGTGGGGACGATCTCAGGGCTGTATACTGTAACACAGGAACAGAGAATCATAGAAAATCTACAGCTCAATACAGGCCCTTCGACTCACAAAGCTGTGCCGAATATGTACTTACTTTAGGAATTACCTAGGGTTACCCATAGCCCTCTATTTTTCTAAGCTTCATATACCTATCCAGGAATCTTTTAAAAGATAACCCTGTTATTATATCACCGTTCCAGAATCTGTCTCCCTATCTGCTCCTCGATATCCCTGTTACTATTGGTTGGTCTATAAAAAACACCCAGTAGAATTATTGACCCCTTCCTGTTTCTAACATCCATCCGTAGAGAATCCGTCGGCAATCCCTCCACGAGTTCCTCCTTTTCTGCAGCCGTGGCATGACCTCTGATCGACAGTGCCACACCTCCACCTCCTTTGCCTCCCTCCCTGTCCTTACTGAAACATCTAAAGCCTGGCACTCTAATTAGCCGTTCCTGCCCCTAAGCCATCAAGTCTCTGTAATGGCCACAGCATCATAGCTCCAAGTACTGATCAATGCTCTAAGCTCATCCGCTTTCAATCTTTTCGATACACTCTTTAAAAATAAATGTACTTATGTTCTCTGATTCTCTGAATCAACTAAATGTTACCCTATAATCCTTCATTTGCATCCTTGTCTCGATATGCCAAAAGACTCTGGTCCTATGCAGTGGAAAGGGGAGCAATGCTGCTCAAAGAGTTTCCTTGCCTGTGTTGACTAAACACTATCCGTAAACTGTCTTCGTACAGCCATTATCTGCAACCATTGCCTTGCTGTACCTTCCACACTCCTCCCTCCTGTTCTGTAAAGGACAACTCAAATCTTACTGAATCTCAACAGCACAGTCTCTGAAACCCTGAGACAGTTTCACCAGGGGCAGGTCACTGTTGTGCTGGAGGAGGCTGCTGTGTGGGCCATCACTGTACAGAGTTCCCTCAGGCAAGAGATTAAAACAAATATCACAACAAGCAGGAATCGGAACAGAGTTCACAGCCTCGGAACAGTGGGACATCCCTTTAGGACAAAGATGAAGAAAACTTTGTTTAGCCAGCGGGTGGCAAATCTGTGGAATTCATTGTTACAGACAGCTGTGGAGGCCAAGTCATTGGGTATACTTAAAGCAGAAGTTTATAAAGTCTTGATTATTGAGAGCAGGGAGAAAGATGGAATTCTCATCTCCTTGTTTATCTGCACTTGAGGATTCATGGGTCCCATATTTGTTGCTGTTGTTAAGTGCCATCGAGTCACCATTGACTCATGGTGACCCTATGGATCGTTGGCGATGTGGTAATGTTGGCATTGAGATAAGGTTCTGCAAAGTGAGTCCAGGGAGTAGGGTGCTGTGTTAAAGGGCAGGACCTCCAGGATTGTTATCTCAGGATTGCCCCATGCAAAGTGTCCGTGAGGCCAAAAAAAAGTTTATACAATTTAATGTGTGTCTAAAAAGTTAGTGTAGGAGGGAGGGCTGAAGATTTTTGGATCATTGGGCTCTCTTCCAGGAAAGGTAGGACCTGCACAGAAGGGACGGTTTGCACTTGAACTGGAGGGGGGATGAAGGTTTGCTCGTGCTGCACTGTGGGGCGGGGGTTTAAACTGGAGTTGCGGGGTGATGGGAACCAGAGTGCCAGAACAGTTAGTGCAGACGTTTTTTTTTTGAGAGAGATGGGAACCAGCATTGGGAATGGAAAAAGAGAGGAGTGTTAAGGAATAAATTACTAGACTAGCTTGAATTCCTCGTTCTGATTGTTTGCAAAAGCCCTGTTCTCTATGCTACTCCTAATTGACAGGGTACTGGTATCCTTTCTAAAACACATGCCTCGCTCAGTGGTCTGAGGGGAGGAATGATTCCTACTGAATAATGGTTTCACTTTCAATTCTCTGCACACTGAATAATGGTTTCACTTTCAATTCTCTGTACACTCTCAGATGAAAAGTTGGCACAACCCCGTCCTATCTGACAAAGGGTGTGACTTGTGAAAGGTGTAGTCATTTGGGGAGGGATGGGTAGGGCGTTAATGAACTGACTGGAGGAATGAAGCTTCACAGCAGAGACAGTTGTTGGATTAAACTGTAGAATAGTTACTTAACTTGATATTTCTTGTAGCTTAACTTTACAATCTCCAATATATATCAATACCCAGCGCCTGGCCTGACACCTTGCCCTATTGTCCTGTTTATTATTTATTGTAACGCCTACACTGTTTTGTACACTTTATGCAGTCCTGGGTAGGTCTGTAGTCTAGTGTAGTTGTTGTGTGTTTTTTTTCTGTGTTGTTTTTATGTAGTTCAGTCTAGTTTTTGTACGATGTCATGTAACACCATGGTCCTGGAAAACGTCTCATTTTTACTATGTACTGTACCAGCAGTTATGGTCGAAGTGACAATAAAAGTGACTTGACTTGACTTGACTTCTACTAGTTCAATGAATTTTCTAGTAATTTCAGTACAGCTGCCTCAATATTTGGGCCTGTACTCACTGGAACTTAGAAGAATGCAAGGGGATCGCGTGGAAATCTACCGTGTGGTGAAAGGACTAAATAAGCTGGATATGGAGAGGATGTTTCCTATCGTGGAGGTACCCAAAACTAGAGAGCCCAGTCTCAAAATTGAGGGGTGACCTTTTAGAACAGAAGTAAGGAACAAGTATTTTACCCCAAGAATGGTGAATCTGTGGAATGCTCTGCCCCAGGGTGCAGTGGATGCTAAATCCATGGGTATATTTAAAGCAAAATTTGATGGATTCCTGATTGGTCGGGCATCAAGAGATATGGTGAGAAGGAAGGGGTTTAGGTCAGCCATGATGAAATGGCGGAGTGGACCCATGGGCTGAATGGCCTTGTCCTGCTCCTATGTCTTATGGTCTTATGGAATTTGAAGCTGCCCACCCTTTCACTGTTGACTGCTTGATGAGGATTATTCCTGTACCTTCCCCCTCCTGAGATCCACATTCAATTCGGTTGTATGTAGAAAGGGTCCAGGCAGATGGTACGTAAATGGTACTACATACGGCAGTTAGCAAGACCCCTCCACTCCTTTGGTTCAACCAAAGATTCCACTGCTGACCACCTAGTAAGAACTGGACCATCCCTTCCTAATGTTCACATTCAATTCGATCACAGCCTTGCGTGTTTGGATGCACAGAAAGTCTAGGCAGCGGGGACAAATATGGTACTATGTAGGCCAGATAACAACACTGGTTGAAGCTAAAGGTCCCATTTTAGAATGAAGGAGATAAGTATCACTAATGTGACTTGGAGAGTCATCAGTGATATAGACATTGCTCCTCCTGTTACTCAAATCAAGTCCCAGCTCACCTGGTTGCTGTAGAAGACTTCACTCTGATCCTCAACCTCAGGGCTGGGGATTTATGCAATCTGTTCTAAGAAGGTTGATAACATCCTTCAAAGCATTTTCATCTGCAAAAGTCATTTCTGTGCACATTGCAGTCTCATATGCTCTTCACAGCTCTGGTCTGGTTATCAAAGTAGAAAAAAGAATCAAACTGTACATTTCAGGGGTATATTCAATGGCAACCCACCTTCTCAATGTATGTCGGCCCTCTAAAGCACAACCAACAACCTGACTGGTTAGATGGTAACACATTATTCTGTGAGAACTAAAATGACAAGTGTGTTGGTGTCATGACGCATAGAACACACTAAACTTATCACAAGCAGTAATCCGAAAGTTTAGATAGTCAGTCCTTGTCAAAAAGGGTTTTCTGGCCATTGGTTCTCTGCTTTGTGACACTGTTTCCTTAATGTGCGATGTGTGGATCCTCATTGGCTTCACCTGCACCTTCAGAGCAATGTACCTAGTCAGCTGTACTTAAAATGGGCCTTCCCACCAAGGCTCAAGGCAATGCTTTCGTCAGTTCAATCTCATCACTGTCCTGTCTCCCTTTCTTTTCACCATCTACACCAGCTACAACGCAGAGTCTTGCCATCTTCAGAAGTTTTCTGATGACTCTGCCATAGTTGGATGCATCAGCAAGGGAGATGAGGCTGAGTACAGGGCTACGGTGAGAAACTTTGTCTCATGGTGCGAGCAGAATCATCTGCAGCTTAATGTGAAAAAGACTAAGGAGCTGGTGGTGGACCTGAGGAGGGCTAAGGCACCGGTGATGCCTGTTTCCATCCAAGGGGTCAGTGTGGACATGGTGGAGGATTACAAATACCTGGGGATATGAATGGACAATAAACTGGACTGGTCAAAGAACACTGAGGCTGTCTACAAGAAGGGTCAGAGCCGTCTCTACTTCCTGAGGAGACTGAGGTCCTTTAACATCTGCCGGACGATGCTGAGGATGTTCTACGGTCTGTGGTGGTCAGTGCTATCATGTTTGCTGTTGTGTGCTGGGGCAGCAGGCTGAGGGTAGCAGACACCAACAGAATCAACAAACTCATTTGTAAGGCCAGTGATGTTGTGAGAGTGGAACTGGACTCTCTGACGGTGGTGTCTGAAAAGAGGATCCTGTCCAAGTTGCATGCCATCTTGGACAACGACTCCCATCCACTCCATAATGTACTGGTTAGGCACAGGAGTACTTTCAGCCAGAGACTCATTCCACCGAGATGTAACACTGAGCGTCACAGGAAGTCATTCCTGCCTGTGGCCATCAAACTTTACAACTCCTCCCTCGGAGTGTCAGACACCCTGAGCCAATAGGCTGGTCCTGGACTTATTTCCACTTGGAATAATTAATATTATTATTTAATTATTTATGGTTTTATATTGCTATATTTCTACACTATTCTTGGTTGGTGCGGCTGTAACGAAACCCAATTTCCCTCGGGATCAATAAAGTATGTCTGTCTGTCTCTCTGTCTGTCTGTCTCTCTGTGTCTGTCTGTCTGTCTGTCTGTCTGTCTGTCTATCAGTACCCATCTCCAGGCTAGTAGGTGTAACACTCTGAAGCCAGTACGATCTTCTGGCCTTCAAGTACCAGATGGTACTTTTAAGAGTTTTTGTCAGTGCCACACAATACAGCAGTATGCTTTCACTCATGGTATGGATGTCATCTGTTTAACCCAGAGGGGAGGAGCCACTGGTAATAGCATGAGGCATGCCAATACTATCCCATTCACAGACAGGCCTGTCACATGACTGGGAGCACAGCACGTAGTCATGAGAACCATGTTACACTGTACCGCTGTCACAAAGCAATGCCGTTTCAGCGTGGACGGAAGGTAAAAACGAAGAGAAAAAGCTTCAGTTGCTGATTTATCCGGCGTGTGGATATAGCCTTAGGCTACTAAAACGGCGTTTTCCTCCCCCGAAACCAAAGCTTTTCAGAAACACTTTCCAGGCTGGATATTTTTGAAAACACTGCTCGGGCAGATCAGTGTGGACGGAATAACCAGTGACTTTTGAAAACACTGTCAGATGGCAAAGAGACTGAAGCCAGATAGAAATGTACTCACCAGATGCTTTGACCCATAACTTACTGAATAAATAAGTATACTCACTTTGCCGTTTTCTGTCCTTGCTCGTATGAAGGTGGTTTACCTATTTATGCAAGTACTTCTCTGACAATAGATGTGTAGCAGCCTAATGTCACATTGTATGGAAATACAAGATTACACTGATGCAGACATGTTTTATACATTTAACAAGGTGCTTTATTAATGCAACGGAGTTAGTCAGTTTTTCAATGATCGTCGTCAGCCGGGTCAATCTGTCTGTGAACTCCCTGTCGGTTGCCTCCGTACGCTCCAGTATCTGTTTTTTTTAGTTTTAAGTTCTGCGTGGGAGCCAACAGCTGCCCGTCGTTTTAAGTTTTTCTAGTCTGTAACTACACAAACGCGCACTTTCACAGCGAGATTCGACACCAAACATGTCGCTTGTTTTCGGTAGATGTGTCCTGCGCATGCACAGCAGGAGGAGATTCGCCGAAATCTCCTTTTCAATGTGGATAGAGATACTTTCAAAAACGTGTAGTGTGGATTCCTATCGTTTTTACCCAAAACTGGCTTTTTCAAAATTATCCGGTTTAGTGTGGATGTAGCCTAAATGACCACAGGGGCATGGTGTAGCGGTGTGCTACACACAGCGCTGAAATAATGACACGGAGTCTGTGAACTGCAGTTGCAAAAGAGGTTTATTCAAACTTCGTGGCCTCGCTTTAAATCCTTCCTGATCCTGCCCTCCCCGGGCGGGAATGCTGTAGGGGGCGTATATTCACAGTCCCGTCCCGCGGGCGGGCTTTTCCCCTTGCTGGTGAAGCAGGCTTGGTGCCCTCTTTGGGACCGGCCTCAATGCCGGCGCGTGCCGCTTTGTGAGCCAGTTCGAGAGCGCTGGGAAGTGGGTCGCCACATAATCCCCCCCCCCAGAACCGGCGATACACCCTCCAATGTCCACAGTCTGGGTCGGACTCTGTTTGGGAGGTCTGCCTCTGCGCCGCGGTGCCTGAATCTTGACCGGCTGCGCCAAGTCCACATGGGCTGGTTTGAGTCGGTCCACTGTGAAAACCTCCTCTTTCCCCCCAATGTCCAGCACGAATGTGGACCCATTGTTTCTGATCACCGTAAACGGCCCCTCGTAGGGCCGCTGGAGTGGTGCCCGATGTCTGCCCCGTCGTACAAAAATGAACTTACAGTTTTGCAGGTCTTTGGGTACGCAGGTCGGGTTCTGCCCATGCTGCGAAGTGGGTATGGGGGCCAGGTTACCGAGCCTCTCGTGTAGTCTGTCCAGGACTGCTGCGGGATCTTCCTCTTGCCCCCTTGCTGGTACGAACTCCCCTGGGACGACCAGGGGTACACCGTACACCAACTCGGCCGACGAGGTGTGCAAATCGTCTTTGGGCACTGTGCGGATTCCGAGCAGGACCCAGGGAAGCTCGTCCACCCAGTTAGGCCCTTTGAGGCGGGCCATGAGAACCGACTTCAGGTGATGGTGGAAACGCTCCACCAGTCCGTTCGACTGTGGGTGGTAGGCAGTTGTGTGGTGCAGCTGTGTCCCCAAAAGGCTGGCCAAAGCTGACCACAGGCTGGAGGTGAACTGGGCGCCTCTGTTGGAGGTAATGTGGGCCGGTACCCCAAAGCGAGATACCCAGGTGGCAATCAGTGCCCGGGTGCAAGATTCGGAGGCAGTGTCGGTGATTGGGATCGCCTCTGGCCATCTGGTGAACCGGTCCACGATAGTGAGGAGGTGCCGCGCTCCGTGCAACACTGGCAGGGGGCCCACGATATCCACAAGAATGTGGTCGAAACGCCGGCGGGTGGGGTGGAACTGCTGCTGCAGAGCTTTGGTGTGCCGCTGCACCTTGGCTGTTTGGCAGTGCATGCACGTTCTGGCCCATTCACTGACCTGCTTGCGGAGTCCGTGCCAAACGAACCTGTTGGCTACCATCCGGATGGTTGTCCTGATGGAGGGGTGCGTTAAGTTGTGAATGGAGTTGAAAACGCGTCGCCGCCAGGTTGCCGGGACAACGGGATGGGGTTGGCCGGTGGTGACGTCACAGAGTAGGGTCCTCTCACCTGGGCCTACAGGGAGGTCCTGGAGCTGCAAACTGGAGACTGCAGTCCTGTAACTAGGGATCTCCTTGTCTGCCTGCTGCACCTTCGCCAGCGCTTCACAGTCTACCCCCTGGGACAGGGCCTGGATGTTAGGGCGGGAGAGGGCGTCCGCCACGACATTGTCCTTTCTGGAGACATGCCGGACATCCGTCGTATATTCGGAGATGTAGGACAGATGTCGCTGCTGGCGGGACGACCAGGGGTTGGATGCTTTCGTGAACGCAAAGGTAAGCGGTTTGTGGTCCGTGAATGCAGTGAAGGGCCTACCTTCTAAGAAGTACCTGAAATGCCGGATTGCCTGGTATAGCGCCAACAGTTCCTGGTCGTAAGCACTGTATTTGATCTCGGGTGGTCGCAGGTGTTGCTGAAAAACGCCAGGGGTTGCCAGCGACCCGTGATAGGTTGTTCCAGCACCCCACCGACTGCCGTGTTGGATGCGTCCACTGTGAGGGCGGTAGGGACGTCCGTTCTGCGGTGCACTAGCATCGTGGCGTTTTCCAAGGCTTCTTTGGTTTTAACGAAAGCAGCGGCAGACTCCTCGTCCCAAGCAATGACCTTGCCCTTACCCAACATCAGGGCGAACAGGGGTCGCATGATTCGGGCAGCTGAAGGGAGGAAGCGGTGGTAGAAATTCACCTTACTCACAAATTCCTGAAGGCCTTTGATTGTGTTGGGTCGGGGGAAATGGCGGACCGCATCTACTTTGGCAGGCAGAGGGGTTGCCCCATCTTTAGTAATCCTGTGGCCCAGGAAGTCAATGGTGTTGAGCCCGAACTGGCATTTGGCCGGGTTGATTGTCAGGCTGTATTTACTCAGTAGGGCAAAAAGTTGACGGAGGTGGGACAGATGCTCCTGATGACTGCTGCTGGCTATGAGGATGTCATCCAAATAGATGAAAGCGAAGTCCAGGTCACATCCCACTGCGTCCATTAACTGCTGGAACGTCTGTGCGGCATTCTTTAGGCCGAATGGCATGCGGAGGAACTCAAAAAGGCCGAACGGGGTGATGAGTGCCGTTTTGGGGATGTCGTCCGGATGCATCGGGATTTGATGGTATCCCGGGATGAGGTCCACCTTGGAGAAGATCTGTGCGCTGTGCAGGTTTGCTGCAAAGTCCTGAATGTGCAGCACAGGGTAGCGGTCCAGCGTTGTAGCCTCGTTCAGCCTGCGGTAGTCGCCGCATGGTCTCCAGCCCCCTGTTGCTTTGGGCATCATGTGCAGGGGGGAGGCCCATGGGCTGTCGGACCGCCGGATGATCCCCAATTCCTCCATCCTCTTGAACTCCTCCTTCGCCAGTCAGAGCTTGTCCGGGGGAAGCCACCGAGCACGGGCGTGGAGGGGTGGTCCTTGTGTCGGGATGTGGCGCTGGACTCTGTGTCTGGGCATGACAGCGTGATGGAGTCGAGGTGTGGGGCTGGCAACTGGGCTTCACCCAGGGAGAACGTCTGAAAGGTCTCGGCATGGACCAGTCTCTTCCTTGGCAGGTTGACCAGTAGGCTGTGAGCCCGCAAAAAATCTGCTCCCAGGAGTGGTTGGGCCACGGCGGCCAGTGTGAAGTCCCACGTGAACTGGCTGGAGCCGAACTGTAGCCGCACCGTACAGGTGCTGTAGGTCCGTATTGTGCTGCCATTTGTGGCCCTCAGGGTGGGTCCCGGTTCTCTGTTGCGGGTGTTGTAACTTGTCAGAGGTAAGACACTGATCTCGGCTCCGGTGTCGACCAAAAAGCGGCGTCCCGACTGCTTTTCCCCGACATACAGGAGGCTATCCTGATGGCCAGCTGTCGTAGCCATCAGCGGTGGCTGGCCCTGGCATTTCCTGGGAACTTGCAGGGCGGGCTACAGCGGCGGGCTTCTGCGCCCCACCGCTGGTGGTAGAAGCACCATTGTTCATTGGTCTCCTCACCCCTGCCTCTGGGGTTAGCGGGCTCTGCGGCCGGGCCTGGACTGGTTTGCTGCTGGGAGCATGGCCTGGTGATCTGTGCGATGGATGCCCCTTCTTGACTTTCCACAGCACGTCCGCCCGGGCCGCCACCTTCCGGGGGTCACTGAAATCCGCGTCGGACAGCAGCAGGCGTATGTCCTCGGGCAGCTGCTCCAGGAATGCCTGCTCAAACATGAGGCAGGGCTTGTGACCTCCGGCCAGGGACAGCATCTCGTTCATCAAAGCCGATGGTGGCCTGTCCCCCAAACCATCCAGGTGCAGTAAGCGGGCAGCTCGCTCGTGCCGTGAGAGTCCGAAAGTCCTTATGAGCAAGGCTTTGAATTCTGTGTATTTGCCATCCGCTGGGGAAGACTGTATGAACTCCTCAACCTGGGTGGCTGTCTCCCGGTCGAGGGAGCTCACCACGTAGTAGTAACGTGTGGCATCCGAGGTTATCTGCCGAATGTGGAATTGGGCTTCTGCCTGCTGGAACTATCGGTGAGGTCGCAGCGTCCAGAAGCTTGGCAGTTTCAACGAAACTGCATGAACAGATGCGGCGGCATTTATCTCCGGTCCAAATATCGTTTGGACCGTCGGGGTCACCAATTGTAGCGGTGTGCTACACGCAGCGCTTAAATAACAACACGGAGTCGGTGAGCTGCAGTTACAAAAGAGGTTTATTCAAACTTCGCAGTCTCGCTTTAAAGCCTTCCTGATCCCGCCCTCCCTGGGCGGGAATGCTGTAGGGGGCGTATTCACAGTCCCGTCCCGCGGACGGGCTTTTCCCCTTGCTGGTGAAGAAGGCTTGGTGCCCTCTTTGGGACCGGCCTCAATGCCGGCGCGCGCCGCTTTGTGAGCCGCTTCGAGCGCGCTGGGAAGTGGGTCACCACAATGGATAGAATAAATCAGAGACATTACCAGCTCCTCAGTAATCGATTGTACACCACAATGTATTTGCATTGTCTACAAACCTGACCTGTTATCATTCAGACCACCCACAACATTCTTGTGTTGGCCAATCAGCACATTCTCCTTTCTCCCACATGCTTTGCCAAAGCAACTAAATGAACTTCCATGCTAATCTGGGAAAGGATGGAGTGGGGAGCAGTTGTCTATCGTTAATGCCCATCAGGATACCAGACTTTCTAGGTTTGCAAATCAATCACAGAATTAGTTCTGTCCTTCCATTTCCCCACATCCATGAAATTTTCAAAAGCCCAAAATGCCTTTCATCTGAAGAGTCATTTCTGTGCACAGCGCAGTCTCATACTTCCTTCACAGCTCTAGTCTTTTTATCAAAGTAGAATACAGGATCAAAGTCAGTACAATTCAGGCGTATGTTCAATGGCAACCCACATTCTCAATGTATATGGTCCCTCCAGAGCACACCCGACAACCACACCAGTTAGTATGTGGCACAGTGATACCCCAAACAAAAACAGTGAAGTTTGTTAATATCATCATACAGTTCTGTGCTTAGGCAGAAAGCAGACACAAAGATTATCAGAGGCAGTAATAATCAAACAATTCAGATAGACAGTACTTGTCATCAGGTTTTTCTGGCAACTGGCTTCCTGGTTTGGTGGTCATTTGGTTTGGTTTGTGTGGATGCACATCAGCTTCGTTTAGACATTCAGAACAATATATCTAGTCAGCATCACTTGAAATGGGCCTTCCCACCGAGACTTGAGGCGATTCTTTCGATGACAGGATCTCACCAGCACGCTTTCTCCGTCCTGGTAGGTCTGACACTCTCCAGTAAGCACGATCTCCTGGACTTCAGTCCCTGTTGATGGGAAACCTTTAACAGTTTCTATCAGTTTCACACAATGCAGCAACATGCTTTCACTCATGGTATGGATGTCATCTGTTTAACCCAGAGGGGAGAAGCGACTGGTAAGTGCATGGTACTATCGCACGTGGATTTAAGCAGTTTGGAGCACAGCACATTCTGAGGAGAGCCAGTGGCAGCCCCGCTGGCCACTTCAATCCAGTTTCCTCCAGCAATTTAGTCAACCTGTTTCTCAGGGCTCCAGTCTGACTTTCAACTTCATTCATAGAAACATGGAAAACAGGTGCAGGAGTAGGCCATTCGGCCCTTTGAGCCTGCCCTGCCATTCAGTATGATCATGGCTGATCATCCAACTCAGAACCCTGTACCTGCTTTCTCTCCATACCCCCTGATCCCTTTAGCCACAAGGGCCATATCTAACTTCCTCTTAAATATAGACAATGAACCAGCCTCAACTGTTTCCTGTGGCAGAGAATTCCACAGATTCGCCACTCTCTGTGTGAAGAAGTTTTTCCTCATCTCGGTCCTAAAAGGCTTCCCCTTTATCCTTAAGCTGTGACCCTTCGTTCTGGACTTCCCCAACATCGGAAACAATCTTCCTGCATCCAGCCTGTCCAATCCCTTTAGAATTTTATACGTTTCAATAAGATCCTCCCTCAATCTTCTAAATTCCAGTGAGTATAAGCCTGGACGATTCAGTCTTTCTTCATATGAAAGTCCTGCCATCCCAGGAATCAATCTGGTGAACCTTCACTGTACTCCCTCTATGGCAAGAATGTCTTTCCTCAGATTAGGGGACCAAAACTGCACACAATACTCTAGGTGCGGTCTCACCAAGGCCTTGTACAACTGCAGTGGAACCTCCCTGCTCCTGTACTCAAATCCTTTTGCTATGAATGCCAACATACCTTTTGCCTTTTTCACTGCCTGCTGTACCTGCATGCCCACCTTCAATGACTGGTGTACAATGACACCCAGGTCTCGTTGCACCTCCCCTTATTCTAATCGGCCACCGTTCAGATAATAATCTGTTTTCCTGTACTTGCAACCAAAGTGGATAACCTCACATTTATCCACATTAAATTGCATCTGCCATGAATTTGCCCACTCACCTAACCTATCCAAGTCACCCTGCATCCTCTTAGCATCCTCCTCACAGCTAACACCGCCGCCCAGCTTCGTGTCATCTGCAAACTTGGAGATGCTGCATTTAATTCCCTCGTCTAAATCATTAATATATATTGTAAACAACTGGGGTCCCAGCACTGAGCCTTGTGGTACCCCATTAGTCACTGCCTACCATTCTGAAAAGGTCCCGCTTACTCCCACTCTTTGCTTCCTGTCTGCCAACCAATTCTCTATCCACATCAATACCATACTCCCAATACAGTGTGCTTTAAGCTTGCACACTAATCTCCTGTGTGGGATCTTGTCAAAAGCCTTTTGAAAATCTAAATATACCACATTCACTGGCTCTCCCCTATCCACTCTACTAGTTACATCTTCAAAAAATTCTATAAGATTCGTCAGACATGATTTCCCTTTCACAAATCCATGTTGACTTTGTCTGATGATTTCACCTCTTTCCAAATGTGCTGTTATCACATCTTTGATAACCGACTCTTGCATATTCCCCACAACCGATGTCAGACTAACAGGTCTATAATTCCCCTGTTTTTCTCTCCCTCCTTTTTTAAAAAGTGGGGTTACATTAGTTACCCTCCAATCCTCAGGAACTAATCCAGAATCTAAGGAGTTTTGAAAAATTATCACTAATGCATCCACTATTTCTTGGGCTACTTCCTTAAGCACTCTGGGATGCAGACCATCTGGCCCTGGGGGTTTATCTGCCTTTAATCCCTTCAATTTACCTAACACCACTTCCCTACTAACATGTATTTCCCTCAGTTCCTCCATATCACTAGATCCTCGGTCCCTTACTATTTCTGGAAGATTATTTATGTCCTCCTTAGTGAAGACAGAACCAAAGTAGTTATTCAATTGGTCTGCTACGTCTTTGTCCCCTATGATCAATTCACCTGTTTCTGACTGTAAAGGACCTACATTTGTCTTGACCAATCTTTTTCTTTTCACATATCTATAAAAGCTTTTACAGTCACTTTGTATGTTCCCTGCCAGCTTTCTCTCATAATCTTTTTTCCCTTTCCTAATTAAGCCCTTTGTCCTCCTCTGCTGGTCTCTGAATTTCTCCCAGTCCTCAGGTGTGCCGCTTTTTTTTGCTAATTTATATATTTCTTCTTTGGACTTCATACTATCCCTAATTTCCTTTGTCAGCCACCGGTGCACTACCTTCCCTGGTTTATTCTTTTGCCAAACTGGGATAAACAATTGTTGTAGTTCATCCATGCAATCTTTAAATGCTTGCCATTGCATATCCACCGTCAACCCTTTAAGTATCATTTGCCAGTCTATCTTAGCTAATTCACGTCTCATACCTTCAAAGTTACTCTTCTTTCAGTTCAGAACCTTTGTTTCTGAATTACCTATGTCACTCTCCATCTTGAAGAATTCCACCATATTATGGTCACTCTTACCCAAGGGGCCTCGCACGACAAGATTGCTAACTAACCCTTCCTCATTGCTCAATACCCAATCTAGAATGGCCTGCTCTCTAGTTGGTTCCTCGACATGTTGGTTCAGAAAACCATCCCGCATACATTCCAAGAAATCCTCTTCCTCAGCACCCTTTCCAATTTGGTTCACCCCCAATCTATATGTAGATTGAAGTCACTCATTATAACTACTGTTCCTTTATTGCACACATTTCTAATTTCCTGATTAATGCCATTCCCAACCTCACTACCACTGTTAGGTAGATTCGTAGATTGTGGATGGTAAGGACAGGTGAAGTGATGCTTACCCTGCAAGACTTTTGTCAATTGCCTGTGGAGTCTGGCCGTTACCATTTAAGGTCTTCTCAGGGATTCCAAACAATGGATGAAATTCTCACAAGGGAAGGTTAGCAACACCTAGAGCATAATTTCTACGAGTGGGTAATTTCTACAATTTATCACACCACATAGCCACAGATTGTGAAGTGGTCATGACTACAGAAAACTTTTAACATCCTGTCCCAAGTCCAGCTTCCCTTCAAGAACTGATACAAAACAGGGACAAAAATCCTTTTTGAGAATATGGCGGTCTGTTTCCAATGATCAGAAGTGCCATTAAATGCCTAAACAAATATGAGGCATTCGGAAAATGTGCAAACCATATGACAAAATCAACCTGAGAACTGGTTGATGTCGCAACCAGTAAGATTTCAAGGTAAACACTGAGAACTACTTACAAGACAAACTTCATTCCTGCTTGTGTTTAAAGGGCTTGCAATTTAAACCCATGCAGGAATGAGGCAGAACAGGAAAATGTTTTCCATGCTAGTGTGCCATAAGAGATAGAATGAACATGTAGCTAAGATGATGACCTCTGTGAGTGCAGGATTGTAAATTAATAGTCAAAGGAACTCAGCAGGTCAGCCAACATCAAGTTCAGATTTATTGTCCTTCGACAAGTCTGCCACCAAATCCAGACCAAGGTGCGCAACACAGTACATATAACCCACACGCAACACATAAGGTAATACTAGCACAAATAAATTAATAATTAATAAGGTGCATTTATGACACAAGCCAAAATGTACACAATATAACACTAGTGGTGCTTCGTACGTGATGTGGTCTGGGTGGTGACAGGGAGGTCAGTCAATGTCAACATGATACCTCCTGCCTGATGGTAGCTGGTCAAAGAGTTTCTTGAAGGCTGGGAGGAATATATAGGCTGCGCTCCTGATAAATATCTTAGATGTTTAAAATTAATGAATATTTGTGGACCTAATTAACAGTCAGAAAGCAGAAGAAACCTCTCTTCGTCGTGCAGAGGTCTGAGCATAAGTATTTTGGGAACAGAACAAAGAGGAACACAGGGCTGGGCTTGGGGCAGTTATGAGAAATCAGTAGTGTTGCAAAACTGACCACTGGCAGAGCTGGGAAGGGTCAGCTCAGGATTTTTGTACTGAATGCAAAGAGAACAATAGGCTTTTCCTTTTGGCATGGTGCCAATACAACTGAAGTAACCACCCATGTTGAGTCAAGCAAGAAAGCATCAGAGGCAGAAGTGACACACACCACTTTAACAAGTGACAAAGCGTGAGGGAACAATGGTGTAAGAGTACATTGATGAACTAATGGACCAATAAATGTGTCCCATCAAGCTTCAAGTACAGATGAGCACAGAGTTGAGGATTCCAGCTTTCTTTCCGCTGCCCACATTGCAGAGAAATTTTCTTGATATGTTGGACCCTGAAGTTTTTGCGATAGGCCGGTTTTTCGAAGTCAAGAATGAGGCATAAAATTTCTTGCTTATGGCTGTTTTATTGAGTGATGCAAGAGCAAAGAAGAAGGAGAAGTGTTGAGAAAAAAAAGAGACCAATTTAAAAATACGTCATGGTCTTCTCATACCGTACTGAGTTAAACGAAACTCTATTGATCACAGTTAACCAATGATATAGACAGATTAGAGTAATGTGACACTGTACTGACTGTGATCAAAGTCATCGGAGAGACATTAAAACCGCTGATAAAGAAATCTTTCTTCATTACAGCAAGCTGGCAATCTTTTGGAAACGCTCAATGTAGAGTCTGTCAAACCCAAAAGTACATCAACGTAACCAAGGGCTCGATCCTCCAGACGTTTCTCATAACTACTTCTTTCACATCTTTTAAATCTTCTTTTTCTGTCAAATGTGTTTCTGCCACTGCTGGAGTCTTTCTTCCATGGCCTTCTGTCCTCTCCTGTCAGATTCCCCCTTCTCCAGCCCTGTATCTTTTCACCAATCAACTTCCCAGCTCTTTAACTCACCCCTCACCTCCCCACCCCCTGGTTTCACCGATCATCTACTGCTATTTGTGCCTCCCTCCCCCACCTTCTTACTCTGACTTCTCATCTATTTTCCACAGTTCTGTTGAAGGCTCTCAGTCCGAAACGTTGACTGTTTACATCACAGTGATGCAGCCTGTGCCCCATCAGAGATAATACCCTCCCACCTCTCGCAATAAATTGTGCAGAGTGGCAGAATCCATTCTTACATCTCTGTCTCTCCCTCTCTCTCTCCCTCTCCCTCCCTCCCCCCCTCCCCGGACAAAGGACAAAGGCTGGCTTCACCTAGAGACCACCTGAACTCCAGTGAACAACTCATTATAGAACTGAATTCACCTGAGACCATTTGGGATGGGGTAGGAAGAGTCAAAATAACTCAACTCCCCACTAAATGTCAACAGGGCCATGGATAGCATAAATCAGAGACATTACCAGCTCCTCAGTAATCGATTGTACTCCACAGTGTATTTGCATTGTCTACAAACCTGACCTGTTATCATTCAGACCACCCACAACATTCTTGTGTTGGCCAATCAGCACATTCTCCTTTCTCCCACATGCTTTGCCAAAGCAACTAAATGAACTTCCATGCTATTCTGGGTGCCACCCTGTCTCAATTCCTCCGCCTCCGCCACATCTGCTCTCAGGATGAGGCTTTTCATTCTAGGACAAAGGAGATGTCTTCCTTTTTTAAAGAAAGGGGCTTCCCTTCGTCCACTATCAACTCTGCCCTCCATCGTGTCTCCCGTATTTCACATACCTCTGCCCTCACCCCATCCCCCCACCAGTCCACCAGGGATAGAGTCTCCCTAGTCCTCACCTATCACCCTACCAGCCTACAGATCCAACGTATAATCCTCCGTAAGTTCCGCCACCTCCTACGTGATCCCACCACCAGCCACATCTTCCCCTCCCCCCACTCTCGGCTTACCGCAGGGATCGCTCCCTACGTGACTCCCTTGTCCATTCATCCCCCCCATCCCTCCCCACCGACCTCCCTCCGGGCACTCATCCCTGCAAACGGAAGAAGTGCTACACCTGCCCCCACACTTCTTCCCTCACCACCATCCCAGGCCCCAGACAGTCCTTTCAGGTGAGGCACCACGACACCTGCGAGTCAACTGGGGTGATATACTGTATCCTGTGCTCTCGATGTGGCCATTTATACACTGGGGAGACCCGTCGCAGACTGGGAGACCGTTTGGCCGAACACCGGCGCTCAGTCCTCCAGCAGTGGCGGGATCTCCCTGTGGCCACACACTTCAATTCCACAGACCACTCCCATTCTGACATGTCTGTCCATGGCCTCCTCTACTGTCAAGATGAGGCCGCGCGCAGGTCGATGGAGCAATACCATATCTCTCGCCTAGGTAGCCTCCTTCCTGCCGGCATGAACATCCAACTCACAGACCTCCGTTGATACCCCTGCACCCCCCCCCCCACCCCATCCCTAGCTATAATTTTAGTCTGGTTCTCTTTCTCTCTCTTTTCCCCCCTCACTATAATCTCCCCCCAACCCTACCTTTTTTCCTCTTTTATTTCCCATAATTCTCCACCTTCCCCCGAGCCCATTTCTCTCCAACCTATCTCTTCCCAGCTGTCTACTTCATCCCTCGCGCAAATTCTCATCCCCCCTCGACCATCCCATGTTACCTCACTCCTGATGAAGGGTTTCGGCCCGAAACGTCATCACTACCTCCTCCCATAGATGCTGTCTGGCCTGCTGAGTTCTGCCAGCATTTTGTGTTTTTATTTATTTCTAGCATCTGCAGATTCACTCGTGTTGCCTCGGATAGTCAGTACTTGTCATCAAGTTTTTCTGGCAATTGGCTTCCTGGTTTGGTGGTACCAGTGGCTTGACGTATGATGTGTGGATGCACATCAGCTTCGTTTAGACATTCAGAACAATATATCTAGTCAGCATCACTTGAAATGGGCCTTCCCACCGAGACTTGAGGCGATTCTTTCGATGACAGGATCTCACCAGCACGCTTTCTCCGTCCTGGTAGGTCTGACACTCTCTAGTAAGCACGATCTCCTGGACTTCAGTCCCTGTTGATGGGAAACCTTTAACAGTTTCTATCAGTTTCACACAATGCAGCAACATGCTTTCACTCATGGTATGGATGTCATCTGTCTAACCCAGAGGGGAGAAGCGACTGGTAAGAGCATGGTACTATCACACGTGGATTTACACAGTTTAGAGCACAGCACATTCTGAGGAGAGCCAGTGGCAGCCCCACTGGCCACTTCAATCCAGTTTCCTCCACCAATTTAGTCAACCTGTTTCTCAGGGCTCTGACTTTCAACTTCATTCGTAGATTGTGGGTGGTAAGGATAGGTGAAGTGATGCTTACCCTGCAAGACTTTTGTCAATTGCCTGTGGAGTCTGGCCGTTACCATTTGCGGTCTTCTCAGGGATTCCAAACAATGGATGAAATTCTCACAAGGAAAGGTTAGCAACACCTAGAGCATAATTTCTACGAGTGGGTAATTTCTACAATTTATCACACCACATAGCCACAGATTGTTAAGTGGTCATGACTACAGAAAGCTTTTAACATCCTGTCCCAAGTCCAGCTTCCCTTCAGGAACTGATACAAAACTGGGACGAAAGTCCTTTTTGAGAATATGGCAGTCTGTTTCCAATGATCAGAAGTGCCATTAAATGCCTAAACAAATATGAGGCATTCGGAAAATGTGCAAACCATATGAGAAAATCAACCTGAGAACTGGTTGAAGTCGCAACCAGTAAGATTTCAAGGTAAGCACTGAGAAATACTTACAAGACAAACTTCATTCCTGCTTGTGTTTAAAGGGCTTGCAATTTAAACCCATGCAGGAATGAGGCAGAACAGGAAAATGTTTTCCATGCTAGTGTGCCATAAGAGATAGAACGAACATGTAGCTAAGATGATGACCTCTGTGAGTGCAGGATTGTAAATTAATAGTCAAAGGAACTCAGCAGGTCAGCCAACATCAAGTTCAGATTTATTGTCCTTCGACAAGTCTGCCACCAAATCCAGACCAAGGTGCGCAACACAGTACATATAACCCACACGCAACACATAAGGTAATACTAGCACAAATAAATTAATAATTAATAAGGTGCATTTATGACACAAGCCAAAATGTACACAATATAACACTAGTGGTGCTTCGTACGTGATGTGGTCTGGGTGGTGACAGGGAGGTCAGTCAATGTCAACATGATACCTCCTGCCTGATGGTAGCTGGTCAAAGAGTTTCTTGAAGGCTGGGAGGAATATATAGGCTGCGCTCCTGATAAATATCTTAGATGTTTAAAATTAATGAATATTTGTGGACCTAATTAACAGTCAGAAAGCAGAAGAAACCTCTCTTCGTCGTGCAGAGGTCTGAGCATAAGTATTTTGGGAACAGAACAAAGAGGAACACAGGGCTGGGCTTGGGGCAGTTATGAGAAATCAGTAGTGTTGCAAAACTGACCACTGGCAGAGCTGGGAAGGGTCAGCTCAGGATTTTTGTACTGAATGCAAAGAGAACAATAGGCTTTTCCTTTTGGTATGGTGCCAATACAACTGAAGTAACCACCCATGTTGAGTCAAGCAAGAAAGCATCAGAGGCAGAAGTGACACACACCACTTTAACAAGTGACAAAGCGTGAGGGAACAATGGTGTAAGAGTACATTGATGAACTAATGGACCAATTAATGTGTCCCATCAAGCTTCAAGTACAGGTGAGCACAGAGTTGAGGATTCCAGCTTTCTTTCCGCTGCCCACATTGCAGAGAAATTTCCTTGATATGTTGGACCCTGAAGTTTTTGCGATAGGCCGGTTCTTCGAAGTCAAGAATGAGGCATAAAATTTCTTGCTTATGGCTGTTTTATTGAGTGATGCAAGAGCAAAGAAGAAGGAGAAGTGTTGAGAAAAAAAAGAGACCAATTTAAAAATACGTCATGGTCTTCTCATACCGTACTGAGTTAAACGAAACTCTATTGATCACAGTTAACCAATGATATAGACAGATTAGAGTAATGTGACACTGTTCTGACTGTGATCAAAGTCATCGGAGAGACATTAAAACCGCTGATAAAGAAATCTTTCTTCATTACAGCAAGCTGGCAATCTTTTGGAAACGCTCAATGTAGAGTCTGTCAAACCCAAAAGTACATCAACGTAACCAAGGGCTCGATCCTCCAGACGTTTCTCATAACTACTTCTTTCACATCTTTTAAATCTTTTTCTGTCAAATGTGTTTCTGCCACTGTTGGAGTCTTTCTTCCATGGCCTTCTGTCCTCTCCTGTCAGATTCCCCCTTCTCCAGCCCTGTATCTTTTCACCAATCAACTTCCCAGCTCTTTAACTCACCCCTCACCACCCCACCCCCTGGTTTCACCAATCATCTACTGCTATTTGTGCCTCCCTCCCCCACCTTCTTACTCTGACTTCTCATCTATTTTCCACAGTTCTGTTGAAGGCTCTCAGCCCGAAACATTGACTGTTTACTCTTTTCCATCGATACTGCCTGGCCTGCTCAGTTCTTCCAGCATTTTGTCTGTGTTTTCTGACAATGTCCGCAAGTTTTCATGCAATGAGTTGCTGCCGTATGATTGGCTGATTAGGTAGTTGGCACGTGTGTACCCAACGCAGTAACTGCTGAGCATTGATACAAGGCTCCGTGGATTTTGGCTTCAGGGAGGAGAGTGAAGAGGCTGAGACCAAAATCAGATCAATGATGAGGTTTGAGGAGCCGAACAGACTACTCCTGCTCTGATTACTATTAGTCACAGGAATGCAATCCAACAGGGAAATGTCATAATTAAGAAAAAGACAGAATCATGTTTATTTTTAGGCAGGGCAGCTCTGTGAGGATCCTGTTTGTTAACTTCTCAAGCGCCTTGAACACCATACAGCCCTCATTACTGGGGGCAAGCTCCGTTCAATACAGTTTGGCACTTGCATTGTATCCTGGATAATGGACTGTCTGACTGGAGTTTGTGCTTGTGTGGCTTCAGACCTGTGTGTCAGGAATGGCTATAAGCAGCACTGGGACCCCACAGGGGACCGTCTTGGCTCCCTTCCCCCATTTACCCTGTACACCTGGTATGTTAGATACAACACTGAGTCATGCCATGTAGCAGAAATTCCTTGATGACTTAGCAATAGTTGAGGGAGGACAGGAGGATGAACACAGGGTCCTGATGGAGGACTTGGTCAAACGTGCAAGCTGAATCATCTGTGGCTCAACATCAGTAAGACAAAGGAGATGGTAATGGACTAAGCCAGCACTGCTCCCTCTTGCAATTGATGGTGAGGATATGGATCTGGTGATGTCCTACAAGTACCTGGGGGTGCACCTGGTTACCAGACTTGAGTGGAGAATCAACACACTGCCTGTGTATAAGAAGGGCCAGAGTCGCCTCTACTTCCTGAGGAGACTGAGGTCCTTTGGAGTGTGCAGGTTACGCCTTCAAATGATCTACCTGTCTGTTGTCACCAGTACAATCTTCTATGTGGTGGTGTGCTGGGACAATGGCGTCAACACAGATGATGCCAACAGACTCAATAGCCTGATTAGAAAGGTTGGCTCTGTTTTAGGAGTCAAACGGGACACACCGGAGGCTGTGGTAGAACAAAGCACTGTACTGAAAATCCCAGCAATTCCGGACAATGTTTCTCACTTTCTGCATGCCACCTTGACTGAACACAGGAGAATTTTTTAGTAATAGACTAAGACAACTGTCCTGCTCCAAAGAGCACTATATGAGTTCATTCTTACCCTTGGCCAAGAGGCTCTATAATGAGTCAACCTAAAGCCGGGGAAGTGACGATCCCTTCTGTTAGACTGTTTGAGGTAACTTATTTTTTTATGCTTTCTACTTCTTTTCTAATAAATATATATATATACACTGCAATTTCCTTTGTGATCAATAAAGTATCTATCACATATATACATCATGAAATTTGTTTTATGGCAGCAGTACAGTGTAATACATAGAAACATGGAAACATAGAAAACCTACAGCACAATACAGGCCCTTTGGCCCACAATGCTGTGGTGAACATGTACTTGGTTCAGAAATTACCTAAGGTTCCCATAGCCCTCAATTTTTCTAAGCTCCATGTACCTGTCCAGGAGTCTCTTAAAAGACCCTATCGTTTCCGCCTCCACCACCGTTGCCAGCAGCCCATTCCACGCACTCACCACTCTGTGTAAAAAACTTAACCCTGACATCTCCTCTATACCTATTTCCAAGCATCTTAAACCTGTGCCCTCTTCGTGTTAGCTATTTCAGCCCTGGGAAAAAGCCTCTGACTATCCACACGATCAATGCCTGTCATCAACTTACACACCTCTATCAGATCACCTCTCATTCTCCGTCGCTCCAAGGAGAAATGGCCGAGTTCACTCAACGTATTCTCATAAGTCATGCTCCCCAATCCAGGCAACATCCTTGTAAATCTCCTCTGCTCCCTTTCTATAGTTTCCACGTTCTTCCTGTAGTGAGGCGACTAGAACTGAGCACAGTACTCCAAGTGGGGTCTGACCAGGGTCCTATATAACTGCAACATTACCTCTCGGTTCTTAAACTCAATCCCACAGTTGATGAAGGCCAATGCACCGCATGCCTTCCTAACCACAGAGTCAACCTGTGCAGCAGCTTCGAGTGTCCTATGGACTCAGACCCCAAGATCCCTCTGATCCTCCACACTGCCAAGAATCTAACCATTAATACTATATTCTGCCATCATATTTCACCTACCAAGATGAACCACCTCACACTTATCTGGGTTGAACTCCATCTGCCGCTTCTCAGCCCAGTTTTGCATCCTATCAATGTCCCGCTGTAACCTCTGACAACCCTCCACACTATCCACAACACCCCCAACCTTTGTGTCATCAGCAAACTTACTAACCCATCCCTCCACTTCCTCTCCATGTCACATAATTTAAAAAAATGGTTTAAAAGATGCAAAACTGAAATAATCAGTGTTCATGAGTTGAAATCTGATCGTGGGGCGGGGAAGAAACTTGTCCTAAAATGTGAAGTGTGCATCTTCAGCCTGCTGCAATTCCTCCCTGATGCTAGAAGTGAGCGGAGGGCAAGTCCTGGGTGATGAGGGCTCTTGATGGTGGATGCTCCCTTCTTGAGGCACTGCCCTCGATATTCTCAAAATGCTGACATAGTCTGCAACCATTTGCATCCTCTTTCGATCTTGTGTATTGGAGCGTCCATAGCAGACGGTAATGCAGCCAGTCAGAATATACTCCACCGTACATCAGTAGCATGAAATAAGGGACAAACCAGGTTCAGACCAAACTCCTGGGAAGCCGTTTCCTTCGGTTCAGCTGCTGTTTCCTCACTTGTACTCAGTCACTGCTCTGACCTACCAGATTGCCTGCAAACTGTGCACGTAGCCCGGCCTCGGTGACTGAACAAGGATCTGGCCCTCTAGCTGTTTGCTGTAATAGTGTGCCTCCCTCCAAGCTTTTCTGTGACATTCTCCTATTGCAGAAATACCAGATTATCTGCTGCACAATATGGGAATGTGGGTTGTGTGATGGAGCACTCAGTAGAGAGAGAGAGAGATGGGAGAAGCAGTAGTGCAAACACTTCAGAATAGAGGAAAGTGTCCTGGCTGCCTGAGTGTTGATCGCTGGTGGATCATTCTGCTGCCCGAGGGGGAGACTGTGTGACCAGCCACTCTGCCTGGAGAATGTTTCTGCATTTTGGATATGGATATTGGTACGGACTTCAACTATAACCAGATCCAGAGTTAAACTGTTGTTTATATTCCGTGTTTTCACCAGATCTTTCTTGTTTTTTGGGGGAATTTGATATTCTTGTTCAGTTTCGGTTTGTACTTTTGTGTGGGAGAGGAGGATTTGGGCAAAGATGTTCCTGTTCCTTTCTTTTTTTGTGGAGGAGGTGGGATTTTGGAGTTGATGATCATGTTGCCGTTCTTTTCTTTCTGGGCTTCCTGGTGACCTGGAGAAGAAGAATTTCAGAGTTATGTACTTTGATAATAATGAACCCTTGAACCTGTTTGTTACTGATGACCTCTGGTTCTCGTTTTACCCAACCTCAATGGTAAAAAAAACTTGCATATATTTTCCCATCTGTACCCAACATAATTTTTATTCCTCTCTAAGATCTTCCCTCATTGTCCTGCATATTTCTTGAAAGTGAATTGTGCAGATGATATAGAGAGCCTGCAGAGAGATGTGGATAGGTTAACTGAACGGGCAAGGTTCTGGCAGATGCAGTACAATGTTGGTAAATGTCATCCACTTTGGAAGGAAAACTGAAAGAGCAGATTATTATTTAACTGTTGGAAAATTGTAGCATGCTGCTATGCAGAGGGACTTGGGAGTGCTTGTGTATGGATCACAAAAGGCTGGGTCGGGTTACAGTAGGACTCAAGCGCAGACCAATGAATACTCTTTTACCAGGATGTATTAGGGAGCACAAGGGCAACAGTCTTTCAAAAAACAGGAGGCAGGCACGAATCCGGAATGACAGGCAGAGGTCTTACCCGGGCAAGGCAGTCCGGCGTGGGCAGACGGTCCAGAGCGCACGGGCAAAAATCAGGTTCCAAAACAGGCAAAATCCAGAAACACGGAGCCCGGCAAACTCAGTTGGCAGCAGTCGCGATGGCAGGCTAGGATGACTCAGGTCAGAGCCGGGACAAACTGGCAGAGAATGTGAGTCAAGGCAGGAATTAAATGGACCGGGTAATGAGTGAAAATGGAAACAGGCGGGTGCTAGTGAGGAGATAAGTGGGTAATTGGTGAAAGTCCAATAAGGAAAGGAGTTGGGTCAAATCCCACATGGCCAGGTGAAAGGAGGCAGAAATTAAGGGCTGTCGTGGCCCAGAGCTATCAGCAGAGGCCCTTCGACCCAGTGTTCAGGCCGGATCCGTAACAGGATCACGAAGGGTTGGTTTGCATGTTCGGCAGGATGTCCAGAAGGCAAATGGAATGATGGCCTTCATTGCCAGAGGAATTGAATCTAAGAGCAGGGAGGTCATGCTGCAACTGTACAGGGTACGGGTGAGGCCTTCTGGAGTACCACGTGTAGTTCTGGTCTCCGTACTTGCGGACGGATATACTGGCTTTGAGGTGGTGCGGAGGAGCTTCACCAGGTTGATCCAGAGCTAGAATATGATGAGAGATTGAGTCGCCTGGAACCGTGCTCACTAGAATTCAGAAGAGTGAGAGGAGATCTTATAGAAACATATAAAATTATGAAAGGGATAGATAAGATAGAGGCAGTAATGTTGTTTCCACTGCTAGGTGAGACTAGAACTAGGGGACATAGCCTCAAGATTTGAGGGAGTAGGTTCAGGACTACTCCTAAAGGGAATGGATGACAATGTGATAATAACAAACAAAAATCAAAGTTCAAACTGAATTTATTATCAAAGTACATGTACTGTATGTCACCATTTTCTTGTGGGCATACTCAATAAATCCAATAACCATAATAGAATCAATGAAAGACCCCACGCAACAGGACAGACTAGTGTGTCAAAGACTGCGCAAATACAAAGGGAAAGAAAAGAGTAACAATAATAACAATAAAATAAGCAATAAATATCGAGAACATGAGATGAAGAGTCCTTGAATGAGAGTCCATAGACTGTGGGAACTGTTCAGGGTTGGGGTGAGTGAATTTATCCACTCTGGTTCGAGAGCCTGATTGTTGAGGGGTAATAGCTGTTCCTGAACCTGGTGGGGTGAGTTCTGAGACTCCTGTACCTTCTTCCTGATGGCAGCAACGAAAAGTAAGCATGACCTGGGTGGTTGGGGGAGGGGGTGGTCCTTGTCCTTGCTGGCTTTCTGCGTGTAGATGGGCTCAAAGGTGGGGAGGCCTTTACCCATGATGGGCTGGGCAGTTTCCACTACCTTTTGCAGGATTTTCCATTCAAGGCATTGGTGTTTCCATATCAGGCAGTGATGCAGCCAGTCCACGTACTCTCCACCACGCGTCTGTCAGAGTTTTAGAGGTCATGCCGAATCTCCACAAACTTGTGCTTTCAATACAAATGCCACCTCCACGTACCATTGGAGACGACTCTTTTGAGCTGACATCCAGCTGATGATGGTTTTGGCTGCCACCAACTGGTTCCAGACACAAATAATGACAGCACTTGGTTTAAATGAAATAGAAGGTGCAGGTAATTCTGGAAATATTCAGCAGCCCAGGCAATATACATAGAAGAAGAAGAAAACATTTCAGTTGGATAAAATTTTAATAGGATTTTTTCCAGAATGCTATCTTATATCTGCCCAGTGCTGTGTACGCACAGCAGATTGCCCAGCCTATCTCTGCCCAAAAAGTCGGAAAGCGAGCTAACAGTTTGCAAATATATAGATCGCTTCATAACATTTGCGGCGCCCGCTGACAGGAGCTGTTGCCTATAGAACAGTGCCTGTGTGACTGGAGAGGCGCGGAGATTGAACCCGAACCGTAACTCCAATAGTGCAAAGTTCACGATCAGCCCTGGAGTTGTGGTGGGTAACGGTGCTCGGGTCTGTCGATGTTCTGTGGGGAGTAATTCAAGGATGGGGACTGGAATCTGGTCGCTATGGAGTGCCCGGCCTCAAGGCCTTGAATCTGTGGATTAGATTGTATTCGGGGATTCACCTTCGATTCTGAATGAGTGCACCATAGCTGGCGCTGACTTCATTAAAACCTGCATGGATCACTGTGTGCCTAGGAGAACATACTGCGCATAACCAAATCAAAAGCCATGGTGAACCAGGACATTCATAGTCTGCTGAGGGTTAGATCTGTTGCATTCATGTCAGGAGACCCAGATCTGCACAAGAAAACCAGGTACAACTTGCGGTGAGCTATTTCAAGAGTTAAGGAACAATTCTGAAAGAGGTTGGAGGCAGAATTGGATGCACGTTAACTCAGGCAAGCTTTACGGGTCATTCATTACTCTTTATAAATTGAAAGCTAACTCCGTAAACAGCAGTAACGCTTCACTCCCAGATGAGCCCAACGCCTTTTATGCTCTCTTTGAAAAGGAGAATAAAACTGCAACTATGAGGATTCCTGCAGCACCCAGCGATCTCAATCTAGGAGGCTGATGTTAGGCTGTCTTTAAGGATGGTGAATTGCAAGGCGACAGGCACCGATGGAGTACCGGGTAGGGCTCTGAAAACCCGTGCCAACCAAAATGTGGGAACAGTCAAAGACATTTTCAACCTCGCTGCTGCGGTTGGTAATTCCCACCTGCTTCAAAAAGGCAACAATTATACCAGTGCCTAAGAAGAGTTGTGTGAGCTGCCTTAATGACTATTGCCCAGTCACATCTCCAGTGATGAAATGCTTTGAGGAGTTAGTTATGGCTAGAATTAACTCCTGCCTCAGCAAGGACCTGGATCCACTGCATTTTGCCTTTTGCCATGATAGGTTTACAGCAGGTGTGATCTCAATGGTTCTTCACACCTCATTGGATCACCTGGACAATACAGATGCCTAAAATACAAACAGGCATTTGTTAATACAAATACCTATGTCAGGGTGCCTTTTGTTGTGTTAAACGCTGAGCTGTAGTCAATTATTCCTACAGTTCTGTTCAAAATGTTCCCAAACCTGGGTCCCTCTCCAAATAGATCCTCAACTTCCTCACCAGAAGACCACAATCTGTGCTGATCGGAAATAACATCTCCACCTCACTGACAATCCACACTGTCATACCCCAAGGATGTGTGCTTAGCCCACTGCTCTACTCTCCCTACACCCATGACTGTGTGGCTAGATATAGCTCAAATACTGTATGTAAATTTACTGATGATACAACTATTGTTGGTAGAATTTTAGATTGTGACGAAAAGGTGTACAAGAGTGAGATATATCAGCTAGTTGAGAGGTGTTTCAGCAAGAAACTTGCACTCAACATTATTAAGACCAAAGAACTGATCGTGAACTCAGGAAAGCCAAGGCTAGGGATCTCACACCAGATCAGAAGTGGAAAGAGTGAGTGTTTTCAAGTTTCTGGCTGTCAATATCTCTGAGAATCTATCCTGGACCCAACATCTGGAATATGTTGCAACTACAAAGAAGGCACGACACCAACTATGTTTGATTAGGAGTTTAAGGAGATTTGGTATGTCACCAAAAACTCTTTCTATAGATTTCTACAGATGTGCCAGGCAGACCATTTTAACTAACTGCATTACTGTCTGGTATTGAGGGGGAGGGGTGGGGCTTCCGCACAGTACTGAAATAAACTACAGAGAGTTATAAACTCAGTCACCTCCATCACGGGCACTAGACTCCGTAGTATCCAGGAGATCTTCAAGGAGCGACGCCTCAAAAAGGTGGCGTCCATCATTAAGGACCCCCATTCAACATTGTTCCCATTGCCACCATCATTGAGCTGGTACCAAAGCCTGAAGGCACACAGTCAGTGGTTCAGGAACACCCTCTTCCCCTCTGCCATCCGATTTCTGAATGGGCATTGAATTTATGAACACTACCTCACTACTGTTTTTCCAAAGGCAACACGAGGGGGTATTTCTTTACTCAGAGAGTGATAGACTGTGTGGAATGAGCTTCCTGTAGAAGTAGTAGAGGCCAGTTCAGTTCAGTCATTTAAGGTAAAATTGGATAGGTATATGGACAGGAAAGGAGTAGAGGGTTATGGGCTGAGTGCGGGTAGGTGGGACTAGGTGAGATTAAGGGTTCGGCACGGACTAGGAGGGCCGAAATGACCTGTTTCCATGCTGTGATTGTTATATGGTTATATGTTATATGGTTAACAGATTTCACAACTTATGCCAGCAAACCCAACATTAAACCCGATTCTGATAATAGTCATCTTAGAATCAAAATCATTATCACTGACATATGACATGAAATGAGTCTCCCCACCATCCATGTCATGATTTCTTCACTCTACTACCATCCAGCAGAAGGTACAGAAGTCTTAGGTCCTATTCAGTAACAGTTACCAGCTTACAACCATCAGGCGCCTAAACCGTCATGGATAACTTTACTCACCCCAACTCTGTACACTGAAGAACCTAGGACTCACTTTCAAAGAGTCACATTCCCAGTATTATTTAGTTTCTATCTGCATAATTTGTCTCCTTTTGCACCATAGGCGGTCTTAAGCATCTGGGGGCCCGTTTCAAGCGTGAATGTGGGTCCCCGCCCACCCCCGCGTCCCAAAAAAAAGAAAGAAAAAAAGCGAATATTCAAGTTGGTTTGCATCAATAATGGTATAATTTCAGACTTAAATGTTGATACATTATATGCACTTTCAGCATAAAGGACAGATAGCTCAACATAATCCAAACAATTCTCTTAATTAAAAACTGAAACAATGTTATTTTTTGCTTTGGAGTGAGAAGCCTCGTCCTTTTCAGCAACTAGCCTGCATTGAATGGCACTATGTGTTAGCTATCAGCTGACATAAGAACAGCTTAAACAATTTCTCTCTAATTAAATTAATAACAACAGCAATGTCATATTTAATGAAAATTCACACTTTATTCAATGAACAGCGTCTGAAAGTTAACGACTGGAAGTTTACAACAAACTGCGTCTCGCGCTTGAGTGCTGAGAATGCTTTAATGAGCTCATCTTTGTCCAGCGATCGTGTTATTTCATGCTCAATTGATATCTGAGCAAGAGCTGACAGATGCTCCTGGAGCATGGTTGTCCTCAGATGCGTTTTGATGAGCTTTAGCCTCGAAAAACTTCTCTCTCCGCTCGCTACAGTCACAGGCACTGTCAGCACGAGTCTTAGAGCAATGGTGAGGTTAGGATGCAGCTCAACCAGATTGTTGCTGTAAATGTAGTTCAGAATCTGCAGGCCAGTGGTTTCTTTTGCAGGCAAGGCACTGACAGCAGCCGACACCTCAGCATCCACATCACCGAGTGTCCTCTCCATGTTTACGCAGCTGTCTTTCAGTGTGCGACTTTGGCTGGCTTTTTTCATTTCCTCTCTTCCATAAATGAAGCCAAACAGACTGTAAAATGACTCCATCAGCTTGAAGCGCTCACTAATGCCCGTGATGGCAGAGTCCGCTAATGGAAGGAAAACCTCTCTCTTGTACCGTTCCTCGGGTGCCACTGGCAGGGAAGGATCTGCACTTTGGGACTCGGACTGGAACCGGCGTTTTGGTTTTCTGGTTCGTGCTGCAGGAAAGACCATTGACATCCCTCTCTCTTCAGCTATGTCTCTGGCCTCTGTTTGGGCGGATGAAAGGCCGTTCTCTGTATTCCTTGAGAAATTTCGGAACACATTCCACCTCGCGCTGTAGCACGTCGATTCCCACTTGTGGGCTCTGGAGCTGCTTGTTGACACGATTCACATTGTACCAGATGATAACAGTCAGCAGGAATTTCCATGACATGATCTCCTGTTCTAGGCCTCTGGCTGCAGATGTGGTTTCACTGTCACCTTTCTGGGTGGCATGTTCAATCAGTGACAGGGGCGCACTGCCAACATCGGGAAGCTGGTAGCGCAGGACTTTCACACTTCCCACTCCCACCGTGTGTTGGATGCGGCCTTGAGGGTCATCTGTGGCAAGTTCTCCTTGAAAAGCTCTCTGTGTCGATGAGCTGAATCGTGTGTATAGACGTTGCAGCATCCCAAAGAAGCTCACAGACCCCACTGTTGATTTTGCAGCATCGACAATGACCAGGTTTAGGCTGCAGCCGGCGCATGACATGAACAGTGCTTTTTTGTTAATATCTAGCACCCTCTTCTGCACCCCGCTATTTTTCCCCCGCATATTGCTCCCGTTATCGTATGCCTGTCACCTGCAGTTTGATATATCTAATCCTAACTTCTCCATATGCGTTAAGAAAATGTTGGTTAGGCCTGCACCTGTTGTGTCAAGCACTGGCAGGAAACCGACAAAATGCACACTGACAGTCGCTCCGACATTTACTTGGCATGTGACAATGGGCAGGGTCACAGAGAGCTGCTCTATGTATGCAGCGTCAGTGGCGCAGTCCCTTATCACCGAGTAGTAACGTGATTGTTTTACTCTCTCTGTTATCCCTTCCAGTGTCTTGTCTCCAATAAGTGTGATTAACTCATTTTGTATGGTTTTCCCCATGTAGTGGTCAGCAATCTCTTTTTTTCTCTGCTCGCCTGACATGTTCACTCATCACTGGGTCGATCTCGGCAAGCAGCTCCACCAGACCTAGAAACTTCCCATTATTTGGTTCATGTAGGGTGGAATTGTGGCCACGGAAAGCAAGGTTTCGTTCTGCAAGGTGACAGACTATGGCAATGAACCTCTTCATGACATCATTCCAGTATTTTTTTTCCAGTATTCGCATTTCTTAGTATGTGCTGTCAATGGCACTGTGCGTTCTTAAGTGTGTTTCCAGCTCGTGCTAGCTATCCATGTTGGCACGGTGCGCATTTGACTTCTCATCATCCTGGAGTGTGAGAGTGAGTCGCTCCCACACTCTGAAACCTCCGCAAGTGAGACTGTGATTTCGCTTGCCAATTAGGGTACAGCAGAAACAGAAGATTGAATCAGATGATTCCGAGTACACTAACCATGACCTACGAATGGTTTCCCCATTTTTCATCTTCATAAGATATCTGTCCTTGGTAAAACGATGGTGTGATTGGCTCTGTGGAAAGTTAATGTCCTCTAATTGAACGGGACCTCTCCTAACAACGTCGATCCGTTGGTCACTGGTAATATGCGTTGGCCAATGTGCCGGATCGGTCTCTGTGAATGTTATTGGGGTTTTCTCTCTGTCTGGTGTGCTGGTGGCAGCATCTCCCTCACCTGTAGGACTGTCATCATGCTGTGGTGCCTGTTCATCAAACAAAGTCTGGCCATCATTATCACCATCTGTTTGAGCAGAATTGTTCTTCTCATTTTCATTGCTCTGATGATCAACATCTCCTGTACCGCTTACACTGTCGCCTGGCACTGCAGCCCCATGCTGTGATGATGGTACAACAGCCACTGCCTGCAGTCGGCGGGCCTTTTACAGATGCTGGACCAAAGAAAGATGTAACTTTTGGGAGACTATTTAGAAGCTTTGTTTCGTTGTCTAATATTTTCCATTTTTCTGCACCGCTAGGATAGGAGCGTTTCATTTTCCTCTCTTTGAAAAGTAGCCTTCTGAGCTAGGAGCAATGTTTACAGTATTTTCTCAGGTGTCAGTCAGCATGTGCCCACTGGTGGTTCGGCTGACCACCAGGAGAATATTGTGGTGTCTGGGAGCTGTGCATTAAGTCTTTGCATGTCAGTCGGGGGCCCCTGGGAGGGCGGGGCCCATTTCAGTTGAAACGGCTGAGGCACAGCTAAGGACCCTATGTTTTGCACTTCCGTTCTTTGTTATTCTTTGCTTATATATAGTTTTTCATAAATCCTATTTTATTTCTTTATTCCTGTAAATGTCTGCAAGAAAATTAATTTCAAGGTAGAATATGATAACATATGTAGCATTCGTGCCCCCAATTTACCCCTGTTCACTTAGGGTGAACCACCGTCGCCCCCCCCCCAATAGTGCAATACTTCGGTGTGAATACGGTGTAATGCCCCCTCAGTACACACTTGCAACACAAATATCAGACAATACACTAAAGGCGAACAAATAATCACAACTTTATAGTTATTTCTTAGTGATGGGTTAGTAGAAACAGATAACCTAAGGGCGCCAAATCAGTACGCAACAGTTTGTTGACATAATATTTTAATACGTTGGAGCTCATGCCTCCGGTTCCATCCACAACGACCTTCCGAGCCTTCGGCCACCGTCGGAACCGGCGACGTCCAGTATCCGGCGCCCTGGAACCGCTGTCCGATCCTCACATGTCCGTATTCCTCGCTCGCCTCCCAAAAAAGACCGCAAACTCCCGCTCAGCTCACTCATACAAGATAACAAAACAATTCTCCAATGGTTAGTTCCCCCCTTATCTGCAGTTATAACCCAAACATTCCAGCTACAGAAACCCATTACAGCATTAAGTAACATTACAGAGAAGCCATTTCGTTAGCCTGAACAGTTAACACCACAGTTAATGGTACTGAGAGCCCTACACATATATAGGGCTATGTATATACATGCTATGTATATGCACATATATATTTTGATTCTGATTTAGTGGCAGTATAGTACCAAGACATGAAACTGCTATCATTACAATAAATAAATAGTGCCAAAAAGAATAACAAGGTAGTGTTCATAAATTTGTGGACTGTTTACAAATCTGGTGGCGGAGGAGAGAAGCTGTTTCTGAATTGTTGGGTGCAAGTCTTCAGGGTCCTGTACTTCCTCCCCGATGGTAGCAACAGGAAGAGGGCATGCCCTCAATGTTGAGGTCCTTAGTGATGATGCTGCTGTCTTGAGGCATCCCCTCCTGAAAGTGGTGGGGGGGGGGGTCGTGCCCGTGATGGAACTAGCTGATTCAGATTCTGCGTGGAATGAGTTACTCAGTAGGCATTTCTGTCCAACCGGTGCATGTCAACCAAGAGGTCCATCTAAACTGGTTCCATTTGGAGAGAGTGAGAGCGAATGAATACGTGCATAGAACAGAGAGGGAGAGGGAGAGGGAGAGAATGAGAATGTTGTGGGTCACTGACCTTTTGTCAGAACTGCATTTTCTCTTGCCCAATTCGCTGATTATTCCCACCGTTTTATATTTTAATTCAGATTTCCATTTTCTTTTCTTCCTCATTATGTAACTGGGTTTTGGATAAGAAACAAGACCTGGCCAATTGGTCCTGGTGTCTGTTCTGATGCAAGCTTAGCCTAAACATCACTTTGTTGCTCTTTCTGTCTCCTCAAGACATTTAGTTCAGATGTCACACTCCGTGATTCAGAATCAGTTTTACCCCTGAATGGTCCGGGAACACTTCCTAACCCGCCAAAGGTAATTTGAATTGAACCAAATGGCTTATTGATCATTACAGAATGTGTCTCCGGTGCCTCCTGCTCATTCTCCTCTCCCTTCCCCCTTCCTGCTCCCTTTCCACTCAATCCACAATGGAGACTCGTAATAGAAACAGATTTCTCATCACTCACATATGTTATGAAATTTGTTTTTTTTGTGTGTCAGCAGTACAATGCAATACATAAAACTACACAGTACTCTTTTAATATGTGTGTAACACTGAGCTGTTTATTCAGTTCTGGGTCACACAACAACGTAACCTGATCATATGTTATTTTGTGATAACTGGCCAAATGTAATGGAAACCCAGTGGGCCATGTCGGGTCAGACAACAATGCTAACAGTGCTCCAAATGAACACCTTCAGAGCTGCATTGAAACTCTCAGTTGCAAGTAAGATGAAGGCACTGCAAATAGGTGTGAAATGCTTTGATTAAGACCATGAGACATAGGAGCAGAATCAGGCCATTTGTGTCCAATAGTCTGCTCGGCCATTCCATCATGGCTGTTTATTACCCCTCTCAACCCATTCTCCTGCCTTCTCCCCGTAACCTTTGATACACTGACTAATCGAGAACTTATCAACCTCTGCCTTAAATATACTCAATTAATTGGCGTGCACACCCACCTATGGCAATGAATTCCACATTCTCACCACCCTTTGGATAAAGAATTTTTTCCTCATCCCTGTTCTGAATGGGTGCCCCTCTATTCTAAGGCTGTGACCTCTGGTCCCAAACTCTCCCACATCAGGAAACATTCTCTCCACATCCACTGTGTCAAGGCCTTTCAATAATTGATAGATTTCAATGAGAACCACCCTCATTCTTCCAATCTCCAGCAAGTACAAGTCTGAATTGTACATTTGTTGTGTACTGCACAAACCTCCTTTGTACTATGCTTTCTTGATTTAAAAAAGCAATACAGATATTGCTGAGGGAAAAATGCTTCTCGTGTGTTAACCCTTTCATTCCTGCGATCCTTTCCGTGAATCTCCTCTGGACTCTCTCCAACGCCAGCATGTGTTTTTCACACATTCTTTGCTACTTGCGTGATTTGTTCTTTTGCTTTGTGCATTGGGTGTTTGATGCTTTCTTTGAAAAGGTTCTATTGTGTTTCATTAACTCGTGGCTGACTTCAGGAAGAGGAATCTCAGGGTTGTATACTGCATACATACTTTGATAATCCATGTACAAACGTTTGTACTTGAATTTTTTTGTAGATAAGGGTTGCAAAGCTGCTCACTATACTCCAAGTGCAGTCTGATCAATGCCTTATAAGTATCCAGCATCACAGCCTTGCCTTTGCATTCTGGTCCTCTCCAGACATTGCATTTGCCTTCCTTATCTCCCACTTAACTTCATGATAACCTTTGGGAACCCTACACAGGACTCCCAAATCTCTCTGCACTTCTATTTTTTAATTTTCTCACAATTTAGAAAATAGTCTAACCTTTTATTCCTTCTGCCGAAGTCCACGACCATACACTTCCCAACACTATATTCCACCTGCTACTTCTTTGCCATTCCGCCAATCTGTCTAAGTCCTTCTGCAGACACCCTGCTTCCTCAACACTACCTACCCTTCCACCTATCTTTGTATTGTCTGCAAACTTGGCCATAGAGCAATCAATTCTGTCATCCAAATTGTTGACATATAACATGAAAAGAAGTGGTCCCAAAACCCAACCATGTGGAACACCACTAGTCACCAAGTCAAGTCACTTCTCATTCCCATTTCGACCATAACTGCTGGTCCAGTACACAGTAAAAATGAGACAACATTTTTCATCATGAATCATGATGCTGCATGAAACAATATAAAAACTACACTGAACTACGTAAAAAAAAAACACAGAAAAACCTACACTGGACTACAGATCTACCCAGGACTGCATAAAGTGCACAAAACAGTGCAGGCATTACAATAAATAATAAACAAGACATTAGGCACAGTAGAGGGCAGTAAGTTGGTGTCAGTCCAGGCTCTGGGTATTGAGGAGTCTGATGGTTTGGGGGAAGAAACTGTTACATAGTCTGGTTGTGAGAGCCCGAATGTTTCGGTGCCTTTTCCCAGATGGCAGGAGGGAGAAGAGTTTGTATGAGGGGTGCATGGGGTCCTTCATAATGCCGTTTGTCTTGCAGATGTAGCGTGTAGTGTAAATGTCTGTAATGGCAGGAAGAGAGACCCTGATGATCTTCTCAGCTGACCTCACTATCTGCTGCAGGGTCTTGCGATCCGAGATAGTGCAATTTCCGAACCAGGCAGTGATGCAGCTGCTCAGGATGCTCTCAATACAACCCCTGTAGAATGTGATGAGGATGGGGGTTGGGAGATGGACTTTCCTAAGCCTATGCAGAAAGTAGAGACGCTGCTGGGCCAACCAGAAGAGGCTCCCTTTATTCTCGCTCTTTGTCTCCTGCTGAACAGCCAATGCTCTATCCGTGCTAGTACCTTTCCTGTCATACCATGGGCTCTCAACTTGTTAGGCAGCCTCACATGTGCCAACTTTTCAAAGTCCTTCTGGAAGTCCAAATAAACAGCATCTGCTGACTCTCCTTTGTTGATCCTGACTGTTATTTCCTGAAAGAATTCCGAAAGATTTGTCAGGGAAGATTTTCTTAAGGAACTTTGGCCTACTTCATCATATGCCTCCAAGTGCCTTGAAACCTCATTCTTAATAATGGACTCCAACATCTTTCAAACCACTGATGTCAGGCTAACTGGCTTATAATTTCCTTACTTCTGCCTCCCTCCCTTCTTAAAGAGTGGAGTAACATTTGCAATTTTCCATTCCTCAGAAACCATTCTGGACTCTAGTGATTCTTGGAAGATCATTAACAAATCGTCCACAATCTGGTCAGCTACATCTTTGTGAACCCTGTGATATAATCCAGTTGGTCCAGTTGTCTTAACAACTTTCAAGTTTTCAGCTTCTCAAACACCTTCTCGTTAGTAATAGCAATGACACTCACTTCTGTCCCCTATCACTCTTGCACCTCTGGCATTCTACCAGTATCTTCCACAGTGAAGACTGATGAAAAATGCTTATTAAGTTCACCCACAATTTCTTTGTTCCCCAATACTATCACCACAGCATAATTTTGCTGCAGTCAGATATCTGCACTCACCTCTGTTTTACTCTTCATATGCAGTATCTGAAAAATATTTTAGTACCCTCTTTAATATTAGGACCATAGGACCATAAGACTATAAGACCATAAGATATAGGAACAAAATTAGGCCATTTGGCCCATTGAGTTTGCTCTCCTGTTTCATCATGGTTGATCCATTTTTCCTCTCAAACCCAATCTTCTGCCCTGCCCCTGTATCTCTTCATGCTCTGTCTATTGTCTATTGACCAATCAACACTCTAGCAATCTTTGCCTTAAATACACATAAAGACTGGGCCTCCACAGCTGCCTGTGGGAATGAATTCCACAGATTCACACTCTGTGGCTAAAGGAATTCCTCCTCACTTCTGTTCTAAAGGACACCCCACTATTCTGAGGATGTGTCCTCTGGTCTTAAACTCTCTCACCAAAGGAAACATCCTCTCCACATCCACTCTATCAAGGCCTTTCACCATTCGATAGGTTTCAATGAGGTTGCCCTTGTTCTTCTGAATTCTGGTGAGTTCAGGCCCAGATTTCTTCATAAGACAAGCCATTCAATCCGTGACTCATTTTTGTGAACCTTCTTTCAACCCTCTCCAACGTTAACACATCCTTTCTAAGATAAGGGACCCAAAACTGCTCTCTATACTCCAAGTGAGGCCTCACCAGTGCTTTATAAAGTCTCAATATTACATCCTTGCTTTTATATTCTAGTCCTCTTGAAATGAATGCTAACATTATATTTGCCTTCCTCACCACAGACGCAACCTGCAAATTAACCTTTAGTGAACCAACTCCCTTTGCACCTCAGTTTTTTGTATTTTCTCTCCATTTAGAAAATAGTCAACCCTTTCATTTCTTCAACCACAGTGCACGATCAAACACTTCCCGATATTGCATTCCACCTGCCATTTCTTTGCCCATTCTCCTAATCTGTCTAAGTCCTTCTGTAGCCTCCCTCTTGGAATCCCTGTTAGTGTCCTTTTACAATCACCTTTGGCCAGCTCCTCTCTCATGCCTCTGTAATTCCTAATACTCCACTGTAGTACTGATACACCTGACTTTGGCTTCTCCCTCTCAAATTGCAGGGTGAATTCTATCAAATTATGATCACTGCTTCCTGAGAGTTTCTTTATCTTAAGCTCCCTAATCAAATCCGTTTCATTACACAACACCCAATCCAGAACAGCCTTTCCCCTAGTGGGCTCAATCACCAGTAGCTCTAAAAAGCCATCTTGTGGGCATTCTACAAATTCCCTCTCTTGGGATTCAGCACCAACCTGATTTTCCCAATCTACCTACGTTGAAATCCTCCATGATTATCGCAACATTGCCCTCTTTAAATGCCTTTTCCATCTCCTGTTGTAATTTGTAGCTCACACCTTGGCTACTATTTGGAGGCCTAGACCTCCCATCAGGGTGTTTTTACCCTACTGGTTTCTGAACTCTACCCACAAAGCTTCAACATTTTCCGATCCTACATCATCTCTTTCTAAGGATTTGATTTCATTTACCATTCACCACCTCTGCCTACCGGCCTGTCCTTTCACTACAATGTGTATCCTTGGAGGTAAAATCCCCATCTATGATCTTCTTTCAGCCATGTCTCAGTGATACCCACATCATACCTACCAATCTCGAACTGCTACAAGATCACCTACGTTATTGTGTGTACTGCATGCATTCAAATATAACACCTTCGGTCCTGTATTGATCACCCTTTTCCATTTTGTCCCCAAGTTACACTTCACCTCATCCCACTGACTGCAATTTTGTTCTTTTGCCTGCTTGTCATTCTTCACAGTCTCACTACACACGGCATCAACTGAATACCAACTACCCCTTCCTCAGTCTTATCACTCCAGTTCCCATCCTCCTGCCAACTTAACTTAAACCCTCCGCAACAGGTCTAGCAAACCTTCCAGCAAGGTTATTGGTACTCCTCAGGTTCAAGTGTAACCCGTCCTTTTTGTACAGGTCATAACTTCCCCAGAAGAGATCTCAATGAATCATTAGTCTGAAATCTTGCCCGCTGAACCACTCATTCATCTGTAATATCATTCTATTCCTGCCCTGACTAGCATGTGGTACTGGGAGTAATCCAGAGATTACCGCCTAGGAGGTCCTGCTCCTCAGCCTCTTCCTAACTCCCTATACTCACGGCACAGGACCTCTTCCCCTTCCTGCCTATGTCATTGGTGCCAATGCGCACCCCCTCTGATATACCCTGGATCCTAGCACCTTGAGAGCTGGGGGAGAGGGGTGTGGATAGAGGATTCTGTGGCTGTGAAGGAGAACACACCATCCCAGCTTTTCCTTCCCAGCCACAGAATCTCCAGTCCATCCCCCTAACTATTGAGTTTCCTATCAGTATTGCTCTGCCTGGCTTTGCCCTGCCCGGCTGAACGTCAGAGCCGGCTACCGTGCCACTGGCCTGACAGCTGCTTCTATGCTACATTTATAGTAACGTTTTTATTATTGTGTTCTTTATCTAATCGTGCTTTTTTTTTGTGCTGTATCAGATCCAGAGTAACAATTATTTTGTCCTCCTTTACACTTACGTATTTGTAATGACATTGAAATCAGCCATGGTGGAATGTCATAGAAACACAGAAACATAGAAAACCTACAGCACAATACAAGCCCTTCAGCCCACAATGCTGTGCTGAACATGTACTTACTTTAGAAATTACCCAGGGTTACCCATAGCCCTATGTTTTTCTAAGCTCCATGTACCTGTCCAGGAGTCTCTGAAAAGACCCTATCCTATCCACCTCCACCACCGTCACCGGCAGCCCATTCCACGCACTCACCACTCTCTGAGTAAAAAACTTACCCCTGACATCTCCACTGTACCTACTCCCCAGCACATTAAACCTGTGCCCTCTCACATTAGCCATTAACTGCAGAGTCTGCAGAGCAGACTTAATGGGCCAAATGACCAAATTCTGCTCCTATGTTTTATGGTATTTTGATAAATCAGCTGTTAGCTCGAATAGGAAAACAAGAGAAGTAGGAATATGGGCAGCATGGTGGCAGAATGGGTAGCACGACAATATTACAGCTTGAGACTTTCTGGAGTTTGGAGTTCAACCCCAGCGTCGCCTGTAAGGTGTCTCTGTACGTCTTCCCTGTGGAATGCTTGGGTTTCTTCCGGATGCTCTGGATTCCTCACACCGGCTAGTCAATTGGTCATTGTAAATCATCCTGTGATTAGGTTAGGGTTAATCGGGCTTGTGGGTTTGATGGGATGGCTCAGCTCAAAGGGCCAGAAGGGCCAACTCCACTCTGTATCACTAAAGAAATAAATAATATAATAAATTAAGAGTATAAATAAAGCAATTCTCAGCAGCAGTAGCGGCACAGCTGCAAGGATACTGGTTGGGGTTAAGAGGGTCAGTGGGATATAAATCTGTCAAACCTCATCCTGATCCTGTGTGAGACCTTTGTTAGCGTGAGATTGAGAAGGCCTGTGACCTTGCTGATGATGTGTCATTAGCCTGGAGGTTTCTGGGGGTACCACTCTGACTGTTTGCAATGATTAATAACTCAGCAATACAAACATTTAAGGACAGGGGAGGGCCCTCAATGAGATTCCATTACTGAATGAAGTCACGGCTGATTTGCATCCCTGGCCTCCTCCACCCACTTTCTACACATATCGAAGTTCAAAGTGAATCTATAACCCAAGTACGCACAGTACGTGTTAGCATCTTCTTCCTTGAGATTCTCTTTCTTGCAGGCATATACAGGGGAAATAAAGAGATACCACAGAATTTAATGAAAAGCATCTGGTTCACCAGCAACTTCCAGGAAAGGCTGAATGGCAAGTGAGGAAGGCTGGTGGTGCTGGAAAGACAGCTGACCTCCAGAAAAGACTGGCACGGGCACACAAGGCTGCCAACTTGGTGTGCAGCACTCACAAGAGGGAACCATACGAGTTATAGATGAACTAAATACGCTATACCCCTCCCCCCAGAGTCTCCCAAGAGATGGGCAGGGTGAGAGACTCAGTGGGGTGAACATAACGGCCAGGATTGGAAATACGATAACGGGAAGGTTCAAGCAAACAACACTGACTGGGGAGGCATTCATTGCAAAGTGCACTGTGGCAAAATCTGCAAAAACATCAAAGGCCTGATGATACACCAATGTAGGTCCAGCTGTGGAACGAAGGCGACTCAATATCCGGTGAAATGATGGAGGACTCCAGCCAGGAAGCACCACACAGAGCTTAGGACCTCTCCACACCTGCAGGACCCAGTGCCAAAGAAGAGATTGAGTGAGTCCTCTCTCGGACACCCTAATCCATTCATCAAGGAAAGAGAAGATCAGATGGCCTAGATCAGGGGTCGGCAACTCGCGGCTCCAGAGCCGCATGCTACTCTTTCATCTCTGTGCTGCGGCTCCCTGTGGCTTTGGAAAATAAATGATGAGTATTTAATTAAAATGTACTTTATGTTAGTTTGTTAGTTTTTGAAATGTAATTCTAAATTTGAAGATTATGGTGATCTTGTACAATCTAAATAAAACGTTGTGGCGACCCATTTCCTGGCACATCCGAACCGGCTCACAATTTGCCAGCGTTCCGGCTAAGGGTGATAGCCTACGGGGTGTTGTGAGTACGTGTCTTTTGGAGCATCCGCGCCCACGGGGGGCAGGTTGAGAGAGGCTTAAAAGCAAGGCTGTGTAGTTCGAATAAAGTTATCTTTGACTGCAGTTTACCCACTCCGTGTCGTTATTTTAGCGCTGCGTGTAGCACACCACTACAACTTGTTTTTATCACTATTAATATACGTCACCACTGCCAATGCCAGACACCCACCAGTGCGCGATTTCTTTTAATTTTTCGATCCAAGGTAGGCTAATGATGTAGTAACCTTCAACCCAACGTCTTTTTTTCAGAGTTCAAAATGTTTTTGTTGCATACAGAGATGTAATTTCATTTGCTCTGCAGGAGTTCATCGATTTCATAAATGCAACACATTATAGTTTGTTTATACATAGCATAAAGGCAAAAAAAAACCGTTGTATGCAGTGTTATTTCATTTTAAATGTCAAACGGGTTTTGTGGCTCCCATTGTTTTCTTTTCTGTGGGAAGCGGGTCCATATTGACTCTTTCAGTGGTAAAGGTTGCCGACCCCTGGCCTAGATCATCAGACAATGTATCTTGGAAGCAGTTTGATGATGACCTGGATTGCACCTTGGAAGCTACATTGGCAGGACCTGTCTACAGGAAAATTGACTCCCTCACAGCCATTGTGTTCAACTTTGCTAAAGAGCAACTCAGCACAATGGAAATCATAAAAATAATAATATTAATAATAAATACATAAACAAATATTGAGAACATGAGATGAAGAGTCCTTGAAAGTGAGTCCATAGGTTGTGGGAACAGTTCAGGTTTGGAGTGAGTGAAATCTCTGAAATGTTACATGGTTGACGGGAGTAGGCAATTTAAATGGTTCGGTAGAGACTGGATGGGCCAAAGAGCCTGTTTCTGTGCTGTACTTTTCTATGACTCCAAAACTAATTGAAGATTCCACTGCAGCTTGTTCTACACTCGCACCTCCCTCTGAGTGTTCACCCTAAAACTATGACTTCTAGTTTTAGTCTCAGCCAAAGTGAAGGGAAAAAGGCGAATGGCTGAAGGGAAGTGGAGGCCAAGTCTTTATGAATATTTAAGGAAGAGCTTGATAGATTCTTTAAGTAGGCTGTAAAAGATTTAGCACATGGAATATTATAGCACAGGAAAAGGCCACAATGCTGCTTAAACCAAATACCTGCCTGCACAAAATCTCCGTCCCTTTATTCCCTGCCTGTTCGTGTGCCTGTCAAAATGCCTCTTAAACGTCGCTATGGTATTTGTTTCCATCACTTCCCTTGGCAGTCTGTTCCTGACACTTCACACTTGCTGGATTTTAAAAAAACTTGCCCAATGAACAAATTTGCCATATGAGGGCTTTTCTTGAATTGAATTGATTTTATTACTTACTGTATCAGGAACAACTTTACTAGACAAACTTTATATGGCTATGAATCATTATATAGATGACGAACCTCAATTCCTTCAGCAACCTCTATTCATCTTACCCTGGGGGGGGGGGGGTCAGCGTCTAATAATTATGAGGGTGGGTGAACAGCTCATGTGTTACGGATTTCTCAGCGAGACCGTCAGAGTTGGAGGAGTTGGAGTGTATGACTCTTCAGCTCTCCTCTTACCCCTCCTCCTCACCTGCCCTTACCTCCCTTTGGTTCACTCCCGCTTCCCTTTCTCCCATAATTGACTCTAGACACTAGAACACTATGGCACAGTACAGGCCCTTCAGCCCTCGAAGTTGTGCCAACCCATATATTCCTTAAAAAAAAGTACTAAACCCACACTATCCCATAACCCTCTATTTTTCTTTCATCCATGTGCCTGTCCAAGGGGTTCTTAAATACCCCTGATGTTTTAGCCTCCCCCACCATCCCTGGCAAGTCATTCCAGGCACCCTCAACCCTCTGTGTAAAAAACTTACCCCTGATGTCTCCCTAAACTTCCCTCTCTTAACTTTGTACCTATGCCCTCTGGTGTTTGCTATTCATACCCTGGGAAAAAGGTACTGACTATCCACCCTATCTGGGCCTCTCATAGTCTTGTAGACCTCTATCAAATCCCCTCTTATTCTTCTATGTTCCAAAGAGAAAAGTCCCAGCTCTGCTAACCTTGCTTCATATGACTTGTTCTCCAATCCAGGCAACATCCAGGTAAATCTCCTCAGCACCCTCTCCATAGCTTCCACATCCTTTCTATAATGAGGTGAACAGAACTGAACATAATACTCTAAGTGCGGTCTCACCGGAGATTTGTAGAGTTACAACATGACCTCTCTACTCTTGAACTGAACCCCTGTTAATGAAGCCTAGCATCCCATAGGCCCTCTTAACTACCCTATCAACCTGTGCAGCAACCTTGAGGGATGTATGGATTTGAACCCCAAGGTCCCTTTGTTCATCCACACTCTTAAGTAACTGACCATTAATCCTGTATTCAGCCTTCTGGTTTGTCTTTCCAAAATGCATCACCTCACACTTGTCCGGATTGAACTCCATCTGCCATTTTTCTGCCCAACTCCGCAGCCTGTCTATATCCTCTTGTAACTTTCAACAATCTACAGCTCCATTCACAACTCCTCCAATCTTAGTGTCATCCGCAAACTTACTCACCCATCCTTCCGCCTCTACATCCAGGTCATTTATAAAAATCACAAAGAGCAGGGGTCCCAGGACAGATCCTTGCAGCACTCCACTAGTCACCGACCTCCAGGCAGAATACTTTCCTTCCACAACTACCCTCTGCTTTCTTCCTATAAGCCAATTTTTTATCCAAACAGCCAAGATTCCACTGATCCCATGCCTCATGACTTTCTGGATGAGTCTCTCGTGGAGAACCTTGTCAAATGCCTTGTTAAAATCCATGTAGACCACATCTACCACCTTATCCTCATCAATTTCTTTTGTTACCTCTTCGATAAACTCAATTAGGCTTATGAGGCACAAAGCCATGTTAACTATCCTTGAGTAGACCGTTCTTTTCCAAATGCTCGTAGATCCTATCCTTAAGAATCCTTTCCAATAGTTTGCAGACCACCGACATAAGACTCACCGGTCTATAGTTCCCAGGATTCTCCCCATTACCTTTTTCAAACAAGGAACTACATTTGCAATTCTCCAATCCTCCAGCACTTCCCCTGCAGCCAAAGAGGATTCAAAGATCATAGCTACTGCTCCAGCAATCTCTTCTCTCACTTCCCACAGCAATCTGGGGTATATCATGTCTGGCCCTGGGGACTTATCAATCTTGATGTTTTCAAGTAAATCCAACTCTTCTTCTTCCTTAATCTGCACATTGTCCAGCACACAGGCCTGTTCTATTTCGACCACACCCTGATCAAGGTCGTTTTCACTTGTGAATACTGAAGCAAGGTATTCATTTAGGATGCCCTAACCTCCGCTGCCTCCAGGCACATGTTGCCTTCTTTATCCTTTAGCGGGCCGCTAAAGGGCCGCTACCTTCATTCTTGTCATCCTTCTGTTCTTCACATACACAAAGAATGCCTTGGGGTTCTCCTTAATCCTACATGCCAAGGCTTTCTCATGCCTCCTTTGAGCTCTCCTAAATCCTTTATTAAACTCCTTCCTGGCTACCCTATATTTCTCATGAGCCCCTCCTGCTTCCTGCTTCTTATATCTAACATATGCTTCCTTCTTCCTCTTGACGAGTTGCTTCACATGTTTCATCAGCCACGCTTCCCTTTTCTTACCATTTTTCCCTTGTCTCACTGGGTCAAACCTATCCTGAACCCAGCACAGGTGGTCCCTAAACTTTCTCCACATTACTTCTGTGCTTTCACTCTTGAATATTTGTTTCTAATTTATTTTCGCTAGTTCCTGCCTCATCTCTTCATAGTTAGCCCTTCCCCAGTTAAGCTCTTTCCCATTTTATCTGTTTTTATCCTTTTCCATAGCTATGCTGAAGCTAAGGGAGTTGTGGTCACTCTCACCAAAATGCTCCCCCACCAAGAGGTCCATCACCTGACCAGGTTCATTACCCAGAACTAGATCCAGTATAGCCTCTCCTCTCGTCAGCTGGTCCACATACTGTGTCAGGAATCCTTCTTGAACACACCTGACAAATTCAGCCCCATCTATCCCCCTTGCAGTCAGGAGGTACCAGTCAATAGGAGGGAAGTTGAAATCACCCATAACTACAACTCTGTATTTCCTGCACCATTCTAAAATCTGCCTGCTTATCTGCTCCTCAGTGTCCCGAGGGCTATTTGGGGGCCTATAGACTACTCCCAGCACAGTGATTGATCCCTTCCTAATTCTGACTTCCACCCACACCGACTCTGTGGACACTCCCTCCCTTTCTATAGCCGTGATACTATCCCTGACCAGTAATGCTACTCCCCATCTTTTCTACCTCCCATCCTATTCCTTTTAAAACACCTAAACCCTGGTACCTGCATCAGCCAATCCTGCCCTTCCTCCAGCCAAGTTTCAGTAACGGCCACAACATCGTAGTTCCACATACTAATCCATGCCCTAAGTTCATCCCCTTTATTCCTAATACTCATAGCGTTGAAATAGACACATCTCAACCCCTCTAACTGGCTACATTTATGCTTTGTCCCCTGCCTGTCCTTCCTCATCAACTCAGATGACATCATGCTCTAGTCCTTCTACCCTAATCTCTGCACTCACATTCTGTTTCCCACCCCTCTGCCAAACTAGCTTAAACCCTTTTCAACAGCTCTAGAAAACCTGCCCACCAGGATATTGGTCCGTTTCCAATTCAGGTGCAGCCCGTCCAGGTACCTGTACAGGTCAGACCTTCCCCAGAAGAGATCCCAATGATCCAGAAATCTGAACCCCTGCCACACATTCATCTGCCATAACTTGCTATTCCTACCCTCTCTGTCTCGTGGCACAGGCAGCAATCCCGTGATAACCACCCTTGAGGTCCTGCTTTTTAACGTTTTCTAACTCCCTATATTTCTTCTTCAGGACCTCATGCCTACTCCTATCTATGTCATTGGTCCCCACGTGGACCATGACATCTAGCTGCTCATCCTCTCTCCTGAGAATACCGAGAACTCGATCCAAGATATCGCGGACTCTGGCACCAGGGAGGCAACAGACCATCTGGGATTCTCGATCTCTCCCACAGAACCTCTTTTCTGTCCCCATAACTGTTAAATCCCCTATCACTACTGCTCTCCTCTTTTCCCTCCTTCCTTTCTAAGCTGAGGGTCCAGTCTCGGAGTCAGAGAAGCGACCACTGCAACTTGTCCCTGGTAGGTCGTCCCCACCAACAGTATCCAAAACGGTCGACTTATTGTTGATGGGAATGGCCACAGGGGTGCTCTGCTCTTTCTGTCTATTCCCCTTCCCTCTCCTGACAGTCACCTAGCTACCTGCCTCCTGATTCTTAGGGGTGACTGTCTCCCTGAAACTCTGATCCATTACTGCCTCTGCCTCCCAAATGATCTGAAGTTCATCCAGCTCCAGGTCCAGTTCCCTAAGTTGGTTTGACAGGAGCTGCAGCTGGATACAGCTTTTACAGGTGTAGTCATCAGGGACAATTGTGCTGTCCCTGACTTCCCACATCCTGCATACGGAGCACTTGACTGCTCTAACTGCTGCCTCCCTCCATTTAAGTTAATTAAATTAATTAAAGGAACTTACCTGGCCTGACCTCACTGGGAGCAAGCTCGTCCTCCACCCTCTGCTCGCCGAAGCCTCTCGTGCCAAAGCCTCAAAGCTCCACTCCTTCTCCAGCCCACTCACTCACCGGACGCTCGCCTCTCCTCTCCTATCCTATCAGATTCCTTCTTTGCCAGCCGCAGAAAATTACAACACATAAATTGGCCCATCAGCCCATCTACTCTGTGCTGAACCATTTAAACTGCCTACTCCCATCGACTGGCACCGGGACCACAACCCTCCACACGCCTACCATCCGTTTATCTATCCAAACTTCTCTTAAATGCTGAAATTGAGCTCGCATGCACCGATTGTGCTGTCCGCTCATTCCACGCTCTCATGACCCTCAAAGTGAAGCAGTTTCCTCTCCTATTCCCCTTAAACTTTTCATCTTTCACCCTCATCTCATAAGCTCCGGTTGTAGTCCCACCCAACCTCAGTGGAAAAAGCCTGCTTGCCTTATCTACACCCCTCATCGTTTTATATACCTTTGCCTTTCCCACCTACCAACTCCCAGCTTCTTATTTCATTCCACCTCCACCATCCACCCACCCACCTTATCCCTCACCAGGTATTACCCATCACCTTCTAGTGTGTACTCCCTCCCCTCCCCCTCCCCATCACCACCTTATCGCCCCTTCCTTTTCCCGTCCTGATGAAGGGTCTCGGCCTGAAATGTTGACTGCTTATTCATTTCCACAGACGCTGCCTCTCCTGCTGAGTTCCTCCAGCACTTTGTGTGTGTTGCTCTGTATTCCCGGTTTCTGCAGAATCTCTTTAGTCTACGATTGGAGCATAGACGTGGGATTAAGTTGAAAACTGCCATTCCATAAATAAATTTCCTAAACACAAGAGATTCTACGGAAGCTGGAAATCCAGACGAACAAACACAAAGTGCTGGAGGAACTCAGCATGTCACGCAGTACCTGCGGAGAGGACGTTTCCAGCCAAGATCCTTCATCAGGACTCGATTCCCAAACTTTCAATAAAGAAGTAATATTACTTTTTTCTTGAACTATATACTCAATGGCCTCTTTATTAGGCGCACCTGCTCGTTAATGCAAATATCTAATCAGCCAATCATGTGGCAGTAACTCAATGCCTAAAAGCATGCACACCTGGTCAAGAGGTTCATTTGTTGTTCAGACCAAACATCAGAATGGGGAACAAATGTGATCTAAGTGGCTTTGACCGAGTTTGGAGCCAGATGAGTTGGTTAGATTATCTCAGAAACTGCTGATCTCCTGGGATTTTTTACGCACAACGTTCTCTAGAGTTTCCAGGGAAAAACAAAAAAAGCATCCAGTGAGTGGCAGTCCTGTGGGCAAAATCGCCTTCTGAGTGAGAGAGGTCAGAGGAGAATGGCCAGACTTGTTCACGCTGACAGGAAAGTCGTCAAGTCACCTTTTATTGTAATTTCAACCATAACTGCTGATACAGTACATAGTAAAAATGAGACAACATTTTTCAGGACCATGACACTGTACAAAAACTAGACTGAACTACATAAAAAAACACAGAGAAAGCTACACTAGACTACAGACCTACCCAGGACTGCATAAAGTGCACAAAAACAGTGCAGGCATTACAATAAATAATAAACAGGACAGTAGGGCAAGGTGTCAGTCCAGGCTTCAGGTATTGAGGAATCTGATAGCTTGGGGGAAGAAACTGTTACATAGTCTGGTCGTGAGAGCCCGAATGCTTCAGAGCCTTTTCCCAGACGGCAGGAGGGAGGGGTGCAAGGGGTCCTTCATAATGCTGTTTCCTTTGCGGATGCAGCGTGTAGTGTAAATGTCTATGATGGCGGGAAGAGAGACCCCGAAGATCTTCTCAGTTGACCTCACTATCCGCTGCAGGGTCTTGCGATCCGAGACACTGCATAACAATAAATCTCATGACATATGTCAGTGATATTAAACTGCACACACAAAATTCTGGAGGAGTTCAGCACATCAGGCCGCACCTGTGGAAAAGAGTAAACAGTCGACATTTCGGGCCAGATCTCTTCATCAGGACTGGTGAAGAGTCTCGGCCTGAAACGCCAACTGTTTACTCTTTTCCATAGAGGCTGCCTGACCTGCTAAGTTTCTCCACCAATTTGTATGGGTTGCTTTGTATTTCAGGCATCTGCAGATTTTCTAGTGGTCTGGTATTAAAAGCTGATTCTGATTCCGATTCTCCGCAACTTTGAACCGATTCCACAACCAACAGATGTACTTTCAAGGATTCTTTACAATGCATGTTCTCAGTTTTTCTCTTTTTTGGAATTATTGAACACTCCAGCAGAGAAACAGGCCCTTCAGCCCATCTGGTCCATGCCACACTATTAATCTGCCTTGTCTCATCAACCTGCACCAGCCCATAGCCCTCCGTACCCCTCACATCCATGTACCTATCCAAATCTTGCTGACATATTTTATTTGCATGTCTTTTTTTGCACATTGGTTGCCTGTCAGTCTATATTTATGCAGAGTGTTAAATAAATTATATTAATTTCCTTATTTTCCTGTAAATGCCAGTAAGAAAATGAATCTCAAGGTAGTACATGGTAACAGAATCACAATTCAGTAAGACTGAGGGCCCAGCATACACAGCACCTCTGATAAATTTCCACAAGTTGTTTCTTTTTTAGCAGCTCATTTGGAAAAATTATTACTGATGATTTTCTACCATATATAAATTCTCACCCCCACCTCAAAACTGCCTTAGAAAGCAAAGCAATTTATGATTCAGAATCAGTATCAGGTTTAATATCACTGGCACACATTGTGAAGTTTGTTGCTTTGCAGCAGCTACACAGAACAATACATAATAAAAAAGATATATACATTAAAGTAAATAAAGCAAAAAAAAGAAAAAAAATAGTGAGGTAGTTTACATGTGTTCATTACTCATTCAGAAATCTGCTGGAGGGAAAGGAACAAAATAAAAAGTTTGGAACCATTCATCATTTGAGAACTTCTTCAGAGAGACAGTGTATATATTGGCAACTCTAAACACTGTCCGCCTGTGTTTATCTGTTCACTGATGCCCCTGATTCATCTTATTAGGAAGAAGAGAGAGAAATCATTAGAGTGATAGAGAGCACTTCTTGTTACAATGAGGCCACGCTCACTGTGTAGGAGCAAAACCTTATATTCCGTCTGGGTAGCCTCCAACCTGATGGCATACTGAGTTCCTCCACCATTTTGTGTGTGTGGCTGATGGCATGAATATTGCAGAGAATGTCGCGAGCTCAGGCTTTGCCTTGGTCACCAATTTTACACCCAAGGTAGAGCTCGTGGGCTTTCTTAATAAGAGGAGTCATGCTCCATCTTTGAGATTTGAGCCTACATTTGTCACAAATATAATAGAAAGCATCGCGGCTGTTGCAATGTGGGTGAGACATTTTGCTATCACAAGTATTCCTGAAAATACAATTCCTTTACTATAATAAATACACAGAATATGCTATGCACGTAAAACATGCGCATCAATGTGACTACAGACAGATATACTGTACATGTAAACACCGTGCAGAGAACAGTCTGTGTGTGTAGCTTTTATAGCCTTTCTAAAACCTTGCCTGCTGAGCAGCATCCACCCAGCCTAAGCACACCCAGGCATGCCCGGCCAAAACAGAAAATGTTTCAGCTTACATCGTGAGCACCATTTAATTGACTTGAATTATGAACTGAAGTAACAAATACAGGTGATTACAAAAACAAGGTGCATGATTGGAAAATATCGTGGTGATTTTCGTGACCAGCAGCCCAAAATCCTAAGATACATCCAAACTATTTGCTGTCCAGTGTTATCAACTGATCATTCGCTTCCTCATGAATTTTTGTACCATCTACTAACTTCCCAATCGTATCACCTCTGTTCACGTCTCCTTCGTTAATGTATACAGGTCTCCCCACTTTGCAAGTGTCTGACTGACTGAAGTACAGGCTACGTACGTAAACCAGTGTTTGGGAGACCGGCAGGAGATGGCAGATATCTTAAGCCCTGAGGGAACTTGGTTCACGGCCATATTTCCTACTTACAAACTGTTCACATGTCGAACAGTTCAGAGGAATTGAACACCTTTTGTAACCTGGGGCTGAGAGGGTGAACAGCTTTAAGTTCCACGGCATAAACATCACCGAGGATCTCACGTGGTCTGTACATACCGGCTGTGTGGTGAAAAAAGCACAAAAGCACCTCTTTCACCTCAGACGGTTAAAAAAGTTTGGTATGGGCCTCCCAAATCCTAAGAACTTTCTACAGCGGCACATTGAGAGCATCCTGACCGGCTGCACCACTGCCTGGTGTGGGAACTGCACTTCCCTCAATCGCAGGACTCTGCAGAGAGTGGTGCGAACAGCCCAGATGTGAACTTCCTACTATTCAGGACATTTACAAAGACAGGTGTGTAAAAACGGCCTAGAGGATCACTGGGGACCCGAGTCACCCCAACCACAAACTGCTCCAGCTGCTATCATCCGGGAAATAGTACCTTAGCATAATAGCCAGGACTGACAGGCTCCGGGATAGCTTCTTCCACCAGGCCATCAGACTGATTAACTCATGATGATAGAATTGTATCTCTATGTTATATTGACTGTCCTTTTGTACATAATATTTATTATAAATTAAAATGGTACCAGGAAAGTAAAAATATACAGTACATTACAAATTTAATGTTTGACAACACATTCAGTTATGCTGGAAAGGAACCTACTAACCAAATTATACATTACACGTTCAGTTGGAGGCATAATGTAAAAATTTTTACTCCTCATGTATAAGGATGTAAGTAATAAAGTCAATTCAATTCATTAATAACAAGCAGCAAGGATGCTTGTGGTACAGGGACGGCAAGGTTAGCATACCACTTCACAGCGTCGGTGACTCGAGTTCAATTCCTGCCACTGCCTGTAAGGAGCTTACACGTTCTCCCCGAGACCGCGTGGGTTTCCTCTGGGTGCTGCGGTTTCCTCCCACAGTCCAAAGACATACAGGTCAGTAGGTTAACTGGTAAAGTGGGTGTGAGCTCTTTGGGTTGGAAGGGGCTGCAACCAGGCTGTGTCTCTAAATTAAAATTATACATTGCTGGTTACACGTCATCTGTACATACCAGCTGTGTGGTGAAAAAAGCACAACAGCGCATCTTTCACCTCGGATGGTTGAAGAAGTTTGGTATGGGCGCCCAAGTCCCAAGAACTTTCTACATGGGCACAGCGTCCTGACTGGCTGCATCACTGCCTGGTATGGGAACTGTACCTCCCTTAATCGCAGGACTCTGCAGAGAGTGGTGCAGACAGCCCAGTGCATCTGTGGATGTGAACTTCCCACTATTCAGGACATTTACAGAGACAGGTGTGTAAAAAGGGCCTGAAGGATCGTTGGGGACCCAAGTCACCCCAACCACAAGCTGTTCCAGCTGCTACCAGCCAGGAAACAGTACCGCAGCATAAAAGCCAGGACCAACAGGCTCCAGGGCAGCTTCTCCCACCAGGCCATCAGGCTGCTAAATTCATGCTGATAGAATTGTATCTCTATGTTATATTGACTGTCCTGTTGCACACACTATTTATTATAAATTACTTGGATTGCGCATTGCACATTTAGATGGAGACGTAACATAAAGATTTTTACTCCTCATGTTTATGAGTGATGTAAGTAATAAAGTCAAGTCAAATTTCAACATGCAAAATGCATCACAGACTGGTCTGGAAACACCACTGCCCTTGAATGAAAAATCTGACAAAAATTTGGAAGCGGCTCCGTCAATCTGGGTAAAGCCCTCCCAACCATTGAGCACATCTACATGAAACACTGTTGTAGGAAAGCAGCGTCCATCATCAGGGACCCCCACCACCCTGGACATGCTCTCTTCTCGCTGCTGCCATCGGGAGAAGATACAAGAGCCTCAGGACTCACAACATGAGATTCAGGAACAGTTATTACCCCTCAACCAGCAGGCTCTTGAACCAGGGGGGATAACATCACTCAACTTCACTTGCACCTTCATTGAAACGTTCCCACAACCAAATGCCTCATTTTCAAGGACTCTTTATCTCATTATCTCATGTTCTCAGTACTTATTGCTGTTTACAGATATTTGCATTTGCACAGTTTGTTGGCTTCGGCACTCTGATCTTTCACCGATCCTGTTAGAGAGTTACTATTCTCTAGATTTCCTGAGTATCCCACAGGAATATTAATCTCAGGGCTGTATTTGCTGACATATATATACTCAGATAATAAATTCACTTTGAACACCGGAGTTGGGTCATCTTTCATTGATTCTGTTATTATTCTGGAGATTTTATTGAGTATGCCCACAAAAAAATAAATCTCAAATAAATTTGGTGACATATATATACTTTGATAATAAGTTTACTTTGAAGTAATCATGAAAGTTTGCTTTTTGCAACAACTGCACATTACAAGCATTACCAAGAAGTTTACACACTTAAATTAACTAAAAGTACATAGAACTTACAGGACAAAATAAACATAATGACATGAGTGCAAGTTGAGAGAGAGGGGAAGAAATCCAGTCAAATACTGATGGCAATGGGGGGGGGGGGGGGGAAGAAGCTATCGCATTTCTCAACTGTATTCTCCAGGAACAAAGACATTTTAATCGCAGGTTTTGGAGTGGGGGAGGTGCATGCAAGATTAGTCTCAGGGTGCTACTGTTAAAGACAACAAGACACTCTGGATGATTCAGCAGGCATCTGGGTGGGTGGATAAAACCCCTGGAGGCACTATTACAGGAACAGCTTCTTCCACTCCACCCAAATGGACAGAGTCAGAATATCGGCATGTGTTGTGAAACATGTTTAATTAGCAGCAGCAGTTCAATCCAAAACATAATATAGAAGAAATAATAATAGTAATAAATCAACAAGTATATCAATTACAGGATACGTCGGTGTTGAATAGAGTGTTGGCGTGTGGCCAAGTGGTTTAGGTGTTGGTCCAATGATCTGAAGGTCGCTAGTTCGAGCCTCAGCTAAGCAGCGTGTTCTGTCCTTGAGCAAGGCTCTTAACCACCATTTCTCTGCGACAACACTGGTGCCAAGCTGTATCAGCCCTGTATTATCAATGACAATTGATGATAGCCGTAAGCTCTTTGTTGAAGCAGTAAACAGAAGAACCTGATACAAACACAATAAAAGTTTTCACTCTATTATTACATTCCTTCCGTACGGTAACATCGAAACTCTCCTACTGAACACCATCCTGAGTCAGTGGGCACATGTGACTATGAGCAACTTTGCTCTCTGTGATTTCATCAGTCAGGAAGTACAAACACCTCCCCAAGTTCAGGATCAGTTATTACCCTACAACCATCAGGCTCCTGAACTGGTGGGGACGACTTCACACTGCATAACAATAAATCTCATGACATATGTCAGTGATATTAAACTGCACACACACAATTCTGGAGGAGTTCAGCACATCAGGCCGCACCTGTGGAAAAGAGTAAACAGTCGACATTTCGGGCCAGATCTCTTCATCAGGACTGGTGAAGGGTCTCGGCCTGATACGCCAACTGTTTACTCTTTTCCATAGAGGCTGCCTGACCTGCTAAGTTTCTCCAGCAATTTGTATGGGTTGCTTTGTATTTCAGGCATCTGCAGATTTTCTAGTGGTCTGGTATTAAAAGCTGATTCTGATTCCGATTCTCCGCAACTTTGAACCGATTCCACAACCAACAGATGTACTTTCAAGGACTCTTTACAACACATGTTCTCAGTTTTTTTCTTTTTTGGAGTCATAGAACACTCCAGCAGAGAAACAGGCCCTTCAGCCCATCTGGTCCATGCCACACTATTAATCTGCCTTGTCTCATCAACCTGCACCAGCCCATAGCCCTCCGTACCCCTCACATCCATGTACCTATCCAAATCTTGCTGACATATTTTATTTGCACGTCTTCTTTTACACATTGGTTGCCTGTCGGTCTATATTTATGCAGAGATTTTAATAAATTATATTAATTTCCTTATTTTCCTGTAAATGCCAGTAAGAAAATGAATTTCAAGTTAGTATATGGTACAGAATCACAATTCAGAACATCAGAATCAGGTTTAATATCACCAGCATATGTCGTGAAATTTGTTGTTTTTGTGGCAGCAATACATAATAATAGAAAGATAATGAGTTACAGTAGGTATTTTTATACACACACACACACACACACACACACACACACACACACACACACACTGCCTATAAAAAAGTATTCACCCCCCCCCCACCCTCGGAAGTTTTTACTTTTAATTGTTTTACAACATTAAATAACATTGGCTTTTTTGTACTGATCAACAGAAAAAGACTCTTTCGTGTCAAAGTAAAAACAGATCTCTACAAAGTGAGCTAAATTAATTACAAATATAAAACACAAGATAATTGATCACATAACTGCTCACGCTGTTCAAGTCAGTATTTAGTAGATGTACCTTTGGCAGCAATTACATCCTTGACTCTGTCTGGATAGGTCTCTATCAGCTTTGCACATCTGGACATTGCAATTTTTCTTCACTCTTCTTTCCAAAACTGCTCAAGTTCTGTCAGATTGCATGAGGATTGTGAGTGAACAGCTCTTTTCAAGTACAGCCGCAAATTCTCAATTGGATTGAGGTCTGGACTCTGACTTGGCCATTCCAGGACATTAACTTTGTTGTTTTTAGGCCATTCCTGTGTAACTTTGGTTTTATGCTTTGGGTCATTGTCTTTATGGAAAACAAAATCTTCCCACAAGTCACAGTTCTCTTGTAGACTGCATCAGGTATTCCTCCTGGATTTCCCTGTGTTTTGCTGCATTCATTTTACTCTCTACCTTCACAAGCCTCTCAGGGTCTGCTGCAGTGAAGCATCCCCACAGCACGATGCAGTCACCACCGTGCTTCACAGTAGGGATTGTGTACAGTGTCTGGCTTATGCCAAACATAGCATTTAGTCTGAAGGCCAAAAAGCTCAGTTTTGGTTTCATCAGACCACAGAACCTTAGTCTCCCACATGCCCTCTAGAAAACTCTAGCCGAGATTTCATGTGAATTTTTTCATCAGTGGCTTTCTCTTTGTCACTCTCCCATAAGGCTGTGACTGGTGAAGCACCCGGGCAACAGTTGTTGTATGTGCAGTCTCTCCCATCTCAGCTACTGAAGCTTGTAACTCATCCAGAGTTACATAGAAACCCTACAGCACAATACAGGCCCTTTGGCCCACGAAGTTGTGCCAAACACGTCCCTACTTTAGAAATTACTAGGATTACCCATAGCCCTCTATTTTTCTAAGCTCCATGTACCTATCCAAGAGTCTCTTAAAAGACCCTATCATGTCTGCCTCCACCACCGTTGCCGGCAGCTCATTCCACACACTCAGCACTCTCTGCATAAAAAACTTACCCCTGACATCTCCTCTGCACCTACTCCCAAGCACCTTAAACCTGTGCCCTCTTGTGGCAGCCATTTCAGTCCTGGGAAAAAGCCTCTGACTATCCACATGATCAATGGCATTCATCATCTTGTACAGTACACGTCTATCAGGTCGCCTCTCATCCTCAGTGACTAGGAAATTTTCTTGTATCCATCTCCTGACTTGTGCTTTTCAATAACCTTTTCACAGAGTTGCTTGGAGTGTTCCTTTGTCTTCATGGTGTAGTTTTTTCCAGGATACTGACTCACCAGCAGTTGGGCTTTCCAGATACAGGTGTATTTGTATTACAATCCATTGAAACACCTTGATGCACACATGTCTCCAAAAACAGATCTCCATTTAACTAATTACATGACTTCTAAAACCAATTGGCTGCAAGTGCTGATTTGGTGTGTTATATCAAAGTGGTGGGGTTGAGTGAATAATTATGCAATCAATTGTTTTGTGTTTTATATTAGTAATTAATTTATATCTGTTTTCACTTTGACACAGATCTTTTTTTGTTGATCAGTTAAAAAAGCCAAATTAAATCCAGTGTGATTCAGTGTTGGAAAAAAAAACAACATGGAAACTTCCTGGGATTAGGGTGGGTGAATATTCTTTAACCATTTATAGGCACTGTGTGTGTGTATACACACACACACACACACACACACACACACACACATATATATATATAAAGTAGTTAAATAAGTAGTGGAAAAATAGAAATAAAAAGTAGTGAGGTAGTGTTCACAGGTTCAATATCCATTTAGAAATAGGATGGCAGAGGGGAAGAAGCTGTTCCCGAATCATTGAGTGTGTGCGTTCAGGCTCCTGTACCTCATTCCTGATGGTAGCAGTGAGAAGAGGGCATGTCCTGGGTGATGGGGGCCCTAAATGATGGATGCGGCCCTTTTGAGGCATCATTCCTGAAAATGTCCTAGATGCTATGGAGTCTAGTCTCCATATGGAAAAAGTACTTTGATAATAAATTTACTTTGAATTTGACTTTGATCCCTATTACTCCACCTGAATTGACCATGTATTCAACTAGTGAAGTCCTAATCTCCTGGAATTCCCTCGCAAAATCTTTTTCTATCTCTAGCAAACCCTGAGCCAATAGGCTGGTCCTGGACTTATTTTCACTTGGAATAATTTACTTATTATTATTTAATTATCCATGGTTTTATATTGCTATATTTCTACACTATTCTTGGTTGGTGCGACTGTAACAAAACCCAGTTTCCCTCGGGATCAATAAAGTATGTCTGTCCATCTGTCAAATGCCTACAGATGTAACATGGAGATCACTTTGACTGTTTGTGTCACCACCTGGTAATGAGCCTCCAATGCACAGGATGGTAAGACCGCTGTCGACTTAGCCAGCTACCACAGGCACAAGGCTCCCCGCTGTCATGGACAGCTTCCAAAGGCAGTGCCTTAAGAAGATGACATCCATCATTAAGGACCTTCACCACCTGGAGCACGCCCTCCCTATCACCGAGGCCATCTTCAAAAGATGATGTCTCCAAAAGGCAGCATTCATCATTAAAGACTCCTATCACCTCACAAAGTGCTCTCTTCTTCCTCTTACCATCAAAGACCAGGTACAGACACCTGAGCAAGCACATACAATGTTCTTGGAACACTTCTTCCCCTCCACCAACGGACAATGAACCAGCCCACAAAGCCTCACTATCGTTGCTCTCTTTTTGCACTGCTAATTGAATTTAATCCATATATACAAACATCCTTTATACACATGAGGGGTAAAAATCTTTACATTACGTTTCCATCTAAATGTGCAATTTATAGTAATTTATAATAAATAGTATGAACAACAGGACAGTCAATATAACATAGAAATACAGTCCTATCAGCGTGAGTTAATCAGTCTGATGGCCTGGTGGACGAAGCTGTCCTGGAGCCTGTCGGTTCTGGCTTTTATGCTGTGGTACCGTTTCCCGGATGGTAGCAGCTGGAACAGTTTGTGGTCGGGGTGACTCAGGCCCCCAATGATCCTTCGGGCCCTTTTTATACACCTGTCTTTGTAAATGTCCTGAATCATGGGAGGTTCACATCTACAGATGCGCAGGGCTGTCTGCACCACTTTCTGCAGAGCCCTGTGATTGAGGGAAGTACAGTTCCCGTACCAGGCAGGTTTGCCCAATTCTTCACAGGAAAAGCCCTCTTCCCCACCAATGAGCACATCTACATGGAGAATTGCCACAGGAAAGCAGCATCCATCATCAAGGACCCCAACCATCCGGAGCATGCTCTCTTCTCACTGCTACCATCAGGCCGGAGGTACAGGAGCCTTTGGTCCCACACCACCAGGTTCAGGAACAATTATTAACCCTTAACCATCAGGCTCCTGAACCAGTGTGGATAACTTCACTCACCTCAACTGTGAACTGTTCATTAAAAAACCTATGGATTCACTTTCAAAGATTCTACAATTTTTGTTTACTTACTTGCTTGATTGCTTACTCATTTCTTCTTGTATTACAAACAGAAGAGAACCTACAGATTGCTGGTCCGATGAAGGGTCTTGGCAAGAACCATCTACTCTTTTCCATTGATGCTGCCTGGCCTGCTGAGTTCCTCCTGCATTTTGTGCGTATTTCTCGCAGTATTTGCACAGTTTGCCAGTGTTTGGGAGTAGTTTTAAATTGATTCTATTGAATTTCTTCGTTCTATTGTGAATGCCCGCAAGAAATTGAATTTCGGGGTAGTAACTGGTGATATATTGACAATAAATTCACTTTGAACTTCAATCTCCTTTAATCTCTCCGCTCTCGCACTTAACCCATGCCCTCGGTTTGACGTTTTCATTGGGGGGGGGGGGGGAAGAAAACTTCCCCGTGCTTTGATTGCTGGAAAATACAGGCATAAAAGGACTGGAGACAATGTGGGAATTATGCTTTGATACAGAGGACGGGGCATGATTGTTTGGGCTGCAGGGAATCCACAATGTGCTGAATGACCCAACTCTTAAACACATGTTCCTTTTGTGTTTTGCCTGACCCCGGCCCGCCATGATTACTTTGCCGGTAAATGGGACTAGCAGGAGCGGGTACTTGGGGGTTACGGTGTGCAGTCGACCTCTACTGACTGTTAATGCAAAGGAGCGCTGAGCTTTCGAGTGGGAGTGGGCGGACAGTTTGACTGAGTGGCAGCGAAGCAGGAAGCGGGCGTCGATCCGCCGGCAGCGCGCAGCCGCAGGCGGCTCGGGAGGCGAGATGGACCAGGACCAGGGCGCAAGCCGCAAAAGACGGCGGTCCGGCACCCCTGACGGGGGGGCCGCGGACAGGAGGACCCCAGACAGGGGAGTTTTGCCGTCTGGAAGATCGAATTGCCTGGAATGGGACGTGGAGGATGTCTGCGGCTTCCTCCGGATGCAAGGCTGGGAAAAGTTCGAGGAGTTGTTCAGAGGCAAGTATGGAATGAGCCAGATGTGCGAACCCTTCCCGCCCGTGCCGCCTCTTTGGGGAATAAAAACTGTACAGTCTTCCACTGTATTACCTCCCTCAGAACAGTATTGCCGCACGCCGAAGACGTGAACGCGGACGGAGGTGCGACGCTTCCACGATCAGCTCCATTTATCGGTACGCAAGATGTTCCCCAGCGAGATAGGCTTAAGTTTGCTCGTCCTGCAGTCGTTCCGGATGCACATGTCATTGCTTCCTAAGTCGTCCTAAAAAAAAACTTAAAACGTGGCGTGTGTAATCTTAGTAACATTCCGAACATCTTAGCAACATAACAGAGTTTGCTGTGAGTTCGGCGTCGCTGGGGGAGAGAGATGGTTCGTGCTTTGCTGCCGGGTTTGGGTACGCAGATGTTAGTGTTGAGAAGTTTACAAATGGACAGGGCGCTGGTGTCCTTTCTAAAACACAGTCCAGGCTCTGTGGTTTGAGAAGGAATGATTCTTACTGAATTGTGCTTTCACTTTTGGTTTTCTATAACTCTCTAACAGAGGAAAAGCTGTCCGGCGCCACTCTGCCCTATCTGACTAAGGACGATTTGGAAAATTTGGGTGTCAGGTAAGCGTAACCTTAGTCGTTATTGGAATAAATTACTGGAGTACAACTCCCACATAGTCCAGTATTATTTTTATTAGGAGACATTGAAGGGACAATACCGAAACTTAAATTGAATAAGTATCAGAAAAAATTTATAAAAATTGCATTGGCAGTAGCCAGAAAAGTTATCGCAGTTAGTTGGAAATCTGATTTATATTTAACTATGGATCGTTGGAATAATGAAATACATAGTTGTATTCCATTTGAAAAAATTACATACAATCTAAGAAATGAATATGATATATTTTTGAAAATTTGGCTCCCATACCTACAAAAGATAGGATTAAATACATAGGTCCTTTGAAGATAAAATTATAAAGTAATTGGGGAAAGTAAAAATAAATATTAAAATTATTTTGAACTCCATGGAGCATTTGGGGATCCTCCGATATCCAGGCAATCTTTCTCTTCTTTCTTTCTTTTTTCTTTAGATAAGGGTTAAGGGGGGGAGGGGGGAGGGTTAATATTATTTTTCTTACTACTTTATTATCACATTTATTCTTGTAATTTTCTAAAATTTAATACATAAATAATTTTTTAAAAAGTGTAACCTTAGTCGGCGGGACGGGTGGGAGGCGGGACTAACCTGACCGGAGGCATGAGGTTTCTAAAGCAGAGGCAGCCAAAGATTGAAGGGGCAAGGGGAGGAAAGGTGGAATCCCCATCTCTGTGTTTAACTGCACTTGAAGGTTCATACTGCAAGACATAGATAGGAACAGAACCATGCCACTCGGTCCATCGAACCGGATTGACTGTCCCTCGCGACCCGGTTCTTCTCCCTGTAACCTCTGACATCCTTACTAATCTAGAAAATAGATTAGGGATCTATGATTCATAGATCCGCTTTAAATACACCCAATGACTTGGCCTCCACAGCCGTCTGCGGCAATGAATTCCACAGGTTTACCACCCTCCGGCTAAAGAAATTCCTCCTCATCTCCGTCCCAAATCTGAGGCTGCTGCTGAACTTGTAGCACTAGTTTAACTCCCCTGCAGATAGATATTGTATGGGATGTACTCTGCTCTGTGAACTGCTAAAGCAGTATAGGTATAAAGAAAGTATGTAGACACTCCCACTGGGGCACAGGCTCCTGACAGCAGCTCCTCCCAGTCTGCTGTACTGGGCCAATCTTTAATCTGCTCCCAGGTGGAGCCCATCTTTTTTTTTTGCGTATCCTTCCTCTCCCGAGAATGATGTCTTTGGAGCTTCTGTTGGTATCCCTGTAGCTCTTGATGGGATGGAGTGACTAGCCCCATGCCCCATCCTCCTCCTGCAGCCAGGCTTGGGACCACCCATGGAGGAGTTACTACATAGATTGCTGGGAATTAATGTTGACTGTTGCATGGACATATTCTTTTACTGTGTATGGAGGTTCCCTCATTACCATGGAGATGTTTGCTGTTCTATTTTCCATCTAGCACACTGGGAGAGCGAATAAATCTTATCAACTGTATCAGTGCCCTCTGGCAGAGCCCAATTGACGCAAAGGTAAGGGAATGCCTCTGGCAGGGGCGTGAAAACTTAACTGGGTTTCTTCCACTCTCGTTCAGTCACACAAGTGTTGGGATTTAAAGCAGGCTAGGAGCTGGTTGAGGTTGATGGGTGTCTGGGGATGAATAAGGGGCTGATAAGCCACATTATTCAGTGAAAGTCGGAACTATCGGCCAAAGCAGGGGCTCATTATTCCAGAAGGTGAGCAGGTGACGTGAATGGAGCTTTTATGACATGAAGGGATTCCAAAGAGAAGTTTCCATTGGGATGAGAATTGGGAATGGGACCCGTCATCAGTGATGCAGCCTGGGGTCATAGGATGTTTCTGGTCTTTCAACATCAGATCCCCTCACCCAGGCGACCCAGCCGGGGTTAATGAGGCCCCAGTTTATATCCCAGCAGCATTGGTCATGGGTCATAGCCATCCGGAGGCTCGATCAGCAGCCTGTGTGACGGTTGTGATGGCTCTTTGCAGCCCCCATGATGCCAAGGAGTGAGTAGGTTCTACACAGCAAGCAGCTGGCAAATCCTCCATACCCGACTTCTCCAGGCTCACGTCGAGCCCTCCAACTCAGTCTCTGCTCTGACAGTATTTGGCTTTCTTGCATTCCAACACCACCTCAATCCTGTCTTCCCTTAGCACTGCTTCCAGGTTTTTGACAGAATGACCTTGTGAAGCCTCGGATGATGCTGTGATGAAGTCTGGGAACTTTAATTGCTCGCCAAAATTGACTTTCAGTTGCCAGTCTGACACCGGTTTTCTGGTGATCTGGGTTGAGGCTGTGATTGGTCTCCAGCTTTGACAGTGGTTATGGGTGTCTCGGTTGACAGAGGGCCTATTGTTGTTAAAGGCCAAGGAGATATTTTCAACCACTATCTTCAGCACCCAGTCATGGTGCCACCAGTAGCGGACTTCTCCCAGGTCTTTTGGGCAGCTTCTGAGGGATGTGTTCCAGGGTCCCTCAGCCAGGGCGGGGAGAACATGAAGGTGCCTCAGTTTTGCCCCAAGCAGAAAGGATTGCTGGACTAGGCGGGATATCATACACAACCTGGATCATGAACATACTTTGCTGATGTTCTGCCTGCCAGCGGTTGGACCAAGCGATCTGACAGTGTGAAATGTGGAAGCTTTTTCTCCTTGGGGAGGGGGTGGTGGGCTGTGAAACACAGAACCGAAGCAGAAAATGGTGGGGAAACTCAGAGGATCAGATAATATCTGTGGAAGAGATGTTTCAAGTCTGCAACATAGCCTTATTTACTGGGAAGCTCATTAAGACAGCAGTGATGGGGAGGTTTAGAATGATTTTTAGATAGGTTTAGCTGAGTGGTGTGGACAGCAGGCATATTGAGCAGAGTGTATACCCATGGTATAGACTGATCTGTTATATTCTGTTGAGAAAAAGAGAGTTCCAAAATTCCATCTTGTATATACAAGTTTAAAGGAGGAAAGCAGAATAGTACTGACAATACCCAATGAGTCGGGCAGTGTCTTTGACAGAGGGACAGAAAGCTGCCTTGTGATGTGAGCAGAGACCTTTCAATTCCCCCACAGGTGTTCAATGACCCGATCCACGGCCACATTGAGATGCACCCACTGCTGGTCCGCATCATAGACACGCCGCAGTTCCAGCGTCTCCGCTTCATTAAGCAGCTCGGGGGGACGTACTTTGTGTATCCCGGAGCCTCCCACAACAGATTCGAGCACTCCATCGGGTAAGGACTCAGGGAGATTCCAACACTCCATCGGGTAAGGACTGGGAGAGCAGTTTGAGAAGTTATCTAATGGTACGGAACAGAGTGGGCCCTCCAATCCCTGACAATTTGGTTAATGGCACCCCAGCAATCCCCAACAAACTGGATTAACCCTAAAAGCTAAACACAGGGCAATATAGAATGATCAGTTAACCTACCCTGTACTTCTTTGGGTTGTGGACGGAAACTGGTGGACCCAGAGCAAACCCACACATTCCACGAGGAGGACTTACAGAGCCTCATTACAGAACGGCACCAGAATTGAACCCCAAACTGTGGAATGCCTGGAGCTGTAGCAGCACAGTGCAAACTGTTCCACTGCTACGTCAGCTTGGTCAGTGGATCAGTTGGCACGTGTGGGTCTTCCTCCAGAGTCAAAGTTCATCTCCCTGTGACAGTCGGGTGACCCCAGCCACCACACGTGTGGAATGTGGTGGATTTTCTGGGCTGTGCAAGCATTGCAACCAAGTCACAGCTGAGGGTCCCATTGTGTTAGACGAAAATCTTGGTTGGCATCAACTGATTGGGCTGAAGGGCCTGTTTCTGTCCTTCATTTTTAAAAGAAAATCAAAGGCCGATTTAAATCTCACCATAAATCTGTCATCTAGTTCCTGATTCTCCTCCCCAACCCTAGAAAAAGTTCGCTGAGAGCAATTTCACAGCTCCCTCCTCCCACCAACCACTAGTTGAAGACATGAATTCTTGTCTCTGTTCTGTGGTGTTCTCAGTCTGTGTTTACTCTGGTTTGTAAAGAGTTCCCAGATGAGAGTGCATTGTCCAACAGGCAAACAGTGACACGGTATTACTGAGAGGTTGGAGACCAATGGGACAGTGTGGAGCAAACTGGGAGCAAAGTTCAGAACTGAGATCGGAACAGAGGAGAAAATAAACCCAATTAACTGGAGTCTGAAAGCTTGCACTCATACCTCAGTAGCACACTGGAGGAACTCAGCTGGTCAGGCAGCATCCATGGAAATGAACTAAGAGTTGACTTCCTCATTCCTCAATCTTCCCTGTGCGCAAGGGGAACAGTCTGGCCTCTGGCACCACTCTCATCTGAAGTCTGAACAGAGGAATGCCAATTTTATACAGAATTGACTAGCAGTTATTGATGTTGACCATTTGGTAAACGGTTTGAATTCCTTATTTACATGTTCAGTCACCATTCACAAAACAAGTGTTTGTGAGTCAATAGAAACAGCAATCTAACAACCAGTCATACTTTGAAGTCATTAAAGCAATTGTCCCTTAGTTGGTGTTTTTGGCATCATTCTTCTACATTCTTATCTTATCTCCAGTAGACCTGCAAATCCCTCCCTCCATTATGCAAAGGGAAGCTAAGCTCTTCAAAGGCTTTGCTTGCCTGAACACTGTTAACTCTTGCCTTGCCGTAACTACCACATTACAATATGATTTGTCTTTTCCTTTCAGCCTTTGATTTTTTTTAAAAAATAAAGTTACAAAGGAGGAAAATAGGCCCTTCAGCCCATCTAATTCACACTGCTCAGGATTCCCAGGAGCATATTCACTTGCCCACTATTGGCTCGTATTCGTTAAAACTTTCCTATCCATGTAACTGACCGTGTGTGCCTTTTGAATGTTGTTACTGTGCCTATCTCCACCACGTCCTCTGGCAGCTCATTCCGTATACTGACCACGCTCTTTGTGGAAAAAGCTGCCTCTCAGATTCCTATTAAATCTCTCTCTTAAACACATGTCTTCAACCCTAGGGAAAAAAAAACTATGCATTCACCCTGTCTGTGCCCCACATGATTTTATACACCTGTAACACTCACCCAACAGGCTGGTATATGTCTAGGGGAAAATGAGATCCAGCCACACACCACCCCCACCTCCCATACGCGCAGGTGCTGTGGGAATCAAGTTTATGCCTCGCACACACACACAGGATCAAATTCACACCAGATACCGTTATGGAATACACTTTAAAGATTTTACTAAAACTAAAAGAGTACTATGCAATACAGTATATATGAAGGAAAAGAAAATAAAGTAAAAGGCGCCAACTTATCAAAGTTCAGTCAGTTTAGTGCACATCGTTGGAGCTCAACCATCGAACCATTCGACCCCTCGTCACTTTCCTCCAACCTCCACGTCCTCGCACCCGGGACCACCCCAGTGGTCGACCAAGCAGTGCAGCGCACGTCCACCTTCCTTGGCGTCTCCTTCCCACCTCCCCTGAAAAAACCGCGAAACCCCCAAGCTCCCAGCCTCACCAGACAAAATAACATTCCCCATTGGTTAACAAATGAATACAATCCCCATATCAGCAAGTCCAAAGCTAAACAACTGCGAGAGAAAACTACTCTTAAACCAAAGAAGCCATTTTGAGTAACATATACAGGACATTATACACACCTTTATAAGATCTCCTTATTCTCCTTTGCTCCTGTGAATAAAGTCCCAGCCCATTCAACCTCTCTCCATCACTATTGGTTTTAATAACCTGCAGAGTCTATGACAAGGAAACAATTCGTAACAATACTTGGATCAACTGTGGGCATCAGTGGTAATCAATATTTGAAAGGAGATAGTCAAGTAAAGGTTGTGTTTATATATTGTTGTCTCTTTGCCCTGCAGTGTGGCACATCTGGCAGGAGAACTGGTGAAAGCCCTGTCTGGCCGCCAACCGGAACTTCGGATTAACCATCGGGACATCCTGTGTGTTCAGATTGCTGGACTCTGCCACGATCTAGGTGAGGGAATAGCTCTCCCCTCCCTCTCTTCTCTCTTCGTCCATTCCCCATTCTGGCTTCCCCTCACTTCTTCTCTTCTTACTTGCCTATCATCTCCCTCTGATGTTCCTCCTAATTCCCTTTCTCCATGGTCCACTTTCCTATCCGATTCCTCCTTCAGCCTTACCTTTTCTACCTATCACCGCCCAGCCTCTCACTTCAACCCCTCCCCCCTTTCACCCTGCAAGTCTTCGACTATCACCTTCTAGCATGTACTGAATCCCCTCCACCTGCCTTATTCTGGCTTCATTCCCCTTTCTTTTAGTCCTGATGAAGGCTTTTGACCTGAAAAGTCAGCCGTTTGTTACTCTCCGTCGATGCTGCCTGGCTTGCTGAGTTCCTCCAGCATTTTGTGTGTGTGTTCTGTAGGGGCTGAACTGCCCCCCATGTGAAGGCACCACACAGGTGGTGGAGGGGTTGGTGGGGCACCATCCAACCTCTAATATTTTTACATGTTATTTATTGACTTCACAGCTTAGGCTTGAAGCAAAGAGGGATGCCAGTCTCTACCTAAGGAAGTTGGTGTTTGATGGCATCACCCACAAATTAGTAGTTTTTACATTTTGGAGGTCACCTCCAAAATGCAAAAGACCTTCAGCAATGCATAGGAATGCAATAAACAATAAACCGTTCCAGGTTTATTGCCCAGTCTTAGGCATATCGGGTACCAGGTTAGGCCAGTCAGCCCATCTTGTCTGGGCAAGCCAGCAAAGAATAGTTCAGACTAATCTTGTGTTCAGGCTCCAGTCTATGGTTCTCTGGATTGCGACATTCAAGTATTTTTCCAAGTAAAGATAGTTGAGTTGAACAGGGTAGTCGGTGGAGGCCTAGTTGTCTTGGACAATGTCCACCTGAGGTTCCTGACCGATAGTCAGTCTCTACTGAAGAACATGTGCCAGGCAGGGGCAGGATTGGGAGGTGGTATAATGATGTCCACTTCCAAATATTCTGGCATGTGCTGGAAGCCTTTGTTCATCAAGAAGTACAGTTCTGTTGGGTGCTATGGTAACAAAGCAACAATTGGTGTCTTAAATCTCCTAAGCAAAAGATTCTACAATGTGGTTGTAATACAGGTCGCACTAATTGAGGCAGCGATCTGGACTGGCATTCCTATGCATTGCTGAAGATCTATTGCTCTTTGGAGGTGACCTCGTTGATCACATTTGAAACTAACCACCTTCTCACTTGAGTGTCTTTCCATCATAATGCAAATGTCTTGTTTCCCAGGTCATGGACCATTTTCGCATTTGTTTGATGGAAAATTTATCCCCCGGACGCGGAGTGGTTTGCAATGGAAGGTAACATTCTCTGCAGGTTTTGAGTAACGATGGATGGATGTTAGCAGAAATGAGTGGGCTGCGTGCTATCAGTGGGGCTGTGTTTTTGAGGAAGTTCAGTTGGTGTGAAGCTCTAGGTTTCTGGTAAAGGGAATGTCAATAACTTTTCGAAACCTCCTAGGTTTGGTATCTGTTTCATTTCCCTTTGTCATAATACTCTCAGTGGCCACTTCATTGGGTAAAGCTCTACACCCAGTTAATGCACATATCTGATCAACGTTGTGGCAGCAACTCAGTGCAGACAAGGTCAAGAGGTTCAGTTGTTCAGGCCAAACATCAGAATGGTGTAGAAATGTGACCTAAGTGACTTGACCGTGGAATGATTGTTGGTGCCAGACGAGATGGTTTGAGTACCTCAAACTGCTGATCTCCTGGGATTTTCTAGCGTTTAATGAGAATGATGTGGGAAAAACAAAACTAAAAATCCAGTGAGTGGCAGTTCTGTGGGTGAAAATGTCTTGTTATTGTGAGAGGTGAGTGGAGAATAGCCAGACTGGTTCAAGCCGATGGGAAGATGCCAGTAACTCAAATGACCACCCATTTCAACACTCGTGTGCAGAAGAGCATCTCTGAATGCACAACACATTGATCCTTGAAATGGACAGGCTACAGCAGCAGAGACCAAGAATATACACAGTATAGGAGGTACATAATAAAGTGGTTACTGAGTGTATATCAGTGTCCCATGTGCCTGGTGTATGGATTCTGAGTGAGATGTCTCAATCCTGTTTCCCGCGAGCATGGTTCAGTGCCATTGAACTTCCAGTTGTCATGTTGGAAAGATGGTAACATGAAGGCTGGGTTGCATGGCAAGTAGTCCAAAGGTTCACAATGATGAGATAATTTAAAAGGGATTAAATCTGCAACAAAAAGCCAATGTTGTTGTAGCCGGGCCCACTTGTGACCAAATAATAGACAACAGCATGACTGCAGCTTGACTCCAGAAATTGTGGTGTACAGCTGGATATCAGTAAGACTGAAAGAGTACAGAGAAAAGTCACAAGGATGCTACTGAAACTTGACCTGATTTATAGGGAAAGGTTAAATAGTTCAAGACTTAATTCTACACTGGAGCATAGAAGAATGAGGGGAGATTTGTCAGGAATACAAAATTGAGGGATATAGATAGAGAAAGTGCAAGCAGGCTTTTTCCACTGAAGTTGAATGACATTAGAACTAGAGTTCATAGGTTAAGGGTGAAAGGTGAAATGTTTAAGGGGAACATCATGCAGAACTTCTTCATTCAGAGAGCAGTGTGGGTGAGGAAGGAGCTGCCGGTGGAAGTCGTGGATGCAGATTCGATTTCAAGATTCGAGAACTTTAGAGGGGTTATAGTCCAGGTGCAGATCAAGGGAGCTCAATAGATTAATAGTTTGGCATGGACTGCATGGGTCAAAGGGCCCGTTTCTGTGCTTGAGTGTTGTATGTTCTCAAATGGAGTTGAACATGTATTGTGCAGAGGGCAGATTTAGAATGAGCCAAATGCTGGCAAATGGGAATTGCTTGGTCAGCATAGACCAGATGGGCCAAAGGGCCTGTTTCCATGTTGTGCGACTACAGCAATTAATCTGGGGTTAGAATGACGACTTGTTCTCTTATTTGTTATTGGTGCAGCACGAGAATGCTTCAATAGAGATGTTCGATCACTTGATCTCCTCCAATAAGTTGGATGGGGTGCTACAGAGCTATGGCCTGGAGCTGTCAGAAGACTTGGTGTTTATAAAGGAAATGATCCATGGTGTGGGTGCTCATTGTAAGGGCTCGGTGGTAAGTAATATTGTTTGAACCAAGGAACTTCAATAGGTTTAATAGCTACATTTAATGTCAGAGAAATGTTTACGATATACATCCTGAATTACTCTTCTTCTTCGCAAAAGTCAACGAAAAAAGAGGAATGCCCGAGAGAACAAATGACAGTTAAACGTTAGAACGCCAAAGCCCCCCAGCTCCCCCTTCCCACGTGCAAGCAGCAGCAAGGCAACACCCCCCCCCCCAACCCAGCAAAAAAGCATCAGCAGCCTCAATAAAGACACAGACTTGCAGTACTACTCCTTCACCTGGTAATTTGACATACCACAACCCCTCTCGCTCCCTAATAAGGGAAACAGAGATGTCCCCATTTCACAGTGAGAGGGGAGACATAACGAACAGCTCGCTGATTTATGATGTTAAAAGTCTGTTGCGTCGCTTTCTCCGATTTGGACACGTAACCCATGGATCTTTCCGATGTTCCGTGTTTTCCCGTGACTCCTCAGTCAGGGGCACCAGCCTTGAGTCAGCACGTCTCCAGCACCATGAAAATCCGGCACCCTGAAGACACGCTAGTCTTCCAGGCCATGTCGGGTCGTGAGGTCCTGAGAGCAGGTCCCACTCCCGCAAAGAACTGAAGTCAAAGTGTAACTCCAGGTCAGGATCTTCAAAAGAACCTTGGAAAGGATTTTAAAAAAAGAGATGAAAGAGAGAAATTGAGCTGCTTCTGAAGTTGAAAGCAGAGGAGTCACCGTTTAGCACCATCTTGACTTTGCTCTGCCCTCCGAGTCTCGAGTAAAGGAACTCGAATAGAAGCTGGAAGTCGCCCCACCCCATTCCTCTATTCCCCACCCTGACCTATTACTACTTCTCACCTGCCTATTACTTTCCCCGGGTCTCCCTCCCTTTCTCCTATTGTCCACTCTCCTCTCATCAGAGTTTTTCTTCTCCAACCCTTGACCTGTTCTACCCACTTGGCTTCACCTTCCCCTACTCCCACCTTTTTAATTCAGGCATCTGCCCCCCCCCCCCCCATTCCCTCAGTCCTGCTGAAGGGTTTCAGCTCAAAACGTTGACCATTTACTCTCTTCCGTGGATGCTGCCTGACCTGCTGAGTTCCTCGGCCATTTTGTGTGGGTTGTCCGTTATAAGTTGCCTTTCTATTTCTGTTTGCCACATAACTGAATGGTAATACCAACCGTCCTTTCTGCCTGGAGCTCCTGGGTGCTATCCAGTAATTCTTGCAGAGTATGTCTGTGTAACGTTGTGGATAAAGGTAGACGCTTCTGGTGGCTGCATAGGTGAAGACTGCTGAGGCTTGCCAGCAGGTCGTCAGAGCAAATGACATTCAACAGAAGTAAACTTCTAAATCCCTAGCAGCATATTTACAAACCTCATGTTCACCCTTCAGTGTATTTGCGTTCCTTCTGTAAATGCCAGAGCTGTGTGCACAGTTTTGATTCAGCTGGTCAGACAGCATTTATTGAGGGGAATAAACAGTCGACAGTATGGGCCGAGACTTTTGCCCAGCCTGGTAGCGTAGTGGTTAGCACAGCGCTTTACAATGCTGATGACCTGGGTTCAATTCCTGCTATTATAGACAATAGACAATAGGTGCAGAAGTAGACCATTCGGCCCCTCGAGTCTGCACCGCCATTCTGAGATCATGGCTGATCATTCACTATCAATACCCAGTCCCTGCCTTGTCCCCATATCCCTTGATTCCCCTATCCATCAGATATCTATCCAGCTCCTTCTTGAAAGCATCCAGAGAATTGGCCTCCACCGTCTTCCGAGGCAGTGCATTCCACACCTCCACAACTCTCTGGGAGAAGAAGCTCTTCCTCAACTCTGTTTTAAATAACTGACCTCTTATTCTCAATCCATCCCCTCTGGTACTGGACTCTCCCAACATCTGGAACATATTTCCTGCCTCAATCCTATCAAATCCTTTAATTATCTTAAACATTTCAATCAGATCCCCTCTCAATCTCCTCAATTCCAGCGTGTACAAGCCCAATCTCTCCAATCTCTCTGCGTAAGACAGCCCTGCCATCCCAGGAATCAACCTAGTGAATCTACGCTGCACTTCCTCAATTGCCAGAATGTCCTTCCTTAAACCTGGAGACCAAAACTGTACACAATATTCCAGGTGTGGTCTCACCAGGGCCCTGTACAAATGCAAAAGAACATCCTTGCTCTTGTATTCAATTCCCCTTGTAACAAAGGCCAACATTCCATTTGCCCTCTTCACTGCCTGTTGCACTTGCTCATTCACCTTCATTGACTGATGAACTAGGACTCCTAGGTCTCTTTGCATTTCTCCCTTACCTAACTCTACACCGTTCAGACAATACTCTGCCCTCTTGTTCCTGCTTCCAAAGTGGATAACTTCACATTTATTCACATTGAATGACATCTGCCAAGTATCTGCCCACTCACCCAGTCTATCCAAGTCACCCTGTATTCTCCTAACGTCCTCTTCGCATGTCACACTGCCACCCAGTTTAGTATCGTCAGCAAACTTGATATAGTTTTCAATTAATAGTATTCCTTGTAAGGAGTTTGTATATTCTCCCCGTGACCATGTGGGTTTCCTCCGGGATTTCCGATTTCCTCTCCCACAGACCAAAGACATAACTGGTTGGTCAGTTAACTGATCGTTGTAAATCATCCTGTGATCAGGCTGGGTAACGTGGCTGGATGGGCCAGTAGAGTCAATTCCGTGCATTATCTCAAATAAATAAATAAACAAACTCTTCGTCGGGTCTGGAAAAGATGAATGAAGGGTGTTGGCTTGAAATGTCAGCTGTTTATTCCACTTCATAGATGGGGCCTGACTTGTGCGTGCGTGTGTGTGTTGCTTAGCATGTCCAGCATTGTAGAATCTCTTGTGTTTATGATTTGTAACTATAGTCTTGGTGTCTGAAATGTAGCCTAGCAAGTATTTTGCAACATTGTAACTTGAAGTCCACATTTCTCATTTCAATGCCCTCAAGGCAGGTATATTCGAGGGTCTATAGGCAGAATCCTCCATCGGTCAGGGTCGACCATGGATGTTGCATCCTAGCTTTCTAGATATACAAGCCAGGGGGGTACACTAAGATGAGCAAGCTGTTGCCCGTGTAGCAAGCTCCCTCCCCTTCTCCACACATCTGATGAACCCGAAGGAAGAGTGGAGATTGGCACAGTTTGGCACCGCCGGAGTTGCCAGTCAGTGTTGAATTCAACATACGACTGCCTTACGGAATCCAGTTGTAGAGTTTTTCCCCTTGGGATTTACTCCTGAAGCCTTCCCCATGAGTGGGTATCGCCGCACGGCAGCAGAGGTCAGAGTGGAGTTTTCCTTCTCGATGAGCTGCCAACCACAGTTGATGAGCCCCATCTGCCCAAAGCCACTGGTATTAATGTGCCAGTAACCTGTCTTTGTCCCTTCTCCTGTCAGTAGAAAATGTTTAGCTGGGCTTAGTAGCTTGGCCACGTGAAGCCCAGGAGCTGGACTTGGTTGAGAGAGGCTATTTGAGATGCACCCCATTAGAACTTATCCCCACTACCTTCAGCTATAACAACCATCTGTGTTTATTAGTGATCCATATGGGCCTATCGTTTACTCCACATGTCCATACCTTGTTTGCTCTTCCAAAGTGCTTCACCTTGCATCTGTCACAATTTAATTTCTTATGCTCTGTCCAAGATTCCAACTGATCTGTGTCATTCTGTTCCCCGGGACAAGTTTCCTCATGGTCTTTAAGATCAATTTTCCTGTTACGTGCAGACTTGTATCTTCTCCATTTGCAGCCGAATAGTTGATGTGCAAACACCAAAGCTGCTAGCACTGGTCCCAATGTGAAAAGCAATCCTCCAGTATTACCCTCTACCTCCTAACTTTAACAGAACAATTTCAGATCCATGCATTCCGGCCTTTTCAAACAGCCAACTACGTTGGACCTTGTCAAAGTCCGTACAGCGAACATCCACCACGTTTCCCTCATCGATATGCTTATCTATATCCTCAAAACAAATCAGTTGCATTACTGAACACAAGAGATTCCACAGGTGCTGGAAATCCAGAGCAACGCACACTAAATTCTGGAGGAACTCAGCAAGTTGGGAAGTATCTATGGAGAGGAATAAACAGATGGTATTAGGACATTTGTCACATTTATGAGACAGGATTTCTATGAATAATGCTATGCTGATGATCCCAAATCAATCCCTGCATTTCCACGTCATAATTGGTGTGCATCAGAATTTTTCCAATAGTTTTCCTTTCTCTGAAGAAAGATCTATTGGCTTTTAGTTCCTTGAATAATCCCTGATGCCCTTCTTGAACAAGTAACATCATTTTCTTTCCTCCAGTCACCAGGTTCTTCAAAATGTAAAAATGGATATTAAACTGGAACCCATGAACACTACCTCACTAATTTTTTCCCTTTTTTTAAAATACTTATTTAACTATATATTTTAAATTAATATATATATTTTAAATGTATTTATATACACAATGCATTTTATATATAAATATATCTATTTATTCAATTAATATATATTTAATAAATATTTTAAAAATTAGTATATATTTAATGTAAGTTACAGTTTTTATTATGTATTGCAGTGTACTGCTGCTGCATGACAATAAACTTCATGACATAAATGCCAGTGATATTAAACCTGATTCTGAAAATGTCCACCAGGATCTGTTGGATCGTGGTGATAATTTTCCAGTGGTTTGGAAGTCAACAATGAGACATAAAACGTGAAGGTTATGGCCATTTTATGAAGTATGCGAGCAAATGTCAAAGAAAGTAGAAGATGTGGTCGTGTGATACTCAGACCAGAGATGACAACTTTGCAGTGATAGTCGTTAACCTGTATAATAGCCAATTTCAGGTGTATGACCTGCTGCAGAATAACTGAGATTCCTCTGGAGAATATCAAATTAGCTGTACTGCAATTAGTAAATTCACAGGAGAATTACATATATATAAGTGATTATACAGTGTAAAAACTATAAGTATAGGAAAGTTGAGCGCCAAGAAAAATAATAGAGAAGTAACAATTCTACACCCTAATCCAAGAATCTCCTCCCTTGCCTTTCATAGTAGACTGAGATGCATCTTATCAGACCCTGGGGATTTGTCGAGCTTTGTGTCCCAAGACATCTAGTACCTCTTCTTAAATGTCAGCATGCTCTATAAAATCACAGTACCTTGCCCTGAAGTCTCCCTCTACCATGTCCTTGGTAAGTACAGAGTAGGTTTCATTAAGGACTTCACCCACACCCCCATCTCCACTCACAGTTCGCCCCTTTGACTCCTGTTGCTGATCTGTTGGGCGAGGTGCTACCTCTCATCCTGGGCCAGTACGGTTTGGTTTTCCCACTGGGGTTGCATTCGGTCTGTGTGATGTGGAGGGAATGAGGGAGAGCCTGAGTGGTGGATCCATCTTCACTCCCTGTGCGCTGCTCATCACTAACTCTGCTCTCTAATCTCCCCAGTGGCCGTACAAGGGTCGTCCTAAGGAGAAAAGCTTTCTGTATGAAATCGTTGCCAATAAGCGAACTGGGATTGATGTCGATAAGTGGGATTACTTTGCCAGGTATGTAGGCCTCTCTGTAGTCTTTGTCAACTGCTGATAAGTGTTTCATCATCTCTGACTTTTCTCAGAGTGAGCTTACCAAGAACATGGCTTAGTTAATTTGGACAAAACTTAATTGTTTCTACTGGAAGCACGCTCTGATAAACAGAAATGGTCAAATCGTATTTCTCTGTGTTTTCCAGTTCCCCTCGCATCCATGTGCTTCCTTGAACATTTCCCTTGCCTGCTTTAAATGAAAACTTTCTATTCAGTCTTTTTTTCTCTCCCATCAAACTAAATGATCATTTCTGTATTGATCGATCGAAAGCCATGAAGTTAACTCTTAGCTGTTATCTAAGAAAAGAAGTGCTGACATTGGAGAGGCTTCAAAAGAGGTTCACAAATGCCTTTCAATCCCAGAATCTCGATATCTCTGGGCCTGTACTCACTGGCATTCAGAAGAATGAAGGGCAACCTCATTGAAACCTTTCGAATGTTGAAAGGCCTTGATAGAATGGATGTGGAGAGGATGTTTTCTATGGTGGGAGAGTCTAAGAACAGAGGACACAGCCTCAATAGAGGGGCATCCTTTGCCACAGGCAGCTGTGGAGGTAAAGTCTTTACATATATTTAAGGCAGAGGTTGATAGATTCTTGATTGGTCAGGGCATGAAGGGATACAGGGAGAAAGGTTGAGGATGGGGCTGAGAGAGAAAATGAATCAGCCATGATGAAATGGCAGAGTAGACTCAATGGCCTGATTCTGTTCCTATGTCTAATATGGTCTTATTCACTAGTTAATTTCATGATTCCTGACTCAGGGATTTGAGACATTACAACCAATATAAAATGTCAACTTCTGGATTAATTCTTCCAGAAAAGGAGGCAAAAAATGAAATTAACCCATTGCGATTTGGAATTGAAATTGAGAAGCAGAGTTTTTCCCTTCATTAGGGATGTTAGAATGTTGAGATGTAAGCCCTTTGACTAATGTCATCTGTGCGAGCACTCACCAGCTGGCGTGTCTGCTTTAGTACGTAGTTTGCCCTGGCCTGAACCATGTAGATGGGTCTTAGCTCGGTACGGGCAACTGCTCTGCCCAAGGCTGCGTGGAATTGCAGAGCTGTGGACACGTCTCAGTCCATCGTGAAAACCAGCTTTCCCTCCACGAGCTCTGTCTACGCTTCCCGCTGCCTCAGCGGCCGGTGTGTGACCCTAGAGAGGTTGGTCCTGACTCAACTCTGAGCCCTGGTCAGGGCAGCCTCCCATTCCATGCAGTTTTCCTACCAGGAGCACATTGGAGTCGATGATGGCTGTCATCTAGCTGCTGAGCAGAGCCTATTCCCATTTGGATAAGCAGGCCAGCACTGTGAGGATTATGTTTTTCAATTTCTCAAGTGCCTTCAATACCCTCATTGCTGGGGGTAAAGCTCCGATCAATGTAGATTGGCACTTCCATTGTATCCTGGATAATGGACTATCTGACTGGTAGACCACAGTTTGTGCAGCTTCAGAGCTGTTTGTCAGACATGGCTATAAGCAGCATTGGGGCTGTACTGGCTCCCTTCCTGTTTACCCTGTATACCTCAGACTTTAGATACAACACTGAGTCACATCATCTGCAGAAATTCTCTGATGACTCAGCAATAGTTGGGTCTATAAAGGGAGGACGGGAGGATGAATACAGGACCCTGGTGGAGGACTTTGTCAAATGGTGCCAACTGAATCATCTGCAGCTCAACATCAGTAAGAGAAAGGGGATAATGATGGGCTTTAGGAAGACTAAGCCTGCACTGTTACTATTGATGGTGAGGATGTGGATGTGCTGAGGATCTACAAGTACCTGGGATGCACCTGGATGAGAGACTGAGTGGAGCACCTACACAGAAGTTGTGTACAAGAAGGGCCAGAGTCACCTCTACTTCCTGAGGAGACTGAGGTCCTTTGGAGTGTGCAGGCCTCTCCCTCACGTGTCCTACCAGTCTGTAGTCACCAGTACAATCTTCTATGTGGTGGTGCGCTGGGGCAATGGCATCAACATGGGTGATGCCAACAGGCTCAATAAACTGATTAGAAAGGCTGGCTCTGTTGTAGGGGTCAAACTGGACACACTGGAGGCTGTGGTAGAACAAAGGACCCTACGGAAAATCCTGGCAATTCAGGACAATGTTCCTCAGCCTCTGCATGCCACCTCGGCTGAACAGAGGAGCACTTTTAGTAATAGACTAAGACAACTGCGCTGCTCCAAAGAGTGCTATGAGGTCATTCTTGTTCTCGGCCATCAGGCTTTACAATGAGTCAACTTATAGCCGGGGAAATGATGACCCCTCTTGTTAGACTGTTTGAGGTAACTTAACTTTTATTCTTTTTACTGTGACTCTGTAATTTCATTTGGAATCAATATAGTGTCTATTTATCTATCTAAAGCAGCCAGCTTTAAAGACCCCATCCCACCACCACCCCAGACTGTCGTCTTCTATCAGGTAGAAAATGGGAAAGATGGACCAGGTTCAAAGACAGATTCTGTCCCACTGTTCAAAGTTCAAACTAAATTCATTATCATATACGTATACAGTATGTCACCATATACTACCTTGAGATTCATTTTCTTGCAGGCATTTACAGGAAAATGAGGAAATAGACTTGAATGACTACATAATAAAGATTGACAAATGTACAGTGTGCAAAAGAGAACAAGTTATTCCAATAATCAATTAAAAATAAACTAAATAAATAATACTGAGAACATGAGTTGTGGGTTCCTTGAAAGTGAATGCATAGCGTGAACAAATCTGGCTAATCTCCTCTGACCTCTCTCAATAACGAGCTGTTTTCGCCTACGTAGCCGCCACTGCGTGGATGTCTCTTGTTTTGTCTTCATCATTCTTTGTAAACCTCAGAGAGTATTGTGCATGAAAACAGACAGACAGACGCACTTTATTGATCTCGAGGGAAATTGGATTTCATTACAGTCGCACCAACCAAGAATAGTGTAGAAATATAGAAATTCAAAACTATAAATAACATAAAAATAAAATATAATAAAACATAAAACCATAATAACTAAATAATAATAATTAAATTAAGCCAAGTGGAAATAAGTCCGTCCCACATCAGTAATCCCAGATCAGTAATTTCAGAGATACTCAAACCTCCCCATCTGGCACCAGCAATCATTCTATTGTCCTGCTGAAGGGTCTCGGCCCAAAACATCAACTGTACTCTTTTCTATAGTTGCTGCCCAGTCTGCTGAGTTCCTCCAGCATTCTGTGTGTGTCGCTCAGATTTTCTCTTGTTTGTGACTATGCTCAAGTCATTTAGATCACATTTTTTCCCCAATTCAGATATTTGGTCTGAACAACAGCTGAACCTCTTGATCTTGTCTGCATGCTTTTATGCATCGACTGCTACCACATTATTGGTTGATTAGATAATTGCATTAATGAGCGGGTATACAGTTGTACTTAATAAAAGTTGCCACTGAACTGTATGTAACAATAAACCAAATACCAATGACATGGCAGAGGCAGCTATTAACATGTCTCTTCTTGCCCCTAAAGGGACTGTCACCATCTTGGAATCAGAAACAACTTTGACTTTCAACGTTTCCTCAAGTTTGCTCGAGTTTACGAAGTCAAAAAAAAGAAGGTCATTTGCACTCGAGATAAGGTGATGAATGTTCTAAGATGTAATGGGAGTCTCTTGAGTTTGTTTGCCAAAGCTCATGCAGTCTGACACTAATTGCAACAGTTCTGCTGATGCCAGAAATGTTATCTCAGTGGTACTTGAACTGAAGAGGTGCACACAAACCATTGATGCCTTTAATCATGATTGCCCCAATCATATTCACTGTGACCTCTGTTCTTAATGAACTAAACTCTGTTCTCTCCTATTGGTGAGAACCTCCTCACAGTTCCCATGTAAATTTATTACCAAAGCACATATCTGTCACCGTATATAACCCTGAGATTCATTTTCTTGCAGGCAATAAAGAGTGTATAAAAGAAACACTTTTAAGGCTCCTCCGGAGCCATATTCCTCCAGATATCCCTGGACTCCAGTTTTCCCTCATGTATTGGCCCCACTTTTGGTGTTGGGAGTTTAAATATTGAATTCCCTTTTAAGTTCCCTTTGCACGACTGGGTGGCATAGTAGCATAGTGGTGAGCACAACGCTTGGCAGTACAGGTGGCCTAGGTTCAATTCCCACCGTTGCTTGTAGAGTTTGTATGTTCTTTCCCGTGACTGTGTGGGTCTCCTCCCACATTCCAAAGGTGTACTTGCTGGTAGGTTAATTGGTCATTGTAAATTGTCCCATGATTAGGCTAGGGTTAAATCGGGGGGTTGCTGGGCAGCACGGCTCAAAGGGCCAGAAGGGCCTGTTCCACACTGTATCTCAATAACTAAATAATAAAAGTAACTGAGCACTTTAAGATCCACTTCTGACCGGAGTCACCTGGTTTGCCACCCGTGACTAATTTTGTTCAGGAGCAGAGCAGTTTTTACATTTTGAAGCCTTATGTAGATGTTTTTTGTATTTATTTTAAACCTGTGGAATCTGTTGTTGTGACTAAAACTGAGCAAAACACAGGATCTGTATCTGGGAAATAAAAGTGTTTATTTTCACAGCCGTCATTCAGGAGAGGGAGGACGTGTGTGTGTCCAGGAGAATCTTACTCTCCCGACGCAGTGCTTTGCCCTTCCCCAACATAAAGATAACACAAAAAGTTTAACTACAGTTTCAATTGCTATAATCACCTACTTTATCAGTTTGCATGTAGTCCGGTAAATGCACAGAATTACATACTTACAACGTTGGCATATTGAAATTAAAGTCCGTGAATGCTTTGGATTATAATGGGGCAAAGGTCCTAGTCTTATAATCAGTGGATAGTTTTCATTGCCAAAGTGGCAGGATTGCTCACTGCTGCAATCAGCTCCTGACATACACACAATGATAAGGGTGAAATGACCTCTCCCTCTGCTTTTCCACCTTTCCCTGCAGGAGGTTGGCGATCTGTACAACATGTTTCACACGCGCAATACCTTGCATCGCAGGGCCTATCAGCACAGAGTGGTCAACATCATTGAGAGCATGTGAGTATTCCTGCAGTGTGGCTGGTACGGTGCTTTCACTCATTTTACACCCTTGTGTCCACCCACTCATCTTCTCCCAGTCCTTGTGCTGGTGAAGGGCACTGGCTTGTGTGAAAGGCACTGTGACCACACGGGTCAGCCTATGGCTACTAACTGGCAGATAATTTGGTCACTCCTTTTACTAACCAGAACGTGGAGTGTTTATTTCAAGAGCAAACACGAGGAAATCTGCAGATGCTGGAAATTTAAACAACAACACACACACAATGCTGGTGGAACACAACAGGCCAGGCAGCATCTATAAGCAGAAGCACTGTTGACATTTCAGGCTGAGACCCTTCGTCACCAGCATTTTGTGTGTGTTGTGGAGTGTTTGTTGCAGAGTTCACTCGAGTGTTGCTGAATCTGAACACGTGTTTCCTTACCCTTCCTCTCCCATAGCCCAAGTAAGCTGAGGCCATTCCCACATCCATTTCTTGTGTTTGCTGTCAACATCAGAAGGAGGCTGTAGGAAGGTCTTCTCGCATATTAAACAACTCAAAGCTGACATTGCTTTCCTTCAAGAAACTCATATCCGTTGTTCTGATAATTCCCGGCTTTTGTCAAAGTGGGCAGGTCAGCATTTTCATTCATCCTTTACCGCTAAAGCTAGGGGGAGTCTCCATTCTTATTAATTCAAATATTCCTTTTGAACTCCATAATAAAATATCTGATATAAATGGCCGTTTTATTATTGTTTCTGGCAAACTATATAACACTAAAGTTGCACTAGCAAACCTGTATGCCCCCAACTTTGATGATGTTAATTTTTTTGAACGTTTTTTTTCCTCACTACCAGACTTAAACTCATACTCTCTTATACTGGGTGGTGACTTTAATTGTTGGTTAGATCCTAATTTGGATCGATCATCCTCTGTTACTAGACCACCTACTAAATCTGCCTTAGCTATCCAATCGTTTCTCTCTAATTATGGTATCTCTGATATATGGCGTTTCCCCCATCCTATGGAGAGAGATTATTCTTTTTTCTCACATGTTCACCATACCTTCACTAGAATTAATTATTTCTTACTCGATAACCAACTTATTCCATTTGCCCACTCTTGTGACTATCAGAGTATACTGATCTCTGACCATGCCCCAATTACTCTCTCTCTGAATTTGCCTGGTCTCCCTCAGAGGAATAAACACCGGCAGTTTGATTCAACTTTACTATCGGATGATGATTTTTTAAAATTTATTAAAGATCAGATAACCTTTTATTTTAACACTAATATATCACCTGAAGTGCCATCCCAGATTGTCTGGGATGCCATGAAAGCATATCTGAGGGGGCAAATAATCTCTTACACAGCAAATCTCAACAGAAGATCCCGTGCAGATCGATTAGAACTCATTAACCAAATTAAAGAATTGGATCAAATATATGCCCAAACTAAGAACCCTGAATTATACAAGAAGCGTGTTGAACTCCAAACTAAATTTAACCTTCTGTCCACTCAACCTGTCGAATGCCAACTTCTCGAAAGCAAGAGTCGCTTTTACATTCATGGGGATAAGTCTGGTAAATTCCTAGCCAATCAGCTGAGGCGTTCCAAAGCCAAACAACATATTACAAAGATCCGGAAGGAGAACGAAGACTTTACATCGGATCATTTAGAAATTAATGACACATTTAAAATTTTTTATTCTCGGCTTTATTCCTCTGAATCTCTGAATGACAATATCTCTGTTGATCAATTTTTACAGAATCTGAATATCCCCTCACTTTCATCTGATTTCAAAGCCAAACTCAATGCGCCTATGTCATTAGAAGAAATATCTACTGCAATTTCTGCATTGTCCTCAGGGAAATCTCCTGGACCTGGTGGGTTCCCTGTAGAATTTTATAAATCATTCTCTTCTCTTCTTTCTCCTCAGTTACTTTCAGTATTATCTGACTCATTTAATTATGGCAAATTGCCACCCTCTTTCAGTGAGGCATCTATTATTCTTCTTTTAAAAAAGGGCAAAGACCCAACAGAGTGTTCTTCGTATAGGCCGATCTCTCTGCTCAATGTTGATGTAAAGATCTTAGCTAAAGTTTTAGCTAAGACTCATAGATTAGAAACCGTCATTCCCTCCATTATCTCTGATGACCAAGCAGGCTTTATTAAAAACCGTCTCCCTCTTTTTAACATTCGACGTTTATTTAATATCTTATACTCACCTTCAACTGGGATTCCTGAATGTGTTATTTCCCTCGATGCGGAGAAAGCATTTGATCGTATAGAGTGGAACTACCTTTTTGCAGTTTTAGAAAAATTTGACCTTGGCCAAAGTTTCATCCCTTGGATCCAATTGCTGTACCTGTGTCCTACTGCTTCTGTTTTAATTAATTTTCTGAAATCCCAAGTATTTAATCTCAAACGTGGCACCTGCCAGGGATGCCCCTTAAGTCCCTTTCTCTTTGATTTGGCTATGGAACCTCTGGCGATGGCATTTCGAAACTGCCCTGAATTGACTGGGATTTGGAGAGGGGGTGTTGAGCATATAGTTTCTCTATATGCTGATGACTTATTACTCTTTCTCTCAAATCCGTCTACATCCTTACCTCTAATGTTTTCACTTCTTGACCAGTTTAGCCAGATCTCTGGCTATAAACTTAATTTACATAAGAGTAAACTTCTCCCAATTAATAAAGAAGCACAAGAACTAACATTTCATGATCTCCCTTTTAAATTAGTCCATAATCAATTTACTTATCTTGGAATTACAGTCACAAGGAAGTTTAAAGATCTCTTTCGTGAAAACTTTGCCAATCTTTCATATGCTATAAAACAGAGTCTGGTACAATGGTCACCTCTATCTTTGTCTTTGGTAGGTCGTATTAATGTTGTTAAAATGTATGTTCTCCCCAAATTTTTATACTTATTTCAATCTATCCCAATTTTTATTCCTAAATCTTTTTTTGATTCCTTAGACTCTATTATTTTGTCATATCTGTGGCAGAATAAGCACTCTAGAATTAATAAAATCCACCTCCAAAAATCTAAAAAAGAGGGTGGCATGGCTTTATCTAACTTTCGTTTATATTATTGGGCAGCTAATATATGTTGTGCTACCTTTTGGTCTTTCTTCCACGGCCAACCCGAGTGCCCTAACTGGGTGGCGATGGAGCTGAGCTCCACTAAAGAATTATCTATCTCTGCACTTCTTGGCTCTGCACTCCCTAGTAGTCTGCCCAGATCAATAGCTAATCCTTGTTAGACACACTTTGCGTATATGGGCTCAGATCAGGAAATGCTATGGTTTCCAGGGGTTTTCCGTTTCCAGCCCTGTTGCTCATAATCACCTTTTTTTACCTACTACATGTAGCGTTGTGCTACACGCAGCGCTAAAATTACGACACGGAGTCGGTAACTGCAGTCGAAGGAAAAACTTTATTCGAAATCTTCAGCCTCACTTTTAAGCCTCGCTCAACCTGCCCCCCAATGCACAGAGGCTCCAAAGCCCTGTGCTCGCAAGCCCCTGTAGGCTATCTGATTGTGAGTCGGTTCGGATGTGCCAGGAAACGTGTCGCCACATACATATGATTCAGCATTCCAGGTTTGGTATAGGAAGGGCATTAGACGTTTTGAAGATCTTTTCATTGATAATCGCTTCGCTTCCTTTCAGCAGCTCTCTGTTAAGTTCAATCTGCCCAATGCTAATTTTTTCAGATATCTCCAAATCCGACACTTTATTGCTCCTTTAATTCCTAACTTTCCTGAAATGCCTGCGAAAAATGCTATGGACCTATTTCTTTCCATGAATCCACTAGGTAAAGGCTTAATATCAATCATCCGAGATAAACTAGCAGCCTTACGACGGGCCCCCATGGATAAAATCAAAATGGCCTGGGAGCAGGATTTAAATATCTCCTTATCTAAGGAGAGCTGGGATTCAGTTCTCAAATCGGTTAACTCAACCTCCCTTTGTGCTCGCCACTGCCTTTTACAGTTTAAGATTGTTCATAGTCTAAATCTGAACTATCTCGATTCTACCCTAGCGTTAGTCCGCTCTGTGATAAATGCAAGAGGGGCGTGGCCTCTCTCATCCATATGTACTGGTTCTGTCCTAGCTTGGAGAAATTTTGGAAAGATGTCTTCACTACATCATCGTGTATTCTGAATCAGCACCTAGAACCAAACCCCTTAATTGCTCTGTTCGGTTCTTGGGGCGAGACAGATTTATGTCTGGGTCCGACCAAATGCCGAATATTACCCTTTGCCTCTCTCCTGGCTAGACGCTTGATCCTCCTCAGATGGAGAGATGCTGCCCTGCCCACTCATGCTCAATGGCTTAACGACATCATGGCCTGTTTGGACCTCGAAAAAATTCATTATTCAGTTCTCAATTCGGATCTAAAGTTCCATGAGGTCTGGAGACCTTTTATCGAGTACCTTCATAACCTTCCTCTTGACTAGGGTTTTTTTTTCCTTATCGGTCCCTTGCTTTCAGCTCCTTTTTTTTTCTGGTAGAAGGCATTATTACCCTCTGTTGCTGAATGTATTCACAGTCTGGGAGTTTGGCTGTCCTGACTTATACTCTCTATATTGTGTTGTGGTTGGTCTGGAGTTGCTGTTGTTTTTTCTTGTGTTGTGGGGCTTGGGGAGGACACTAAGCTTACTTGTCTTTAATTTAGATGTTTTTTTTTTGTTAAATTCTCTTCCTTTGTAGCATATTGTTATTGTATGCTTAATTTTGCACTGTTTTAATGTTCCTCATTGGGATTTGGGGTTTTTAATTTGTAAAATGTTTTGAAAAACTAATAAAAAAAATTTAAAAAAGAAGGAGGCTGTGTGGACAACAGTACTGACACGATTCTCAACATGTTCATCCATTAGGATCACAGAAGCAATGGTGTTGGCAGATCCACACATCCTGATCAGTGGCTCGGGTGGGAAGCAGTATAGAATGTCAACAGCCATTGGTGACATGGAGGCTTACACCAAACTCACAGGTGAGTACTCCTGTCCTTAAGTTTCACCAGAATTTACTCTTTAAAGCTGGATGTTCACTTCACAGGACAAGGCCATCGTTGCTTCTTTGTGAATGTTCACCAATAAATCCCACTGCCCTGGTCTTTCCCCTTCTTTCTTGCACTGTTTATTTGAAAACCAAATTCCGTTTTCAAATGAGAAAATCTGCAGATGCTGGAAGTCTGAGCACCACACACAAAATGCTGGAGGAACTCAGCAGGCCAGGCGGTATCTATGGAAGAGAGTACAGTCCTGCTGAAGGGTCTCGGCCCGAAACGTCAACTGTACTCTTTTTTTTATAGCTGCTGCCTGATCTGCTGAGTTTCTCCAGCATTTTGTGTGTGTTTCTCAAATTCTACTTTGCAGGTTTTTCTGGGCAAGCCTTGTCATTACTAAAGCCTGTTGAATTTTGTCATAAAATAGCACCTTGTAATCTGTCTGGGTAATTTTCAACCTGGTACGTGAACACTGAATTCTCAAACTCCCAGTAACTGCTCCCCCTCTGTCCTTTATCCCCTTTATTCTTTTCTCTCCCATCCTGATCCAACGGGACCACATCACCCCACCTTCCTCCCCTTCCTACCTGAGGATGTGCCATGCTTCTCTCTGGATCCTCAGTCATAGCGGCATCCTCTTGACTGTTCAATTCTGATATTCTTGATGTAAAATCTCACTCTAAATTTCTTTCTCCATCTCAGCATCCACTTCTTAAGCTGGATTCATCATCTCCAAGGCCAAGTCCCTTGGGCTGCAGGAGCTTTTTACAGATGTCATTACCACGGGTCGGAGCAGTTTTTAGCCAAGTCCCACATTGATTTTATTGAGGTGCAGCATGTAACAGGCCCTTCAGCCCAAAGAACCACAATGTCCAGCAACCTGCCTATTTAACCCTAGCCCAATCACAGGACAATTTACAATGACCAATTAACCTACCATCCGGTATATCTTTGGACTGTGGGAGGAAACTTGAGCACCCAGAGGAAATCCTTGTACTCGGGGGCAGAACATACAAACTTGCAGAGGACACCAGAATTAAAATTGAATTCCGACGCCCCGAGCTGTAAAAACATCACAGTAACTATGACGCTACTCTTTGACACCCTCAACACTTCAGCCACACACATATCCTGACCTGCCATGTCCATTTAAAATATTTATTTAATCTAACTCCAGTCACTGTTGTTATCTTGTCAAGTTGAAGGTCAAAGTTCAGTTTGCCAGAAGCACAAGTGCAATCTGAAACTTACAGCAGCATTAACGGCACATTGCATTAATAAATAGCATTCAAATTAAACATGAATTTCACACGATTGTACAAGAAAGAACTCCGTTACAACAGAATGAAGTATGTTTTGGTGCAAAGTGATCAAAGTGGTCATATTTTTTGTTTGACCTTGGGTATTGTTTCTTTTTCTAGACAGTATCTTTGAACAGATCCTGAATTCAGCTGATGCTGAACTGCAAGAGGCGCGGGAAATCCTGAGCAATGTTGTATGCCGCAAACTGTACAAGTGGATTGGGCAGACTCAGCCTGCAGCAGATACAGTAATTAAACAGGTAATTATTGCCCAGGTTGGTAGTGCAGTTGTGGAGGAATGGGTCATCTACCCTAGTGGTCCCCAACCACCGGGCCGCGAGGAAACAATATGATTTGGCGATATGAAACGATATGAGTCAGCTGCACCTTTCTCATTCCCTGCCCACTGTTGAACTTGAGTGCATGCAAGGTCTTCAGTCGGTCATTAACCTACAACTACTCGATGAGTTAAAAACAAACGTTGCTTGAGAGTTTCTTTGGAAGAGGTGGTAGGGGACATAAAGGCCTAATGATGATGATAACGCAGAGACAGCTGAGGCTGAGACTGCAAAAAAACAAAAGCTTCCTTCAACATATAATACGACGAGTCATACATAAAATATGGCTTTAATGTGACCTGTGACTCACACGCTCCAAGCCCCCTGTGTGTGATATGTGGAGACAAGCTGTCTAATGAGGCAATGAAGCCCTCAAAACTGCTTCGGCACCTTGAGTCCAAGCATCCTGCACTTAAAGACAAACCCATTGAGTTTTTTGAGTGGAAAAAACGTGAGCAAGTGGGACAGAAGCAAGTGCTGAGAGCCTCCACCTCCACAAATGCTGCTGCTCCGAGAGCATCGTACTTAGTGGCCAGCCGTATTGCTAAGGCTAAGAAACCTTTCACTGTTGGTGAAGAATTGATTCTGCCTGCTGCCAAGGACATGTGCCGTGAACTGTTGGGAGAAGCTGCAGCTAACAAGATGGAACAGGTTTCTCTTTCAGCTACTGCAGTTTCAAGGAGGATCGATAACATAGCGGAGGACATCGAAGCACAGCTGTTGGAACGGCTTAACGAGTCACCATGGTATGCTATCCAGGTCAACGAGTCTACCGATGTCAACAACAAAGCAATACTGCTGGTTTATGTGTGATATATATTTCAAGACGATGTGCACGAGGATATGTTGTGTGCACTGCCGCTGCCAACTAACACAACTGGGGCAGAACTATTCAAGTCTTTGAATGACTACGTGTCAGGCAAACTGGACTGGTCATTCTGTGTTGGAATATGTACAGATGGGGCTGCAGCTATGGCTGGACGGCTGTTTGGTTTTACTACCCAAGTCAAAGAGGTTGCTCCTGAATGCCAGTCCACACACCGTGTCATACACAGGGAAATACTGGCTAGCCGAAAAATGTCACCTGATCGTGGAACAGCATACTGAGTGATGTTGTTGAAGTTACCAATCACATCAAAGCAAAAGCCCTTAACTCACATCTGTTTGAGCAGCTCTGCGAGGAAATGGATGCAGAGCCCAAACGCCTTCTCTTACACACTGAAGTCAGGTGGCTATCAAAGGGGAGAGTCCTGGCCAGGGTTTTCGAGTTAAGAAAGCCGCTACAGAGATTTCTTTCAGGAAAAAAGTCACCACTGGCAGCACACTTCAGTGACGAGGAGTGGATAGCAAAACTCACTTATCTGTGTGACATCTTCAACCTGATTAATAAACTTTGTTACGTACCCCGTAACTGGGTCACTTACCAGCAAAGATAGAGAGGTCCGTTGAAGTCTGATGGTACTATTTTTAACAGTATTTATTGATAAAAATACACAAAAATAATATCAATGCAAACATACAGATAATATACGTTGTCAATACTAAATCTAAAAACACAGGTATAATAAGAATCAAGAAGAAATAGCTCTATCGTTGTCTAGGGGATAATGTATTGTCCGATGGAAATATAAAAGTCACTTTAGTTCATGCAAGCTGTAGGCTGCAGCCTTTTTGTTTGGAGAGAAAGATGGAGGTTTAACTTGCCTTTTCCTTTTATGAAGTCAATCCTTCGAGAGTCGTTGGGAGTTGATTTCCCCGTTGTTAGTTAAAAACCGTTCTTCCGTGGTAAAGGACCACCGATTCCGGGGCAAATGGAAACGAACGCACGTGGCCTTCCCACCGGCTTTCGCTATTACGGGATCGCTAGCGTTCCTTCTGGTGCGTCTGAGGGGCTGTTCCCACAGACCCTCTTTTATCCTGACTCACAGGGTCTCAGATGTCAATCAGGTTGGGATGATGCAATCTCTCCACCAACCTCCCCCTCGGTTCATTGCCTGGGGGCTTCGATGCATCGTCCAGGATGCAATACACAAGTCCGTCTCCAAGAGACAATAGCCGGTATCAATGGTTCCGCCTTTTGGGAGACCAGGACACATTCCACTCTTTCTCTCATTTCCTGGGTCTCCTGAACTGACTTAATAGTGATCTTGCGATTCTCACAAAGGAGGGGGCTACCCCGCACCCTTCGGCCCCTCAGAGCTGTGGTACATTCATAACAACTTAATTTGTCACTTCAGGGGGGAATGACAGCTGTCTTCAAGTTGGCAGATAAAGTGTCTGCTTTCAATGCCAAACTGGAACTGTGGGGACGGCAAGTGGACAGGGGCATATTTGATATGTTCCCAACATTAGCTGGGATTTTGGGAGAGACTGAGGCTGCACTGTCCTTCTCACAGCTGATGCGCGATCACCTATCTTCGCTGTCGAAAGAATTTGAGCGTTACTTCCCAACTGCAAATGACCCAAGACGTGCGAAGGAATGGGTCCGTGACCCATTTGTGAATGTCCCTGGTGAATCATCCATGTCAGCGCGGGAAGAAGATCAATTCCTCGAGCTTGAAAATGACAGTGGGCTGAAAAGTGTGTTTGACATAACATCTCTGCTGGCATTCTGGATCAAAGTCAAGGCTGAATATCCGGAGATAGCCACAAAAGCACTGAAAACATTGCTTCCATTTCCCACATCATATATAACCGTATAACAATCACAGCACAGAAACAGGGCATCTCAGCCCTCCTAGTCCGTGCCGAACTCTTAATCTCACCTAGTCCCACCTACCCGCACTCAGCCCATAACCCTCCACTCCTTTCCTGTCCATATACCTATCCAATTTTTACCTTAAATGACACAACTGAACTGGCCTCTACTACTTCTACAGGAAGCTCATTCCACACAGCTATCACTCTCTGAGTAAAGAAATACCCCCTCGTGTTTCCCTTAAACTTCTGCCCCCTAACTCTCAAATTATGTCCTCTCGTTTGAATCTCCCCTACTCTCAAAGGAAACAGCCTATTCACGTCAACTCTATCTATCCCTCTCAAAATTTTAAATCCCCCCTCATCCTTCTACGCTCCAATGAATAGAGCTTGTTCTAACTTGTTCAACCTTTCTCTGTAACTTAAGTGCTGAAACCCAGGTAACATCCTAGTAAATCATCTCTGCACTCTCTCTAATTTATTGATATCTTTCCTATAATTCGGTGACCAGAACTGTACACAATATTCCAAATTTGGCCTTACCAATGCCTTGTACAATTTTAACATTACATCCCAACTTCTTTTTTTTTATTCTTTCTTTCTTTCTAAATCTTTTTATTAATATTAGTAATATGGACAGAATACAGATGATATATTGATAAGGAAATTACCAACATACACATACCAACATACAATCCCAACTTCTGTACTCAATGCTCTGATTTATAAAGGCCAGCATTCCAAAAGCCTTCTTCACCCCCCTATCTACATGAGACTCCACCTTCAGGGAACTATCTCTGCGAAGCAGGGTTTTCTACAATGAATGCAATGAAAACTAAATTGTGGAATAGTCTGGACATAAGGAACCCCCTTCGAGTATTGCTGTCTCCCATCACCGCTGGACGGGACCGTCTTGTTGCAGGGAAACAAGCCCAGGGTTCCCACTGATTCTGCGATATTGGTGTGTTGCAATGATTTTATATGTACATAGGAGAAAAATATGCGCTGTGCATTTAATATCCAAACGTTACTTAAAATATTATGATGCTGTTGACTTACAAGTGACTTATAATTGACTTATCACTATATTCATGCAAGGAAAATAGGCACTGTATGTTTAATATTGAATTTGTTAGATAAACCCTTTTAGAAATGAAATTGAGTGTATTAGCCACTTATAAGTTGACTTACCACCTATATTCTGGTCGTGGTCAACACCACCCCCCCCCCCCCCCCAAAAATCAGGTCCTTACAAAGGTTCTTGGCCTGAAACATCGACAGTGCTTCTTCCTATAGATGCTGCCTGGCCTGCTGTGTTCCACCAGCATTTTGTGTGTGTTGCTTGAATTTCCAGCATCTTCAGATTTCCTCGTGTTAACACTACTGGGTGTAGAGTTGAGACTTTATAAAGCACTAGTGAGCTCTCATGGAGTATTGTGAGCAGTCTTGGGCCATTGGTCTTAGAAAGGATGTGCTGTAACTGGAGAGAGTTCAAAGAAGGTTCAGAAAAATGATTCTAGGATTGAATGGCTTGTCATATGAAGAATATTTGATGGCTTTGGGCCTGTATTCACTGGAATTCAGAAGAATGAGAGGTGACCTCATCGAAACCTATCGAGTGGTGGGAGGCTTTGATAGAGTGGATGTGAAGAAGATGTTTTTTATGGTTGGAGAGTTGTAAGACCAGAGGACACAGCCTCAGAAGAGAGGGTGTCATTTTTAGAATGGAGACGGGGAGATATTTCTTTAGCAAGAGAGTGGTGAATCTGTGGAATTCTTCGCCACAAGCAGCAGTGCAGGCCAAATCTTTATTTGTATTTAAGGGAAGGGTTGATAGATTGATTCTTGATTGGTCAAAGCATGAAGGGATGTAGGGAGAAGGCGGGAGACTGGGACGGACAGGAAATTTGGATCGGCCATGATGAAATGACGGAGCAGACGCGATGGGCCAAGTGGCCTAATTCTGCTCCTATTTCTTATGATCTACTGAGGCTTCATTTGTGGTGAGACCTGGGTGGGGGCAGGGAGTTCAGTAGTTTCACGTCCTGGGGGGGAAGAAGCTGTTTCCCATCCTAACAGTCCTTGTTCTAATGCTGTGGGACCACCTGCCTGAAGGTAGCGGGTCAAAGAGATTGGTGGACAGAAGGGGGGAGATCCTTAACAATGGTAAGGGCCCTGTGGACGCAGCGCTCCGGGTGAGTGGAAGAGACATCCCGATGAGAGAAGATCACAATCTTCCTGTTGGGTCTAATGGTCAGATGTGAGATTATTGCTGAAGTTCTACTTCAGCACCATGTTCTCGTAACTTCCCTACGTTGTTGGATTTGCTCAGTGTCCAGAGACCGCTGATCTCGGTTTGGAGTTTATTTATTGAGATTCAGCGTTGAGTCGGCCCCTCAAGCCATGCCCCGAATTTAATTCTAGCCTAATCACAGGACAATTTACAGTGACTGATTAACCTGTCTTTGGACAGTGGAAGGGAACCGGAGCACCCAGAGGAGACCCACATGGCCACGGGGAGAACGAGAAAACTCCCTCCAGGCAGCGGTGGGTACCGAACCTGGGTCACCTGCACTGCAAAGTGTTGGGCTAACCAGTACATCCCTGTGCCGCCCCGAAGAAAGTCAGTGACTGAACCTCGATGAGAGAGAATTTTACTGATCTGAGTTGATTCTCACGTGTGCACGGGGCAATAAGAAGAAACTTGCAGCAGCAACACAGGCTCGGCTTCACGGAAGCAGCATTCGTGCGAAAAGTGTCAACGACGTTTTCATTATGGGTGGTGTTTAAAGAATAGAGTGGCGACTCTGCCTGCTGGGTGCCAATAGGTTTTTGTTCGTGCCGTTTTGAGCACGGTGCTGTGATGTAAGCGCACTCTTTACACACACGTTCACTCATATGTAAACATTGCTTTGCCATTCTGCTGTCATTGCAGTGTCTTCGCCAGTATGTCCTCATCATTAAGCCGCTGTTTCCCCCGGCATTGCAGATACCACAGTTTAGTTTAATTTCACAGCAGAACAAGTGCTACGCCTGCCCCTGTATCACCTCGCTCACCACCATCCAAAGCCCCAAACAGTGCTTCCAGGTGAGGGACACATCACCTGTGTGTGTTGGGCCCACCTGCTCTATCTGGTGTGGCCTCCTGTATGTCAGTAAGACCCGATGTAGATTGGGGGACTGATTTGCCGAGCGCCTATGCTCCGTCGGCCATTTTAATCCCGCTGCCCATTCCCATTCCAACACATCCATACATGGCTTCCTCTACTGTAGTGATGAGGCCACACTCAGGTTGAGGAGCAACATCTCATATTCTGTCAGGGTAGGCTCCAGCCAGGTGGCATGAACATCAGTTTCTTTAACTTTTGGTAATGGCCCCCCCACCCCCATACCTCATCCCCTTTTCCAGCTCTCACCTTATCTGCATGCCTGCCCATCACCTCTCTCTGGTGCTCCCCCCCCTTTTTCTTTCTTCCTTCCATTGCCTTCTGTCTTCCCCTATTAGATTGCCCCTTCTCCAGCCCTGTATCTCTTTCACCAATCAACTTACAAACTCTTTACGAACCTCCCCCCTACTGCGCTGGTTTCCACCACTACCTTGCATTTCTCCCTCCCCACCCACCACCTTCTGACTCAACTCCTCAACTTTTTCCCTCCAGTCCTGCTGAAGGATCTGGGCCCGAAACATCGACTATACTCTTTTCCATTGCTGCCTGGCCTACTGAGTTCCTCCAGCATTTTGTGTGTGTGTGTGTGTGTTAGTTTAATATCTATCTTTATTTCCTTTTAACTGTAAATGTGTGATTGCTCTGAGCATCCTGATGTTTCATGGTGTCACTGTGTCCTAAACCAAGCTGATGTGCTCAGGTTTGGCTAATGGCGCCTTTCCCATCGTACACAGTAGAATATTCCATTAGAAATGGAGATGTGTAAATATGTATATCGTTTGTACGCTATATTTAAGGTAGGTACTATTATTTTGTAACATGAGTGTTACAACATTGTGCGGTGCATCATATTCTAATTCAGGTGTAGCCTTAAGTTAACTTTGTTGGTAATTAAAGGTGGTATGTCCTGGTTCTGATAAAAAGAGCCGATTGCCCTCTGTGTGAGAGAGAGATGGGGGCCGCCAGGAAATCACTTAATAAGCACGGAGCTGTGTTGTAGACATCTTCTTGTAAATATTTACATTTTCACTAATCTTTGCAAGTTTGATTTTTGGCACACCTAATAAACACCCTTGCACTGAAGTGCAAAGTGAACTCCCACCATTTTTTTTCTCCTTTGGTAAGATTAAAGATTATAACCCATGTTTGCCACCCGCCCTAGGCGGACTTTGGTAACATTACAATCACTGCAGGGGCTTACTCTGGTGGGTGCCTTCATGCACATTGGATTTTATTTGCACGTAAGCAATTTAATCCAACCCAGTTGCAATGTTCTCTCTTTCAGGAAGAGTTTGATAAACTGGCTGATCAACTGGTTGCAGCTGCCCCAACAACATCTGTAGAAGTCACACTCCGGGCAGAAGATCTCATTGTAAATGTGAGTACTGGTTCGTTAATGATGGAGAGGGGAGTTCTCCGTACATCTAGCAGATTGTGTCTCTCGGTAACAAGTTCTTTAGCCAGTCTTCGAGTAACCCTTTACCTAACCAAACCCGAACCCATTTCATTCTCCACACGTTCCCATTAACTCTGTACAGATTCCGCCACTCACCTACACACCAAGGGTACGTTACATTTGAGATTTGGGAAAAAATATGAGACCCCGAGTCATTTTATTTTGCATCTATTTACAACAGTTTAATTTGTGTTTCATAAAACATAGAAAACCTCCAGCATCATGCAGGCTCTTTGGCCCACAAAGCTGTGCTGAACATGTCCCTACCTTAGAACTACCTAGGCTTTACCCATGCCCTCTATTTTTCTAAGCTCCATGTAGCCATCCAGGAGTCTCTTAAAAGATTATCATTTCCACCTCCACCATTGCGGCCGGCAGTCCATTCCATGCACTCACCACTCTCTGCGTAAATACTTACCCTTAACATCTCATCTGTACCTACTTCCAAGCACCTTAAAACTATGCCCTCTCGTGCTAGCCATTTCAGCCCTGGGGAAAATCCTCTGACTATCCACACGATCAATGCTTCTCATTACCTTATTCACCTCTGTCAGTTCACCTCTCATCCTCCGTCGCTCCAAGGAGAAAAGGCCGAGTTCACTCAACCTATTCTCACGGCATGCTCCCCAATCCAGGTAACATCCTTGTAAATCTCCTCTGCACTCTTTCTATGGTTTCCACATCCTTCCTATAGTGAGGCGACCAGAACTGAGCACAGTACTCCAAGTGGGGTCTGACCAGGGTCCTACATAGCTGCAACATTACCTCTTGGTTCTTGAACTCAATCCCATGATTGATGAAGGCCAATACACCATATGCCTTCTTAACCACTGAGTCAACCTATGTAGCAGCTTTGAGTGTTCTATGGACTTGGACCCCATTCTGCCGTCATAGTTGACCTACCAAAATGAACCACTTCACACTTATCTGGGTTGAACTCCATCTGCCACTTCTCAGCCCAGTTTTGCATCCTATCAATGTCCCACTGTAACCTCTGACAGCCCTCCACACTATGCACAACACACCCAACCTTTGAGTTACCTGCAAATTTACTAACCCATCCCTCCACTTCCTCATCCAGGTCATTTATAAAAATCACGAAGAGTAAGGGTCCCAGAACAGATCCCTGAGGCACACCACCGGTGACCGACTTCCATGCAGAATATGACCCATCTACAACCACTCTTTGCCTTCTTTGTGCAAGCCAGTTCTGGATCCACAAAACAATGTCCCCTTGGATCCCATGCCTCCTTACTTTCTCAATAAGCCTTGCATGGGGTACCTTATCAAATACCTTGCTGAAATCCATATACACTACATCTATGGCTCTGCCATAGATCAATGTGCTTAGTCATATCCTCAAAAAATTAAAGCAGGCTCATAAGGCACGACCTGTCTTTGACAAAGCCATGCTGACTATTCCTAATCATATTATACCTCACTATATTCATAAATCCTGCCTCTCAGGATCTTTTGCATCAACTTGCCAACCACTGAAGTAAGACTCACTGGCCTATAATTTCCTGGGCTATCCCTACTCCCTTTCTTGAATATGGGATCAACATCCACAACCCTCCATTCCTCCAGAACTTCTCCCGTCCTCCTTGACGATGCAAAGATCATTGCCAGAGGTTTAGCAATCTTCTCTCTCGCTTCCCACAGTAACCTGGGATACATCCCATCCGGTCCCGGTGACTTATCCAACTTGATGCTTTCCAAAAGCAACAGCACATCCTCTTCCTTAATATCTACATGCTCAAGCTTTTCAGTCCGCTGTAAATCATCACTACATTCACCAACTAATTCCAACCTCACTCCTTCCGAACTCCACTCCTTCTGCTCTCCACTCCCTCCGCACCAATCCCAACATTACTATAAAACCCGCTGATAAAGGGAGAGCTGTTGTAGTCTGGCGTACTGACCTCTACCTGGTCGAGGCACAGTGACAATTCTCTGATACCTCCTCTTATTTACCCCTTGATTATGACCCCGCTAAGGAGCACCAGGCCACTGTCTCCTATACCATCACCAACCTTATCTGCTCTGGGGATCTCCCATCCACTGCCATCAACCTCATATTCCCACACCCCGCACTTTCTGTTTCTACCTCCTACCCAAGATCTGTCACCTATGTTCGTGACACTTCTCACGCTTTAAATTTTTTCAGTGATTTTAAGTTCCCTAGCCCCCACTGCCTTATTTTCACCATGGACGTCCAGTCCCTATATACCTCCATCCCCCACCCAGACAGTCTCGGAGCTCTTCGCTTCTTTTTGGATTCCAGACCTAACCAATTCCACTCTACCACCACTCTCCTCCGTCTAGCGGAATTAGTTCTTACTCTCAATAATTTCTCCTTTGGCTCCTCCCACTTCCTCCAAACCAAAGGTGTAGCCATGGGAACCCGTATGGGTCCCAGTTATGCCTGCCTTTTTGTTGGATTTGTGAAACAGCCCATGTTCCAAGCCTATACGGGTATCCGTCCCCCTCTTTTCCTTCGCTACATGGACGACTGCATTGGCGCTGCCTCCTGCATGCATGCTGAGCTCGTTGACTTCATTAACTTTGCCTCCAACTTTCACCCTGCCCTCAAATTTACCTGGTCCATTTCCGACACCTCCCTCCCCTTTCTTAATCTTTCTGTCTCCATCTCTGGAGATGGCCTATCTACTGATATCTACTATAAGCCTACAGACTCTCACAGCTACCTGGACTATTCCTCTTCCCACCCTGTCTCTTGTAAAAATGCTATCCCCTTCTCACAATTCCTCTGTCTCTGCCGCATCTGCTCTCAGGATGAGGCTTTTCATTCCAGGATGAAGGAGATATCTTCCTTTTTAAACAAAGGGGCTTCCCTTCTTCCACCATCAACTCTGCTCTCAAATGCATCTCCCCTATTTCCCGCACATCTGCCCTCACCCCATCCACCCACCACCCCACTCGGGATAGGGTTCCCCTTGTCCTCACCTACCACCCCACCAGCCTCCAGCTCCAACGTATAATTCTCCGTAACTTCTGCCACCTCCAAAGGGATCCCACTACCAAGCACATCTTTCCCTCCCCCCCCCCACCGCTTTCTGCAGGGATCACTCCCTATGTGACTCCCTTGTCCATTCATCACCCCATCCCTTCCCACCGATCTCCCTCCTGGCACTTCTCCTTGTAAATGGAACAAGTGCTACACCTGCCTTTAAACTTCCACCTTCACCACCATTCAGGGTCCCAAACAGTCCTTCCAGGTGAGGCGACACTTCACCTGTGAGTCGGCTGGTGTGGTATACTGCGTCCGGTGCTCCCGGTGTGGCCTTTTATATATTGGTGAGACCCGATGCAGACTGGGAGACCGTTTCGCTGAACACCTACGCTCGGTCCGCCAGAGAAAGCACGATCTCCCAGTGGCCACATATTTTAATTCCACATCCCATTCCCATTCTGATATGTCTATCCATGGCCCCCTCTATTGTCAAGATGAAGCCACACTCAGGTTGGAGGAACAACACCTTATATACCGGCTGGGTAGCCTCCAATCCGATGGCATGAACATTGACTTCTCTAACTTCCGTTAATGCCCCTCCTCCCCTTCTTACCACATCCCTGATATATTTAGTTTTTTTTCTCTCTCTGCCCATCACTCTGCTCGTTCTCCATCTCCCTCTGGTGCTCCCCTCCCCTTTTCTTTCTCCCTTGGCCTCCCATCCCATGATCCTTTCCCTTCCCTAGCTCTGTATCCCTTATGCCAATCACCTGTCTGGCTCTCAGCTTCACCCCACCCCCTCTGGTCTTCTCCTATCATTACCTCTGCCTCCTATTTTCAAATCTTACTATCTTTCCTTTCAGTTAGTCCTGACAAAGGGTCTCGGCCCGAAACGTCGACAGCGCTTCTCCCTATAGATGCTGCCTGACCTGCTGCGTTCCACCAGCATTTTGTGTGTGTTACTTGAATTTCCAGCATCTGCAGATTTCCTCATGTTTGACTACATTCACCAAGGTCCTTTTCTATAGTGAATACTAAAACTAAAGTATTCATTAAGAACCTCTGCTATCTCCTCCGGTTCCATACACACTTTTCCATTGTCACACTTGATTGGTCCTATTCTCTCTAGTCTTACCTTCTTGCTCTTCACATACTTGTAGAATGCCTTGGGGTTTTCCTTAATCCTGTCCGCCAAGGCCTTCTCATGGCTCCTTCCGGCTCTCCTAATTTCCTTCTTAAGCTGCTTCCTGCTGGCCTTATAATCTTCTAGATTCATATCATTATATAGCTTTTTGAACCTTTTGTAAGCTCTTCTTTTCTTCTTGACTAGATTTACAACATCCCTTGTGCACCACGGATCTTGTACCCTACCATCCTTTCCCTGTCTCATTGGAATGTACCTACTCAGAACCCCACACAAATATCCCCTGAACATTTGCCACATTTCTGCCGTACATTTCCCTGAGAGCATGTTTCCAATTTATGCTTCCAAGTTACTGCCTGATAGCCTCGTAGTTCCCTTTACTCCAATTAAACATTTCCCTAACTTGTCTGTTCCTATCCCTCTCCATTGCTATGGTAAAGGTTAGAGAATTGTGATCACTATCTCCAAAATGCTCTCCCTGTGAGAGACCTGACACCTGACCAGGTTCATTTCCCAATACCAGATCAAGTTCAGCCTCTCCTCTTGTAGGTCTATCTGCATATTGTCAAGAAACCTTTCTGAACACAACTAACAAACTCCACTCCATCTAAACCCCTCACTCTAGGGAGATGCCGATCAATATTTGGGAAGTTAAAATCTCCCACCACAACAACCCTATTATTACTCCTTTCCAAAATCTGTCTCCCTATCTGCTCCTCGATGTCCCTGTTACTATTGGGTGGTCTATATAAAAAAAAAACACCCAGTAGAGTTATTGACCCCTTCCTGTTCCTAACCTCCACCCACAGAGACTCCATAGACAACCCCTCCATGACTTGCACCTTTTCTGCAGCCGTGACACTATCTCGGATCAACAGTGCAACGCTCCCACTTCTTTTGCCTCCATCCCTATCCTTTCTGAAACATCTAAAGCCTGGCACTTGAAGCAACCATTCCTGCCCCTGCACCATCCAAGTCTCTATAATGGCCACAACATCATAGCTCCAAGTGCTGATCCATGCTCTAAGCTCATCCGCTTTATTCATGATACTCCTCATATTAAAATAGATATATCTCAAACCATGAGACTGAGCACGTCCCTTCTCTATCACCTGCCTATCCTCCCTTTCGCACCTTCTCCAAACTTTCTCTATTTGTGAGCCAACCTCCCTTCCTTCCATTACCTCAGTTCGTTTTCCACCCCCCCAGCAATTCTAGTTTAAACTCTTCCCAATTGTCAATATTTTATAATAAATATATTTAAAATTCCTCACTTTAGGTTGTTCAAATGGACTATGGAATGAAAGGGAAAAACCCTGTTAATAAGGTCCGATTCTACTGCAAGAATAGCCCGAACAAGACAGTTAAAATCAGCAAAAAGCAGGTAACCTCCCCAGTGTGTAGCTTGCTTCCTTCTAGCCTTGCAACGACCATTTCTGGGGCTGTGATTAGGTGTTGCTATGGGGCAGTTATGGGCACTTATCGTGGGCTTTTCAGTTTGCTTCCCGACTATCATAGCCTGGAGGTGTTGGCCATCTCGCTGGGATTCAGCTCTGAACTTCTGACTTGGATCTGAACCTTGCTCCATTGTCCTAGGAAGCTCAATGTAGTCTGGTTATCATAACAGGGTAGTTTGGACAGGTTTGACTTCATCTACTGGAATTTATAAGAGTGAGAGAATCGTTTGAGACATCTAAGAGGGTCTTGCCAGGATTGAAGTGGAAAGGATGTTTCCTTTTGGAGAATGTAGAACTAGGCGTTCAGATTATAAAATTAAATGGTTGCCCATTTAAGAGGTCATGCCCTTTTCTCTCAGTGATCATGCATCCTTGGAACTCTATTCTTTGAAGCAGAGTGCTAGAACATTTTTAAGGCAGAAGCATGATAAACTGGTGGGTGGTCACTTTGGGTAGACAGTATTGTGGATTGGAAGTTACAACAGGTTAGTTTTGATCTGCTGGAAGGTGTAACAGATGAGGGGCTGTGTGGCCATCAAACCTCATATATTTGTATGTCTCCTCGTGGTTGTGGTTATTGACCTTCTCTCTCTCTCTCTCTCTCTCTGATGCCCATCCAGGTATCTCAGTTGCTGCCAGAGAGGTTTACGGAGCAGCTGATCCAAGTGTACTGTAAGAGGGCCGACAAGGGGATTGTGCAGGCTGCACGAAAACACTTTATCAAATGGTGTATGGACAGGAACTTCGCCAAGCCCAGGGTAGGAAAGGAGGGAGATACTGCTGTGTTACTGTAATAGTATTTGAAAGATCATTATCATGGGTATACTTACCCAGGGTACAAATACCTTGAAAACGATCTTGCTGCAGCAGTACATTACAAGCAATGTACTTGTACTCTGAGGCCACTTTCTTATGTACAGCAGATGTGCATTAAAATGGGCACTGAGTATATTTCTGTGTGTTAGTTGTCTTCTGCTGTATCCATCCACTTGGATGAGGGCTTGATGTGTTGAGCACTGAGATCCTCTCACACACCTCTGTTTTAACACGTGGCTTGAACCAAACCAGGCCATTCTCCTCCAACCTTAGTAACAATGAATCTTCGCCCACAGAACTGCTGCTCGTTGGATTTTTTTTTATTGTAGCGTTCTCTGTAAACTCAAGTCTGTTGTGTGTAGAAATCTCAGGAGATCAGCAGTTTCTGAGACACTCAAACCACCCCATCTGGCACCAACAATCATTCCATAGTCAAAGTCCCATAGATCACATTTCTTCCCCATTCTGATGTTTGGTCTGAGCAAAACTGAACCTTCTGACCATGTCTGCATGCTTTTTGCATTGAGTTGCTGCCACATGTTTTGCATTAATGATCAGATGTACAGAATAAAGTGACCACTGAGTGTAAATTAACATCAACCTTCAACAATTAACACAACAGTATAAGTTATGGAAACTCTTTGTTCGTTGAATTTCATTCTGCACAACTGAATTTTATAGTCTAGTATAAGGCAGCAAGACTGATTTTGGTCAGTAGGTTTTGCAATCTTTCTTTCTGGAATTGATAGTGAATGGTTGCTGAGCCTGACAAGGTCATGAATCCACGGAAACTGTAGTTAAATAAAATGCAGAAGGACAGGAGTTTCGTTGGAGTTATTTTTAATCATTAGAATTGTATATTTTTTATATTTCATTTATAAGGATAAGAGAAACTTTATGACTTTGCAACATCAGCCAGGAGGAAGTGGCTTCTAACTGCCTTTATTAATTATTGCCCGTTATGCTGCTGGTGTTTAGGGCAGAAATGAAGGTCCTCCATCTCTGACGGTGTTCAGGGCTTCCTTCATCATGTCAGTAGCTTCCTCTCGGTTTTCACTACTGTCAGCCATGCAAGTCCTGGGTGGAGACTTAGGAATACTGTCATCTGCACTCAGCTATAGACGAATTCTTCATTGCTGTTTCCATAACAATTTTGTTTTTGACCAGACAGGGTTGTAGCCCTGAGCTAAACCCCTGAACCTGGAGGACCAATGGACCACTCTTAGTCCGTCCTCTTATCCTTTGACCTGTTTGGCTTGGGTGACCCTACAAAGAATCGAAGCATAAGACCCTGGCTCCAGCCAACACAGCTGTCCAGGTCAGTGAGGCATGCAAGCTTCCAAACCACAACAAGGTTGTGATGCTGTTAGAGGAACTGCTTTCGTGCCCTCAAAATAACTATACATACCTTTAGTTCCTTCAGCTCTGTACCAGCTCCCAATAGAATAATCCATGTTGCATTTGTAAAGACGATGCCTCAAAAAGGCAGTATCCATCATTAAGGACCTCACCACCTTCTCCTCATTGCTGCAATCAAGCAGGAGGTATAGGAATCTGAGGACGTGCACACGCACATGCACACACACACACACACAATTTCAAAAACAGCTTTTTTTCCCCTCTACCATCAGATTTCTGAATGGACAATGAACCCATGAACATCACCCCTCTCTCTTTTCCCCCTTTCTATGTGCATAAATATTTAAATACACGTGTAGTTTATATTTTAATATATACTTACTGTAATATGCAGTTTTTTATTACTGTCTATTGCAAAGTACTGTTGCCACAAAACAGTAAATTTCACTGCGTATGTCGGTGATAAGAAACCTGACTTTGATTCTAAGATGTCATTCCGGTACTTCTGGTGGCTGTAATGGAGTAGGTTGCAGTAGCTACGTGCTCCGAAATTATTCGCTTACTTTGCTGTTTAAACCTATCTCGGTGAGAGCACCATGAGTAGAAAACACTCTAGAAAAGATGTTACTTTAGAGTCTTTGACTGAAATGTTTCAGCAAATGTCAGAGAGACTCGAAAAATTGGATAAACTGTGGATGACTTGGAATCCAAGTTTGACTTGTTACAGAACTCCTTCGACCTGGTTAAATCTGAACTGAAAACGCTTAATTGGAAACTTGGAAGTCTACAGCAGACTGTGAATGACCATGAAACTCGTATTAAGCTACATGAAGAATCTCTGCCGGTGTTGCAGAAGGATATCGAGGGTTACAAGAAAACCTCTAAGGAACTACTTTAAAAATACGACGTGTGACCCAAATCCCCTTACTGCCTTGTTTGGTATTATTGCAAATGAAGATATAATTTTAAATGCTCCTAACCTACAGGTTTTAGTTTTTACCTCTCTTTTAGCAAGGAGAGCAATCTTGCTTAAATGGAAGGAGTCTACCCCTCCTACACATCTTCAATGGCTACGTGATATTATGTCGTATTTAAATTTAGAAAAGATCCGCTGCTCAGTCTTAAATTCGAAACAATCTTTTTATGATATCTGGGGACCTTTCCTAAATTACTTTTCCAATTTATAAAGCTTAACAGTGTACAGACTTTTATGTATATTTCTATCTTCTCTTAAGTGAATGTTTCTTTTTTTAATTATCCATTATCATCCATCAGCATTTTTCTTTGGTACTTGGTAGGGGGTTGACTTTTTTATATTAAAAAAATTCCTTTTATGATGCATGGCCTATCTTTAAATTTTTGATTATGGAGTGGTAAACCTTTATGTGATGTGCTATAACATTTTGATCAATTTTATTACAATATATGAATGTACACACGTTATGTTGAGATGTATCTGTGTGTTGCACTCTGTAAATCTTGTTTTTTCTTCTGAATAAAAATACTGAAAAAGAAGATTCTAAGATGTTAGTGAGGCCACATGGAGCATTGTATACAGTTTCAGACACCATGTTATTGGAAAGGCCCTTAACTAGAAAGAGTATAGAGAAAATTTACTAAATGTTGCTAGGACTTGAGGGCCTAGTTATAAGGAAAGTTTGGGCAGTCTGCAACCATCAGGCTTCTGAATGAGTGTGGGTATCTTCACACTCCTCAGTGCTGAACTAGCTGCACAACCTAGACTCCTTTCAAAGACTTCTTCTCACATCCTCTGTATTTATCTACCTTTCAGTATTAATCTGCATTTTTTTATATGTATCATTCATCTTTTGCACATTGTCAGTCTTTGTTATTCATAGTTTTTCATCAATTCTATTGTATTTCTTCATTTCCCTGTATGGTGGTGTAGTGGGTAGCACAGCACTATTACAGCTCTGGGTGTCGGCATTCAGAGTTCGGTCTGAGGAGTTTCGGTGTTTCCTCCAGGTGCTCTGGTTTCCTTCCACAGTCCACTGATGTAACAGTTAGAATTGGTCATTGTATATTGTCCTGTGATTAGGCTTGGGTTAAATAGATGGGCAGCTCAGCTCATTGGGCTGAAAGGGCCGATCCGTGCCAAGTCTCTAAATGACTAAATAAATAAATTCCAGGAGGAAGATGAATTTCAAGGTCGTAAGTACTTCGTATTTGATCTTTCAGGGGGCATCTTGTGTTGAGACCCTTTATCTGGACTTTAGCTATTTGGTTGTAGGATGCATCACAACCCTCCTTTCTCTTGGCCGGTTGGTGTGGAAGTGCAAGGAGATGGCCCTTCTAAGGTTTAAGTAAGCGACTGATTTTCGTTTCTCTCAAAATGGATAATTACTCCATGTTTGTATCTACCTGCAGGATGGTGATATTATTGCCCCTGAGCTGACACCACTGAAGGCTGATTGGAACAAGAGTGACAGTGACAGCGATGACTCTCAATCAGCAAATGATGTCCACTTGCCTCAACAGATGAAAATCAATGAAGTCAAGACGCAGCTCTTTAAGTAGGAAGAATAGGGGACTTCCGGTGAACCCTGGAATCATTTCACCTCCAGTCCTCATCATTTCATTGGTTCTTTACTGATTGACAATTTTCGGAGCCCAAGGCTTGAATGGAAAAAAGAAATCCAACTCTAAAAGGCTTCAGAGCAAGTCCGTTGAGAAAAATTGATCCCTTTTTCAACGTAATATATTATTGAGTTACTGCTTCCTAACCTCAAACCGTATAGTTTGTGTGTACGAGAGCTTCGATGTGAATGTTGCAGAGTGTGGAATGTGTTCATACCAGTGGATGAAGCTTTTATCCATTTTGGATTGTAATGCCTTGGGATAGCTGCAGCTGAACGAACAAGAACAGGACTTACTGTGGCACCGATGGGGTGTCAGCCATTGATTGCTTTTACAATCAGAATCAGATTTATTATCACTGACTTAGGTCATGAAAGTGTTGTTTTGTGGCAGCCGTGTAATGCCATACAGAAAATGCACTATATTACACTAAGCATTACAGTATATATAAAGATACGTAGTGCAGAAAGGGAGCAGAAATAGTGAGGTAGTGTTCATCGTTTCAGAGGGGAAGAAGCTGTTCCTAAAACACTGAACCACAAAGAACCACGTGACACTGATTCCTGCTTTCAGGGATAATGCCTTTTCAAGCTTGGAAGGAAGAAAAGCCACTCTTTCGTTATTCAAGGCGTTTGCACCTTTTATTGTATTGTATCTCCCACTTTAGCCCACACTATTTTTATCTCAATCAATGTGAACTTAAAATACCAGTTGATTCAAATGTTGAAGATCTGATGTGCAGTGTAGCAGTTAGCATGACGCTTTGCAGTGCTGACGGCCTGGGTTCAATTCCTGCTGCTGCCTGTAAGGAGTTTGTGGGTTCTCCCTGTGACTGCGTGAGTTTCCGCTGGGTGCTCCCCTCTCACAGTCCAAAGACGTACCAGTTGGCAGGTTAACTGGTCATTGTAAATTGCCACATGATTAGGGTAGGATTAAATCGGGATTACTGCGTGGCGTGGCTTGAAGGGCCTATTGTGCACTTGATAAATTAAAAAAAATTTACACCACTGTAGACACACACAGAGAGGCTGACTGTGACTGGATTTTCCCTGGTACTACTATTGACTTGCTGCTGCGTAATATTTGAATGTTGCTGGGGGAATTCAGTGGTGACAGTGTGGCCTGTAACGTGTGTCTTCACCTTAGCAATCAATGCCTCTGCCCTGTGACAGCTCTTGCTTCTATCCTGTTTTGTGAGCTGTTCACCCTTTTAAATATGGCACTACGTCAGGGCCGTTGCAAATTAAACTTTGTCCAAATAATCATTTTCAGGGAATTGAGGCAGCATTTTGCTTTTCCACTTTTTAATAATGATTGGTGGAATCACCTGCTTTTTTTTTTAACATACTCAGGGTGTTTTTAAACTTGAGAAAAGGCAGCTAGATTTGCACTATAGAAATCAGAGCACCAAACACATTTTATGCAAATTGCTTGTCCATATCTGTGGGGTTAAAAGTTACGATTTTAAAATTTTAGCTTTTATAAACTTTAACCCTGTCAAAATTCAAGCCAAGCTTAGTTTCTCCTCCCACTTTGTTGGCCACTTACTGTTCAATCATTACCAGTGTTTCCAGGTTTCATTGAAGAACAGTATGGATTTCTGACCAATAATGGAGAGTTTTTATGCAATGGCTTATTGTTCAAGAATTCTCAATTAATATGAGGGATGTAAGCATCATGATGTGATATCATTTGTAAACTCAAATAGAAACGCTGTAAATGAGTATTCAGATCGTCCCATGTACTACCCTTCGCTGTCAAACTCCACCCAACCTGCTTCATTCCCAGCTTTGAAATAGAAGCTCAGTCTTGCTGAAATGGAAACTAGTCAACATTGGAAGCCATGTTCTCAAAGACTGCACAGTTGTTACTCAATCTGGGATGCTTAGTGTCCAAGGGGTTAAGTGTGAAGATTATAGGTAAGGTCCATTCTTTGTACTGAATCGTGTTTTGCGCAGAGTAAACTGGTGCATGCAGACACTGCTTAATTATTGGAAATAACTTTGGCCTATGTCTTCTCACCAGCTTACTTTACTGTAAATATAGCATTGTATGAATGTGATGATGAGAAATATACAAGTAGTACATTTGACTAAAGGATTTCATAAATCCACAGTTAAGAGAAGAAAGACGTTTTGAGCTTTTGTGAAATTCATGGAGTTGGGGAAATGGAAGGACAGAACTAATTCTGTGATGGACTTGCAACTAGAAAGTCTGGTGTCCCCACTGATAATTCCTGATGGGTGTGAACGATGGACAACTGCTCCCCACTCCATCCTTTCCCAGATTAGCATGGAAGTTCATTTAGTTGCTTTGGCAAAGCATGTGGGAGAAAGGAGAATGTGCTGATTGGCCAACACAAGAATGCTGTGGGTGGTCTGAATGATAACAGGTCAAGTTTGTAGACAATGCAAATACACTGTGTGTACAATCGATTACTGAGGAGCTGGTAATGTCTATGTTTATGCTTACCATGGCCCTGCTGACATTTAATGGAGAGCTGAAGTTATTTTGACTCCCCTTCCCCCACTTCAAATGGTCTCAGGTGAATTTAACTCTACTGTATAAATGTGAGTTGTTTACTGGAGCTCAGGTGTTCCCCAGGTGAAGCCGGCCCATGCCCAAGGGGTGGTTGGGGGTGGGGGAGAGAGGAAGTGAAAGAGAGAGAGAAAGAAATATTTTTGCAAGAATGGATTCTGCCACTCTGCACAAGTTATTGTGGGAAGTGGGAGAGTATTATCTCTGGTGGGGCACAGGCTGCAACACTGTGTAATAAATTGCCTATTTGGGGTATTTCAGGGTAGTATGAATGTACAAGTGTTCTGTGATTGGACAACTGAATGTCATTTCACTCCTTATAGTTTTTTTCTTCATTTCAAGATTCACTTTCTTGCAGGCATTCACAGTAAAGATAAAGAAACACAATAGATTCAATGAACACCTGCAGAGAACGAAGCCTGTCAAACAACCGGTGTGAAACAGACAAGTACTGTAACTACAAAAAAAAATAAAACAGTAATAGTAAATATCGAGAACATGAGTAACAGTCTTTGAAAAGTGATATATAGGTCTTGGAATCAGTTCAGTGTTCGGGTGAGGGAAGTTATCCGACACTGAGCTGAACCCACAACCTGTGGACTCACTTTACGGGGTCTTTGCATGATAATGAATCTCGTAAGAATGGCATATAGGTACTTCGAAAATAAATTCACTTTGATTTGAATTTACTCTGGATAGTAGGAAATATTTTTGTGACTTTTGACTTTGGATCAGTCAGCTCCATCGGGTTTGTTTGTGATGTCTCTCCTGAAGTGAGGTGAGGTTATATAATTATTTGCCATTTATTTGCATGTTCTTTGTCAACAGTGCAATATTTAATGTTTTGCCTATTTCTTGAATTTTATGGAATATCGTTATTGATTATCAATAAAGTTGGGTTTAATCTGATCAATATCTTATTGTGTGTAACTTTGTTGGTACAGTTCTTGTGTTGTAGCAGTGATGACAGTGTCGTTTAACACAACCAGTCAGATGAAGTGAATTACTACTAAAGACGGTGAACAAGACTGTTTCACCCTCTGAGGTTCCGGGGTGTCTGGAACGTTTTCCCTGGAAACCTGAGGGATTGGCCATTCAATAGATTCAAGGCTCAGATGGATTTTGCCTCAGGGTGGAGAGTGAAGGGACTGAGGCCAAAATCAGATCAATCATGAGGTTTGAGGGTCCAAATGGCCTTCTCCTGTTCTAATTACTACTGATCACAGGAGTACAATCCAACAAGGAACTGTCATCATTCAAGGAAACACTCAAGCGTATTCTCTTGCAAACATCATGAATGTTGTTGCTTTGTGACAGCAGTACTGTGTAACATGGTTCTCATGACTATGTGCTGTGCTCCCAGTCATGTGACAGGCCTGTCTGTGAATGGGATAGTATTGGCATGCCTCATGCTATTACCAGTGGCCCCTCCCCTCTGGGCTAAACAGATGACATGAGTGAAAACATACTGCTGTATTGTGTGGCACTGATACATACTCAAAGGATTCCATCAACTGGTAATTGAAGGCCAGAAGATTGTACTGGCTTCAGAGTGTCACACCTACTAGCCTGGAGATGGGTACTGGTGAGATTGAACTGACGAAAGCATTGCCTTGAGCCTTGGTGGGAAGGCCCATTTTAAGTACAGCTGACTAGGTACATTGCTCTGAAGGTGCAGGTGAAGCCAATGAGGAGCCACACATCGCACATTAAGGAAACAGTGTCACAAAGCAGAGAACCAATGGCCAGAAAACCCTTTTTGACAAGGACTGACTATCTAAACTTTTTGACCATTACTGCTTGTGATAAGTTTAGTGTATTCTGTGTGTCAGTTTTCTCCTAAGCACAGAACTGTATCATGACACTGAACTCTTTTCTGTTTTCATTTCACAGATCACTGTGACATTAGCAGTCTTCACTTTTCTTTGTCTTACTTCTGACCACATGTTAGGTATTAACCGGTCTGGTTGTTGGGGTTATGCTTCAGAGGGCCGATATACATTGAGAAGTTGGGTTGCCATTGAATATATCCCCAAAATGTACAGAGTTTGATTCTGTTTTCAACTTTGATAACCAGACCAAAGGAGTAGGAGACTACACTGTGCACAGAAATGCCTCTTGCCAATGCAAATGCCTTGAAGGGTGCTATCAACCTTCTCAAGAGGCACTGTATAAATCCCCAGCTCTGAACTTGAGGATCTGAGCAAAGTCTGTTAATGCAACCGCATGGGCTGGGACTGGATTTAGATAACGAGTAATGTTTGTATCACTGATGACTCTCCAAATCTCATTAGTTGTACTTGTGCCCTTCCTTCTAAAATGGGATCTTCCATCCAACTACCTGTTGGATGGAAGTGACCAACAACTCTGATGGAGGCAGATGCCAAGTTGTTAAGCTCATCAGTGGGAGGTGGTGCTTTAGCACTGCTGGCCCACCACCTCCAGGGAGTCTTGATCATACATAAACGGGCCGAAACTCCTGAAGACAGGTGACAGATCAACTGATGATCCCACTGATGGTAGCACAGGACAGTTAACATCTTAGTCCATGTGTATTTTCAATTCAATTCTGGCATGAACCAACAGTGTGAAGTGTAGTTACCTGGCCTATCTACCATATATGTGCCATTTTCTCTACACCTAACCACTTGGAAGCCACCATCGAATTGAATGTGGACTCCAGGAAGGGGAAGTCAAGGGAACTCACCAGTCCTCGTTGAGTGTCAAGTCAAGTCACTTTTATTGTAATTTTGACCATAACTGCTGGCACAGTCATGCACTTTGGTAGAAAAAATAAACGGGCAGACTATTATTTAAATAGGGAGAGAATTCAAGGTTCTGAGATGCAACGGGACTTGGGAGTTCTCATGCAGGATACCCTTAAGGTTAACCTCCAGGTTGAATTAGTGGTGAAGAAGGTGAATGCAATGTTGGTATTAATTTCTAGAGGAATAGAGTATAGGAGCAGGAATGTGATGTTGAGGCTCTATAACGCACTGGTGAGAACTCACTTGGAATACTGTGTGCAGTTTTGGGCTCCTTATTTAAGAAAGGGTGTGCTGACGTTGGAGAGGGTTCTGAGAAGATTCACTAAATGATTCTGGGAATGAGAGGGTTAACGTATGAGGAACGTTTGACCGCTCTTGGACTGTACTCCTTGGAGTTTAGAAGAATGAGGGGGGGACCTCATAGAAACATTTGGAATGTTGAAAGGCATGGACAGAGTGGATGTGGCAAAGTTGTTTCCCATGGTGGGGGAGTCTAGTGTGAGAGGACATGACTTGAGGATTGCAGGGCGCCCATTCAGAACAGAGATGCGAAAAAAAAAATTTTAGCCAGAGTGTGGTGAATCTGTGGAATTTGTTGCCACGGGTGGCAGTGGAGGCCGGTTCATTGGGTGTATTTAAGGCAGAGATTGATGGGTATCTGAGTAGTCAGGGCATCAAAGGTTATGGTGAGAAGGTGGGGAAATGGGACTAAAGGGGAGATTGGATCAGCTCATGATGAAATGGCGGAGAAGACTCGATGGGCCGAATGGCCGACTTCTGCTCCTTTGTATTATGGTCTTATGTCTTATGGTGTAAAAATGAGACAATGTTTTTCAGGACCATGGTGTTACATGACACAGTACAAAAACTAAACTGAACTACATAAAAAAACACCAAAAAAACTACACTAGACTACAGACCTAACCAGAACTGCATAAAGTGCACAAAACAGTGCAGGCATTACAATAAATAATAAACAAGGCAGTAAGGTGTTGGTCCAGACTCTCAGTATTGAGGAGTCTGATAGCTTGGGGGAAAAAAACTGTTACACAGTCTGGTCGTGAGAGCCTGAATGCTTAAGTGCCTTTTCCCAGACAGCTGGAGGGAGAAGAGTTTGTATGAGGGGTGCGTAGGGTCCTTCATAATGCTGCTCGCAGATGTAGCGTGTAGTGTAAATGTCCGTAATGGCAGGAAGAGAGACCCCGATGATCTCAGCTGACCTCACTATCCGCTGCAGGGTCTTGCGATCCGAGATGGTGCAATTCCCGAACCAGGCAGTGATGCAGCTGTGTCAGCAGTGAACAGCTTCAAGTTCTTGAGTTTCAAAGGTGTAAACATCTCTGATGATATGAACTGAGCCCAAGTTATGAGCAGGACAGATTGTGGAAAAAGCCTGCTTGTATTTACCGAGGCTGGGTGAAACTACAATGAGAAGTCATTGGTAAAGGGTGAAAGATGAAATGTTTAAGGGGGAGCATACGGAAAAATAATTCATGCAGAGCGTCATGAGATTGTGTAACGAGCTTGATTTCAATGTTTAACAGAAGTTTGGAAGGGTATGTGGATGATAGTGGTATGGAGGGCTCTGGTCCTAGTCCAGGCCAATGTTAATTTAGTTATATTTAAGGCAGAAGTTAATGGATTCTTGATTGGTCATAGCATAAAGGGGTACATTGAGAAGGCAGATGATTGGGGCTGAGAGGAAAAATGGATCAGCCACATTGAAATGGTGGAGTAGACTCAATGGGCCTAATAGCCTAACTTTGCTCTTATATCTTATGGTTTTATGGTGGGGAAGGATATTCCAGTGATGGATAGAGCTGTATCTACTTTCTGTAGACATCTCCATTCCTTGTCATTGGTGTTTTTGTACCAGTCTATGATGTAACAATAGACTCTTCATTGAGAGAACACACAGAAAATGCTGGTGGAACACAGCAGGCCAGGCAGCATCTGTAAGGAGAAGCACTGTCGACGTTTCGGGCCAAGACCCTTCATCAAGGCTGAAGCTCAGAGGACTGATCCAAGTAGATGTTAATATTTCAGATCTACATTCTAGATTTATTCCTGGGAAACTCCAACACATGAGGGTGTAAATGAGGAAGGGTGGGTGTGGAAGGATTTACAGATAGGTTAAGGGAGGAAATGTAGGTAGAGTTTAGAAAGCAGGTGTGTTGAGCACACCTTCGTATTGACTATCATCTGGTGTATCCTGTTGAGAAAAAGAGAGTTCCACTAAATTCTTGATCTTGCATCCACAGACTTAGAGACAAAGAGCACAACATCACAGAAACAGCCCTTTGACCCATCCAGTCCATACCAAAACACTGATCTGCCCAGTCCTGTCATCCTACAGCCAGACTATAGCTTTCCATGCCTCTCCCATCCATGTACCTATCCAAATTTGCCTTAAATGTTGACATTGAATTTGCATCCGCCATTTCCATTAGCAGTTTATTCTACGTTCTCTCCCCCTCTGAATGAAAAAGTTGCCCCTCGTGTTTTCCTCAACCATTTCATCTTTCACCCTGAACCCATGACCTCTATTTCTCCTCTCAGCCAACACCAGCAGAAAAAGCCTGTTTGTATTCACCCTAGCTACAGCCATCATAATTTTGTAAAGCTCTATCAAATATCCCCTCAATCTCATACATTCTAGGGAATAAAATCCTAACCTATCCAAACTTTCCCTATAACTTTGTTTCTCAAGCCCTACCAACATCCTTGTAAATTTTCTCTGCACTCTTTCAATCCTACTGATATGTTTCCTGTCAGTACGTAACCAGAAATGCTCACAATTCTCAAAGTTAGGCCTCACCAATGTCTTACACAACTTCAACATATTTATGAAAGCCAATATGCCAAAAACTCTCTTTAAGACCTTATGTACATGTGATGCCTCTTTCAAGGAATTATGTATCTGTATTCCCAGATGCTTCTGTTCTACTGTACTTCTCAGTGCCCTACCACTCATCTTGTTAGTCCTACCTCGGTTTGTCCTCATTAAGTGCAACACCTCACATTTGTCTGCATTACATTCCATCTGCCATTTTTCTATCTGGTCCAGCATTGATAACCTTCCTCATCATCCACTAACACCACTAATTTTGGTGTCATCTATAAATTTCCTGATCCAGAACACACCATTATCATCCAGATCATTGAGATATATATATAAAACAAACAACAGACCCGGCACTAATCCCTGTGGCACAACACTATTCAGAGGCCTTCATTCAGAGAGGCAACCATCTTCTAACACCCTCTGGCTTTTCCCACAAAGCCAATATCTAATCCAATTATTTGCTTCATCCCAAATGCCAATCAACTGAATGTTCTTGATCAATCTCCCATGCAGAACCTTGTCAAAGACCCAGCTTAAGTCCATGTAGACAACATCTATTATCTTGCCTTTATCAACTTTCCTGGAAATTTCTTCAAAAAGCTTTATGAGATTGGTTAGAAGTTAGAATTTCTATTCAATTACTTATATATCCAGTTCCTTAGAAAAGTTTCCAATAACTTTCACACTACTGATGTCAGGCTCACTAGTTGATTTAGCAGAATTAAGCACAATATTCTTACAGTATCCAATGAGTTGGGCATTGTCTTCAACAGAGGGACAGAAAGCTGCCCGGTGCAGTGAGCAGAGACCTTTCAATTCCCCCACAGGTGTTCAACGACCCGATCCATGGCCACATTGAGATGCGCCCACTGCTGGTCCGCATCATAGACACGCCGCAGTTCCAGCGTCTCCGCTTCATTAAGCAGCTCGGGGCGACGTACTTTGTGTATCCCAGAGCCTCCCACAACAGATTCGAGCACTACATTGGGTAAGGACTTGCAGAGATTTGAACACCTCATCGAGCAAAGATTTGGGGAGATTCAAGCACTCCATTGAGTAAGGACCAGGGGAGATTCAAGCGCTCTATCGGGTAAGGACTCAGGGTACAAATCAAGAAATTAGCCTGGTCACCACGTGTGTCTTCCTCCAAGGCAAGGTCCATCTCCCGACAATAGACAGACCCCACGCTTGTTAGGAATGTGATGGGTCTCTGGGCTGTGTGAGCGTTACAACCAAGTCACAGATCAGTGTCCTGTTGTTGTTGAGAGCCAGGGAACACCAAGGCAATTTCACTGCTCCCTCCACCAACTACCCCTTACCAACCATCTGTGAAACACTCCAACTGAACTCTGGAGAAATACGATGTGAGTTCTTTGTCTGTGTTCCGTGGAGCTCTCAGTCTGTATTTACTCTGGTTTGTAAAGAGTTCCCTGATGTTGACTGAGTGAGAGAGTGCATTGTCTGACAGACAGACAGTGACACAGTATTAATGAGGGGGATGGACACCCACAGGACAGTGTGGAGCAAAGTGGGGTGTGGGCAAAGGTCAGAACTGAGATCAGAAGAGAGAAGACAAGACGGAACCCAGCTGTATGTCGACTCTGTGTTTATGAACTTCCCTTTTTCAGTGCTCCTCTAAACTGAAGAGAACTGAGTCAGCCTCTGTTTCATGTCCCTCCCTTAACCACTTCCCGCGGCAGTTTATTCTATATATTGACCAGATTCCTAGTAAATCTTTCCCCTCTCTCCTCTCTCCCTGTGTCCTCAACCCTGGGAAAAGTACTATGTATTCACTCTGTTTGTGAGTGAATATCAGTCACACATATAGAGCCAATGGTTGGAAGAGGTTCTGTGGATGAGAATGAATTGTTGTGAAGTACGTTGCCTCGCAGGGGAATCTTGAAACAAGTGCACAAGCATTCTATTAGGAAAGAGAGAGCATCCAAAGGTCAGGTTCCATGTCAGTATCAATAGGCAGAAAGTGTGACCAGTTCCTGTAGGGTGAGTTCTAAAGATTATGTGCTAGAAATAATTCAGAAAATGCGTAGTTTGGGGAGAGGGGGCGGAGTTGTTCTTTGATTGATTTTGGCAATTTACTTGCATAGGAAGAAGACATCATCAGTACACTGTTAATTGTGGTGTGTTGTGACAATGTATATTTGAAGCTTAGAGCTTGTTTATGTATTTAATCTTCTAATGTACCAAAATGGAGCCTGTTTAATCCCAGAGTGCATTGCGATATGCTAAGTGTGTATGTGGCAGGAGGTATATCATGCTGTGATCATTGTTCAGTGTGTAAGAGGTGATTTACTGTGTGGCCTTGAGTAAAAGTGCTGCTAGGTAGAGGAACTGACCCTCCGACAAACAACAGCCAAGAATAGCCTGAGAACTTGTAAAATGAATGTTGTAAGCTGTAAAACAGAAGCCATCTGCTATCCATTCTGAGGGGTAGAAGCAGTCTTCACTTTGCAGGTAACAAACACGCTTTTGAGCAAATCGACTCTGTGTTTTTTGGTTCTTGTTACAGCACCTAGTGAAAGATACAAATGCACCACCTTTAATACTTACCAATCGGGTGGTTCGTCATCATTTCAGAAACTCAATTGTGACATAAGGAGGAAAACTCTTTGCTGATTGGATGTGTGGTCGGTAATTTTGCCTGCATTGGGTCATATGTAGGATCAAGGTCTGCATGTTTGTTTACAGAATAGAAACACAAATACAACGTTGGAAACTTCTATTTATCATAAGGGAACACATACAAGTCAGCTCCTAAATTATCACAGCAAAGACCCACATGTACACAAGATTTTGTTCCAAAGAACAGAGACACACTGCAACGTGGTGGAACTAAAAGATAAATATAGAAACATAGAAAACCTGCAGCACAATACAGGCCCTTTGGCCCACAATGATGTGCTGAACATGTACTTACTTTAGAAATTACCTCGGGTTACAAAGAGCCCTCTATTTTTCTAAGCTCCATCTACCTATCCAGGAGCCTCTTAAAAGACGCTATCATATCTGACTCCACCACCATCACCAGCAGCCCATTCCATGCACTCACCATTCTCTGCATAAAATGTTACCCCTGACACCTCCTCTGTACCTGCTTCCAAGCACCTTAAAACTGTGTCCACTCATGGTATCCATTTCAGCCCTGGGAAAAAGCCTCTGACTATCTGCGTGATCAATGCCTCTCATCATGTTATACACCCCTATCAGGTCACCTCTCATCCTCCGTCACTCCACGGAGAAAAGGCCAAATTCACACATCCTATTCTCATAAGGCATGCTCCCCAATCCAGGCAACATCCTTGTAAATCTCCTCTGCACCTTTTCTATGATTTCCACATCCTTCCTGTAGTGAGGCGACCAGAACTGAGCACAGTACTCCAAGTGGGGTCTGACCAGGGTCCTAAGTAGCTGCAACATTACCTCTCAGTTCATAAACTCAATCCCACTGAAGGCCAATGCACCGTATGCCTTCTTAAACACACAGTCAACCTGCGCAGCAGCTTTGAGTGTCCTCTGGACTCAGACCCCGAGTCTCTCTGATCCTCCACACTGCCAAGAGTTTTACCATTAATACTATACTCTGCCATCATATTTGACCTACCAAAATGAACCACCTCACATTTATCTGGGTTGAACTGCATCTGCCACTTCTCAGCACAGGTTTGCATCCTATCAATGTCCCACTGTAATCTCTGACAGCCCTCCACACTATCTACAACACCCCCAACCTGCGGACCACAAAATCCAATGCAGGGACTGCAGCAAATATTATGTCAGCCAAGTTGGGGGAAAACTATTGACAATGATCCATGAACATCAACTGATGGAAAAGCGGCATAACCAATTCACCTTCGTTGATACCCATGAAGATTGAGAAGGGCACAAATTTGACTGGCCGTCACTGAATGTCAGGTACAAGCAAACCCACAACATGCAAGTCCTAGAATTGTTGTTTTCTGCGAACAATTTTATAAACAACATGTAGACCTCGATCCTATTTAGAAGCCAATGCGGATGGAAGTCCAGACCTCAACGCACAAAGTTTGCCACGCAAACAATCAGTGACAAGACCTCCTCCCCACATCACAATTCAGGTTCAAAATGATGACCAATCAGCAGATTTATACATTTATAAATGCCAAGAATTTGGATGACACACCACAATTAATAGCGCACTGATGATGTGTCCTTGTATGGCAATGAAATGTTTGCAAGCAAATTGCCAAGATCAGAGAACAACTCAACATAAACATGTGTTAACATAAACATAACATCAACATAAACTCAACATGTGTTACGTTAAAGGAGAGGATTTTCATGGGAGTGATTTCAGGATTGAGACCCGTGCCACGCACTAGTGAGGCCAGAAATAGAAAGATAATACAGTTTAACATGTGGCTAAGGAGGTGGTGCAGGAGGGAAGGCTTCAGATGTTTGGATCATTGGCTCCCTTGCGGGAAAGGTGAGAGTTGTATAAATAGGGCATTCTGCAGTTGCACTGGAGGGGGACCAATGTCCTTTCTTGAAAGTTTACTAGTGCTGCTAGTACAGTATTGCCATTTCAGAGCATATGATCCTGGATCCAGCACAGAGGTGCATTACAAAGAAAGCACGGCAGTGCCTCTACCTCCTTTGAAATTTGTAAAGATTTGGTATGTCGTCTAAAATCTCGACAAAATTCTACTGATGTGTGGTGGAGTGTATACTGACTGGCTGCATCACAGTCAGGTGTGAAACACCATTGCCCTTGAATGGAAAGTAGTGGATAGAGCCACGTCCGTCATATGTAAAGCTCTCCCCACCACTGAGCAAATCTACAAAGAAAGCAGCATCCATCATCAGGGGCCTCCCAAACATTCAGGTCATGCCCTCTTCTCAGATCTGCTCTCAGGAAGGAGGAGCATGAGCCTCAGGACCCACACCATCAGGTTCAGGAACAGTTATTAACTTTCAATCATCAGGCCCTTGAACCAGAGGGGATAACATCACCAGAATGTTCCCACATCCTATGGACTCTATTTCAAAAATTCTTAATCTCATGTTCTCTATGTTTATTACCATCTATTTATTATTGTGATATTTTTTGAATTTGCACAGTCTTTTGCACATTGGCTGCTTGTCCTTCTTGTGTGCAGCTTTTCATTGCTTGAGTCCCACCAAAGAGTCTCCACCCGAACCTTTGACTGTACTCTTTTCCATCGATGCTGCCTGGCCTACTGAGTTGATAATGACAGAATCCATTGATCAATCAATACTTAAATTGAAAGTGGCAATGTCCTCATCGTTGCATGCTGTGATTAAGAAAACGTTACATATCCTCTTATTAACTTACATTTCACACAGTTGAAACTTAATCTGCTTTTGACCACTTGTAATCAAAAAAAGCAATAAAAATGCAGATGCTGAAGTGTGATATAAAGGGAGAAAATGCTGGTAATATTCAGCAGGTCAGGCAGAAGATGCAGAGATCAAAACAAGAATTAATGTTGGAGGAGAGCTGTCCCACCACCGCTACCTTATCATGTCCTGGCAGTCACCTGATGTGCAAATACTCCAATACCTCGCGTCGCTTTATACACATACAATCAATCTACCTTATGGATTTATATTTATTTTTCATTATTATATTCTTTATCTTATTGTTTTCTCTTGTGATGCATCAGATCCAGAGTAACAGTTATTTCATTCACCTTTACATTTGTACACTGGAAATGATATTAAACAATCTTGATTCTTGAAACATTGGCACTATTTCTCATAGATGCTCAGCAATGCACAAACTTGTTAAGGCATGAACAAGCACTAACTGCCTCAGGGGCTAGTGCTGTACCCTATAAACTGGTCTATAACGTCTTGATGTCCTGGTCTATGACTCGTTGATCCTCTTTGCATCTAACAACTCCTGCAGTCTGAGCTCTTTACCCTGCACTACAGTCACACAGCACCTCATTTGATGTGGCTTTGCTTCATTAGGAGTTTGAGGAGATTTGGAAGGTCAACAAAGACCCTGTTCCTGCAGATGTGCAGTGGAGAATATTCTGACTGGTTGTGACGCAGATTTCAGATGGTGGGGTGGAAATGTGACTCTTCCAAAGGAGATGGAGGGTGCTCCTTCCCTGGGGCAAGATGTAGTACCTGTTTAGCCCAGCCCCGCACTAGTCAGGGTCATGTGAAGCCATGGGGGCAGGTGGTGGATGGTCGTATGAGCAGCTGGTGCACATCACAAGTCCCGGTTATGCGACCACTGACGCCGGGCAGACAATCTCCGAAGAGTATTGATAATGGCTGGGCTCACCTGTCTTGTAAAGACACTGCCCAGAAGGCAATGGAGAACAATCATGATCAAGAGCTTGATCACCCACATCAAACAACACGGCACATAATGATGATGCATCACAGACGGATACGGAGGCTCCAATGCATTGAATCACAAGAGGCTACAGAGACTTGGCCAGCTCCATATCTGGTACAAACCTCTCCACCATCAAGGCATCTTCCAAAGGGGGAGTCTCAGAGACCCATCCCTGAGGATCCTCACCACTCAGGAAATGACCTCTCCTCATTACTACCTCAGGAAATGCCTTCTTCTCTGTGGTAAAGCATGTATACCTGTCTGGACATGCCCCTCTGCTGACTGCTCCTGTGGCCCCTCCCACAGACCCCCGTATAAAGGTGATTGAGGCACTGTTCCTCCGACAGTTATTCAACATGGCAGTGCTCCGTTTCGCTGTTAATAAAAGCCCATCATTACTTACTCTACTTCCAGTCTCCTAGAGTTATTGATAGTGCATCATTCTCATTATTACCTCAGGAAATGCCCTCTTCTCATTACTACCAACGGGGAGGAGCTACAGGAGCCTGAAGACCCACACTCAAATGGTTCTGAAACAGTTTTCCCCCTCTGGTATCAAATTTCCAACAACTCTACTTCATTATTCCTTTTTTTCCACAGTTAAGTTTTATCATTCATAAGCAATTATTAAAAATTAAGCTAGAATAAAATTGGGGAATCGCTAGATGGCCGAAGGGCCACAAAGACCTATTCTGCGCTGTATCGTGAAGTTCCAAGTACATTTATTATTAAAGTATGCAAACATCTTGATATTCATCTTAGAAAAAGCAGGCATCAAACAAGAAATGGAAAAGAATCCATAAAAAAAGACCGATTTGATCACCTGATGTGCAGAGAGAGTTGGGTATGGGCAGCAACCCCATCCCTGAAAACCAAGTGCTACAGAAACACCGACAGAAGCTCCAAAGACCTTGCCTCTGGGAGAGGAAAGATCTTCAAAAATGGGCTACACCAAGGGGCAATTTGAAAGACTTGTCTAGGACAGAGGACTCTGCTGAGTTGGTTTCGGCAGCCTATGGGGTGGCGGGTTAGGAAGTGTTCCCGGATCATTCAGGGGTAAAACTGATTCCGAATCACGGAGTGTGACATCTGAACTAAATGTCTCGAGGAGACAGAAAGAGCAACAAAGTGATGTTTAGGCTAAGCTTGCATCAGAACAGACACCAGGACCAATTGGCCAGGTCTTGTTTCTTATCCAAAACCCAGTTACATAATGAGGAAGAAAAGAAAATGGAAATCGGAATTAAAATATAAAACGGTGGGAATAATCAGCAAATCGGGCAAGAGAAAATGCAGTTCTGACAAAAGGTCAGTGACCCACAACATTCTCATTCTCTCCCTCTCCCTCTCCCTCTCTGTTCTATGCACATATTAATTCGCTCTCACTCTCTCCAAATGGAACCAGTTTAGATGGACCTCTTGGTTGACATGCACCGGTTGGACAGAAATGCCTACTGAGTAACTCATTCCACGCAGAATCCGAATCAGCTAGTTCCATCACGGGCACGACCCCCCCCACCACTTTCAGGAGGGGATGCCTCAAGACAGCAGCATCATCACTAAGGACCTCAACATTGAGGGCATGCCCTCTTCCTGTTGCTACCATCGGGGAGGAAGTACAGGACCCTGAAGACTCGCACCCAACAATTCAGAAACAGCTTCTCTCCTCCGCCACCAGATTTGTAAATGGTCTAAAAACACATGATCACTACCCATTCAGAGTTGGGGTGAGCGAAGTTATCCATGCCTGTTTAGGAGCCTGATGGCTGTAAGCTAATAACTGTTACTGAACAGGACCCAAATCTTTTGTACCTTCTGTTGATGGTAGTAGAGAGAAGAAATCATGGCCTGGATGGTTGGGGGACTCATTTCATGTCATGTGTCAGTGAGAATGATTTTGATTCTAAGATTACTATTATCAGAATCAGAATCAGGTTCAATGTCACCAGCATAAGGCGTGAAATCTGTCAACTTTGGAAAAGAAGTAGTGAGGTAATATTCATAAATTCAATGCCCATTCAGAAATCAGATGGCAAGAGGTGAAGAAGCCGTTCCTGAACCACTGACTGTGTGCCTTCAGGCTTTTGTACCAGCTCAATGATGGTAGCAATGGGGACAATGTTGACCTGGGTGATGAGGCTCCTTAATGATGGACGCCACCTATTTGAGGCGTCGCTTCTTGAAGATCTCCTGGATACTACGGAGTCTAGTGCCCATGATGGAGGCGACTGAGTTTATAACTCTCTGTAGTTTATTTCAGTACTGTGCAGTAGGCCCCCCCACACCCCAATAGGTGGTGGTGATGTAGCTAGTTTAAATGCTCTGCATGGCACATCTGTAGAAATCTATAGAAAGAGTTTTTGGTGACATACCAAATCTCCTTAAACTCCTAATCAAACATAGCTGGTGTCGTGCCTTCTTTGTAGTTGCAACATATTCCAGATGTTGGGTCCAGGATAGATTCTCAGAGATATTGACAGCCAGAAACTTGAAAACACTCACTCTTTCAACTTCTGATCTCTCTATGAGGTCTGATGTGAGTTCCCTAGTCTTACCTTTTCTGAAGTTCACGATCAGTTCTTCGGTCTTAATGATGTTGAGTGTAAGGTTGTTGCTGCAGCACCTCTCAACTAGCTGATATATCTCACTCTTGTACACCTTTACTCCACCATCTAAAATTCTACCAACAATAGTTGTGTCATCAGTAAATTTAAATACAGTATTTGAGCTATACCTAGCCACACAACTATGGGAGCAGACAGCAGTGGGCTAAGTGATTCAGCATGTTTTCCATATTCACGGTCTCCCCTTTGAAGTGGTATCTGACAGAGGTTCCCAATTTACCTCCCACTTTTGGAGGGCCTTTTGCAAACTACTTGGGATCAGGGTTAACCTCTCATCTGGTTTCATCCACAGAGTAATGGCCAGACCGAGCAGACTAATCGGCAGATGGAGGTGATGCTCCGTTGTGTGACGTCTCGGGAATCTTCCTCTTGGAGTCGGCAACTTCCCTGGGTCGAGTACGCCATAAATTCCTTGCCTTCTGCTTCATCGGGCTTATCACCATTCCAGTGCTGTCTTGGCTATCAACCCCCCCTTATTCACACCTCAGGAGGAGGACCTCAGCCGAAGCGTTTGTCCAGAGGTGTTCACGGACCTGGAGACGAGCCTGAGAGGCACTGCTTCAGTCTACAGCCAGAATGAAGCAGCAAGCATCACCGCACCGCATCAAGGCCCCCCATCACCGCCAGGGTCAGAAGGTGTGGTTATCTTCGCGGGATATCCCCTTAAAGGTGGACTCCTGCAAGCTGGCACCACGTTACATTGGACCTTTCCCCATCACCAAGGTGATCAGCCCTTCAGCAGTGCGTCTAAAACTACCCCCACCCTTCGCAGGGTCCATCCTACATTCCATGTGTCAAGGATTAAGCCCTTCATCTGCAACCCCCTGTGTCCCGCCCCGAAGACCCCTCACCCTCCCCGTCCCATCGCTGGCTCGGAGACCTTCACTGTGTGCCAGTTACTGGACGTTCGACGCAGCTGCCGTGGACTGCAATACCTCGTGGATTCGGAGGGCTATGACCCCGAGGAAAGGTCCTGGATCCTTCTCTCATCAGGGACTTTCATAAAAGCCATCCTGTTCCGGCAAGAAGGGTGTCTGGAGAACCCCATGGGGGGGTGGGGGTTTTCTGTTATGGATCCGGCCTGAACACTGGGTCGAAGGGCCTCTGCTGATAGCTCTGGGCCACGACAGCCCTTAATTTCTGCCTCCTTTCACCTGGCCATGTGGGTTTTGACCCAGCCCCTTTCCTTATTGGACTTTTGCCAATTACCCACTTATCTCCTTACTAGGACCCACCTGTTTCTGTTTTCACTCATTACCCGGTCCATTTAAACCCTGCCTTGACTCACATTCTCTGCCAGTTTGTCCCGGCTCTGACCTGAGTCATCCTAGCCTGCCATCGCGACTGCTGCCAACTGAGTTTGCCGGGCTCCATGTTTCTGGATTTTGCCTGTTCTTGGACCTGATTTTTGCCCGTGTGCTCTGAATTGTCTGCCCTTGCCGGACTGCCTTGCCCAGGTAAGACTGCCTGCCATTTTGGATTCGTGCCTGCCTCCTGTTTTTTGAAAGACTGTTGCCCTTGTGCTCCCTAATACATCCTGGTAAAAGAGTATTCATTGGTCTGCGCTTGAGTCCTACTGTAACCCGACCCAGCCTTTTGTGATCCATACACAAGCACTCCCAAGTCCCTCTGCATAGCAGCATGCTACAATTTTCCAACAGTTAAATAATAACCTGCTCTTTCAGTTTTCCTTCCAAAGTGGGTGACATTTACCAACATTGTACTGCATCTGCCAGAACCTTGCCCGTTCAGTTAACCTATCCACATCTCTCTGCAGGCTCTCTATATCATCTGCACAATTCGCTTTCAAGAAATATGCAGGACAATGAGGGAAGATCTTAGAGAGGAATAAAAATTATGTTGGGTACAGATGGGAAAATATATGCAAGTTTTTTTTACCATTGAGGTTGGGTAAAACGAGAACCAGAGGTCATCAGTAACAAACAGGTTCAAGGGTTCATTATTATCAAAGTACATAACTCTGAAATTCTTCTTCTCCAGGTCACCAGGAAGCCCAGAAAGAAAAGAATGGCAACATGATCATCAACTCCAAAATCCCACCTCCTCCACAAAAAAAGAAAGGAACAGGAACATCTTTGCCCAAATCCTCCTCTCCCACACAAAAGTACAAACTGAAACGGAACAAGAATATCAAATTCCCCCAAAAAACAAGAAAGATCTGGTGAAAACACAGAATATAACAGTTTAACTCTGGATCTGGTTATAGTTCAAGTCCATACCAATATCCACATCCAAAATGCAGAAACATTCTCCAGGCAGAGTGGCTGGTCACACAGTCTCCCCCTCGGGCAGCAGAATGATCCACCAGCGATCAACATTCAGGCAGCCAGGACACTTTGATGGACACTTTGCTGTATTCTGAAGTGTTTGCACTACTGCTTCTCCCATCTCTGTCTCTCTCTACTCAGTGCTCCATCACACAACCCACATTCCCATATTGTGCAGCAGATAGTCTGGTATTTCTGCAATAGGAAAATGTCACAGAAAAGCTTGGAGGGAGGCACACTATTACAGCAAACAGCTAGAGGGCCAGATCCTTGTTCAGTCACCGAGGCCGGGCTACGTGCACAGTTTGCAGGCAATCTGGTAGGTCGGAGCAGTGACTGAGTACAAGTGAGGAAACGGCAGCTGAACCGAAGGAAACGGCTTCCCAAGAGTTTGGTCTGAACCTGGTTTTTCCCTTGTTTCATGCTACTGATGTACGGTGGAGTATATTCTGACTGGCTGCATTACCATCTGCTATGGACGCTCCAATACACAAGATCGAAAGAGGATGCAAATGGTTGCAGGCTTTGTCAGCATTTTGAGGATATCGAGGGCAGTGCCTCAAGAAGGGAGCATCCACCATCAAGAGCCCTCATCACCCAGGACTTGCCCTCTGCTCACTTCTACCATCAGGGAGGAATTGCAGCAGGCTGAAGATGCACACTTCACATTTTAGGACAAGTTTCTCCCCCCCACGATCAGATTTCAACTCATGAACACTGATTATTTCAGTTTTGCATCTTTTAAACCATTTTTATTATGTGACCTGGATGAGGAAGTGGAGGGATGGGTTAGCAAATTTGCTGATGACACAAAGGTTGGGGGTGTTGTGGATAGTGTGGAGGGCCATCAGAGGTTACAGCGGGATATTGATGGGATGCAAAACAGGGCTGAGAAGAGGCAGATGGAGTTCAACCCAGCTAAGTGTGAAGTGGTTCATTTTGGTAGGTCAAATATGATGGCAGAATATAGTGTTAATGGTTAGACTCTTGGCAGTGTGGAGGATCAGAGGGATCTTGGGGTCTGAGTCCATAGGACACTCGAAGCAGCTGCACAGATTGACTCTGTGGTTAAGAAGGAATACGGTGCATTGGCCTTCATCAACTGTGGGATTGAGTTTAAGAACCGAGAGGTAATGTTACAGCTATATAGGACCCTGGTCAGACCCCACTTGGAGTACTGTGCTCAGTTCTGGTCGCCTCACTACAGGAAGGATGTGGAAGCCATAGAAAGGGTGCAGAGGAGATTTACAAGGATGTTGCCTGGATTGGGGAGCATGCCTTATGTGAATATGTTGAGTGAACTCGGCCATTTTTCCTTAAAGTGACGGAGAATGAGAGGTGATCTGATAGAGGTCTGTAAGTTGATGAGAGGCATTGATCGTGTGGATAGTCTGAGGCTTTTTCCCAGGGCTGAAATAGCTAACACGAAGAGGGCACAGGTTTAAGATGCTTGGAAATAGGTATAGAGGAGATGTCAGAGGTAAGTTTTTTTTACAGAGAGTGATGAGTGCGTGGAATGGGCTGCCGGCAACGGTGGTGGAGGTGGATACGATAGGGTCTTTTAAGAGATTCCTGGACAGGTAAATGGAGCTTAGAAAAATTGAGGGCTATGGGTAACCTTAGGTAATTTCTGAACCAAGTACATGTTCACCACAGCATTGTGGGCCAAAGGGCCTGTATTGTGCTGTAGGTTTTCTATGTTTCCGTGTTTCTATGTATTACACTGTACTGCTGCCATAAAACAACATATTTCATGATGTATAAATGTGATATGATAGATTATTGATCACAAAGGAAATTGCAGTGCACATATATATATTAGAAAAGAAGTAGAAAGCATAAAAAATAAGTTACCTCAAACAGTCTAACAGAAGGGATCGTCACTTCCTCGGCTTTAGGTTGACTCATTATAGAGCCTCTTGGCCAAGGGTAAGAATGAACTCATATAGTGCTCTTTGGAGCAGCACAGTTGTCTTAGTCTATTACTAAAAAATTCTCCTGTGTTCAGCCAAGGTGGCATGCAGAAAGTGAGAAACATTGTCCGGAATTGCTGGGATTTTCAGTACAGTGCTTTGTTCTACCACAGCCTCCGGTGTGTCCCGTTTGACTCCTAAAACAGAGCCAACCTTTCTAATCAGGCTATTGAGTCTGTTGGCATCATCTGTGTTGGCGCCATTGCCCCAGCACACCACCACATAGAAGATTGTACTGGTTTGAAGGAGTAACCTGCACACTCCAAAGGACCTCAGTCTCCTCAGGAAGTAGAGGCGACTCTGGCCCTTCTTATACACAGGCAGTGTGTTGATTCTCCACTCAAGTCTGGTAACCAGGTGCACCCCCAGGTACTTGTAGGACATCACCAGATCCACATCCTCACCATCAATTGCAAGAGGGAGCAGTGCTGGCTTAGTCCATTACCATCTCCTTTGTCTTACTGATGTTGAGCCACAGATGATTCAGCTTGCACGTTTGACCAAGTCCTCCATCAGGACCCTGTGTTCATCCTCCTGTCCTCCCTCAACTATTGCTAAGTCATCAGGGAATTTCTGCTACATGGCATGACTCAGTGTTGTATCTAACATACCAGGTGTACAGGGTAAATGGGGGAAGGGAGCCAAGACGGTCGCCTGTGGGGTCCCAGTGCTGCTTATAGCCATTCCTGACACACAGGTCTGAAGCCACACAAGCACAAACTCCAGTCAGACAGTCCATTATCCAGGATACAATGCAAGTGCCAAACTGTATTGAACGGAGCTTGCCCCCAGTAATGAGGGCTGTATGGTGTTCAAGGCGCTTGAGAAGTTAACAAACAGGATCCTCACAGAGCTGCCCTGCCTAAAAATAAACATGATTCTGTCTTTTTCTTAATTATGACATTTCCCTGTTGGATTGCATTCCTGTGACTAATAGTAATCAGAGCAGGAGTAGTCTGTTCGGCTCATCAAACCTCATCATTGATCTGATTTTGGTCTCAGCCTCTTCACTCTCCACCCTGAAGCCAAAATCCACGGAGCCTTGTATCAATGCTCAGCAGTTACTGCGTTGGTTACACCCGTGCCAACTACCTAATCAGCCAATCATACGGCAGCAACTCATTGCATGAAAACTTGCGGACATTGTCAGAAAACACAGACAAAATGCTGGAAGAACTGAGCAGGCCAGGCAGTATCGATGGAAAAGAGTAAACAGTCAATGTTTCGGGCTGAGAGCCTTCAACAGAACTGTGGAAAATAGATGAGAAGTCAGAGTAAGAAGGTGGGGGAGGGAGGCACAAATAGCTGTAGATGATTGGTGAAACCGGGGGGGGGGGGGTGGGGAGGTGAGGGGTGAGTTAAAGAGCTGGGAAGTTGATTGGTGAAAAGATACAGGGCTGGAGAAGGGGGAATCTGACAGGAGAGGACAGAAGGCCATGGAAGAAAGACTCCAACAGTGGCAGAAACACATTTGACAGAAAAAGAAGATTTAAAAGATGTGAAAGAAGTAGTTATGAGAAACGTCTGGAGGATCGAGCCCTTGGTTACGTTAATGTACTTTTGGGTTTGACAGACTCTACATTGAGCGTTTCCAAAAGATTGCCAGCTTGCTGTAATGAAGAAAGATTTCTTTATCAGCGGTTTTAATGTCTCTCCGATGACTTTGATCACAGTCAGAACAGTGTCACATTACTCTAATCTGTCTATATCATTGGTTAACTGTGATCAATAGAGTAGGAGGCTACCTAGGCGGGAGATAAGGTATTGCTCCATTGACCTGCGTGTGGCCTCATCTTGATGGTAGAGGAGGTCATGGACAGACATGTCGGAGTGGGAGCGGTCTGTGGAATTGAAGTGTGTGGCCACAGGGAGATCCCGCCACTGTTGGAGGACCGAGCGTTGGTGTTCGGTGAAACGGTCTCCCAGTCTGCGACGGGTCTCCCCAATGTATAAATGGCCACATCGAGAGCACCAGATACAGTCTCTCACCCCAGTTGACTTGCAAGTGAAGTGGTGCCTCACCTGAAAAGACTGTCTGGGGCCTGGGATGGTGGTGAAGGAAGAAGTGTGGGGGCAGGTGCCTCACTTCTTCCGTTTGCAGGGATGAGTGCCCGGAGGGAGGTCGGTGGGGAGAGATGGGGGGATGAATGGATGAGGGAGCGATCCCTGTGGAAAGCCGAGAGTTGGGGGAAGGGGTAGATGTGGCTGGTGGTGGGATCACGTAGGAGGTGGCAGAAGTTACGGAGGATTATACGTTGGATCTGTAGGCTGGTAGGGTGATAGGTGAGGACTAGGGAGACTCTATCCCTGGTGGACTGGTGGGGGGATGGGGTGAGGGCAGAGGTATGTGAAATACGGGAGACACGATGGAGGACAGAGTTGATAGTGGACGAAGGGAAGCCCCTTTCTTTAAAAAAGGAAGACATCTCCTTTGTCCTAGAATGAAAAGCCTCATCCTGAGAGCAGATGTGGCCGGGGCGGAGGAATTGAGACAGGGTGGCACCCAGAATAGCATGGAAGTTCATTTAGTTGCTTTGGCAAAGCATGTGGGAGAAAGGAGAATGTGCTGATTGGCCAACACAAGAATGTTGTGGGTGGTCTGAATGATAACAGGTGAGGTTTGTAGAAAATGCAAATACACTGTGGAGTACAATCGATTACTGAGGAGCTGGTAATATCTCTGATTTATGCTATCCATGGCCCTGTTGACATTTAGTGGGGAGCTGAAGTTATTTTGACTCTTCCTACCCCATCCCAAATGGTCTCAGGTGAATTCAGTTCTATTATGAGTTGTTCACTGGAGTTCAGGTGGTCTCTAGGTGAAGCCAGCCTTTGTCCTTTGTCCGGGGGGCGGGGGGGGGGGGAGGGAGGGAGAGAGAGAGAGAGACAGACAGACAGAGAGATGCAAGAATGGATTCTGCCACTCTGCACAATTTAGTGCGAGAGGTGGGAGGGTATTATCTCTGATGGGGCACAGGCTGCATCACTGTGATGTAAACAGTCAACGTTTCGGACTGAGAGCCTTCAACAGAACTGTGGAAAATAGATGAGAAGTCAGAGTAAGAAGGTGGGGGAGGGAGGCACAAATAGCAGTAGATGATCGGTGAAACCAGGGGGTGGGGAGGTGAGGGGTGAGTTAAAGAGCTGGGAAGTTGATTGGTGAAAAGATACAGGGCTGGAGAAGGGGGAATCTGACAGGAGAGGACAGAAGGCCATGGAAGAAAGACTCCAGCAGTGGCAGAAACACATTTGACAGAAAAAGAAGATTTAAAAGATGTGAAAGAAGTAGTTATGAGAAACGTCTGGAGGATCGAGCCCTTGGTTACGTTGATGTACTTTTGGGTTTGACAGACTCTACATTGAGCGTTTCCAAAAGATTGCCAGCTTGCTGTAATGAAGAAAGATTTCTTTATCAGCGGTTTTAATGTCTCTCCGATGACTTTGATCACAGTCAGTACAGTGTCACATTACTCTAATCTGTCTATATCATTGGTTAACTGTGATCAATAGAGTTTCGTTTAACTCAGTACGGTATGAGAAGACCATGACGTATTTTTAAATTGGTCTCTTTTTTTTCTCAACACTTCTCCTTCTTCTTTGCTCTTGCATCACTCAATAAAACAGCCATAAGCAAGAAATTTTATGCCTCATTCTTGACTTCGAAGAACCGGCCTATCGCAAAAACTTCAGGGTCCAACATATCAAGGAAATTTCTCTGCAATGTGGGCAGCGGAAAGAAAGCTGGAATCCTCAACTCTGTGCTCACCTGTACTTGAAGCTTGATGGGACACATTTATTGGTCCATTAGTTCATCAATGTACTCTTACACCATTGTCACTTGTTAAAGTGGTGTGTGTCACTTCTGCCTCTGATGCTTTCTTGCTTGACTCAACATGGGTGGTTACTTCAGTTGTATTGGCACCATACCAAAAGGAAAAGCCTATTGTTCTCTTTGCATTCAGTACAAAAATCCTGAGCTGACCCTTCCCAGCTCTGCCAGTGGTCAGTTTTGCAACACTACTGATTTCTCATAACTGCCCCAAGCCCAGCCCTGTGTTCCTCTTTGTTCTGTTCCCAAAATACTTATGCTCAGACCTCTGCACGACGAAGAGAGGTTTCTTCTGCTTTCTGACTGTTAATTAGGTCCACAAATATTCATTAATTTTAAACATCTAAGATATTTATCAGGAGCGCAGCCTATATATTCCTCCCAGCCTTCAAGAAACTCTTTGACCAGCTACCATCAGGCAGGAGGTATCATGTTGACATTGACTGACCTCCCTGTCACCACCCAGACCACATCACGTACGAAGCACCACTAGTGTTATATTGTGTACATTTTGGCTTGTGTCATAAATGCACCTTATTAATTATTAATTTATTTGTGCTAGTATTACCTTATGTGTTGCGTGTGGGTTATATGTACTGTGTTGCGCACCTTGGTCTGGATTTGGTGGCAGACTTGTCGAAGGACAATAAATCTGAACTTGATGTTGGCTGACCTGCTGAGTTCCTTTGACTATTAATTTACAATCCTGCACTCACAGAGGTCATCATCTTAGCTACATGTTCGTTCTATCTCTTATGGCACACTAGCATGGAAAACATTTTCCTGTTCTGCCTCATTCCTGCATGGGTTTAAATTGCAAGCCCTTTAAACACAAGCAGGAATGAAGTTTGTTTTGTAAGTATTTCTCAGTGTTTACCTTGAAATCTTACTGGTTGCGACTTCAACCAGTTCTCAGGTTGATTTTCTCATATGGTTTGCACATTTTCCGAATGCCTCATATTTGTTTAGGCATTTAATGGCACTTCTGATCATTGGAAACAGACCGCCATATTCTCAAAAAGGACTTTCGTCCCAGTTTTGTATCAGTTCCTGAAGGGAAGCTGGACTTGGGACAGGATGTTAAAAGCTTTCTGTAGTCATGACCACTTCACAATCTGTGGCTATGTGGTGTGATAAATTGTAGAAATTACCCACTCGTAGAAATTATGCTCTAGGTGTTGCTAACCTTCCCTTGTGAGAATTTCATCCATTGTTTGGAATCCCTGAGAAGACCTTAAATGGTACGGCCAGACTCCACAGGCAATTGACAAAGGTCTTGCAGGGTAAGCATCACTTCACCTATCCTTACCACCCACAATCTACGAATGAAGTTGAAAGTCAGAGCCCTGAGAAACAGGTTGGAGGAAACTGGATTGAAGTGGCCAGTGGGGCTGCCACTGGCTCTCCTCAGAATGTGCTGTGCTCTAAACTGTGTAAATCCACGTGTGATAGTACCATGCTCTTACCAGTCGCTTCTCCCCTCTGGGTTAGACAGATGACATCCATACCATGAGTGAAAGCATGTTGCTGCATTGTGTGAAACTGATAGAAACTGTTAAAGGTTTCCCATCAACAGGGACTGAAGTCCAGGAGATCGTGCTTACTAGAGAGTGTCAGACCTACCAGGACGGAGAAAGCGTGCTGGTGAGATCCTGTCATCGAAAGAATCGCCTCAAGTCTCGGTGGGAAGGCCCATTTCAAGTGATGCTGACTAGATATATTGTTCTGAATGTCTAAACGAAGCTGATGTGCATCCACACATCATACGTCAAGCCACTGGTACCACCAAACCAGGAAGCCAATTGCCAGAAAAACTTGATGACAAGTACTGACTATCCGAGGCAACACGAGTGAATCTGCAGATGCTAGAAATAAATAAAAACACAAAATGCTGGCAGAACTCAGCAGGCCAGACAGCATCTATGGGAGGAGGTAGTGATGACGTTTCGGGCCGAAACCCTTCATCAGGAGTGAGGTAACATGGGATGGTCGAGGGGGGATGAGAATTTGCGGGAGGGATGAAGTAGACAGCTGGGAAGAGATAGGTTGGAGAGAAATGGGCTCGGGGGAAGGTGGAGAATTATGGGAAATAAAAGAGGAAAAAAGGTAGGGTTGGGGGGAGATTATAGTGAGGGGGGAAAAGAGAGAGAAAGAGAACCAGACTAAAATAATAGATAGGGATGGGGTGGGGGGGGGGGTGCAGGGGTATCAACGGAGGTCTGTGAGTTGGATGTTCATGCCGGCAGGAAGGAGGCTACCTAGGCGAGAGATATGGTATTGCTCCATCGACCTGCGCGCGGCCTCATCTTGACAGTAGAGGAGGCCATGGACAGACATGTCAGAGTGGGAGTGGTCTGTGGAATTGAAGTGTGTGGCCACAGGGAGATCCCGCCACTGCTGGAGGACTGAGCGCCGGTGTTCGGCCAAACGGTCTCCCAGTCTGCGGCGGGTCTCCCCAGTGTATAAATGGCCACATCGAGAGCACAGGATACAGTATATACCCCAGTTGACTCGCAGGTGTCGTGGTGCCTCACCTGAAAGGACTGTCTGGGGCCTGGGATGGTGGTGAGGGAAGAAGTGTGGGGGCAGGTGTAGCACTTCTTCCGTTTGCAGGGATGAGTGCCCGGAGGGAGGTCGGTGGGGAGGGATGGGGGGGATGAATGGACAAGGGAGTCACGTAGGGAGCGATCCCTGCGGTAAGCCGAGAGTGGGGGGAGGGGAAGATGTGGCTGGTGGTGGGATCACGTAGGAGGTGGCGGAACTTACGGAGGATTATACGTTGGATCTGTAGGCTGGTAGGGTGATAGGTGAGGACCAGGGGGACTCTATCCCTGGTGGACTGGTGGGGGGATGGGGTGAGGGCAGAGGTATGTGAAATACGGGAGACACGATGGAGGGCAGAGTTGATAGTGGACGAAGGGAAGCCCCTTTCTTTAAAAAAGGAAGACATCTCCTTTGTCCTAGAATGAAAAGCCTCATCCTGAGAGCAGATGTGGCGGAGGCGGAGGAATTGAGACAGGGTGGCACCCAGAATAGCATGGAAGTTCATTTAGTTGCTTTGGCAAAGCATGTGGGAGAAAGGAGAATGTGCTGATTGGCCAACACAAGAATGTTGTGGGTGGTCTGAATGATAACAGGTCAGGTTTGTAGACAATGCAAATACACTGTGGAGTACAATCGATTACTGAGGAGCTGGTAATGTCTCTGATTTATGCTATCCATGGCCCTGTTGACATTTAGTGGGGAGTTGAGTTATTTTGACTCTTCCTACCCCATCCCAAATGGTCTCAGGTGAATTCAGTTCTATAATGAGTTGTTCACTGGAGTTCAGGTGGTCTCTAGGTGAAGCCAGCCTTTGTCCTTTGTCCGGGGAGGGGGGGAGGGAGGGAGAGGGAGAGAGAGAGGGAGAGACAGAGATGTAAGAATGGATTCTGCCACTCTGCACAATTTATTGCGAGAGGTGGGAGGGTATTATCTCTGATGGGGCACAGGCTGCATCACTGTGATGTAAACAGTCAACGTTTCGGACTGAGAGCCTTCAACAGAACTGTGGAAAATAGATGAGAAGTCAGAGTAAGAAGGTGGGGGAGGGAGGCACAAATAGCAGTAGATGATCGGTGAAACCAGGGGGTGGGGAGGTGAGGGGTGAGTTAAAGAGCTGGGAAGTTGATTGGTGAAAAGATACAGGGCTGGAGAAGGGGGAATCTGACAGGAGAGGACAGAAGGCCATGGAAGAAAGACTCCAGCAGTGGCAGAAACACATTTGACAGAAAAAGAAGATTTAAAAGATGTGAAAGAAGTAGTTATGAGAAACGTCTGGAGGATCGAGCCCTTGGTTACGTTGATGTACTTTTGGGTTTGACAGACTCTACATTGAGCGTTTCCAAAAGATTGCCAGCTTGCTGTAATGAAGAAAGATTTCTTTATCAGCGGTTTTAATGTCTCTCCGATGACTTTGATCACAGTCAGTACAGTGTCACATTACTCTAATCTGTCTATATCATTGGTTAACTGTGATCAATAGAGTTTCGTTTAACTCAGTACGGTATGAGAAGACCATGACGTATTTTTAAATTGGTCTCTTTTTTTTCTCAACACTTCTCCTTCTTCTTTGCTCTTGCATCACTCAATAAAACAGCCATAAGCAAGAAATTTTATGCCTCATTCTTGACTTCGAAAAACCGGCCTATCGCAAAAACTTCAGGGTCCAACATATCAAGAAAATTTCTCTGCAATGTGGGCAGCGGAAAGAAAGCTGGAATCCTCAACTCTGTGCTCATCTGTACTTGAAGCTTGATGGGACACATTTATTGGTCCATTAGTTCATCAATGTACTCTTACACCATTGTTCCCTCACGCTTTGTCACTTGTTAAAGTGGTGTGTGTCACTTCTGCCTCTGATGCTTTCTTGCTTGACTCAACATGGGTGGTTACTTCAGTTGTATTGGCACCATGCCAAAAGGAAAAGCCTATTGTTCTCTTTGCATTCAGTACAAAAATCCTGAGCTGACCCTTCCCAGCTCTGCCAGTGGTCAGTTTTGCAACACTACTGATTTCTCATAACTGCCCCAAGCCCAGCCCTGTGTTCCTCTTTGTTCTGTTCCCAAAATACTTATGCTCAGACCTCTGCACGACGAAGAGAGGTTTCTTCTGCTTTCTGACTGTTAATTAGGTCCACAAATATTCATTAATTTTAAACATCTAAGATATTTATCAGGAGCGCAGCCTATATATTCCTCCCAGCCTTCAAGAAACTCTTTGACCAGCTACCATCAGGCAGGAGGTATCATGTTGACATTGACTGACCTCCCTGTCACCACCCAGACCACATCACGTACGAAGCACCACTAGTGTTATATTGTGTACATTTTGGCTTATGTCATAAATGCACCTTATTAATTATTAATTTATTTGTGCTAGTATTACCTTATGTGTTGCGTGTGGGTTATATGTACTGTGTTGCGCACCTTGGTCTGGATTTGGTGGCAGACTTGTCGAAGGACAATAAATCTGAACTTGATGTTGGCTGACCTGCTGAGTTCCTTTGACTATTAATTTACAATCCTGCACTCACAGAGGTCATCATCTTAGCTACATGTTCGTTCTATCTCTTATGGCACACTAGCATGGAAAACATTTTCCTGTTCTGCCTCATTCCTGCATGGGTTTAAATTGCAAGCCCTTTAAACACAAGCAGGAATGAAGTTTGTCTTGTAAGTAGTTCTCAGTGTTTACCTTGAAATCTTACTGGTTGCGACATCAACCAGTTCTCAGGTTGATTTTGTCATATGGTTTGCACATTTTCCGAATGCCTCATATTTGTTTAGGCATTTAATGGCACTTCTGATCATTGGAAACAGACCGCCATATTCTCAAAAAGGATTTTTGTCCCTGTTTTGTATCAGTTCTTGAAGGGAAGCTGGACTTGGGACAGGATGTTAAAAGTTTTCTGTAGTCATGACCACTTCACAATCTGTGGCTATGTGGTGTGATAAATTGTAGAAATTACCCACTCGTAGAAATTATGCTCTAGGTGTTGCTAACCTTCCCTTGTGAGAATTTCATCCATTGTTTGGAATCCCTGAGAAGACCTTAAATGGTAACGGCCAGACTCCACAGGCAATTGACAAAAGTCTTGCAGGGTAAGCATCACTTCACCTGTCCTTACCATCCACAATCTACGAATCTACCTAACAGTGGTAGTGAGGTTGGGAATGGCATTAATCAGGAAATTAGAAATGTGTGCAATAAAGGAACAGTAGTTATAATGAGTGACTTCAATCTACATATAGATTGGGGGTGAACCAAATTGGAAAGGGTGCTGAGGAAGAGGATTTCTTGGAATGTATGCGGGATGGTTTTCTGAACCAACATGTCGAGGAACCAACTAGAGAGCAGGCCATTCTAGATTGGGTATTGAGCAATGAGGAAGGGTTAGTTAGCAATCTTGTCGTGCGAGGCCCCTTGGGTAAGAGTGACCATAATATGGTGGAATTCTTCAAGATGGAGAGTGACATAGGTAATTCAGAAACAAAGGTTCTGAACTGAAAGAAGAGTAACTTTGAAGGTATGAGACGTGAATTAGCTAAGATAGACTGGCAAATGATACTTAAAGGGTTGACGGTGGATATGCAATGGCAAGCATTTAAAGATTGCATGGATGAACTACAACAATTGTTTATCCCAGTTTGGCAAAAGAATAAACCAGGGAAGGTAGTGCACCGGTGGCTGACAAAGGAAATTAGGGATAGTATGAAGTCCAAAGAAGAAATATATAAATTAGCAAAAAAAAGCGGCACACCTGAGGACTGGGAGAAATTCAGAGACCAGCAGAGGAGGACAAAGGGCTTAATTAGGAAAGGGAAAAAAGATTATGAGAGAAAGCTGGCAGGGAACATACAAAGTGACTGTAAAAGCTTTTATAGATATGTGAAAAGAAAAAGATTGGTCAAGACAAATGTAGGTCCTTTACAGTCAGAAACAGGTGAATTGATCATAGGGGACAAAGACGTAGCAGACCAATTGAATAACTACTTTGGTTCTGTCTTCACTAAGGAGGACATAAATAATCTTCCAGAAATAGTAAGGGACCGAGGATCTAGTGATATGGAGGAACTGAGGGAAATACATGTTAGTAGGGAAGTGGTGTTAGGTAAATTGAAGGGATTAAAGGCAGATAAACCCCCAGGGCCAGATGGTCTGCATCCCAGAGTGCTTAAGGAAGTAGCCCAAGAAATAGTGGATGCATTAGTGATAATTTTTCAAAACTCCTTAGATTCTGGATTAGTTCCTGAGGATTGGAGGGTAACTAATGTAACCCCACTTTTTAAAAAAGGAGGGAGAGAAAAACAGGGGAATTATAGACCTGTTAGTCTGACATCGGTTGTGGGGAATATGCAAGAGTCGGTTATCAAAGATGTGATAACAGCACATTTGGAAAGAGGTGAAATCATCAGACAAAGTCAACATGGATTTGTGAAAGGGAAATCATGTCTGACGAATCTTATAGAATTTTTTGAAGATGTAACTAGTAGAGTGGATAGGGGAGAGCCAGTGAATGTGGTATATTTAGATTTTCAAAAGGCTTTTGACAAGATCCCACACAGGAGATTAGTGTGCAAGCTTAAAGCACACTGTATTGGGAGTATGGTATTGATGTGGATAGAGAATTGGTTGGCAGACAGGAAGCAAAGAGTGGGAGTAAGCGGGACCTTTTCAGAATGGTAGGCAGTGACTAATGGGGTACCACAAGGCTCAGTGCTGGGACCCCAGTTGTTTACAATATATATTAATGATTTAGACGAGGGAATTAAATGCAGCATCTCCAAGTTTGCAGATGACACGAAGCTGGGCGGCGGTGTTAGCTGTGAGGAGGATGCTAAGAGGATGCAGGGTGACTTGGATAGGTTAGGTGAGTGGGCAAATTCATGGCAGATGCAATTTAATGTGGATAAATGTGAGGTTATCCACTTTGGTTGCAAGTACAGGAAAACAGATTATTATCTGAATGGTGGCCGATTAGAATAAGGGGAGGTGCAACGAGACCTGGGTGTCATTGTACACCAGTCATTGAAGGTGGGCACGCAGGTACAGCAGGCGGTGAAAAAGGCAAATGGTATGTTGGCATTCATAGCAAAAGGATTTGAGTACAGGAGCAGGGAGGTTCTACTGCAGTTGTACAAGGCCTTGGTGAGACCGCACCAAGAGTATTGTGTGCAGTTTTGGTCCCCTAATCTGAGGAAAGACATTCTTGCCATAGAGGGAGTACAGTGAAGGTTCACCAGATTGATTCCTGGGATGGCAGGACTTTCATATGAAGAAAGACTGAATCGTCCAGGCTTATACTCACTGGAATTTAGAAGATTGAGGGAGGATCTTATTGAAACGTATAAAATTCTAAAGGGATTGGACAGGCTGGATGCAGGAAGATTGTTTCCGATGTTGGGGAAGTCCAGAACGAAGGGTCACAGCTTAAGGATAAAGGGGAAGTCTTTTAGGACCGAGATGAGGAAAAACTTCTTCACACAGAGAGTGGCGAATCTGTGGAATTCTCTGCCACAGGAAACAGTTGAGGCCGGTTCATTGGCTATATTTAACAGGGAGTTAGATATGGCCCTTGTGGCTAAAGGGATCGGGGGTATGGAGAGAAAGCAGGTACAGGGTTCTGAGTTGGATGATCAGCCATGATCATACTGAATGGCAGGGCAGGCTCAAAGGGCCGAATGGACTACTCCTGCACCTGTTTTCCATGTTTCTATGAATGAAGTTGAAAGTCAGACTGGAGCCCTGAGAAACAGGTTGACTAAATTGCTGGAGGAAACTGGATTGAAGTGGCCAGCGGGGCTGCCACTGGCTCTCCTCAGAATGTGCTGTGCTCCAAACTGCTTAAATCCACGTGCGATAGTACCATGCACTTACCAGTCGCTTCTCCCCTCTGGGTTAAACAGATGACCTCCATACCATGAGTGAAAGCATGTTGCTGCATTGTGTGAAACTGATAGAAACTGTTAAAGGTTTCCCATCAACAGGGACTGAAGTCCAGGAGATCGTGCTTACTGGAGAGTGTCAGACCTACCAGGACGGAGAAAGCGTGCTGGTGAGATCCTGTCATCGAAAGAATCGCCTCAAGTCTCGGTGGGAAGGCCCATTTCAAGTGATGCTGACTAGATATATTGTTCTGAATGTCTAAACGAAGCTGATGTGCATCCACACAAACCAAACCAAATGACCACCAAACCAGGAAGCCAGTTGCCAGAAAAACCTGATGACAAGTACTGTCTATCTGAATTGTTTGATTATTACTGCCTCTGATAATCTTTGTGTCTGCTTTCTGCCTAAGCACAGAACTGTATGATGATATTAACAAACTTCACTGTTTTTGTTTGGGGTATCACTGTGCCACATACTAACTGGTGTGGTTGTCGGGTGTGCTCTGGAGGGACCATATACATTGAGAATGTGGGTTGCCATTGAACATACGCCTGAATTGTACTGACTTTGATCCTGTATTCTAGTTTGATAAAAAGACTAGAGCTGTGAAGGAAGTATGAGACTGCGCTGTGCACAGAAATGACTCTTCAGATGAAAGGCATTTTGGGCTTTTGAAAATTTCATGGATGTGGGGAAATGGAAGGACAGAACTAATTCTGTGATTGATTTGCAAACCTAGAGAGTCTGGTATCCTGATGGGCATTAACGATAGACAACTGCTCCCCACTCCATCCTTTCCCAGATTAGCATGGAAGTTCATTTAGTTGCTTTGGCAAAGCATGTGGGAGAAAGGAGAATGTGCTGATTGGCCAACACAAGAATGTTGTGGGTGGTCTGAATGATAACAGGTCAGGTTTGTAGACAATGCAAATACATTGTGGTGTACAATCGATTACTGAGGAGCTGGTAATGTCTCTGATTTATTCTATCCATTGTGGTGACCCACTTCCCAGCGCGCTCGAAGCGGCTCACAAAGCGGCGCGCGCCGGCATTGAGGCCGGTCCCAAAGAGGGCACCAAGCCTTCTTCACCAGCAAGGGGAAAAGCCCGTCCGCGGGACGGGACTGTGAATACGCCCCCTACAGCATTCCCGCCCAGGGAGGGCGGGATCAGGAAGGCTTTAAAGCGAGACTGCGAAGTTTGAATAAACCTCTTTTGTAACTGCAGCTCACCGACTCCGTGTTGTTATTTAAGCGCTGCGTGTAGCACACCGCTACAATTGGTGACCCCGACGGTCCAAACGATATTTGGACCGGAGATAAATGCCGCCGCATCTGTTCATGCAGTTTCGTTGAAACTGCCAAGCTTCTGGACGCTGTGACCTCACCGATAGTTCCAGCAGGCAGAAGCCCAATTCCACATTCGGCAGATAACCTCGGATGCCACACGTTACTACTACGTGGTGAGCTCCCTCGACCGGGAGACAGCCACCCAGGTTGAGGAGTTCATACAGTCTTCCCCAGCGGATGGCAAATACACAGAATTCAAAGCCTTGCTCATAAGGACTTTCGGACTCTCACGGCACGAGCGAGCTGCCCGCTTACTGCACCTGGATGGTTTGGGGGACAGGCCACCATCGGCTTTGATGAACGAGATGCTGTCCCTGGCCGGAGGTCACAAGCCCTGCCTCATGTTTGAGCAGGCATTCCTGGAGCAGCTGCCCGAGGACATACGCCTGCTGCTGTCCGACGCGGATTTCAGTGACCCCCGGAAGGTGGCGGCCCGGGCGGACGTGCTGTGGAAAGTCAAGAAGGGGCATCCATCGCACAGATCACCAGGCCATGCTCCCAGCAGCAAACCAGTCCAGGCCCGGCCGCAGAGCCCGCTAACCCCAGAGGCAGGGGTGAGGAGACCAATGAACAATGGTGCTTCTACCACCAGCGGTGGGGCGCAGAAGCCCGCCGCTGTAGCCCGCCCTGCAAGTTCCCAGGAAATGCCAGGGCCAGCCACCGCTGATGGCTACGACAGCTGGCCATCAGGATAGCCTCCTGTATGTCGGGGAAAAGCAGTCGGGACGCCGCTTTTTGGTCGACACCGGAGCCGAGATCAGTGTCTTACCTCTGACAAGTTACAACACCCGCAACAGAGAACCGGGACCCACCCTGAGGGCCACAAATGGCAGCACAATACGGACCTACAGCACCTGTACGGTGCGGCTACAGTTCGGCTCCAGCCAGTTCACGTGGGACTTCACACTGGCCGCCGTGGCCCAACCACTCCTGGGAGCAGATTTTTTGCGGGCTCACAGCCTACTGGTCAACCTGCCAAGGAAGAGACTGGTCCATGCCGAGACCTTTCAGACGTTCTCCCTGGGTGAAGCCCAGTTGCCAGCCCCACACCTCGACTCCATCACGCTGTCATGCCCAGACACAGAGTCCAGCGCCACATCCCGACACAAGGACCACCCCTCCACGCCCGTGCTCGGTGGCTTCCCCCGGACAAGCTCTGACTGGCGAAGGAGGAGTTCAAGAGGATGGAGGAATTGGGGATCATCCGGCGGTCCGACAGCCCATGGGCCTCCCCCCTGCACATGATGCCCAAAGCAACAGGGGGCTGGAGACCATGCGGCGACTACCGCAGGCTGAACGAGGCTACAACGCTGGACCGCTACCCTGTGCTGCACATTCAGGACTTTGCAGCAAACCTGCACAGCGCACAGATCTTCTCCAAGGTGGACCTCATCCCGGGATACCATCAAATCCCGATGCATCCGGACGACATCCCCAAAACGGCACTCTTCACCCCGTTCGGCCTTTTTGAGTTCCTCCGCATGCCATTCGGCCTAAAGAATGCCGCACAGACGTTCCAGCAGTTAATGGACGCAGTGGGATGTGACCTGGACTTCGCTTTCATCTATTTGGATGACATCCTCATAGCCAGCAGCAGTCATCAGGAGCATCTGTCCCACCTCCGTCAACTTTTTGCCCTACTGAGTAAATACAGCCTGACAATCAACCCGGCCAAATGCCAGTTCGGGCTCAACACCATTGACTTCCTGGGCCACAGGATTACTAAAGATGGGGCAACCCCTCTGCCTGCCAAAGTAGATGCGGTCCGCCATTTCCCCCGACCCAACACAATCAAAGGCCTTCAGGAATTTGTGAGTAAGGTGAATTTCTACCACCGCTTCCTCCCTTCAGCTGCCCGAATCATGCGACCCCTGTTCGCCCTGATGTTGGGTAAGGGCAAGGTCATTGCTTGGGACGAGGAGTCTGCCGCTGCTTTCGTTAAAACCAAAGAAGCCTTGGAAAACGCCACGATGCTAGTGCACCGCAGAACGGACGTCCCTACCGCCCTCACAGTGGACGCATCCAACACGGCAGTCGGTGGGGTGCTGGAACAACCTATCACGGGTCGCTGGCAACCCCTGGCGTTTTTCAGCAACACCTGCGACTACCCGAGATCAAATACAGTGCTTACGACCAGGAACTGTTGGCGCTATACCAGGCAATCCGGCATTTCAGGTACTTCTTAGAAGGTAGGCCCTTCACTGCATTCACGGACCACAAACCGCTTACCTTTGCGTTCACGAAAGCATCCAACCCCTGGTCGTCCCACCAGCAGCGACATCTGTCCTACATCTCCGAATATACGACGGATGTCCGGCATGTCTCCAGAAAGGACAATGTCGTGGCGGACGCCCTCTCCCGCCCTAACATCCAGGCCCTGTCCCAGGGGGTAGACTGTGAAGCGCTGGCGAAGGCGCAGCAGGCAGACAAGGAGATCCCTAGTTACAGGACTGCAGTCTCCAGTTTGCAGCTCCAGGACCTCCCTGTAGGCCCAGGTGAGAGGACCCTACTCTGTGACGTCACCACCGGCCAACCCCATCCCGTTGTCCCGGCAACCTGGCGGCGACGCGTTTTCAACTCCATTCACAACTTAACGCACCCCTCCATCAGGACAACCATCCGGATGGTAGCCAACAGGTTCGTTTGGCACGGACTCCGCAAGCAGGTCAGTGAATGGGCCAAAACGTGCATGCACTGCCAAACAGCCAAGGTGCAGCGGCACACCAAAGCTCTGCAGCAGCAGTTCCACCCCACCCGCCGGCGTTTCGACCACATTCTTGTGGATATCGTGGGCCCCCTGCCAGTGTTGCACGGAGCGCAGCACCTCCTCACTATCGTGGACCGGTTCACCAGATGGCCAGAGGCGATCCCAATCACCGACACCGCCTCCGAATCTTGCACCCGGGCACTGATTGCCACCTGGGTATCTCGCTTTGGGGTACCGGCCCACATTACCTCCGACAGAGGCGCCCAGTTCACCTCCAGCCTGTGGTCAGCTTTGGCCAGCCTTTTGGGGACACAGCTGCACCACACAACTGCCTACCACCCACAGTCGAACGGACTGGTGGAGCGTTTCCACCATCACCTGAAGTCGGTTCTCATGGCCCGCCTCAAAGGGCCTAACTGGGTGGACGAGCTTCCCTGGGTCCTGCTCGGAATCCGCACAGTGCCCAAAGACAATTTGCACACCTCGTCGGCCGAGTTGGTGTACGGTGTACCCCTGGTCGTCCCAGGGGAGTTCGTACCAGCAAGGGGGCAAGAGGAAGATCCCGCAGCAGTCCTGGACAGACTACACGAGAGGCTCGGTAACTTGGCCCCCATACCCACTTCACAGCATGGACAGAGCCCGACCTGTGTACCCAAAGACCTGCAAAACTGTAAGTTCGTTTTTGTACGACGGGGCAGACATCGGGCACCACTCCAGCGGCCCTACAAGGGGCTGTTTACGGTGATCAGAAACAATGGGTCCACATTCGTGCTGGACATTGGGGGGAAAGAGGAGGTTTTCACAGTGGACCGACTCAAACCAGCCCATGTGGACTTGGCGCAGCCGGTCAAGATTCAGGCACCGCGGCGCAGAGGCAGACCTCCCAAACAGAGTCCGACCCAGACTGTGGACATTGGGGGGTGTATCGCCGGTTCTGGGGGGGGGGGATTATGTGGCGACCCACTTCCCAGCGCTCTCGAACTGGCTCACAAAGCGGCATGCGCCGGCATTGAGGCCGGTCCCAAAGAGGGCACCAAGCCTGCTTCACCAGCAAGGGGAAAAGCCCGCCCGCGGGACAGGACTGTGAATATACGCCCCCTACAGCATTCCCGCCCGGGGAGGGCAGGATCAGGAAGGATTTAAAGCGAGGCCACGAAGTTTGAATAAACCTCTTTTGCAACTGCAGTTCACAGACTCCATGTCATTATTTCAGCGCTGCGTGTAGCACACTGCTACACCATGCCCCTGTGGTCATTTAGGCTACATCCACACTAAACCGGATAATTTTGAAAAAGCCAGTTTCGGGTAAAAACGATAGGAATCCACACTACACGTTTTTGAAAGTATCTCTATCCACACTGAAATGGAGATTTCGGTGAATCTCCTCCTGCTGTGCGTGCGCAGGACACATCTACCGAAAACAAGCGACATGTTTGGTGTCGAATCTCACTGTGAAAGTGCGCGTTTGTGTAGTTACAGACTAGAAAAACTTAAAACGACGGGCAGCTGTTGGCTCCCACGCAGAACTTAAAACTAAAAAAAACAGATACTGGAGCGTACGGAGGCAACCGACAGGGAGTTCACAGACAGATTGACCCGGCTGACGACGATCATTGAAAAACTGACTAACTCCGTTGCATTAATAAAGCACCTTGTTAAATATATAAAACATGTCTGCATCAGTGTTATCTTGTATTTCCATACAATGTTACATTAGGCTGTTACACATCTATTGTCAGAGAAGTACTTGCATAAATAGGTAAACCACCTTCATACGAGCAAGGACAGAAAACGGCAAAGTGAGTATACTTATTTATTCAGTAAGTTATGGGTCAAAGCATCTGGTGAGTACATTTCTATCTGGCTTCAGTCTCTTTGCCATCTGACAGTGTTTTCAAAAGTCACTGGTTATTCCGTCCACACTGATCTGCCCGAGCAGTGTTTTCAAAAATATCCAGCCTGGAAAGTGTTTCTGAAAAGCTTTGGTTTCGGGGGAGGAAAACGCCGTTTTAGTAGCCTAAGGCTATATCCACACGCCGGATAAATCAGCAACTGAAGCTTTTTCTCTTCGTTTTTACCTTCCGTCCACGCTGAAACGGCTTTGCTTTGTGACAGCGGTACAGTGTAACATGGTTCTCATGACTACGTGCTGTGCTCCCAGTCATGTGACAGGCCTGTCTGTGAATGGGATAGTATTGGCATGCCTCATGCTATTACCAGTGGCTCCTCCCCTCTGGGTTAAACAGATGACATCCATACCATGAGTGAAAGCATACTGCTGTATTGTGTGGCACTGACAAAAACTCTTAAAAGTACCATCTGGTACTTGAAGGCCAGAAGATCGTACTGGCTTCAGAGTGTTACACCTACTAGCCTGGAGATGGGTACTGATAGACAGACAGACAGACAGACAGACAGACAGACACAGAGAGACAGACAGACAGAGAGACAGACAGACATACTTTATTGATCCCGAGGGAAATTGGGTTTCGTTACAGCCGCACCAACCAAGAATAGTGTAGAAATATAGCAATATAAAACCATAAATAATTAAATAATAATATTAATTATTCCAAGTGGAAATAAGTCCAGGACCAGCCTATTGGCTCAGGGTGTCTGACACTCCGAGGGAGGAGTTGTAAAGTTTGATGGCCACAGGCAGGAATGACTTCCTGTGACGCTCAGTGTTACATCTCGGTGGAATGAGTCTCTGGCTGAAAGTACTCCTGTGCCTAACCAGTACATTATGGAGTGGATGGGAGTCGTTGTCCAAGATGGCATGCAACTTGGACAGGATCCTCTTTTCAGACACCACCGTCAGAGAGTCCAGTTCCACTCTCACAACATCACTGGCCTTACAAATGAGTTTGTTGATTCTGTTGGTGTCTGCTACCCTCAGCCTGCTGCCCCAGCACACAACAGCAAACATGATAGCACTGACCACCACAGACCGTAGAACATCCTCAGCATCGTCCGGCAGATGTTAAAGGACCTCAGTCTCCTCAGGAAGTAGAGACGGCTCTGACCCTTCTTGTAGACAGCCTCAGTGTTCTTTGACCAGTCCAGTTTATTGTCCATTCATATCCCCAGGTATTTGTAATCCTCCACCATGTCCACACTGACCCCTTGGATGGAAACAGGCATCACCGGTGCCTTAGCCCTCCTCAGGTCCACCACCAGCTCCTTAGTCTTTTTCACATTAAGCTGCAGATGATTCTGCTCGCACCATGAGACAAAGTTTCTCACCGTAGCCCTGTACTCAGCCTCATCTCCCTTGCTGATGCATCCAACTATGGCAGAGTCATCAGAAAACTTCTGAAGATGGCAAGACTCTGCGTTGTAGCTGGTGTAGATGGTGAAAAGAAAGGGAGACAGGACAGTGATGAGATTGAACTGACGAAAGCATTGCCTTGAGCCTTGGTGGGAAGGCCCATTTTAAGTACAGCTGACTAGGTACATTGCTCTGAAGGTGCAGGTGAAGCCAATGAGGATCCACACATCGCACATTAAGGAAACAGTGTCACAAAGCAGAGAACCAATGGCCAGAAAACCCTTTTTGACAAGGACTGACTATCTAAACTTTCGGATTACTGCTTGTGATAAGTTTAGTGTGTTCTATGCGTCATGACACCAACACACTTGTCATTTTAGTTCTCACAGAATAATGTGTTACCATCTAACCAGTCAGGTTGTTGGTTGTGCTTTAGAGGGCCGACATACATTGAGAAGGTGGGTTGCCATTGAATATACCCCTGAAATGTACAGTTTGATTCTTTTTTCTACTTTGATAACCAGACCAGAGCTGTGAAGAGCATATGAGACTGCAATGTGCACAGAAATGACTTTTGCAGATGAAAATGCTTTGAAGGATGTTATCAACCTTCTTAGAACAGATTGCATAAATCCCCAGCCCTGAGGTTGAGGATCAGAGTGAAGTCTTCTACAGCAACCAGGTGAGCTGGGACTTGATTTGAGTAACAGGAGGAGCAATGTCTATATCACTGATGACTCTCCAAGTCACATTAGTGATACTTATCTCCTTCATTCTAAAATGGGACCTTTAGCTTCAACCAGTGTTGTTATCTGGCCTACATAGTACCATATTTGTCCCCGCTGCCTAGACTTTCTGTGCATCCAAACACGCAAGGCTGTGATCGAATTGAATGTGAACATTAGGAAGGGATGGTCCAGTTCTTACTAGGTGGTCAGCAGTGGAATCTTTGGTTGAACCAAAGGAGTGGAGGGGTCTTGCTAACTGCCGTATGTAGTACCATTTACGTACCATCTGCCTGGACCCTTTCTACATACAACCGAATTGAATGTGGATCTCAGGAGGGGGAAGGTACAGGAATAATCCTCATCAAGCAGTCAACAGTGAAAGGGTGGGCAGCTTCAAATTCCATAAGACCATAAGACATAGGAGCAGGACAAGGCCATTCAGCCCATGGGTCCACTCCGCCATTTCATCATGGCTGACCTAAACCCCTTCCTTCTCACCATATCTCTTGATGCCCGACCAATCAGGAATCCATCAAATTTTGCTTTAAATATACCCATGGATTTAGCATCCACTGCACCCTGGGGCAGAGCATTCCACAGATTCACCATTCTTGGGGTAAAATACTTGTTCCTTACTTCTGTTCTAAAAGGTCACCCCTCAATTTTGAGACTGGGCTCTCTAGTTTTGGGTACCTCCACGATAGGAAACATCCTCTCCATATCCAGCTTATTTAGTCCTTTCACCACACGGTAGATTTCCACGCGATCCCCATGCATTCTTCTAAGTTCCAGTGAGTACAGGCCCAAATATTGAGGCAGCTGTACTGAAATTACTAGAAAATTCATTGAACTAGTAGAAGTCAAGTCAAGTCAAGTCACTTTTATTGTCACTTCGACCATAACTGCTGGTACAGTACATAGTAAAAATGAGACGTTTTCCAGGACCATGGTGTTACATGACACCGTACAAAAACTAGACTGAACTACATAAAAACAACACAGAAAAAAAACACACAACAACTACACTAGACTACAGACCTACCCAGGACTGCATAAAGTGTACAAAACAGTGTAGGCGTTACAATAAATAATAAACAGGACAATAGGGCAAGGTGTCAGGCCAGGCGCTGGGTATTGATATATATTGGAGATTGTAAAGTTAAGCTACAAGAAATATCAAGTTAAGTAACTATTCTACAGTTTAATCCAACAACTGTCTCTGCTGTGAAGCTTCATTCCTCCAGTCAGTTCATTAACGCCCTACCCATCCCTCCCCAAATGACTACACCTTTCACAAGTCACACCCTTTGTCAGATAGGACGGGGTTGTGCCAACTTTTCATCTGAGAGTGTACAGAGAATTGAAAGTGAAACCATTATTCAGTGTGCAGAGAATTGAAAGTGAAACCATTATTCAGTAGGAATCATTCCTCCCCTCAGACCACTGAGCGAGGCATGTGTTTTAGAAAGGATACCAGTACCCTGTCAATTAGGAGTAGCATAGAGAACAGGGCTTTTGCAAACAATCAGAACGAGGAATTCAAGCTAGTCTAGTAATTTATTCCTTAACACTCCTCTCTTTTTCCATTCCCAATGCTGGTTCCCATCTCTCTCAAAAAAAAAACGTCTGCACTAACTGTTCTGGCACTCTGGTTCCCATCACCCCGCAACTCCAGTTTAAACCCCCGCCCCACAGTGCAGCACGAGCAAACCTTCATCCCCCCTCCAGTTCAAGTGCAAACCGTCCCTTCTGTGCAGGTCCTACCTTTCCTGGAAGAGAGCCCAATGATCCAAAAATCTTCAGCCCTCCCTCCTACACTAACTTTTTAGACACACATTAAATTGTATAAACTTTTTTTTGGCCTCACGGACACTTTGCATGGGGCAATCCTGAGATAACAATCCTGGAGGTCCTGCCCTTTAACACAGCACCCTACTCCCTGGACTCACTTTGCAGAACCTTATCTCAATGCCAACATTACCACATCGCCAACGATCCATAGGGTCACCATGAGTCAATGGTGACTCGATGGCACTTAACAACAGCAACAAATATGGGACCCATGAATCCTCAAGTGCAGATAAACAAGGAGATGAGAATTCCATCTTTCTCCCTGCTCTCAATAATCAAGACTTTATAAACTTCTGCTTTAAGTATACCCAATGACTTGGCCTCCACAGCTGTCTGTAACAATGAATTCCACAGATTTGCCACCCGCTGGCTAAACAAAGTTTTCTTCATCTTTGTCCTAAAGGGATGTCCCACTGTTCCGAGGCTGTGAACTCTGTTCCGATTCCTGCTTGTTGTGATATTTGTTTTAATCTCTTGCCTGAGGGAACTCTGTACAGTGATGGCCCACACAGCAGCCTCCTCCATCACAACAGTGACCTGCCCCTGGTGAAACTGTCTCAGGGTTTCAGAGACTGTGCTGTTGAGATTCAGTAAGATTTGAGTTGTCCTTTACAGAACAGGAGGGAGGAGTGTGGAAGGTACAGCAAGGCAATGGTTGCAGATAATGGCTGTACGAAGACAGTTTACGGATAGTGTTTAGTCAACACAGGCAAGGAAACTCTTTGAGCAGCATTGCTCCCCTTTCCACTGCATAGGACCAGAGTCTTTTGGCATATCGAGACAAGGATGCAAATGAAGGATTATAGGGTAACATTTAGTTGATTCAGAGAATCAGAGAACATAAGTACATTTATTTTTAAAGAGTGTATCGAAAAGATTGAAAGCGGATGAGCTTAGAGCATTGATCAGTACTTGGAGCTATGATGCTGTGGCCATTACAGAGACTTGATGGCTTAGGGGCAGGAACGGCTAATTAGAGTGCCAGGCTTTAGATGTTTCAGTAAGGACAGGGAGGGAGGCAAAGGAGGTGGAGGTGTGGCACTGTCGATCAGAGGTCATGCCACGGCTGCAGAAAAGGAGGAACTCGTGGAGGGATTGCCGACGGATTCTCTACGGATGGATGTTAGAAACAGGAAGGGGTCAATAATTCTACTGGGTGTTTTTTATAGACCAACCAATAGTAACAGGGATATCGAGGAGCAGATAGGGAGACAGATTCTGGAACGGTGATATAATAACAGGGTTATCTTTTAAAAGATTCCTGGATAGGTATATGAAGCTTAGAAAAATAGAGGGCTATGGGTAACCCTAGGTAATTCCTAAAGTAAGTACATATTCGGCACAGCTTTGTGAGTCGAAGGGCCTGTATTGAGCTGTAGATTTTCTATGATTCTCTGTTCCTGTGTTACAGTATACAGCCCTGAGATCGTCCCCACAGACAGCCATGAAATCAAAAAAAAAACATGGAACCCATTTAAAGAGAAACTTCAGTACCCCCCCACACACATTAAAAAAACAAATCACGTGAACAACATATTCAGTTCAGCTCCATGTTCACTATCTGCAGGCTGCCCTGATACAAAATTTTCCGAAATAGCAACAAGCTAGTAGTGACCAGAAACCAGCAACACATCATAACATGAACTACAGAGTCCAGCCCACAAACCAAGTTGATTAAACCTTGCTCAAGTACCATCCTCCAACAGCATCGAGAGAGGGAGGGAGAGGGAGGGGGAGAGAGAGAGGGGGAGAGAGGGAGGGGGAGAGAGGGAGAGAGAGGTGGGGAGAGAGAGAGGGGAGAGAGGGAGAGAGAGGAGTGGAGAGAGAGAGAGGTGGGGAGAGAGAGAGGGGGAGAGAGGGAGAGAGAGGAGGGGAGAGAGAGAGAGGTGGGGAGAGAGGAGGGGAGGGGGGGAGAGAGAGAGAGAGAGAGAGACGGTCACACACAGACACCTTCCCCTGCGAGCAGCGAGCAAGAGGCTGGTAGACATGCTGAGCACCCGTTCATTGTCCGCACCCACCTCGATTATTACAATTTTTCTCAGGACTTTAATCTGGGAGGTCAGTGAGAAATGGAATCGATCACGGGCTCACGCCCCATTTCTGGGCTTCACATGAAGCATCAAGGAACACTCTCGAAGACAGCAAAGCACCAGATCGCTCAATCGGCCTGAAAACACACCACCAAAATTGTAGTTCACAGGCGCTAAACAGCAGATCACAAACTCCAACAGTCAGCCAGTTATTTTACTAAATGAGAAGTATTGTAAACTCTTACAATGTAGATTCTATTTTATTAAAATCTGCATTATCAGAATGTTATTGGTGATTTATTATGCTAATAAGGAATTTGAACATAAACAAAGTTACCAATGGCACCATACCAAGAGAAGAATTCTATTGTCGTTTTTGCAATCAGAGCACATGAGATGGTCCATTGTCCTAATATGCAAAGTGATGGTGGTTTCACACCATGGGCACATTGACATAATCTGTCTGTGACCACTACACCAGCAGTGATCCCCCACAACTGCTCCATGCCCAGCCCTTAGACAATCAGGCAAAGAAGCAGAATAAGGTCTTTTGGCCCATCGAGTCTGCTCCACCATTCAATCACGGCTGATCCTTTTTCCCCTCCTCAGCCCCATTTCTGGCAACTACAGCTTCCTGTGGTAATAAGTTCCACAAGTTCATCACCCTCTGGTTAAAGAAATTTCTCTGCATCTCTGTTTTAAATGGAAGCGCCTCTATCCTGCGGCTGTGCCCTCTTGTCCTAGACTTGCCCACCATGGGAAACATCCTTTCCACACCTGCTCTGTTTAGGCCTTTCAGCATTTGAAAAGTTTCAATGAGATACCCCCCAGCCTTCTAAATTACAGCGAGTACAAACCCAGAGATATCACACATTCTTCGTATGATAATCTTTTTGATCTTGGAATTATCCTTGTGAACTTCCTCTGGACCCTCTCCAATGCCAGCACATCTTTTCTGAGATGAGAGGCCCAAAACTGTTCATAATACTCAACGTGAGGCCTCATCAGTGCCTTATAAAGCCTCAGCATTATATCCCTGCTCTTGTATTCGAGACCTCCTGAAATGAATTCTAACATTGCATTTGCCTTCCTCACCACTGACTCTACCTGCAAGTTAACCTTTAGGGTCTTCTGCCCAAGGACTCCCAAGTCCCTTTGCACCTCAGATTTTTGGATTTTCTCTCCGTTTAGAAAATAGTCCACACATTTATTTCTTGTATCGAAGTGCATGACCATGCATTTTCCAACACTGTATTTCATCTGCCTCTCTCTTGCCCATTCTCCTAATCTGTCCAAGTTCTTCCGCAGCCTACCTGTTTCCTCAACATTACCTTCCCCTTCGCCACGCTTCGTATCATCTGAAAACTTGGCAACAAGGCCATCTATTCCATCATCTAAATCATTGATATACAGCATAAAAAGAAGCGATCCCAACACCATTCCCTGCAGAACATCACTAGTCACTGGCAGCCAACCAGACAAGGATCCTTTTATTCCCACTCGCTGCCTCCAGCCTTCCAGTTCTTTATGTTTTTTTCACCAAGAAGTTGAGGCTCAGCACCTCAGACCTCTGTGTGATGAGGAAAGGTTCATTTTGCTCTCCAACTCTTATTGTCTGATCCACCACGCCCAGCGATTATTACCATAGCTCATGGTTCCAGAGAAACATTTCCATAATCACAGAAAACATTGTCCTATCCTCCTGCTCTGCCTCATTCCTGGGTGTATTTTAATAGAAGCCCTTTAAACAACAACAAGCATGAAGTTTGTTTTGTCAGTAGCTTTCAGTGTTTACATTTCCTCATAACTTGACAATTTGTAATCATTGCTACTAGAGCCAGTTCTTAAGTTGAAGTCATTATGTGCTTTAAGCTATTTCCGCATACCTCGTTTACTATAAATTCAAGATCTGCAGGTGTTCATGATCTACTCGGTACCAGAGAGATAACTGTTCTGGTTACTGTTGCATTCTTCATCTAGCTCCTTGAGAGATCAAGACAAATTCAGGAACGGTATGAGTTCCAACCAGCAGAACAATGCTGAAGGAAAGGTAAGAATCTGTCAGGGGCATGAAAGCATCTCAAGTTTCCGTGAACTTTCACTCTAGTTCAGTCACACAAATGCTGAGGTTTGAAGCAGGTTAGAAGCTGGTTGAGGTTGATGGGTGTCTGGGGATGAATAAGGGGCTGATAAGCCACATTATCCAGTGAAAAGTGAATTGTCAGCTAAAGCAGGGACTTATTACCCCATAGAAGGTGACATGGATGGAGCTTTTGTAAATGAAGAGACTCGACGGAAAAGACATTTCCATTGGTAAGAATATTGGAAAGGGTCAGACAAGGTGATGCGAATGAGAATGTGGAAGCTGTTCCTCCCCGGGAGACCATGCTCATTCCTCATCTGTCAGGACACAGTTAGTGCAGTGAGAATGGCTCCAGGGGCTGTGTTTGGTTCTTTGTGTGAGACGTAGAAATCCTGGGAGACCTCTGGCCTCCTGGATAATTTCATTGCACCAGTGGCACCGAGCTGCAGCTCCTCAGAGAATGTGTTGAGCAACTGGAGCTGCAGCTCGATGACATTTGGCTCGTACAGGAGACTGAGGAAGTGATGGATAGGAGCTACAGGGAGGTAGTCATTCCTAGGTTGCAAGAGGCAGGTATCTGGGTGACTGTCAGGAGAAGGATGGGAAATGGGCTGTCAATGCAGAGTATCCGCAGATTATCCCTGGGGCTGTTCCTCTCAATAATAGGTAGATCACTTTGGATACTTTTGATGGGGACAAACTCCAGTGGGAGTCACAGTGACTGGGTCTCTAACAGAGTCTGGTGCTGTGACTCAGAAGACAAGAGAGGTGCAGAGGACTGCAATATGTCTGTGGACACGATATAGCCGCCCAGATGGCACATTGCCTCCTAGGTACCCCAGTCAGGGATGTCTTGGATCAGGTCCACAGCATTCTGAAGTGGGAGAGTGAGCAGCCAGAAGTCTTTGTACATATTGGCACCAAAGGTGTAGGTCTGAAAAGTAAGGAGGTCTTCAAGAGAGATTTTAGGGACCTAGGTAGAGAGCTGAGTAACAGGGCCTCCAGGATAGTAATCTCAGGATTGCTGCCAGTGCCACATGCCATTGAGGGTAAGAATAGGATGATTTGACAAATGAATGCATGGCTGAGTAACTGGTGAGGGGGCAGGGATTCAGGAGTATGGATCATTGGGATCTCTTCTGAGTTGAATGATAAGGATGTAGTTTTCGGGTAATTGCAGGCATGTGTGAGCATGGTTTCCACAAGGGAAATCTTGCGTGACAAATCTGTTGGAATTCTTTGAAGAGATAACAAGCTGGACAGACAAAGGAAAATCAGTGGATGTATGTCCTTGGATTTTTAGAAGGCCTTGGCAAGATGCCACACATAAGGCTGCTTAACAAGTTAGGAGCCCATGGTATTACAAGAAAGGCACAAGCATTGGTTGATTGGTAGGAGGCAAAGAGTGAGAAAAACGGGAATCTTTTCTTGTTGGCTGCCTATAATTCCTTGGTTATTTTTAGAGCCTTTCTTAAACAGCAGAACAACATTAGCTATCCTCAAATCCTCCAGCTCCTCACCTGTCTCTAAGGATGATTTAAATATCTCTACTAGGGCCACAACAATTTCTGCACTTGCCTCCCAAAGGGTCCAAGGGAACACCTTGTCAGGCCTTGAGGACTTATCTACATTAATTTGCCTCAAGAACACCTCCTCTTCTGCAATCTGTATAGAGTCCATGAGGTTGATACCATTTTGCCTAATGTCTATAGAATCTGCGTCTGGTTCCTGAGTAAACGCAGATGCAAAAACTGCTTTTAAGACCTTCCCCATCCACACACAGGGGTTACCATTCTGATTTTCCAGAGGACCGATTTTGTTCATTGCAATCCTTTTAACATACTTGTGGAATCCCTTAGGATTCTCCTCATCTTGTCTGCTAAGGCAACCTCATGCCTTCTTTTAGCCTCCTGATCTCCTTCTTAGGTGTTCTCTTGCATTTCTTACATTGCATAAGCACCTCATTTGTTCCTACCTTCCTGTAGATGCTATGCACCTCCTTTTACTTCTTAGCCAGGGTCTCAATATTTCCTGAAAACCAAGGTTTCCTACAACTGTTACCTTTACCCTTTATTCTGACAGGCACATACAAGCTTTGTAATCTTAAATTTTCACTTTTGAAGTCCTCCCGTGTACCAAGTACACCTTTGCCAGAGATTAGCTTGATCTGATCCATACTTGCTGATCCTGATACCACCAAAATTGGCCTTTCTCCAATTTATAATCTCAACTCGTGCATCAGACCTATCTTTTTGCATATTTACATTGAACCTAATGACATTCTTATCAGTAGATGCAATGTTTTCACCTACATAAACTTCTGTCACCTGCCCTGTCTGATTCCCTAATTGCAGATCAAGTGTCACACACTCTCTCAGTGGGACTTCTACGTACTGATTAAGAAAACTTCCCCGAACACATTTGACAAACTCAATCTCATCTAGTCCTTTTTCCATATGGGAACCCCAGTCAATATGTGAAAAGTTAAAAACAAACTATTATAACAATACCTTATCTCCCGTCTAGGTAGCCTCCTACCTGCCGGCATGAACATTCAACTCACAGACCTCTGTTGATACCCCTGCCCCCCCCCCCTTACCTCCATCCCTATCTATTATTTTAGTCTGGTTCTCTTTCTCTCTCTTTTTTCCCCCCTCACTGTAATCTCCCCCCAGCCCTACCTTTCTTTCTCTTTTATTTCCCATAATTCTCCACCTCCCCCCAGCCCATTTCCCTCCAGCCTATCACTTCCTAGCTCTCTACTTCATCCCTCCCCCCACTTCTCATCCCCCCTCGACCATCCCATGTTACTTCACTCCTGATGAAGGGTTTCAGCCTGAAACATCGTCACTACCTCCTCCCGTAGATGCTGTCTGGCCTGCTGAGTTCTGCCAGCATTTTGTGTTTTTTTATTATAACAACCTTACATTTCTTGCAATAGTCTGCAACCTTTCTGCAAATTTGTTCCTCGAAATCGCTTGGACTGTTGGGTGGTCTATAATATAGCCCCATTAACGTGGTCAAACCTTTCTTATTCCTGAGTTCCACCCATAATACCTCACTAGATGAGTTCTCCAGTCCAAACTGCTGACGTAATCTTGCTCCTACATCTTATGGTCTTATGGTTGAAAGGAAACACTAGCAGGGAGGATGGCAGAGCAGCAATGGCTACATTTTTTGTGAGCAATTTGGAAGACACAAGATACATACATCTCAAGAAAGAAGGAGTATTCTAAAGGGAGGGTGACACAACTGTGGCTGACATGAAAAGACAGAGCCAATTTAAAAGCCAGAGAAAGGGAAGAAAATTAATGGGCAGTTAGATGTTTGGGAAGCTTTATAGAAACCAAGAGAAGGCAAATAAAAAAGTCATAAAGAAGGAAAAGATGGGATACGAAGGTAAGCTAGTCAATAATATTAAAGAGGATACCAAAAGTTTGCTGGGGCATTAAAAGAGAGGTGAAAATAGAATCAGACTGCTGGAAAATGACACTGGAGAGATAGAAATGGAGGACAAGGAAATGACAGATAATTAAGTATTCAGTGTGGAAGACACTTGCAGTATGGTGAAAGTTCTAGGTGTCAAGGGGAGAGAAGTGAGTGAAGTTGCCATGACTAAGGAGAATGTGCATGGGAAACTGAGAGTTCTGAAGGTAGATAGTCACCAGGACCAGATGCCATACACCCCAGAGTTCTGAAACAGGTGACTAAAAAGATTGTGGAAGTAATGATTGTTCAAGAATCAATGGATTCTGGCATGGATCCAGAGGATTCGAAAATTGGAAATGTCACTCCACTCTTCAAGAATGGAGAGAGGCAGAAAAAAGGAAATTATAGGCCAGCTAGTCTGACCTCAGTCATTGAGAAGATGTTGGCGTCGATTACTAAGGATGTGATTTTGGGTACTTGGAAGCGTATGATAAAATTGGCTGAAGTCAGCTTGGCTTCCTCAAGGGAAAAACTTGCCTGACAAATCTGCTGGAATTTGTTGAAAATATAACAAGCAGGATAGACGAGAATTGGTGGATCTTGTGTACTTGAATTTTCAGAAGGCCTTTGACAAGATGCCACACTTGAAGCTGCTTAACAAGTTAAGAGCCCATGGTGTTACAGGACAGATACTAGCATGGATAGAGCATTGGCTGACTGACAGGAGGCAAAGAGTGGGAATAAAGGGAGCCTTTTCTGGTTGGCTGCCAATGACTAGTAGTGTTCCACTGAAGTCTATGTTGTAACCGTTTCTTTTAATGTTATATGCCAATGACTTTAATGATGGAATTGATGGCTTTGTGGCCAGGTTTGCTGACAGTATGAAGATAGGTGCAGGGGCAAGTAGAGTTGAAGAAACAAAGAGCTACAAAAGGAATTAGACAAAGTAGGAGAATGGGCAAAGAAACTGAAGATGGAATACAGTGTCAGAAAATGTATGTTCATGGGTTTTTGCTGAAAAGTGTAGACTCTTTTCTAAAAAAAGAGAAATTTCAAAAATCTGAGGTGCAAAGGTACTTGGGAGTCCTTGTGCGACATTCCCCAAATGTTCATTTGCAGATCGAGTTGATGTTGAGAAAGGCAGAAATGTCAGAATTAATTTCAAGAGGACTAGCATATGAAAGTAAAGATGTAATGTTGAGGCCTTATAGGGCACCAGTGAGGTCTCACTTGGAGTTTTGTGGGCAGTTTTGAACCCCTTATCCAAGAAAGGATGTGCTGTCATTGGTTCGAAGAGGTGCAGGAAAATGATTCCAGGATTGAAAGGCTTATCATATGAGGAACTTTTGATGGCTCTGGGCCTGTACTCACTGGAATTCAGTAGAATGAGTGGGGATATGATTGAAACCTATCAAGGGTTGAAAGGATGCAATAGAGTGGATGGAGAAGATGTTTCCTATGGTGGGGAAGTCAAAGCCCAGAGGGTACAGCCTCAGAAACAGGGGCATCCATTTAGAACAGAGTTGAGAAGTGGATCAGCCATGATTAAATAATTCAATGGGCCAATGGCCTGATTCTGCTCCTACCGCTTTTGGTCTTACGGAAACATAGAATAGATAGAACTAAAGATAAGGTAATTAAAATTTTACTATGAAAGTGCATATATATTACCATTTACTACCTTGAAGTTCATTTTCATGAGGGGAGTAAAGCAATGCAACAGAATTTATGAAAAACTATACATAATCAAAGAATGACTTACAACTATTGTGAAAACATAATATATATATTTAATACTGAGAACAACATGCATCTGCCAATTGTAGAATCCGTTCAGAATTTTGGTGAGCGCAGATCCCCACACCAGTTCAAGAGCCGGATGGTTGCAGAGTGATAACTGTACCTGAACCTGATGGCGTGGGACCTCAGGCCCTTGTACCTTCTGTCCAATTATAGTAGAAAAAAAGAAAGCATGGCCTGGATGATGGGGTCCTTGATGATGGATGTTGCTTTCTTTTGGCAGCGCTCCTTGTAGATGTGATCAATAGTGGGGTGGGATTTGCCTCTGATGGACATGTCTGTAGACATCTCCATTCCTGGGCATTGGTGTTTCCATACAAGTCCATGATGTAGCCAGATAGAATACCCTCCATTTTGCACCTATAGAAGTTTGTCAAAATTTTAGAAAACATACCAAATCTGGTTCAAGTTCATTATCATGCAGCCATATATACATGTATACCACCAAATGAAACAACATTCCTCCACCAAAGGGTACCTGTTGCCTTATGTGTTGTGTGCGAGTTATATTAACGCAAATAAATTAACAGCAGTTAAAGTACAAAATGCTTGACAGATTTTCTGATTTGATAATGCCAAGGAATTTAAAGCTACTGCTCCCTCCCCACCTCTGATCCCCAATGAGGACTGGCTCATGGACCTCCAACATCTTCTTGAAGTCAATATTCATCACAACGGTTATACTGGCATTTAGTGAGAGGTTGCTGCTATGGCACCCTTTACCAGATTTTCAATCATCCCTCCTGTATGCTGTCACGTCTCCATATTTCCACCATTAATTCTGCCAACAACAGCAATGCCGTCAGTATGCTTAAATTCTCATTTGGAGCTGTGCTTAGCCACACAATCATAGCTATAAAGTGAGTTAAACTGGGAGCTAAACACACAGCCTTGTGGTGCACGTGTGCTGATGGAGACTGCTGCCATTCCGAACAGACTACAGTTTGCAAGTGAAGAAATCGAGGATTCAGTTGCAGAAACAAAAAATGGTGGGAAAACTCAGAAGGATAAAGGCAGTATCTGTGAGAAGAGATAGTCAATGTTTCAGGTCTGTCTCATAGATTACTGGGAGTGATGAGTGGGATGTAAATCCGATATATTGACTCTGATCTGTATTCTGTTGAGAAAAAAAGAGTTCCAAAATTTTCTATCCGCAAGTTCAGTGGAATAAAACACAAAATACTAATAGTACCCAATCGGTCAGGCATTGTCTTCGACAGAGGGATAGAAAGCTGCCTTGTGATGTGAGCTGAGACCTTTCAATTCCCCCACAGGTGTTCAACGACCCGATCCACGGCCACATTGAGATGCACCCACTGCTGGTCCGCATCATAGACACGCCGCAGTTCCAGCGTCTCCGCTTCATTAAGCAGCTCGGGGGGGGGGGTACACTTTGTGTATCCCGGAGCCTCCCACACCAGATTCGAGCACTCCATCGGGTAAGGACTCAGGGAGATTTAAGCACTCAGTTGGGTAAGGACGTGGGGGGATTCAAGCACTCCATTGAGTAAGGTATACACACACACACGCACACACACACACACACACACACACACACACACACACACACACACACACGCACACACACACGCGCGCGCACACACACACACACACACACGCACACACACACGCGCGCGCGCGCACACACACACACACACACACACACACACGCACACACACACACACACGCACACACACACACACACACACACACACACACATAATTTTTCTCAGCCTTATGAGTGGCGTCAATGTGCATTTTCCTCAATCTCGGGTCCTCTACTAGAGGGCTGGGAGCTTGAGGATTCAGTGCAGTATTGTTGCTGTTCCTAGTAGTAGACACTTTTGGACCGAGATCGGAGATGTTTTTCCCGGGATTTGTTGGAGTCAGTCTCCCAGTCCAGATGTCACAGCCCCAAGTGCTCCTATCACTACCGGGATTACTCTCAGTTCTCACTTTCTACATCCTTTCTATCTGCTCTTTCAGGCCCTGGTATTTCTCCAGCTTCTCATATTCTTCCTGATGTTCCTGTCATTTGGGGTCGCCACATCTATTACTATTGCTTTCTTCTGTTCCTTGCCCAGTATTTCTATGTCTGGTTGGATGGCCAGTACCCGATTATCAGTTTGCATTTGGAAGTCCCACAGGCTCTTGGCACTGACATTCTCCACTACCTTCTCGAGTGTTTCCCATTTGGACTAGGCAGTGTCCAATCCATACTTAGTGCATATGTTCCTGTGGACAATTCCCGCCACTTGGTTGTGCTGTTCAGTGTTTGCTGACCATGTTACTACGTGCTGGGCGGTTTCAGTGGATTCCTTGCACAACGTGCATGTTGGGTCTTGTCTGGTGTGAAAGTCCCCTGCTTCTTTTATTTGGATAGTTTGATTAAGAATTCTTGTTCACTTAAATAATTAATTATGGGTTATATGTAAAAATACGTGAATTGCAAACGTCATCACATCGCCATGGTGATACGCATGTGCCTCGCTAAAAAGTAAGGATGGAGTTACAGTGCAGTTTGGACTTCCCAGGTCTTCCTTTGAATTAATTTAATGTTTTGAAGTTACAAAACAGAACCAACGCAAAGGGCAATTTCACCTCTCTCTCCTCCCACCACCCTTCATCAACCACTTCAGTTTCTGTGAAACGCTCTGAAGACGTGAATTCCTGTCTCTGTTCGGTGGTGCTCTCAGTCTGTGATTGTTCCGGTTTGTAAAGAGCTTGCTGACATTGACTGAGTGAGAGAGTGCTTTGTCCGACAGACAGACAGTGACGCAGTATTACTGAGGAGGACGGAGACCAACGGGAGAGTGTGGAGCAATGTGGGGAGTGGACAAAGTTCAGAACTGACATCAGAACAGACAAGGCACGACTGAACCCAGCTGTATGTCGACCCAATGTTTATGCATTTCCCTTTTCAGTGGACTTCTAACCTGGAGAATTGAATCAGACTCTTTTTAATGTCCCTCCTTTAACCACTTACTGTGGCAGTTTATTCCACCAATTGAGCATCCTCTCTGTGAGAGAGGCTGCCACTCAGATTCCTGTTAAATCTTTCCCATCTCTCCTTCAACCCTTGTCCTCAACACAGGGGAAAGGACTATGTACTTACCCTGTCTTTGGCCCATATAATTTTATACACCTCTATAAGATCACTCTTATTCTCCTTCCCTCCTACAAATAAAGTGCAAAACTGTTCAACCTCTCTCCATCACCATGGTAGTAATTAAACCGCAGAGTCTATGACTAGACAACAACTAGTAAGAATACTTGGATAAACTATGGGCATTAAGGTTAAATAGTACTTGAAAGCAACTGAGGAAAGGTTGTGTGTCTTTATATAAATACTGTCTCTTTGCCCTGCAGTGTGGCACATCTGGCAGGAGAACTGGTGAAAGTCCTGGCTAGGCGCCAACCGGAACTTCAGGTTGATGATCGGGATATCCTGTGTGTTCAGATCGCTGGACTCTGCCATGATCTAGGTGAGGTAAAGACATCATAGGGGCATTGGATGAGTTGGTGGGGCAACATCCCCCTTTTTATTGTTTTGTGAAGTTTGGGCAATTTGTTGACTTCAGAGTTTGAGGTTAATGCAAAGAGGGACCTCAAAGACAAAGACTTCAAGCCCAGCTCACAGTCTACCAGGGAGAGATGATGCAGGACACACTAACTGAGGCAGTGGTCTGGTCTGACGTTCCTGAGCACTGCTTAAGGTGTATTACTCTTTGGAGCTGACCGCTTGTTGATGACATTTGAAACTAACCCCCTTCTCATTTGAGGTTCTTTCCACTGTAACACTGATGTTTTATTTCCCAGGTCACGGTCCTTTTTCGCACTCGTTTGATCAGAAGTTTATCCCCCAGACACAAGGATCCCTGGAATGGCAGGTAACGCTCTCCAAATACTTTGTGTAAAAGTGTGTGTTGGCAGACAGGGGGCAATGGGCTGGGCCCCAGGATCCCATCAGTAGAAGCTATGTTTTTGAGGAAGTTCAGTCGATGTGAAGCAGCAGATTTCCAGCAAAGGGAATGTCATAATGACTCTTCTACCACTTCTGAGTTTGGTATCTGTTTCATTTCCCTTCACCATTGGTACATCACAATGTCACATATGTTGTATGCACTCTGAGGAGACGTATCCACCCAGCTTCCAATGGGCATGGCTCAGTGTCATAGATCTGTCTGTGCCATGTGGATAAGATGGCAACAGGGCAAGAAATCCAAAGGTTCACAGTGGTAGGCTAATTTGAAGTGGATCAGATCTGGGACAGAAAGCCATGGTCATGGTGCTCAGAGCCTGGTCCATTTGTGACTCTGGAGTTGCAGCCATGTTGTTGTCTATTGTCCTCTGGAGCAGTCAGTCTTAGTCTTGGCCATCCCTGAAACAGACAGCTGTGGTTAGAGGTGACGGTTTACTATCTGTTTCTAGGACAAGATCTGGGCAATCAAGGTGAAGCCACACTCAGGTTGGAGGAACAACACCTTATATACTGTCTGAGTAGCCTCCAACCTGATGGCATGGACATTGACTTCCGTTAATGATTCCTTTTGCCTATCACCTTTCCAGCTCTTAGCTTCATCCCACCCCCTCAGGTCTTCTCCTATCATTTTGCATTTCCCCTTCCCCCTCCTACTTTCAAATCTCTTACTATCTTTTCTTTCAGTTAGTCCTGACGAAGGGTCTCAGCCCGAAACATCGACAGTGCTTCTCCCTATAGATGCTGCCTGGCCTGCTGTGTTCCACCAGCATTTTGTATGTGTTATCTGGGCAATCAGATGGGTTTCTTGAAAGTGTGGTGACAGCTGAACTATGCGGAGAGGAAGGCGATTCACACACTGGGCCTTCATCATTCAGGATTTGAGTATAGAAGTTGGACATTACGTTGCAGTTGTATGACATTGGGAATGTTGTGTTCAGTTTTAGTCAACCTGGTCTCAGAATAAATGCCTCAAAGTTTACAAGGATGCCATTTTGACTTGAGAGAGTGAGAGAGACTACAGAGAGAGATACTGTATGTACGTACTATGAGCTGATAGAGAAAATGGTTGAGGAAGGTACAATTTAACAAATTCTAAAAGATAGTTGTACATGTAGATGAATGGGACAGGTTTAGAAGATTATGCACCAAATGCTGACAAATGGGAATAGCTTTTATAGCCCTTGGTCAGGATGGAACAGTTGAGCTGAAGGGCCTGTTGTCATGTTGTGTGAAGTGACAAACATTTATATTGATTTAAACATGAGTTGCTGGCATTGTGTGGTGCTACATCAGCTTCCTGTCCATGGGGGCTAATGCAGTAAACTGAACTGTTGTTCCAGCACAATAAATTGTTAATTCTAATATTAACCATTTCCATAGAATGACGACTCACTCTTTCCTCTGATTTGTTGTTGGTGTAGCATGAGGATGCTTCGATAACGATGTTCGAATACTTGATTTCCTCCGATACTTTAAAAGATTGGCTGGAAATATATGACCTGGGGTCACAAGATGTGACATTTATAAAGGAACTGATCAAAGGTGCAGAAGAAAAGAAAAAGGTAAGTGACACTGTTTAGCTAAGCAATTGGAATATAAGCTGGAAATTTTACTTTTATGCGCACCCAAACAAAAGAGAGATAAACAATTGAATTCAAAGAACACACACAAAATGCTGGTGGAACACAGCAGGCCAGGCAGCATCTATAAGGAGAAGCACTGTTGACGTTTCAGGCCAAGAACCTTCGTCAGGACTCCTGATGAAGGGTCTCAGCCCAAATCGTCGACAGTGTTTCTCCCTATAGATGCTGCCTGGCCTGCTGTGTTCCACCAGCATTTTGTGTGTGTTGTTGTTTGAATTTCCAGCATCTGCAGATTTCCTTGTGTTTGCTCATTAAATAATTGAATTAATGTTTTTGCCTCCTGATCACTACTATTCATTTGCATGATGTGGCTGTCACTGCCGTCGTTGGACTTGTCCAGCGTTAGTAGACCTGGATTTGAGGAAGCAGCGATGAGTCAGTCTCAGACATAAAGTGTGGAGCCATTGGCTAGAGGACCAGAGAGGAGGTTCTGGCGATGAGAATGTGGTTCCTTCATTGTATGAGTCAAAAGCATTCTTATGGGGGAGGGTGAAAATCCAGAGGTCATGTCTAATGCTGGTATAAATTACATAGGCAGGAGGGGTGACAAGGTCCTGTAGGGTGGGTTCAAAGGTTTATGTGCTATATTAAAGGAGAGGTTCTCCATGATGGTGATTTCAGGATTGCTGCCAGTGCCACGAGCTAGTAAGGCCAGAAATAGGAAGATAATGTAGTTTAACACATGGCTAAGGAGATGGTGCAGGAGGGAGGGCTTCACATTTCTGGATCATTGGGCTCTCTTGAGGGGAAGGTGAGAGTTGTATAGAGAGGCGAGTTTGCACCTGTACTGGAGGGGGACCAATAATCTTTCTTGAAGATTTGCTAGTGCTGCTCTGGGGAGTTTATACTAGAGTTGCAGGGGAATGGGAACCAGAGTACTAGGGTAGCTACTGGATGGGCTGTGGGGAATGAAGATGTTAAGCCTACATACAAACCCGGGAAACAGAACATTGATCCTGGTGAGACTAATGTTCCGAGCTGCATCTATTTCAATGCAATGTGTAATGTAGGCAGTGAGACTTGGCTGCGGTAGGGCCAAGACTGGCAGCTCAGTGTTCCAGCCTTCTGGTGTTTTAGACATGATAGAGGGGCAGGTAGAGGAGGAGGGGTGGCATTATTAGTCAGTGAAAATGTCACAGCTATACTGAGACAAGGCTCTCCTACTGAAACTCTATGGGTGGAACTGAGGGTAAGTAAAGAATGACTGCATTAACATGATTATATTACAGACCACCCAATAGTCAGCACAGATTTAAAGGAACAGATTTGTAGAGAGATAACAGACATGCAGAAAAATAAGGCAGTGATAGTAGGAGATTTTAACCTTTCACATATTGACTGGGTCTCCCAAACTATGAAAAGACTGGATGAGATAGAGTTTGTCAAGTGTGCTCAGGAAGATTTCCTTAATCAATATATATAAGGGTCTGAGCAGCATTTATTTCAATGCAAGAAGTATTGTAGGAAAGGCGGATAATAGTGCTGAAGATGAGGGAGTTAGTTTACCAACAGAGGCATTGTATTGTGAGGAAAGGCTCTGCCTAGGACAAACTTGCAGTCAACATGATGAGTTGCAACATAAAAGCAGACAAAATCGTAAAGGGTGTTTACAGGACGGAAGGTGTTATATTTGCATTCGCGCAGTATACGGAATGTGATAGATGAACATGCAACACAATTACAGATTGGCAGGTATGATGTTGTAGGCATCACGGAGTCATGGCTGAAAGAAGATTACAGCTGGGAGCTTAATGCCAAGGCAGAGCGGACAGTTTTGCTCTCTTGGTAAAAATGAAATCAAATCATTAGAAAGAGGTGACATGGGGTAGGAGGCGTTGAATCATTGTAGATAGAGCTAAGGAACTGCAAAGGTAGAAAGACCCTGATGGGAGTTGCATACAGACCCCCAAACAGTAGTAAGAATGTGACCTACAAATTAAAATGGGAGATAGAAAACGCATGCCTAAAGGACAATGTTACAATTGTCATGAAAGATTTCAACATGCAGGTAGATTGGGAAAAATAGGTTGGTGCCGGATTCCAGGGGAGGGAGTTTCTAGAGTGCCTATGGGATGGCTTTTTAGAGCAGCTCGTGGTTGAGCCCACTAGGGGAGCTGCTGTTCTGCATTAGGTGTTGTGCAGTAAACAAGAGCTGATGGGAGAGCTTAAGGTAAAAGAGCCCCTGGGGGTAAGTGATCATAACATGAATGAATTTACTCTGAAATTTGAGAAGGAGAAGCTAAAGTCAAATATATCAGTAATACAGTGCAGTGAGAGGAATTACAGTGTCATGAGAGTAGAATTGGCCAGAATTGATTTGAAAAGAATACCAGCAAGGATAATGGCAAAGCAGCAATGGCTGGAATTTCTGGAAGTAATTTGGAAGGCACAGGATATATACATTCCAAAGAGGAAGAAGTATTCTAAAGGCAAGATGACACACTGTGGCTAACAAGAGAAGTCAAAAGGCCAAAGGGAGGGCATATAACAGAGCAAAGATTAGTGGGAAGTTAGAGGATTGGCAGACTTTTAAGAACCAACGGAAGGCAAATAAAGAAGTCATTAAGAAGGTAAAGCTGCAATGTGAAAGTAAGCTAGACAATAATATTAAAGAGGATATCAAGTTTCTTCAGATACATAGGGTGTTAAATGGAGGTGAGAGTGGATATCGGACCACTGGAAAATAATTCTGGAGATGTATTAATGAGGGATGAGGAAACATCTGATGAACTGAATAAGTATTTTGTATCAGTCTTCACTGTGGAAGACACTAGCAGAATGGTGGAAATTCCAGGTGTCAGGGGTTATGAAGTGTGTGAAGTTACTATAACTAGAGAGATGGTTCTTGGGAAACTGAAAGGTATGAATATAGATAAGTCATCTGGACCAGATGGTGGACACTCAGGGTTTTGAAGGAAGTGGCTGAAGAGGTGGTGGAGGCATTAGTAATGATTTTTAAAGAATCGCTAGGATTCTGGAATGGTTCCAGAAGACTGGAAAATTGAAAAGTCATTCCACTCTTCAAGAAGAGAGATAAGTAGAAGAAAGAAAACTAGAGGCCAGTTACTCTAACATCAGTGTTGGATGTTGGAGTCGATTATTAAGGATAAGGTCTCAGGGTACTTGGAGGCACATGATAAAATAGGCCATAGTCAGCATGGTTTCCTCAAAGGAAAAACTTGCCTACAAAGCTGTTGGAAGTCTTTGAAGAAATAATAAGCAGGGTAGAGAAAGGAGTATTGGTTGATGTTGTGTATTTGGATTTTCAGAAGGCCTTTGACAAGGTGCCACACATTAGGCTTCTTAACAAGCTACAAACGCATGGTATTACAAGAAATATTCTAGCATGGATAAAGCAGTGGCTGATTGGCAGGTGGTAAAGAGTGGGAATAAAGAGAGCCTCTTCTGGTCGTCTACCCATGACTGTAATGTTCCGCAGGGTCTGTGCTGGGACCAATTCTTTTTACATTATATATCAATAATTTGGATGTTGGAATTGATGGCTTTGTTGCGATGTTTGCAGATGATATGAAATAGGTGGAGGGGCAGATAGTTTTGAGGAGCTAGAGGCTACAGAAGGACTTAGTAATATTAGGAGAATGGGCAAAGAAATAGCAGATGGCATATAGTGTCAGGAAGTGTATGGTCATGCACTTTGGTAGGAGAAATTAGGCAGGTGACAGAAATGTGTGCAGGGGAATATTTTAGATACAGTGATTATAATTTTAAAAATTTCAAGGTTATTATGGAGAAACTTAGGACTGGTTCCTGAGTTGCAATTCAAAATTGGAGAAAGGCTAACTTAGATGGCATCAGAAAGTATCTGGAAGTGTGAATAAACGCAAGAACTTCTGCAAGTACTGGAAAACCTGGAGGAACACTACAGATCAGGCAACATCCATGGAAAGAAATAAGTCAACATTTCAGGTTGAGTCTCTTCATCAGGATTGGAGAGGAAGCAGGTAGCAGCCAGAATAAGAAGGTGAGGGGAGGGAAAGAGTACAATATGGCAGATGATAGGTGAAATGAGGAGAGAGGGAATGAAGTAGCAATCTTAGAGGTGATAGGTGGAAGAGGTACGGCTCTGAAGAAGACGGAATCTGATTGGAGAGAACGGTGAACCATGGCCAAAAGTAAATGAGGAGGGGCACTAGAGGGAGATGATGGGCAGGTGAGGAGAAGAGAAGTAATAGGGGACCCAGAATGGGGAGTGGAAAAAGAGAGAAGGGGGAGAGGGAGAAATTACTGGACATTATTGAAATTGATGGTCATGCCAACAGATTGGACATTACCAGACAAAACATGAGTTGTTGCTCCTCTATGTTGAGTGTGGCCTCATTGCAGCGGTAGAAGAAGCTATGAACTGACATGTCAAAATGAGAATTCAAATCGAAATGGATGGCCATGGCAAAATCCCAAATGTGCTTGATGAATTGGTTCCCCCAATTAACATCAACTCTCACAGATGTCTCAGGGGTTGAACCAGAGTACTGGATACTATAGATGATCTGTCAGACCTACAGGTAAAGTGTTGCCTCACATGAAAGGACTGTCTGGGGCCCTGAATGATGGTGAGGGAGGAGTAAGAGTAAGTGCCAGGAGGGAGGTAAGTAGGGAGAGACAAGTGGACAAGGGATTCACATAGAGAGTAATCCCTGTTGAATCTGGGACAGGGAAAATGGGCTTTGCAGAAGTTATGGAGAATGCTGGCATGGATGAAGAGGCTCATGGGGTGGTAGGTAAGGTCCAGCGGAACTCTATCCTCACTATTCTGGAGGGAAAATGGGGTGAGGGTAGATGTGCAAGAATTGAAGAAGACGCATTGATGGTAGATGATGGAAACGCTGTTCTCTGAAGGAGGAGGACATGTCAGCTGTTCCAGACCTGAAAGCCTCATCCTGAGAGCAGATACAGAGACAGAGGATCTGAGAAAAGAGAATAGCATGTTTACAAGTAACAGGGTGGGAAGCTTTTGAGTCAAGGTAGCTGTAAGAGTCAGTAGCTTTATGATAGATGGTCTAACTCCAGGGAAGGAGAGAGATCGATAAATGGGAGAGAAGTGTCAGAGATGGACCAAGTAAAGACCAGAGAATGATGTGGATGTAGAAGGCAAAGCTGATGAAATTGCAGAGTTCAGCATGGGTGCAGGAAGCAGCACCAACGCAGTCATCGAGGCAGCATAGAAAGAAGTAGGAAATATTATGAGTATAGTATTTGGATATGCTACATCTCATCCTGGGCCAGTACAGTTTGGTTTTCCCACTGGGGTTGCATTCGGTCTGTGTGATGTGGAGGGAATGAGGGAGAGCCTGAGTGGTGGATCCATCTTCACTCCCTGTGCACTGCTCACCACTAACTCTGCTATCTAGTCTCCCCAGTGGCCGTACAAGGGTCGTCCTAAGGAGAAAAGCTTTCTGTATGAAATCGTTGCCAATAAGCGAACTGGGATTGATGTCGATAAGTGGGATTATTTGGCCAGGTATGTAGGCCTCTTTGTAGTCTTCATCAACTGCTTATGAGCGTTTCATCATCTCTGACTTTTCTCAGTAGGACCACACCTGGAACATGGGAAAGTTAATTTGGACCAGGTTTAATTGTTTCTGCTGGGAGCTTTCAGTTTGAAAATTAGAAATGGCCAAGTCATGGTCAAGTTCAGTCCTGCCGATGGGTTTCGGCCCGAAATATCGTCTGTACTCTTTTCCACAGATGTTTCCTGGTCTGCTGCATTTCTCCAGCATTTTGTGTGTTGCTACAGATTTTCTCTTGTTTGAAGTTGTGTGTGTGCACATGTGTATGAGTGTGTGTGTGTTTTCCATTACCTCTTACACCCACCATTGCAAGAAGCTCACAGATCTTAGCCTTCACCCACCCTGCCTTGTGTAGCTGGATCCTGGACTTCCTGTCAGATCTCCGGAAGGTGGTAAGAGTGGGCTCCCTCACCTCTGCCCCTTTGACCTGCAACACAGGTGCCCCTCAGGACTGTGTACTAAGCCCCCTCCTTTACTCTCTGTATACACATGACTGTGTCGCCACCCACAGCTTCAATCTGCTTATTAAATTTGCTGACGACACTACATTGATTGGCCTAATCTCAAATAATAATGAGGCAGCTTACAGAGAAGAAGTCATCACTCTGACACAGTGGTGTCAAGAAAACAACATCTCCCTCAATGTCGCAAAAATAAGGGAGCTGGTTGTAATGGAGACAGGTTAGCCCCTATTGACATCAACGAATCTGGGATTGAGAGGGTGAACAGCTTTAAGATCCTCCGCATAAACATGACAGAGGATCTCACATGGTCCTATACATACCTGCTAAGTGGTGAAAAAGGCATTACAGTGCCTCTTTCACCTCAGACAGTTGAAGAATTTGGTATGGACCCCCAAATCCCAAGAACTTTCTATAAGGGCACGATTGAGAGCATCCTGACTGGCTGCGTCACTGCCTGGTATGGGAACTGCACTTCCCTCAATTGTTTGACTCTGCAGAGAGTGGTGTGGACAGCCCAGTGCATCTGTAGATGTGAACTTCCCACTATTCAGGACATTTACAAAGATGGGTGTGTAAAAAGGATCACTGGGGACCCGAGTCACCCTAACCAAAAACTGTTCCAGGTGCTACCCTCCAGGAAATGGTACCACAGCATAAAAGCCAAGACCAACAGGCTCTGGGACAGCTTCTTCCACCAGGCCATCAGACTGATTAATTCATGCTGACACAACTGCATTTCTATATTATATTGACTGTCCTGTTGTACATGCTATTTCTTATAAATTTCTGTAAATTGCACATTGCACATTTAGACGTAAAGATTATTATTCTTCATGTATATGAAGGATGTAAGTAATGAAATTTGATTTAATTTAATTCAATTCAGTTCAGAAAGCTGAAGAAATTCAACATATTTCCCATTGATCCTCACGGATTTTTGTTGATGCACCATAGCATCCTGACTGGATCACAGTTTGATATGGAAATGCTCTGTGGAATTGCAGAGAGATGCAGCCACATCTCTGGCCAGCATGAAACCCGGGCTTCCTTGTCATGGACTTTGGGAAATCAAAGACCCCTCCCACCCTGGACATTCTCTCGCCTTCTCCTTCCATTGGGCAGAAGATGGAAAAGCCTGATATCGTACCACCATGTTCAGACAGCTTCATTCTCCTGTTATCAGAATTATGAACAGTCCTACTGAATGATAAAGATGAACTCTTGATCTCTTAATCTATCTTGTTGCAACCCTCCCACTACACTTGTCTGCATGCACTTTCTCTGTAACTATCTGCATTCTAAGATTGTTTTTCCCTTTCTCCCACTTTGACATAGTCGTCTTTTAGAACAATGTGATTGGATGGAAAGTGACACTGAAGCTTTTAACTGCATCTCAGTACATGTCACAATAAACCAGTTACCAATGACACGACAGAGGATGCTATTAATGTGTTTTCTTATCTCTGAAGGGACAATTACCATCTTGGAATCCAGAACAACTTTGATTATCAATGCATCCTGAAGTATGTTCGAGTCTGTGAAGTCAACAATATGAAGATCATATGCGTTCGAGATAAGGTGATGAATGTTTTGAGAAGCCGCGTAGTCTCTTGAGTTTGGTTTGAAAATCCTTGGCTTATCCAGACTGAGCTAATTGTAACGATTGTACATTGTCAGTCAGAAATATTATCTCAAAGGTACTTATACTAGCAGTATTGAGAAGTACACACAAAAGATTCTGCAGATACTGGAAGTCCAGAGTAACATCAACAAAGTGCTGAAGGAAGTAAGGAGGGCAGGCACCATCAATGGAGGGAAATAAAGAGTCAATGTTTTGGGCTGAGACCCTACATTAGGAGTAGAAAGGAAATGAGAAGAAGCCAGACTAAGAAGTTAGGGGGAAAGAGTAGAAGCTGGATAGGTGTAGTCAGCTGGGGGGAAGGTAGGTGAGTGGGGAAGGGGAGGTAAAGTGAGGAACTGAGTGTCAATAGGTGGAAAAGGTAATAGGCTGAAGAAGAAGACATCTGAGAGGAGAGGAGAGTGGAACATGGAGAAAAGGACTGAGGAGGAGCACCAGAGAGAGATGATGAATGAATGTGCACGGGGTTAAAGAGTCAGAGTACAGCAGAGATCTCAGAGGTGGATCATTGAGAAAGGTTTCACTAAGCTACAGTAGAAAAGAAGATTTAGACTTTAGGGTAGCCATAACTTAGACCAAGGGATAATGGTACTATTCTTAACAGTGAGGAGGAATACAGAGATCTTGGGATCCACATTCATAGCCCTCAAAGTTACTGCACTAGTTGATACGATTATTAAGAAGGAATTTGGTTTGTTGGTCTTCAGTAGTTGTGGGATTGAGTTCAAGAGCCACAAGGATATGGTTTTCTCCTGGATTGAAGGATGAGAGATGACTTGATAGAGGTATATAAGCTGATAAGAGGCATAGATAGAGTGAACAGCCAAAGACCTTTTACCACAGCAGAAATGGATAATACAAGGGGGCATAATTTTAAGGTGATTGTAGTGAAATATAGTTGGGTGTCAGAGGTAGGTTTGGCTTACTGGGAGAGTGGTGGGTGTGTGGACTGCTCTGTCAGGGGTTGTGTTAGAGGCAGATACATTATGGATATTTATGGTACTCTTAGATAGGCACAGATGGAAGGAAAACAGAGGGTTATGTAGGAGGAAAGTGTTGGATTGAGTGTGGAGTAGTTTCAATAGTCGGCACTGTGGTGTAATGGTCCATGCTCTCACTCATTCAGAACTTGCTGATCATTTAGAAATTCATCTGCAGATATAAAAACAATTTAAAGTTAAACATGGAAAATTAAGCAAAATGGGGAGGAGGGCCACAAATAACAGAAGTACAGAGGTTTAAGGGTGGTGTTTGGACATCGGTCAGTTTACAGGAATGGCTGTTGGATAATAATTTGAGATTAACATCCCTGAATGAATGGGGTTATGTGATGGAGCAGAGATATTGGTATCTGTCTGATCTGCTAACTGGGATAAAAGTATCATCATGAGATCGGTGACTAACTTGCACGTAGACACTCTTCAATGCCTGCAGTGTCATAGTGACAGGACCAGTCACTGCTGGGATCTGTTCCTGAAACAAACATGGTGATATGATCTCTCATTTTCTATCTTGCTCTACAGGTAGTTGGCAACTTATATAACATGTATAACACACGTTATAATTTACATCGCACGGCCTGTCAGCACAAAGTGGCCAACATCATTGAGAGCATGTGAGTATTCCTGAAGTGTGGCTGGTATGGTGCTTTTTATTCATTTTACACCCTTGTGTCCACCCACTCATCTTCTCCCAGCCCTTGTGCTGGTGAAGGGCACTGGCTTGTGTGAAAGGCACTGTGACCACACGGGTCAGCCTTTGGCTACTAACTGGCAGATAATTTGGTCACACCCTGATGCACCATCAATAACTCACACTGAGACGTAAGGCGAGATATCGGCTTTTATTGACTGGAAGAAGGAACCAGGAGTGAGTGTCTATCATACAATGTCCTGGAGACTGAGGCCGAGCGTCAGGCCTCAGATCTCCTTTAAACAGGGGCCTGTGGGAGGAGCCACAGGAGCAGTCAGCAGGGGGCGTGTCCCGACAGTCACATAGTTCACCACACACCCTTTACTAACCAGAATGTGGAGTGTTTGTTGCAGTGTTCACTCGGGTCTTGCTGATGAGTGGTGAATCTGAACACATGTTTCCTTACCCTTCCTCTCCCATAGCCCAAGTAAGCTGAAGCCATTCCCACATTCATTTCTTGTGTTTGCTGTCAACATCAGAAGGAGGCTGTGTGGACAACAGTACTGACACGATTCTCAACATGTTCATCCATTAGGATCACGGAAGCAATGGTGTTGGCAGATCCACACATCCTGATCAGCGGCTCGGGTGGGAGGCAGTATAGAATGTCAACAGCCATTGGTGACATGGAGGCTTACACCAAACTCACAGGTGAGTACTCTTGTCCTTAAGTTTGGTTAGAATTTACTCTTTAATCCTGGATGTTCACTTCACAGGACAAGACCATCCAGCTATTGCTACCTATTTGTGAGTGTCCACCAATAAATCCCACTGCCCTAGTCTTTCCCCTGTTGCCCGCCATTCTTTTGCTGTTTATTTGAAGATCAATTCCTTTTTTGCAGTTTTTTCTGGGCAAACTTGTCACCACTAAAGCCTGCTGCATTTTGTTATAAAATAGCGCCCCGTATTCTATCTGGGTAATCTTCAACCTAGCGCATGAACGTGGAATTCTCAAATTCCCAGTAACTGCTTCCCCTCTGTCCTTTGTCCGCTTTATTCTTTTCTCTCTGGTCCTGGTCCAACTGGCCTCCATCACCCTGCCTCTTTCCCCTTCCCTACTTGAGGATATTGCAGTTCTTCTCTTTGGATATTCAGTAATAGTTACAACCTCTTGACTGTTCAATTCTGGTATTCTTGGTGTAAAATTTCACTCTAAATTTCTTTCTCCATCTCAGAACCCACTTCTTAAGCTGGATTGATCATCTCCAAGGCCAAGTTCCTTGGGCTATAGATGCCATTACCAAAAAATAACACAAACTATTCCATCTGGGTTATCTCCAAACTGGCAAAATGAACATTGCATTCTCAAACTTCCAGTAACTGCTCTCTGTCTGTCCTTTCTCCCCTTTATTCTTTCCTTTATTCAGGCTAAAGGCAGCAACTGGTAAAACAGTTTTATACTCGGTAAGGGAAGATGGTTAGCATTGTTACATCCGTAGCCCCCTCTGTGAGAATCACAAGATCACCGGTGGGTTGGGTCAAGGGGCCCAGGAAATGAGAATGGGACGTGCAAAATGCCTCATTTCCCCGGTGATGTAAAGCTACGGGACATGGCCATTGTCTCTGGAAGACCAAGTTGTGTATTGAGTACTGTACTATTCATTGAAGCCCCTCAGGGGATGACCAGAGTGGGCTGGTTGAGGGATTGCATCATCCCAACCTGATTGACATCGGAGACCACATGAGGAAGTATAAAAGAGGGTCTGGGGAACAACGCCTTCAGACGCACCAGAAGAAACGTTAAGCAACCACGTAACAGCAGGAAGTCATCTGAAGGAAGCCACGTGCATTCGATTCCGTGGCTGGAACCACGGGAAAACAGCTTTTAGCTAACAACGGGGAAGCCCGCTACCCTGACTCAACGGATTGGCATCTTAAAAGACCTGGGGCAAGTTTAAACCGCATCACTTTTAAACCCAACAACGCTGCAGCTTGAACGAACTGATAGTGACTGTTATCTTTCCATCGGACAATACATTAACCCCTAGACAACGATAGAGCTATTTCTTATTAGTTATTATTATACCCGTGCTTAGATTTAGTATTGACGACATATATTATCTGTATGTTTGCATTAATCTTATTTTTGTGCCCTTTATCAATAAATATTTCTAAAAATAGTACCATCAAACTTCAACGGACCTCTCTATCTTTGCTGGTAAGTGATCCATTTACGGGAATTCGTAACAGCATCATGATGGTGTAGCTGTCATTTTGAAGAAAGCCATTGAGAAGTGCTTGCTGGAGTGGAAACCAATGAACAGTAGACTGATGAGAGTCAGGCTGAGAGGGAAGCAAGTGAACACGACTGTGATCCAGTGCTATGCTCCGACTAATGATAGTGATATTGAAGAAAGGTAAGTTTCTATGAGCAACTGCAATGGGAGGTAGAGTTAACACCATGCCATGGACCTCCCATCATCATGGGAGATCTAAACCCCAAAGTGGGGAATAACTAGGGCCTGTAATGTGCTGTAGATTTCTATGTTCTATCAACTTGCACTTCACTAGGGTCATGGGCACCATGGATCTGAAACAATGAATAACAATGGTGAAAGACTGTTAAAATTCTGTGCCATGAACTATCTGGTCAAAGGATGGACATTCTTTCCACAACATGAAATCCATAAACGGACGTGATGCTCACCCAGCGGACATGACAAGAACAGGCTGATCAACAGCCCACTCTAAGATGGCACTGGTGTACATTGGCGACTCTCAATGGGCCGCAGGAAATTGTACTAGTTTTCCTCTTAAGTATACTCCTTTTGAACCACTCTTATGGCATCTGCAGAATATAAATTTCCTCTTAACAACAGACAATGAAGTGACATCAATGATCTTCAGATCTCACGTTCAACAGTTGAACATGGACCAGTTAAGGGTAGTGGTGCCTTTAAGGGTCAACGACATGGCTGAAAACACGGCAGGAGAGATTGAATTCGAACCAGGCTGAAGTGCAGGGGGATGAGGCCTCCTCTACCCAGTATCTTGTTGGCGAATGTGCAGTCACTGGAAAATAAGGTTGACGATCTTAGGACAAGGCTGCTGTCTAAGAGACAGATAAGGCAGATCTCAGTTGTTGTTGCACTGAAACCTGGTTAAATATAGACACACCTGATGCAGTGGTATGACTGGGAAGGTTTTACAATTTTCAGAATATATCAAACCTTCAGCTCTGAGAAGGGAAAAGGTGGCAGCATAAGCATTTTAGTCAATTCTCTTAAGTAGATCAACGTTGGGGTTATTTCAACTTCTTGTCCCCTGAATGAGGACAATTAATGATTAAATGTAGACCATTGCACATGGAGATCTCATCTGTGATCCTGACTGCAGTTTACACACCACCAGCAGCTGATTATAAGCAAACATTTGTGAAACTGCAGGAAGCTGTCTGTGAACAAGAAACAGAACATCCTGATGCATTGTAAGTTATAGTCAGTGACTTTAACCAGGTCAGTTTGAAGGAAATTCTGCCCAATTATCACTAGCATGTCACCTGTTGCACCAGAGGTCCCAACGCACTAGATTACCGCTACACTACGATACAGAATGCCTACCGTTCATTCCGGAGACCATGTTTTGGCAAGTCGGATCATTTGGCTGCACCTCCACTACCTGAATACAGGCAGTGTCTAAAGAGCAAGACTCCAGAGATCAAGACAAGTAAGAGGTGGTTTCGGGAGGCAGAGGAACGGCTGCAGGATTGCCTTGAGTCAGTGAACTGGGCTGTGTTAGAACTCATCTGAGGTGCTGAGTGACTATGCCAGAGTCATTACAAACTTTATTAAAACAGCAATGGATGAGTGTGTCCCCACAAAATTCTTCAGGGTTTTTGCCAATCAGAAGCCCTGGATGAACAATGAAATCTGGAATGCTCTGAGAGCCGGATTAAAGGCATTCAAGTTTGGAGATCAAGGTGCAGGTATGATCTCTGCAAAGCTGTCTCTCAGGCAAAGTGGAGATTCCAGACTAGACTGGAATCAAAGAGGGATGTTCAACAGCTGTGGCAGGGTTTGAATGCTATAATGTCTGACAAAGTTAAATCTCGTGACATTGGGAACAGCAGAACTTCACTTCCGGCTGAGCTCAATGCCAAACGGTCGTCATTTCATACAGTGACCCTCCGGAACGAACTCTGTATTTTCTGGCCAAGAAGGATCTCCAACCATGCCCTTCTCTTTCAGTGTCATCAAGAGAACGGCCACAATCATCATGAGGAGACATTGGAGATGGATTTGGCACATGATGATAAGAGAGGCCAACTCCATCATCAAGACAGAACTTCACTGGACCCCTGAAGGGTGGAGGAAACACAAGAGACCAAAGTCAACTTGATGCCACATCACTGAGGCAGAAATGAGGACCCTGAGTTACATCTGGGGCACAATAGAGAAGATGGCCATGGACAGACAGAGACAATGGACCTTCTTTGCTGCCCTAAACACCAGCTGGGTAATAGGCAGTAACTGCAAAATAAAACAAATTATACACAATCAATCTGGTCATAGTATTGGTAAATGGGGTGACTAGGCTTGTGTCAGCTGCTTCAAGAACCAAATGGTTGAGGAACCGTGGCTGTTCCGGAACTTCACTACGTACACATCACTGCACCTTCTGATTACTCCTCCAGGCGGAAGGGAATGAGACCTTCCCTTCAAACAAGTGAAGAAAGTAAGAATCCAGAGTAACAGAAGGCCATTTGGCCCATCGAACATTCTCTACTATTGAAGACCATGGCAGAAATTCTATCTCTGCACCATCACTGTATTCCTTGATTCCCTTACAAAAGTCCACATCTGTTTGCAATGTACTCAGCGGATGGGTATTCCATTGACAATCATGCTGTGCCATGGAATTGAATTCCAAGAGTTGCTTGACTTCATTTATCATGTTATGGTTGGTCTCAGGGTCTGCAGTCTAAAACTATAACATTGAGAGATTTTAAGCAGAAAAGTGTACATCACTAACCACTTTTCTAAATGAATGTAAAATTATTCCTTTTTGTTTGGAAAAGTACAAACTCCTTGGACGCAGAACTCGGAGGAGACTGTTAACAACAGGACGTCCGGTCTCCTGGCATTCAGGATGAGTTAGTAAATTGGATTTTACATCGGCTTCATAGGTGAACCCTGAGAGTAGTTTGTAAATTGTTGCCTCGCTAACTGGAGGCCTGTGACTAGTGTGGCGCAGGGATCGGTGCTGAGTCCGTTGTTGTCTGTCAGCATTCTGCAGTTCAGCTCATTTAGAGGATGATAAGTAATATTTTGATTTCTGTACTGCTATTCTTAGAAACATAGAAGCACAGAAAGCCGACAGCACAACAGAGTCCCTTTGATCTACAAAGTTGTGTCGAACATGTCCTGACCTGAGAAATTACTAGGCTTATCCACAGTCCTCTACTTTTCTAAGCTCCATGTACCTATCCAAAAGACCCTATCGTATCCGCCTACACCACCGTTGCCAGCAGCCCGTTCCACACACTTACCACTCTCTGAGTGAAAAACTTACCCCTGATATCTCCTCTGTACCTACTCCCCAGCACCTTAAACCTGTGTCCTCTTGCGGCAACCATTTCAGCCCTGGGAAAAAGCCTCTGACTATCCACACAATCAATGCCTCTCATCATCTTATACACCTCTATCAGGTCACCTCTCATCTTCCGTCACTCCAAGGAGAAAAGGCCAAGTTCACTCAACCTGTTTTCATAAGCCATGCTCCCCAATCCAGGCAACGTCCTTGTAAATCTCTCCTGCACCCTTTCTATGGCTTCCACATCCTCTCTGTAGTGAGCTGACCAGAACTGAACACAGTACTCCAAGTGGGGTCTGACCAGGGTCCTATATAGCGGCAACATTACCTCTCAGCTCCTGAACTCAATGTGTTTGTGCTAGTTCCAATCGTGTTTACTTGTGGCCTTGCACATGTGTGTCATCTCATTGGTTTAGGAATATATATGGAGGGTTATGGGCTGAATGCAGGTCGGTGGGACTAGGTGAGAGTAAGCGTTCGGCACGGACCAGAAGGGCCGAGATGGCCTATTTCTCTGCTGTAATTGTTAGATGGTTATATATGTGAAACCCTGACCTGAACCAGGAAAAAACACATAATGAATTTTTAAATAATTTTAAGAATTTAAAATAAATAATAATAATAGATATCATCCTCTAAATGAGCTGATCTGTGGAATGCCAACAGACTTTCACGCAGCCTCTCCTCTCTCTAATCTGTCTAATTCTGACTCGACATACTCTGATTCTCTCAATGTACTGTTCCCTGTCACAATGCTAACCACCAGCCGTGGTCTAGCCTTAGACAAAACACTCAGCTCTTGCACCAAGCAGGTGCCCCTTTTATACCCGTAAAAGCCCCTTACACTGGCACTGTTCCATGTGCTTGATACATGCACCATGAATTCAGTTTCTAGTGAAAGTCATGTTTTCACCATCTTCCACTGTTATGGCTGTACATGTGTACTCCCTTAATTTTCTCAAACTTTGCTGTGGACTGGGTCTCTTGTACTCTCCTAAATAATCCCGCTGCAAATTAGCACCATTTTGTCTTTTAGACTTCCTTTTTATTTTAGTGTATACCAAGTAGGAATCACCTTGAACATTTTCCTTACAAGACTATGGTACAGGTACGGGCCAAAGTGACTCGACAGAATAACAGTTTGGCATGTACAAGGTAGGCCTGGGTCTGTGCTGCATTGCTCTATAACTGTCGAACTCTATTGCTAATAGGTACGAATCACACATTTATCTTCCTAATTCACTTTAAGTCAACCAGAAACAAAAGTTTGTTAGATCAATGCAATTACATGTTGTTATAATGTTTTTCTTTGATATTGTATTTTGTTTTTACAGACAGTATCTTTGAACAGATTCTGAATTCCTCTCAAACTGAGCTGGAAGAGGCACGGACAATCCTGAACAACATCATAAACCGCAACCTGTACAGATGTATTGGGCAGACACAGGCTGAACAACGGAAAACTATTGAACAGGTAATTATTACTCGGGCTGGTATTCTCTGCCTCAACTCTCTATATTACTCCAACAACCAGAAGGCAGTGAACCTTCCCTTGAAATGAGCTGAGATTGGAAGAGTCCAGTGTAATAGTAATCCTTTTAGCCCTTTGAAGTTCTCTGCTATTCAGCATTATGGCTGTTCTACCTCAGCATCATGTTCCTGTACCACTCCAACACTCTTGATTCAAGCCTGCTCTGCCATGTTGTCGTGGCTGATGCATTTCTCTCAATTTCCTGCCTTCTCCCATATCCCTTCAGGCACTGACTCATCTGCCCCAAGTATACCCCAATGACTTGGCCTTCACAGCTGCATGTGGCAATAAGTTCCACATATTTACCACACTCTGGCTAAAGAAATACCTCCTTATCTCTGTTCTCAATGGACGTACCTCTATTCTCGTCTTAGACTCCCACAACTGATGAAACATCCTCTCCAAGCCTATTCTGTGCAGACCTTTTTAATATTTTTTAGGTTTCTCTGAGATCTCCCATCATTCTTCTGAATTCCAGTGATTTTTGGCCCAGAGTCATGAAATGCTCCTCATATGATGAGCCTTTCGATCCTGGAATCATTTTTGTGAACCTCCATTGAAATGTCTCCAACGACAGCAGATCCTTTCTGCGATAAGGGGCTCAAGAACGCTCGCAGAACTCCAAATGAGGCCTCACCAGCACTTTAACATTAACAGTAACAGCCTTAACATTGCATTCTTGCTTTTATATTATAATCCTCTCCTCACCCTAGCTCTGAGATCTTTGCTTTTATTTACTGGAGACTATATGTTTGCCAGCAGGATAGTTGATATTGTGAGTCTAAAGCTCCATTTTCTTAAACGCATTTGTATTCCTGACCTGCAGCCACGTTTCCAACACGAATCCAGTGAGAAGTACAGCTACAATCAGCTTTGTTTCCATTGGTTTTAAGCAGTGATAGATTATTGAATTGCACTGCAACATCTTTATTAACTGTACAGATCTTGGACATATAATAACAGAGTTGTCATGATGGGAGATTTTAATTTCTGAAATATTGATTGACATCTCCCTAGAGCAAGGGGTTTAGATGAGGTGGAGTTTGTTAGGTGTGTTCAGGAAGGTTTCTTGACATAATATGCAGATAAGCCTACAAGAGGAGAGACTACTTGATTTGGTATTGGGAAATGAACCTCGTCACGTGTCAGATCTCTCAGAATTTGGGAGAGCATTTTGGAGATAATGATCATAATTCTATCTCCTTTACAATAGTATTAGAGAGAGATAGGAATAGACAAGTTAGAAAAATGTTTAATTGGAGCAAGGGGAATTATGAGGCTATCAGGCAGGAAATTGGAAGCTTAAATTGGAAACAGATGTTCTCAGGGAAAAGTACAGAAGAAATGTGGCAAATGTTCAGAGGATATTTGTGTGGAGTTCTGCATAGGTATGTTCCAATGAGACAGTGAAGTTATGGTAGGGTACAGGAACTGTGGTGTACAAAGGCTGTAATAAATCGAGTCAAGAAGAAAAGAAAAGCTTATAAAAGTTTCAGAGATCTAGGTAATGTTAGAGATCTAGAAAATTATAAGGCTAACAGGAAGGAGCTTAAAAAGGAAATTAAGAGAGCCAGAAGGGGCCATGAGAAGGCCTTGGCGAGCAGTATTAAGGAAAACCTCAAGGTATTCTACAAGTATGTGAAGAGCAAGAGGATAAGACATGAAAGAATAGTACCTATCACGTGTGACAGTGGGAAAGTGTGTATGGAATCGGAGGAGATAGCAAAGGTACTTAAAGAATACTTTATTTCAGTATTCACTATGGAAAAGGATCTTGGTGATTGTAGGGATGACTTGCGGCAGACTGAAAAGCTTGAGCATGTAGATATTAAGAAAGAGGATGTGCTGGAGCTTTTGGAAAGCATCAAGTTGGATAAGTCACCGGGATCAGATCAGATGTACCCCAGGCTGTTGTTGGAGACGAGGGAGCAGATTGCTGAGCCTCTGACGATGATCTTTGAATCATCAATGGGGACAGGAGAGGTTCCAGAGGATTGGAGGGTTGCGGATGTTGTTCCTTTATTCAAGAAAGGGAGTAGAGATAGCCCAGGAAATTATAGACCAGTAAATCTTACTTCAGTGGTTGGTATGTTGATGGAGAAGGTCCTGAGAGGCAGGATTTATGAACATTTAGAGAGGTATAATATGAGTAGGAATAGTCAGCATGGCTTTGTCAATGGCAGGTAGTGCCTTACGAGCCTGATTGAATTTTTTGAGGATGTGACTAAACACATTGATGAAGGAAGAGCAGTAGATGTAGTGTATATGGATTTCAGCAAGGCATTTGATAAGGTACCCCATGCAAGGCTTATTGAGAAAGTCAGGAGGCATGGGATCCAAGGGAACATTGCTTTGTGGATCCAGAACTGGCTTGCCCACAGAAGGCAAAGAATGGTTGTAAATGGATCATATTCTACATGGTGGTCGGTGACCAGTGGGGTGCCTCAGGGATCTGTTCTGGGACCCTTACTCTTTGTGATTTTTATAAGTGACCTGGATAAGGAACTGGAGGGATGGGTTAGTAAGTTTGCTGATAACATAAACGTTGGAGGTGTTGTGGATAGTGTGGAGGCCTGTCAGAGGTTACAGCGAGACATTGAGAAGATGCAAAACTGGGCTGAGAAGTGGCAGATGGAGGTCAACCCAGATAAGTGTGAGGTGGTTCACTTTGGCAGGTCAAATATGATGGCAGAATATAGTATTAAGACCCTTGGAAGTGTGAAAGATCAGAAGGATCATGAGGTCCGAGTCCATAGGACACTCAAAGCAGATGCGCAGGTTGACTATGGTGTATTGGCTTCCATTAATCATGGAATTGAATTTAGGAGCCAAGAGGTAATGTTGCAGCTGTATAGGACCCTGGTCAGACCCCACTTGGAGTACTGTGCTCAGTTCTGGTCGCCTCACTACAGGAAGGATAGAAAGGGTGCAGGGGAGTTTTACAAGGATGTTGCCTGGATTGGGGAGCATGCCTTATGCCACAGGTTGAGTGAACTCGGCCTTTTCTCCTTGGAGTGACAGAGGATGAGGGGTGACCTGATAGAGGTGTATAAGATGATGAGAGGTAGGTCTCAAGATGGCGCTTATGGAGTAAACTGCTGTTTGGCTTTGCTCCAAACCTTTTACGTCTTTTTAACCTACAAACACCCCTTAAATGATCTTTTTATATTTATTCTGAAGGGGTCTAAACATACAGAACTTTTCTTTTTAACTATTTGAACTATTTTCAACTCGCTGAAATGTCTAAAGCAAAAGAATCAAAACAGACGAAAGAACCGATAACTTTAGAAACAATTGCGAAGCTTATAGAAGATAAATTTGAAGGACCGGAGAGAAAAATAACCGTAAAGCTCACTGCGTTTGATGAGCGTTTAAAATCATTCGAAGAAAAACTTCAAACACTTACACTGGAATTACAAAAACAACAAGCAAGTATTTTGGCTCTTGAAGAAGCCGCTCGCAAGAAAGATCGTATAATTGAAACTTTGCAACAAGAGCAAACTTCGACTTCTCAACAGATGGATCGTTATAAATCTAAAATTACTGATCTTGAAAATCGCTCTCGAAGACAAAATCTTCGGTTAATTGGGATTCCGGAAAAATTTGAGAGCGGTGATCTTACCGTTTTCTTTTCTAAATTTCTAATGGATGTCTTTGGTTCAGAAGTACTGGACTCTCTTCCAATAATCGACCGTGCACACCGTGTCTCTCGCTTTCGTTCTGATTCAAATTTGAAACCACGACATGTAATTCTCCAGATCCATTACACTCATACCAAAGAGCGTCTGATTCGGGCAGCCCGGAAAAAGGGTATGATTAGCTTTCAAGAATTTAAGTTTCGTATTTTGGAAGATTATAGCCCTGAAGTTTTAATGGCAAGAATGGCTTTTAGAACAGTTATGTCGAAAATTCACCAGAAAGGCTACAAGCAAGCGCTGTTATTTCCAGCACACTTGAGAGTTACTTTTGAAGACGGAACTTTTCGGCTGTTTAAATCTCCAGCGGATGCTCAAAGCTTTTTGGAACAATGACACTTTATCGGGTTGACTAATGTAATAATTAGTCTATCGATTTGGATCTTTTACAGAATGATGTTTTTTTTTGGGTATGGCTTACATGTATTTTTTATATACGGTAAAAGTTCTTTTTTTTTGGCTTATTCTGACTTTATTATTTTTTGATATTATTAATCTATTAGCTTTAAAAATAACTTATTAGGGTTTTTTTAAGTTTGTATACGCTTTTTTATATTTTTAACATTTAAATATTAAGATTTAAAAAAATAAAATAAAATGGCGTTTCTTCTTCCCGACAGACTTTAGTGCTTGGAACGTCATATCCGTTTTGATGTGTTTGAAAGTTTTAAACTCTCATTTAAAATACCAATTTAGTATTATTCATTTATGGGTTTTATCAATTCAATTTTTTTAACCCTTTTGTTTTATATATATACATATAATACTAATTTTATATTTTAGCTTTTGTTATACTAACCCTTTCTTATAATATGGGTTGTTTGTATTTTTTTTTCAATTTTGTTTTTGTCTGAGTTGCCGTCTTGAGACACAGGGGTAATTTTAGTATTAGATTGCCTGCTTGCCTCTTTTTGGCTTTTTTCCTGGGGTTTCGAGGGTGGAGGGAGGGGAATTTTTCTTTTTCTTTTTTCTCTTTTTGCTTAGTTTTATTTCATGGGCTTATATGAAACTACAAAAATGGTTGCAGTGCCGTGACTTCCGGTTTCTCCTTGAACTCACTTCCTTCTTCCGGGTTCATGAGTTCACTTTTTTTTTAAACTTATGTGTTAACTGTAATACATATTGTCAATATGGATAGGATTATTAATTTTGTTTCTTGGAATACTAATGGTTTAAATCATCTGATCAAACAGAAAAAAATATTCAAAGTATTCCATAGAATGAATGCCAATGTTATTTTTGTGCAAGAGACTCATGTAAGGAAGGTGGATAGTCAACGCTTTTTTAGGTTTTGGAAGGACCAACAGTATCACTCAAATTCGCAAGCCAAAGAGGTGTTTCCATTTTTATAGACTCATCAACTTCTTTTATACATCATGAAACAATTTCAGATTCACAAGGTAGATTTTTGCTTATTACTGGTCTACTTTTTAATCAAAAAGTTGTTTTAGTTAATGTTTATGCTCCAAATACTGATTGTCCTGAATTTTTTAAATGCTTATTTACATCCTTTCCTAATCTGAATCAATATAGATTGATAATGGGTGGGGATTTTAACTGTTGTTTAAACCCTTTGATGGATGGATCCAAGCCCACCCAAATTCTTCCGAATAAATCAGCTTCTCTTATTAACTCTTTTATGATTGATTCAGCTGTTTGTGAAATTTGGCGTTTTCTACACCCTAATGACAAAGAGTTCTCATACTTTTCCCATGTTTATCATAATTACTCAAGAATTGATTACTTTTTCATTGATCACCATTTACTTATAGATGTTACTGATTGTAAATATGACTCTATTACCATATCTGATCATGCACCTCTGAAGTTAACTATTAAAATAACAGATTCATATATCAATGCTAAATTTTGGAGGTTTAATCCTATTTTATTGCAGGATTTAGACTTTGTTAACTTTATTAAACAACAAATTGATTTGTTTTGCTCAACAAATTCTACAGCAGAGATCTCTAGTGGAATTTTATGGGATACTTTTAAAGCATATATTCGTGGACAGATTATTTCATACTCTGCTGGAGTTAGGAAACAAACTAATTCTAAAATATTAACATTAGTTGATAAAATCAAAGCAATTGATAAGATTTATTCAATGACCCCTAGTAAAGAACTTTATAAAGAAAGAGTGGAACTTCAAATGGAGCATAGTTTATTATTATCCTCTTCGATTGAAAGTCAGTTAATTAAATCAAAAACCCAATTCTATATATATATATGGAGATAAGTCTGGTAAATTATTGGCTAACCAATTGAAAATTGTTTCAGATAAACGACAGATTACTAGGATTCGTAAACAAGATGATACTCTGACGACCGACCACTAAGAGATAAATAAAGCCTTTCAAGATTTTTATAATTCCTTATATCAATCAGAATTCACTAAGGACTTTTCTATAATAAATGAATTTTTAAGGAAATTGAATATTCCAAAAGTAACTGTTGAGGATAACGTATTTTTAGATACACCTATTATGGAGTCTGAAATAGAAAAGGCTATTTTTTCAATGAATTCTGGTAAAGCTTCTGGTCCAGATGGTTTTTCCGCAGAATTTTTAAAATCTTTTTCTTCTATACTTTCTCCTTGGCTTTGTAAAATTTTTAAAGATGCATTAAGTATAGGCAAATTACCACAATCTTTTTATGAAGCTTCTATTTCTTTAATTCTTAAAAAAGATAAAGACCCTACTGAATGTGCATCCTATCAGCCTATATCCTTGTTGAATACGGATTTTAAGATTTTTAGTAAAATTTTGACTATTAGATTAGAAAATATATTACCTCGAATTATTTCTGAAGATCAGACTGGATTTATTAAAAATCGCTATTCATCTTTCAACATTAGAAAATTAATTAATATTATTTATACTTCTTCATCTAAAATACCAGAATGTGTCATTTCTTTAGATGCTGAAAAAGCATTTGATAGAGTTGAATGGCCATATTTATTTAATACAATGCAACAATTTAATTTTAGTTCAAAATTTATATCATGGATTAAATTAATATACCATAAACCCTTAGCTTCAGTTTTTACCAATAATCAAAGAATCCCTTTTTTTCAGTTATTTCGTGGTACAAGGCAAGGTTGCCCTTTAAGTCCTTTACTATTTGACATTGCTTTAGAACCTTTGGCTACAGCTATTCATGAATCACCCAATATTCTGGGTATTACCCGTGGGGAGAGGACGTATGAAGTATCATTATATGCTGATGATTTGTTATTATATATATCTGACCCTGAAAGATCTATTCCTGCTATTTCGTCTTTGCTTGCTCAATTTAGTAACTTTTCTGGTTATAAATTGAATTTTAACAAGAGTGAACTATTTCCATTAAAATGCAAGTTCCAATTTATAAACATTTACCATATAAAATTGTTACAGATTATTTTATTTACTTAGGTATTAAAATTACTAAAAAACATAAAGATTTATTTAAGGTTAATTTTTTACCTTTAATTGATCAAATTAAACAACTTGCTATTAGGTGGTCTCCACTATCTTTGTCATTGGTTGGCAGAGTTAATGCTATTAAGATGATGATACTACCTAAATTTTTATATTTATTTCAAGCATTACCAATTTTTATTCTAAAATCTTTCTTTGATACTATTGATTCCAAAATATCTTTGTACTTGTGGCAAAACAAAAATCCTAGATTGTGCAAAAAATATTTACAGAGGCCTAAGAAGGAGGGCGGCTTGGCTTTACCAAACTTAAGATTTTACTATTGGGCAGTTAATATATGGTATTTAATATTCTGGACACAAGAATTGACTATAGCTGCTTGCCCACAATGGGTAAATTTGGAATGTAAATCTGTGCAAGATTCTTCACTGATTTCAATCTTAGGATCTTCACCTCCTTTTTCTTTATTCAAATTGAATAAACAGATAACTAATCCCATAGTCAGATATACATTACGAATTTGGTTTCAATTTCGTAAATTTTTTGGTTTGAATAAATTTATTTTATCATGTCCTATAATATCTAACTATTTTTTTGGCCTTCATCTATGGATCAAGCTTTTCTTTTATAGAAAACAAAAGGTATAACATGTTTTCGTGATCTGTTTCTGGATGATAACATTATGTCCTTTGAACAGCTATCTAATAAATATAATTTACCTAAAACCCATTTTTTTAGATATTTGCTAGTTAGAAATTTTTTGTATAATGAGTTACAGTCTTTTTCGAAAGAATGTCCATTGGACATTACAGAAAGAATTTTAGCCCTTAATCCTTATCAAAAGGGTTTAGTAGCCGTCATTTATAAGATGATCATGAATTTACAGCCAGATGTATCAGAAAAAATTAAGAAGGAATGGCAAGAAGAGTTGCATTGTCCTATATAGACTGAGCAATGGGAAAAAATTTTATTATTGGTAAATTCGTCCTCTATTTGTGCTAAACATGCCCTAATACAATTTAAGGTTGGACATAGAGCTCATATGTCTAAGGATAAACTGGCTCGATTTTATTCTCATGTTAATTCAACCTGCGACAGATGTCATTCTGATGTTGCTTCATTGACTCATATGTTCTGGTCTTGTCCTTATTTACAAAATTATTGGAAAGATATTTTCAGTATTATTTCAAGAGTTTTAAATATCAATTTTCAACCGCATCCTTTTACTGCAATTTTTGGTTTACCAATGATGGATAATAACCGTTTATCCGCTTCATCTCAATGAATGATTGCATTTGTTACATTAATGGCTAGAAGATCTATTTTATTGAATTGGAAAGAAATTAATCCTCCAACTGTATTTCAGTGGTTTTCTCAAACTATCTCTTGTTTGAGTTTAGAAAAAATTAGAAGCGTGGTTTTTGATTCTTCAGTTAAATTTGAAGAAACTTGGAGACCATTTATTCAACATTTTCATATGAGTTAAACTGTCTTTTCCTAAACCTTACTTTTATTATCCTTAATTATTTGGATGGAGTTTCGGAGTTATTGGCACTAATATATTTATTTAACCTTATATATTGGCCCATGTTGGTTAGTTTTTTTTTCTTTTTTTTGTTTTTTTTTTCCTTTTTTTGTCTCTTTTACATTAATACTATGAGTTTGGGAGGCCTTATATATTGATTATTATATATCTGATTGTCTATTTAAACTATTAATTATGTATTCTCAATCGCTTTGTATTCATATTTCATCTATGTTTTTCTTAAAATTACTAAAAAGATATAAAAGAGAAAAAGATGATGAGAGGCATTGCTCATGTGGATAGTCAGAGGCTTTTCCCCAGGGCTGAAATGGTTGCCACAAGAGGACACAGGTTTAAGGTGTTTTTTTATAGTGAGATGTCCAAAATACACAACATGAATCAATAAGCTGCTCCAAGTTGTGGTGCTTCTAATTTCCCAGCATATCCAAAAGCTGATGTTCATTTGGTGTAACTACAGAAAAATTTTACTGACAGGAAAGTCGTAGCAAGGCTAATCCAAAATCAAAACAGAACATTTGCCTTTTACCTGCGACCATATGGACTGTTATACTTGGGTGACGTGTCCACAGCTCCAATGATTGCTCCAAAAGTCAGGGTAAGTCAAGTCTGAGTAGTCAGGGCATTAAAAGTTATGGTGAGAAAGCGGGGGAATGGGACTAAAGGGAAGATTGGATCAGCTCATGATGAAATGATGGAGCAGACTCGATGGGCCGAACGGCCGACTTCTGCTCCTTTGTCTTATGGTCTAAAAGTCGAACCTTTCATTTGATCCTTTATTAGCAATTGGCAAACAAGCAACTAAGCATTATTGAGTGTTACCTCAGCAGTCAGCAAACAATATGAGCTCCACCAGTCCCAAGCTCTAAATTGCAATGAAATAAACAAGAATGCGTAATTTATTCCTGTCGATTTACCACACCCCCACTCATGTAGCCGTTACCATCATAAACATAATAAACCCCAGAGCACAGAAGTGCAAAGCAGAGAGAGAACTGATACATTGCTTCTACAATAATTTTTGAACAGATTTTCTGAAATGCTTCATTTTTTCCAATCTCTCTCTGTTACATGTTTATTAATAGTAAAACAATTGAAACCCCTTTTTAACAAGTATCATTAGCCCCTCACTGACAGCCAGTGGACTCACCAATGAGAAAACCACCTGTCTCAAACTCCGTATATCTAGTTTGGTATTCCTTGGGCCCCACCAAAACTGGGAAGTTGGGATGTCTGAACCACCGGAACCTCGATCTGTGTGAATACTGTGCAGATACTGCCCCCATGCAATTATCTGTCGACAAGAAATAACAGATCATGCACTCCATACAATTACAATATTTACAAACGTCAGCTTTATCAAACAGTTAGTAGAGAAAAGAAAAGAAAAAAAGATAAAAAGGGCCGACTACAGTTAACCCAGTCCAAAAGTGCACATCCATTGGAGTTCATCTTGAAGTTGTCTTTAACTCACGTGCTGGACCACAGTCTGCATGAAAGCACACACCGTCTTCCAAATGTCACTCCAAATCTATCTCATACAAACGGGCTCCCCCGGGGGGTATTGGTCCTTCCTCCTTGAAGCTTTCATCGTAACAAAGCACCTTGTGCAACAGGGACAACGTCCTCAGCCATCTTCCCTCTTGTCCTCTCCCAGCTCCCCTCAGAAAGTACCTCAACCTGCACCACAGTGTCCATCACAAAAACCTATCAGGCAGTGTTCTCTAGAACCTTCTCCCAATTCCACCATCCTGATTGGTTGACACAACATTCCTAACTTGAATAATATAGCCTCTTAACTTTAGCTCAAGCCCAAGGATGCCAAAAGCAGAACAGACTGGTTTTAGAGAACTGTTGTGTTGGCGCATGGCCAAGTGGCTAAGGTGTTGGTTTAGTGATCTGAAGGTCACTGGCTCAAGCCTCAGCTCAGACAACGTGTTGTGTCCTTGATCAAGGCACTTAACCACACGTTGCTCTGCGATGACACCGGTGCCAAGCTGTATCGCCTTAATGTCCTTCCCTTCGACAACATCAGTGGTGTGGAGAGGAGAGACTTGTGCATGGGCAACTGCCGGTCTTCCATACAACCTTGCTCAGGCCTCAGTCAGCATCGAAATCGATGGACAGCCGAAGAAGAAGAACAAGAAGAAGAGAACTGCTAAAATGAAATATCTAGAGCATCGTAAAAATCTTAACCAGGGTGTTACACAATGAATGCACATAAATAAGCATTATATTTCCTTACGGAACAAGGTCCATAATTACTGTTACTAATTCATCAATCATTGATAATCTCTGCTCAAAATTATAATGGCATTCGAGAAAATTTGGGCATATGCTCTCAAAAGTTTCCTCTCCCTGGACGGTCATTTGTAACATTACAATCCCTGTAGGTGTTGACTGTCACAGACTGCAGTCGATGTTTTATTGTAGTTTGGATTTTATTTGTACATTTACAAATTTAACCAGACTCACTTGAAATGTTCTCTCTCCATCAGGAGGAGATTGCTGAGCTGAAGACTAAATTGGTTGAAGCTGTTCTCTCAGAACAAGTGGGTGTTGAAGTCGAGGCAAAAGATTTCATTGTAAATGTGAGTACTGGCTCATTAATGATGGAGAGGAGAGTTCTCTATACATCTGGCAGATTGTGCCATTATGGAACCAAGCCGTTTGATCAGTCATCAGGTACCCATTTACCTAATCCTACCCTCATCTATTTTATTCTCCACATGTTCCTATTAACTCAGTACAGATTCCAGCACTCACCTGCACACCAAGGGTTAATTACAGTGGTCAATTAATTTACAAATGTGCACAATTTGGGATTTGGGAGAAAATCTGAAACCCCAAGGAATTCCCCTTGGTTATGGGAGAGCATGCAAACTCCACATAGACAGTACCTGAGATCAGGATTAAAGCCAGGTCACTGACTCTGTGGCAATCACCAAACACCCATGCACACATCTCATTTGAATCATCCCTCATTTCCATCAAATCCCCCCCAGATCCTATCACTTACCCGCTCTGTAGGTGTAATTTACCACAGACATTTAACCCGCTTGTCATTGGGATGTGGGAGAAACTGGTGCACCTCAGGGAAATTTGCATGTTCACAGGGAAATTGTATAATCTCTGTGCAGGAGTTTGGGATTGAGCCTGCACTATGGAACTAAGAGGCTGCACTTCTATCAATAGAGTAACTGTCATAATTGATGGGCTTGTGACCAATGTGATAAAAAATACAGTTTGCTTTATTTTGTGGCTATTTATGAGAGAGTAATTTGTATTTTACCATGAATAAATATAACTAAAATTTCTCACACTAGGTTATTTCAATGAACTACGGGATGCAAGAGAAAAACCCCATTAATAATGTTCGATTCTACCGCAAGAATAACCCTGACAAGGCCTTCAAAATCAGCAGAGAGCAGGTAACCTCCCGAGCATCGGAGATATAAACACGTCTGGCTGCTGAAGCAGCGTGTGAACTCGTTTCCTTCCAGCCTTGCACCGGCCACTGTTGGGGTTGTGACTGGGGCTCTCGCTGTGGGCTTTCCACTGTTTTCAGTTTGCTTCCCAGCCATCATCGTCTCTGGAGATATTGGCCATCTCACTGGGATTCAGTCTGAACTTGGTGTGTCTGCAATCTGAACCTTGCTCCGTTGCTCTAGGAAGCTCATTGTGGTCTGGTTGTCATAACAGGATAGTCTGGACAGGCTGAACATGCATTTCCCGGACTTTATAAATGTGAGAGGAGAGTCGTTTGAAACATACAGTACAACAGGGTTATTCGGAGCAAGAAGGCTGCGGGTGAATGGCTAAGGATTTCCAGAGCGAAAGTAGTTTTACTACTTGGAGTAAAAGAGAGGCAAGACTGCACAGGCGCGTGACGTCAGCCAGTAGAGCGGGAAAAGTCTAAAAAGAAGACCGCCATATCCAGCGGGTAGCAGAGTGAGAGGTGGCAGAGTGATAGGGCTTTAGCTCAACTGGCTTAGGTGATAACGGGATGATGCGAGATAGGTCCACCTGTGTTAATTGCAGAAAGGAAGTAGTACGTGTGTGAGGCCGGTTTTCCGCGCTCGGTGTCAGATATGGGAAGTCCTGGAGTCTCCCAGCCTCCCGGATGGCCATACCTGCACCCGGTGTATTGAGCTGCAGCTCCTAAGGGACCACTTTAGGGAACTGGAGATGCAGCTCGATGACCTTCGTCTGGTCAGGGAGAGCAAGGAGGTGATAGAAAAGAGTTATAGGCAGGTGGTCACACCAGGGCCATGGGAGACAGACAAGTGGGTCACAGTCAGGAGGGGGAAGGGGAGGAGTTAGGTACTAGACAGTACCCCTGTGGCTGTCCCCCTTGACAATAAGTACTCCTGTTTGAGTACTGTTGGGGGGACAGCCTGCTTGGGGGGAATCACAGTGGCCATGCCTCTGGCATAGAGTCCGGCCCTGTGGCTCAGAAGGGTAGGGAAAGGAAGAGGAAGGCAGTAGTGATAGGTGACGCTGTAGTTAGGGGGTCAGACAGGCGATTCTGTGGATGCAGGAAAGAAACTCTGATGGTTGGTTGCCTCCCAGGTGCCAGGGTCCGGGATGTTTCAGATCACGTCAAAGATGTCCTGCAGTGGGAGGGAGAACAGCCAGAGGTTGTGGTACATATTGGTACCAATGACATTGGTAGGAAAAGGGAAGAGGTCTTGAAAACAGACTACAGGGAGTTAGGAAGGAAGTTGAGAAGCAGGACTGCAAAGGTAGTAATCTTGGGATTACTGCCTGTGCCACGCGACACTGAGGAAAGGAATAGAATGAGGTGGAGGGATTGGAACAGAGGGCAGGGATTCAGATTTCTGGATCATTGGGACCTCTTTTGGGACATGTTCTGTGGGCCGAAGGGCTTGTATGGTGCTGTAGGTTTTTTATGTGTCTATGTTTCTAACGGGGCTTGCCAGGATTGAAGTGGAAAGGATGTTTTCTTTTTGAAACTGTAGAACTAGGCGTTCAGTTTTTAAACATAGATGGTTGCTCTTTTAAGAGGTGAGGCAAAGCCTTTTCTCTCAGAGATGATGCATCCTTGGAACTTTTTTCTTGGAAGCAAAGAACTTGAGTATTTTCAAGACAAAGGCATGATAAACTGGTGGGTGGTTACTGTGAGTAGTCAAGATGCTGGATTGGAAGTTACAACAGATTAGTCATGATCTTACTGGGAAGTGCAATGGACTCGAGCGGCTGTGTGGCCAGCTACCTCGTAAGTTTGTATATCTCCTCGTGGTTGTGGGTATTAATCGCTCTCACTCTGGTGCCCACCCAGGTATCTCAGAATCTACCAGAGAGGTTTTCAGAGCAGCTGATCCAAGTGTTCTGCAAGAAGACCGGCAAGAAGTGTGTGGACGCTGCAGAGAAATGCTTTGCCGAGTGGTGTAAGACCAAGGAATTACCCATGCCATGGGTAAGAAGAGGGAGTTATCTCAGTGTTACTATAATAGTTTCTGCAAATCTTTAGATAATACAACATTTGTATTATGATGGGTATCAATAGGGGAGATGCAAGCAGGCTTTCTAGATTGTGTGAGATTAGAACAAGAGGCCATGGGTTAAGGGAGAAAGGCAAAATGCTTCAGGTTTCATGATGGGGAGCTTCTTCACACAGAGGGAGATGAGAGTGTGGAATAAGTGGCCAGCAGAGGTGATCTGGGTTTAGTTTCAACATTTAAGAGAAATTTGGATAGATATATGCATGAGAGGGGTAAATAGGGTGACAGTCTGGGCACAGCTCAGTCAGACGAGACAGATTAATAGTTTGGCATGGACTGGATGGGCCAAAGGGCCTGTTTCAGTGCTGTAAAGTCATGTGACTATCATGGGCATACATACCCTGCACACAGATGCCACAAATTAGCTTTTTGCTGCCCTGTGCCTCCTGCCAAATGGCAACAACAGGAAGAGGGATGAGGTGCTGACTGATCTCATCATCCTGAGACATTGCTTCTTGCAGATGTTCTCAATCCTTTCTCTCCTTGGCTGTTATACTCTGGAAATATTAGTGTCGGTTTTTACCTCCTGTAGGTGTTTGAGCTTCTCTAGTCAGAGATTGATGTTTGTCATGCAAGGAGACTGTGGAAATGTCCCCTTTCCTTCCTCAAAAATAATGGCAAGGAGGAGGTGGGTGGGAGGGGTTTGAAACCTGAGGGGGTGGAAGGGGCTTTCATTGAAATGGAGGAACTGTGGCAGCATGGTGTGGACGTGCAAGGAAATTGTTTTTCTTAAGCCCTTTTGAAGTTTAAATAACGTGATATGATATTCTTTTCCCTTCAGAATGGTGGTTAATCATTGCATGTTTGTATCTATCTGCAGGATAGTGATGATACTGACTCTGCAGCGGTGTCAGGATAAGCCCAGGAGTGACGTTCAATCACATCGTCAGGCGTGGAGCGATAAAGCTGTTTAAGTAGAAAGAGAATGTTGTAGCTTTTCAAGTAGGAAGGGTGGGGAATTTCCTGTGCATCATGCAATTGTTTTATTTCTCGTCCTTGTTGGTTTAATCTCCTAGTTTCCTTGGTTCTTTTCTGATTCCCAGTTTACAGAGTGTTTGCTTCAATGGTGAAAAGAAAACTTCATGCAAAGAAATTGAAATCTAAATGACTTAGGAGCAAGTTAGTTGAGAAGAATTGATTTCTTTTTCAACACAATATCTTCTTAATTGATTGCTCCCTGTTCCATTTGGTACCTAACCTCAATCTGTAAACCTTGTAGTTTGTGTCACCATGCAGAACATTGCAGAATGTGGAATACATTATTCACAATAAACATATCTTTAGTTCACCCCCCCCCCCACCAAATTTCTGCAGGGATAGCTCCCACCCTCTGTGATTCCCTTGTCCATTCTCCCTTCCCACTAATTTCCCTCCAGGCACCTAACCCTGCAAGCGTCCGAAAGGCTGGACCTGCCCAAACACCTCCTCCTCAATTCAGGGCCTTAAACGGTCCTTCCAGGTGAGGCAACACCTCACTTGTGAATCAGATGGGTTGTCTATTGTATCCGGTGCTCCCGATGAGGCCTCCTCTACTTTTAAGACCCATCATAAATTGGGGGGCTGCTCCCTCAAACACTTCCGCATCGTCCACCACAGGCAGGACTTCCTGGTGCCAAAACTTCTTAATTCTGATTCCCAGTCTTGTTCCAACACCTAAAATGCCTCCCACTTTGTTGTGCTAAGCTGAGGTCACCGTCAGGGTGGAGGAGATACACCTTATATTCCTACTGGGAATTGAGGCGACATTTTGCTATTGCACTTTTTAATAATGGTCACTGGAATCACTTGTCATTTAACATACTCAGGATGTTTTTAACTTGTCAAAAGGCAGCTGGATTTGCACTATAGAAATCAGAGCACTAAACACATTTTATGCAAATACCTTGCCCATATATGTGGGGTTAAAAGTTATGATTTGTGGCTTTTATATACTTTAAACCTGTTAAAATTCAAGCCAAGCTTAGTTTCTGCTGCCACTTCGTTGGCCACTTACTGTTCAATCATTACAGGGTGAGAATGGACCAGTGTTTCCAGGTTTCTTTGTAGAACAGTATGGATTTCTGACCAATAATGGAGAGTTTTCATGTTTAAATTAGGCTTATTGTTTGAGAGTTCTCAATTAATATAATCACATAATGATGAGATATCATTTGTAGACTCAAATAGGAACACTGTAGATAAGTATTCAGATCGTCCCGTGTACTACCCTTCATTGTCAAACCCTACATAACCTGCTTCATTCCCAGCTCTGAAATACAAGCTCATCCGATTCTTCACTCCTCATGACGTGGGGAATTTTGTTCAGATATCACAAACATCTCATCCTTGCGGAAATGGAAACTAGTCAACATTGGAAGCCAAATTCTCAAAGACTGCACAGTTATTACTCAATCTGAGGTGCTTAGTGTCCAAGGGGATAAGTGTGAAGATTATAGGTAAGGTCAGTCCTTTGTCCTGAATCGTGTTTTCATGTAGTGTAAACTAGTGCATACAGACACTGGTTCCTTATTGCAAGTAACTTTAGCCATCTGCGCCCACCATCTTCTCACAAGCTTATTTTAGTGTAAATATAGCATTGTATGAAAGTGATAATGAGAAATATACAAGTAGTACATTTGACAAAAGGATTTAGTAAATCACATTCAAAAGAAGGAAGACATTTTGAGCTTTTGTGAAATTCATGGAGTAGAGGAAATGGAAGGACAGAACTACTTCTGTGATTGACTTGCAACTAGAAAGTCTGGTGTCCTCACTGATAATTCCTGATGGGTGTGAATGATGGACAACTGCTCCCCACTCCATCCTTTCCCAGATTAGCATGGAAGTTCATTTAGTTGCTTTAGCAAAGCATGTGGGAGAAAGGAGAATGTGCTGATTGGCCAACACAAGAATTTTGTGGGTGGTCTGAATGATAACAGGTCAGGTTTGTAGACAATGCAAATACACTGTGGTGTTCAATCGATTACTGAGGAGCTGGTAATGTCTCTGATTATGCTGTCCATGGTCCTGTTGACATTTAGTGGGGAGCTGAGGTTCTTTGTCTCCCCGACTCCAAATAGTCTCAGGCGAATTTAACTCTACCTTATAAATGTGAGTTGTTTACTGGAGCTCAGGTGTTCCCCAGGTGAAGTCGGCCTATACCCAAGAGGGGTAGAGAAAGAGAGAGAGAGAGAGAAAGATGCAAGAATGGATTCTGCCAATCTGCTTGCACAATTTATTGCGAGAGGTGGGAGGGTATTATCTCTGGTGAGGTACAGGCTGCAACACTGTGCAATAAATTGCCTTATTGAGGTATTTCAGAGGTAAAATAGATGTAGAAGTTTTCTGTGATTGGACAACTGAATGTCATTTCACTCCTTTTTCTTTTATTTTTCTTCATTTAATTGGATAATGAAAATCCAGTTGTATTTGGTGGTAAATATGTACTTTGATAATAAAGTTATTTTGACATTCAGTTTACTTCGGATACTGGGAAATATTTTTGTGACATTTGATATTAGATCACATAACTCCATCAGCCCTGTTTAAAAGGTCTCTCCTGGAGTGAGTTTGCATAATCATTTAGACATTAATTGTGTTTTCTTTGTCATAGTGGAATATTTAATGTTTTGTCTGTTTCTTGAATTATATGGTGATACAGTTAATGACAATGGAATATCAATAAAGTTGGGCTTGTCTGATCAATATCTTATTGTGTATCATTTTGTTGGTAAGTTCTTGTATTGTAGCAGTGACGACAGTTAAAGTCAATTTAACAATCAATCAGATCCAGTCATTACCTACAAATGGGACTTTTTCACAACCTAAGATCTCCTGGATCTCTGGATCTCTTTTGCCAGAGAACTGTGGACGTGACCATCAAATACAGTCAGTGGCCACTGTATCAGGCAGAGGAGGCCCCTGCTGGCCACTGAGTGTGTGTTCACGTTTGTCTGTTGCAGTAGCTCATCCACTTTAAGGCTCGATGTGTAGTGTGTCGAGATGCTCCTCTGCACACCACGGTCATGACACATGGTTATCTGAGTTACTATCGCTTTCCTGTCAGCTTGAACTATTCTCATCTAATCTCTCTCATTAACCAACTATTTTTGTCCACGAAACTGCGGCACACTGGGTGTTTTGTTGTTTTTCACACTATTCTCTGTAAACTCTGGAGAAGGTTGTGCATGAAAATCCCAGGTGATCAACGGTTTCTGAAATGCTCAAACCAACGCGTATGGCATCAGTAATCATTCCAACATCAAAGTCACCCTGATCACATTTTGTCCCCATTCTGAATAACAAGTGAACCTCTTGACCATGCCTGCATGCTTCAATGCATTGAGTTGCTGCCAGATGATTGGCTGATCTGATACTTGCATTTACATTCTCTTGTCGAGGTGTACCTCGTGAAGTGGCCGCTGAGTATATATTCAAGGCTCAGATGGATTTTGGCTTCAGGGTGGAGAGTTAGGGGCTGAGGATAAAATCAGATCAATCATCAGGTTTGAGGAGCCAAATACCCAACTCTGTCCAGCAAGGCACTGTCATAATTCAAAAAAACAAGAGCAGGTTATTATCACATGCGTACATCAAGAAATCTGTTGTTTTGTGGCAGCAGTACCATGCAATACATAATTAAAAATTATGATCAGTTGTAAAAAAATGCTAAATTGAAATAGTGAGTTAGTGTTCAAGAATTCATGGACCAATCAGTAATCTGATGGTGGAGCGGAAGAAACTACTCCTTAAAGTTTGATTGCGCATCTTCGGGCTCCAGCACCTGCACCCTGATGGTGGTAATGGGCAGAGAGCATGTCCTGGATAATGAGGGTTCTCGATGATGGATGCTGATGATCCTCATGATCCCTCTGATCTTCCACACTTCCAAAAGTCTTACCATTAATACTATATTCTGCCATCATATTTGACCTACCAAAATGAACCACTTCACACCTGATACTGTGGCCACTGACTGTATTTGATGAGTTGAACTCCATCTGCCACTTCTCAGCCCAGTTTTGCATCCTATCAATGGCCCGCTGTAACCTCTGACAGCCCTCCACCCTATCATCAACACCTCCAACTTTTGTGTCATCAACAAACTTACTAACACATCCCTCCACTTCCTCATCCAGGTCATTTATAAAAATCACGAAGAGTAAGGGTGCCAGAACAAATCTTGAGGCAAACCACTGGTCACTGAACTCCATGCAGAATATGACCTGTTTACAACCACTCTTTGCCTTCTGTGGGCAAGCCAGTTCTGGATCCACAAAAGAATGTCCCCTTAGGTCCCATAGCTCCTTACTTTCTCAATAAGCCTTGCATGGGGTACCTCACCAAATGCCTTGCTGAAATCCATACTCAGTCACTGCTCAGACCTACCAGATTGCCTGCAAGCTGTGCACGATGCCTGGCCATCTCTGTGACTGAACAAGGGTCTGACCCTCGAGCTGTAACATTGTGTAAATGTGATGTTGAGAAATATATAAGTACCTGTAGTACATTTGACTAAAGGATTGACTAAATCCACAGTCGAGAAGAAAAATGTTTTGCGCTTTCGTGAATGTCATGGAGTTGGGGAAATGGAAGGACAGAATTAATTCTGTGATGGACTTGCAACTAGGAAGTCCAGTGTCCCCACTGATAATTCCTGATGGGTGTGAACGATGGACAACTGCTCCCCACTCCATCCTTTCCCAGATTAGCATGGAAGACCATTTAGTTGCTTTGGCCAAGCATGTGGGAGAAAGGAGAATGTGCTGATTGGCCAACACAAGAATGCTGTGGGTGGTCTGAATGATAACAGATCAAGTTTGTAGACAATGCAAATACACTGTGGTGTACAATCGATTACTGAGGAGCTGGTAATGTCTATGTTTATGCTTACCATGGCCCTGCTGACATTTAATGGAGAGCTGAAGTTATTTTGACTCCCCTTCCCCCACTTCAAATGGTCTCAGGTGAATTTAACTCTACTGTATAAATGTGAGTTGTTTACTGGAGCTCAGGTGTTCCCCAGGTGAAGCCGGCCCATGCCCAAGGGGTGGTTGGGGGTGGGGGAGAGAGGGAGTGAAAGAGAGAGAGAAAGAAATATTTTTGCAAGAATGGATTCTGCCACTCTGCACAAGTTATTGTGGGAAGTGGGAGAGTATTATCTCTGGTGGGGCACAGGCTGCAACACTGTGTAATAAATTGCCTATTTGGGGTATTTCAGGGTAGTATGAATGTACAAGTGTTCTGTGATTGGACAACTGAATGTCATTTCACTCCTTATAGTTTTTTTCTTCATTTCAAGATTCACTTTCTTGCAGGCATTCACAGTAAAGATAAAGAAACACAATAGATTCAATGAACACCTGCAGAGAACGAAGCCTGTCAAACAACCGGTGTGAAACAGACAAGTACTGTAACTACAAAAAAAAATAAAACAGTAATAGTAAATATCGAGAACATGAGTAACAGTCTTTGAAAAGTGATATATAGGTCTTGGAATCAGTTCAGTGTTCGGGTGAGGGAAGTTATCCGACACTGAGCTGAACCCACAACCTGTGGACTCACTTTACGGGGTCTTTGCATGATAATGACTCTCGTAAGAATGACATATAGGTACTTTGAATATAAATTCACTTTGGATTTTGGGGAATATTTTTGCGACATCTGACTTTGGATCATACAGCTTTATCAGCCCTGATTAAGATGTGTCTCCTGGAGTTTATATGATCGCTGGAAAAATGTACCTTCAGTAGGGTTTCATGCTGAAATGTCGACTGTACTTTTTCCATAGATGTTGCCTGGCCCGCTGGGTTCCTCCAGCATTTTGTGTAGTTTGCTCGTATTTTCAGTATCAGCAGACTTTCTCTTCTTTGCCTACCCTTTATTTGGGTTTTCTTTTTCAAATATTTAATGTTTTGCCTTTTTCTTGAATCTTAGAAAATTTCATTAACAACTGTGGAATAGCAATATATTTGGGTTAAATCTGATCAATATCTTATTGTGTGTAACTTTGTTGGTACAGTTCTTGTGTTGTAGCAGTGACGACAGTGTTGGTTAACACAACCAGTCAGATGAAGTGAATTACTACTAAAGACGGTGAACAGGACTGTTTCACCCTCTGAGGTTCCGGGGTGTCTGGAATGTTTTCCCTGGAGACCTGAGGGATTGGCCATTCGGTAGGTTCAAGGCTCAGATGGATTTGGCCTCAGGGTGAAGAGTGAAGGGACTGAGGCCAAAATTGGATCAATCATGAGGTTTGAGGGTCCAAATGGCCTTCTCCTGTTCTAATTACTACTGATCACAATCCAACAAGGAACTGTCATCATTCAAGGAAACACTCAAGCGTATTCTCTTGCAAACATCATGAATGTTGTTGCTTTGTGACAGCAGTACTGTGTAACATGGTTCTCATGACGACGTGCTGTGCTCCCAGTCATGTGACAGGCCTGTCTGTGAATGGGATAGTATTGGCATGCCTCGTGCTATTACCAGTGGCTCCTCCCCTCTGGGTTAAACAGATGACATCCATACCATGAGTGAAAGCATACTGCTGTATTGTGTGGCACTGATACACACTCAAAGCTTTTCACAGACATCCCACCCTACCAGTTCCTGGAGGCTCCCGCATATTGATAGCGACTCCCTGATGCCCGCAAGTTATATATAACATCCCGGAAATCAAATTTTTTTTGTAAGTGACAGGAAGAGGAAAAGCGAGAGTGAGAGGGAGCATCCTGATTGGTCTCTCTTTGTGCTAAGTAGACCTATCAGTTTTCTCTGTGGGCGGGCTTTACAGTCAACCTCTCTCTCTCTTTCATTGTCCATCAGTTCAGTTTAGTGTCCTGCAGCGCCATAGCGGAGTGTTCCAGAAAAAGAAAATATAAAACGTACTTCACCCCAGACTACACTAAAGTGTACCCCTGCCTAATAGGGGTCAAAAATAATGAGAGTGTTGCTCGCTGCACTGTTTGCAACAGTGACTTTTCTATTGCCCATGGTGGGTTAAATGACTGTAAAAGACATGTTGAGGTGAGTTTAACAGGTGTTGTTCATTCATTAGCATAGCTAACGTTATTTAAACTAGCTGGCTCGCTGCTAAGGAGCTACTCTATTGATGCCCTACGTGATGAGGCCAAACTCCCTGCAGACTTGCTTAAAGTTGTAATGGAATAAAAAATGACTCCATGAAAATATATCATAAGTACATATTTTAATGTCATATTTTCTGTATATCCCAAAACTTGGTTTACAGTTTAGACAAAATCACTAAACAAAGTATTAAATACACCCTTGGAGGTCGACCGGTGGGGGGGGGGGGGAGTGTGTCACCTCCCTGAAATGAGTTCTTGCAGGGTGGGATGTCTGTTTTCATTAACAGATACTGAAGGCCAGAAGATTGTACCGGCTTCAGAGTGTCACACCTATTAGCCTGGAGATGGGTACTGGTGAGATTGAACTGACGAAAGCATTGCCTTGAGTCTCGGTGGGAAGGCCCATTTGAAGTACAGCTGACTCGGTACATTGCTTGAAGTCTCCTTCAAGGTCCGAGGGAATACACTGTCTGGTCCTGGGGATTCATCTACTCTGATTTGCCTCAAGATAGCAAGCACCTCCTTCTCTTCAATCTGTGTCAGTACCATGACCCCACTACTTGTTTGTTGTATTTCCATTGACTCTATGTCAGTTTTCTTTGTAAATACAGGCACAAAAAACCCATTTAAGTTCTCCCCCATTTCTTTTGGTTCCATACATAGCAGACCATGCTGATCTTCAAGAGGACTAATTTTATCCCTTACTATTCTTTTGCTCTTAATCTACCTGTAGAAGCTCTTTGGATTATCCTTCACCTTGACTGCCAAAGCAACCTCATGTCTTGTTTAAGCCCTTCTGCTTTCTTTCTTAAGTATTTTTTGCACTTTTTATACTCCTCGAGCACCTTATTTGCTCCCTGTTTCCTATACATGTCATACATCTCTCTCTTCTTCTTTATCAGAGTTCCGATATCCCTTGAGAACCAAGGTTCCTTATTCTTATTCACTTTGCCTTTAATCCTGATAGGAACATACAAACTCTGCATCTCAATTTCTCCTTTGAAGCCCTCCCACTTACCAATCACATCCTTACCAGAGAACAACCTGTCCCAATCCACGCTTTTTAGATCCTTTCTCATATCTTCAAATTTGGCCTTTTTCCAGTTTAGAACCTCAACCCGAGGACCAGATCTATCTTTATCCATGATCAAGTTGAAACTAATGGTGCTAGGATCACTGGAACAGAAGTGTTCCCCTACACACACTTTCATCACCTGCTCTAACTCATTTCCTAATAGGAGGACTGATATTGCATCTTCTCTAGGTGGTGCCTCCATATATTGATTTAGAAAACTTTCCTGAATACATTTTACAAACTCTAACCCATCTAGACCTTTAACAGTATGGGAGTCCCAATCAATACGTGGAAAATTAAAATCCCCTACTATCACAACTTTATGTTTCCTGCAGTTGTCTGCTATCTCTCTGCAGATTTGCTCCTCCAATTCTCACTGACTATTGGGTGGTCTATAATACAACCCCATTAATGTGGTCATACCTTTCCTGTTTCTCAGCTCCACACATATGGCTTCGGTAGACAAGCCCTCTAATCTATCCAGCCTGAGCACTGCTGTAACATTTTCCCTGACTAGCAATGCCACCACCCACCCCCCCCCCCACCCTTCATCCCTTTGTCTCTATCACGTCTGAAACATTGGAACCCTGGAATATTAAGCTGCCAGTCCTGCCCCTCCTGTAGCCAAGTTTCACTGATGGCTATAATGCCGTAATTCCATGTGTCAATCCATGCCCGCAGCTCGTCAGCCTTCTCCACAATACTCCTCGCATTGAAATAGACACACCTGAGAAGATTATTACCACCACACACAACTCTTCTATTTGTGACTTTGCATGAACCTTTAACATCATTTATTTTCACCCCCACTCCACTATCTGCTCTGGCATTCTGGTTCCCATCCCCCTGCAAATCTAGTTTAAACCCCCCCCCCCACCACCCCAATAGCACTAACAAACCTCCCTGCAAGGATATTGGTCCCCTTGTAGTTCAGGTGTAACGCGTCTCTTGTACAGGTCCCACCTGCCCCGGAAGAGGTCCCAAAGATCCTGAAATCTGAAACCCTGCCCCCTACACCAGTTCCTCAGCCACGTGTTCATCCTCCAGAGCATCCTGTTCTTACCCTCACTGGCACGTGGCACAGGTAGCAATCCTGAGATCACCACCCTCGAGGTCCTGCTTTTTAACTTCCTACCAAGCTCCCTATACGCACTCTTCAAGACCTCCTCACTCTTTCTTCCTACGTCATCGGTACTGATGTGTACCATGACATCTGGCTGATCACCCTCCCACTTCAGAATGCTGTGCACGTGATCAGAGACATCCCTGACCCTGGCACCCAGGAGGCAACAAACCATCCGGGAGTCTCTGTCGTGACCACAGATTACCTCTAACTATCGAGTCACCTATCACTACCGCTCTCCTCTTCTTCCCCCCTCCCTTCTGCACTGCAGAACCAGACTCAGTGCCAGAGATCTGGCTGCCACAGCTTGTCCCTGGTAATTCTTTCCCCCCCCAACAGTATCCAAATCAGTATACTTGTTGTTGAGGGGAATGGCCACCTGCTCCGCCTACCCTTACCCCTTCCCTCGCCAAACGGTAACCCAATTACCTGCGCCCTGCTCCTTTGGCGTAACTACCTCCCTGAAACTACTATCTATAAACTCCCCATTCTCCCGAATGTTCCGAACGTCATCCAGCTCCTGCTCCAGTTCCCTAACATGGTTTGTTAGGAGCTGGAGCTGGATGCACTTCTAGCAGTGTAAAAAAAAGTGTGAGTTTAGTGTATTCCGTGCCACTGTATCATGACACTAACACACTTCTCAGTTTAGTTTTCACAAATTTATGTGTCACCATCTAACCAGTGGACGTTGTGGGTGTGCTTTCAAGGGCTCCATACACTGAGAAGGTGGGTAGCAGGGTAGTAATTTCAGGACTGCTGCCTGTGCCATGCTGCAGTGAGGGTGGAAACAGGACAATTTGGCAGATAAATGTGTGACTGAGAAGCTGGTGCAGGGAGCCGGGCTTCAGATTCATGGATAATCGGGATCTCTTCTGGGGGAGAAATGATCTGTTCAAAAGTGACGCATTGCACCTGAACCTGAGGAAGACCAATATTCTCACGAGTAGCTTTGTTAGAGCTGTTGGGGAGGGTTTAAATGAACTTGGCGAGGGGTGGGAACCGGAGTGAAGGGACTCAGGATAGAACGGATGGTAAAAAAGTAAAGATAGCGTGCAGTCAGATTGTCAGGAAGGGCAGGCAGGAGGTGGGACTTAGTTGCAGCCAACAGGCTGAGTATCAAATCAGAAGAGATGCAGAATCAGAAAGGATAGCAATTATGGTACTCAAGGTATTGTATCTAAATCACGCAGTATAAGAAATAAGGTGGATGATCTTGTTGCACTATTACAGATTGCCAGGTATGATGTTGTGGCCGTCACTGAATCATGGTTGATAGATGGTTGTGGTTGGGAGCTGAATGTCCAAGGTTACACGTTATATCAGAGGGATAGGAAGGTAGGCAGAGGGGGTGGTGTGGCTCTACTGGTCAACAATGACATCAAATCGGTAGAAAGATGTGATATATGATCGGAAGATGTTGAATCCTTGTGGGTTGAGTTAAGGAACTGCAAGGGTAAAAAGACGTTGATGGTGGTTATATACAGGCCTCCCAACAGTGGCTGGGAGGTGGACCACAGGTTACAACAGGTAATAGAAAAGGCCAGTCAAAAGGGCAATGTTGTGGCAGTCATGGGAGATTTTAACATGCAGGTCGATTGGGAAAATTAGGTTGGTAATGGATCTCAAGAGAGTGAGTTTCTCAAATGCATAAGAGTTGGCTTTTCAGAGCAGTTTGTCGATGAGCCTACGAGGGGATCAGCTATACTGGATTGGGTGTTATATAATGAACCGGAGGCAAATAGGGAGCTTAAGGGAGAAGAACCTTTAGGAACCAGTGATCACAGTATGATTGAGTTCCTCTTGAAATCTGATAGAGAGAAAGTGAAGTCTGATGCAGCATTATTTCAGTGCAGTGAGGGAAATTACAGTGGTATGAGAGAGGAGTTGGCCACAGTAAATTAGAATCAGCTGCTGACAGGGATGTCAGCAGAGCAGCAATGGTGTGTGTTTCTGGGAAAAATGAGGAAGGTACAAGACATATGTATTCCAAAAATGAAGAAATAATCACGTGGTAAAGTAGAAAAACCATGGCTGACAAGGGAAGTCAAAGCTATTGTAAAAGCAAAAGAAAGGGCATACAACAAAGCAAAAATTAGCAGGAAGATAGAGGACTGGGAAATTTTTAAAAACCCACAGACAGCAACTAAAAATCATTAGATGAATGATTTATAGATGAAGTATAAAAGCAAACTAGCCAATATTATTATTAAAGTGTACAGTAAAAGTTTTTTAAGTCTGTTAAAAATAAAAGAGAATTGAGAGTGGATATAGGACCGTTAGATTATGAGGCAGGAGAAATAATAATGGGGGACAAGGAGATGGCTGATAAACTAAACGAGTATTTTGCATCAGTCTTCACTCTGGAATACACTATCAGTATGTCTGACGTTGTAGTGTGTGAAGGAAAAGAAGTGGATGCAGTTACTGTTACAAGAGAGAAGGTGCTCAAAAAGCTGAAAGACTTGAAGGTACATAAGTCACCCGGAGCAGATGAACTGCTCCCTAGGGTTCCAAAAGTGTTAAAGATTGTCGTGGGAATAGAAATGATCTTTCACATTTAAAGATGTCTTGTAGGGCATTGTGTATCCCCCTCCAATAGTTTTTGATAACAAGGCAGTCCCAAAAAATATGATAATGATTTGCATTTTGATTTCCACAATTTCTCCAGCAAACAGGGAGGTTACTATCATAATGGGATTACTGAGAGGGTGTAAGGCCTTAGAGAGTAAGACCATATATTTTGGATATATACCTCAAGAATGGTTGAAAAGAGATAAATATTTAATGAATATACTGTTGGTGGCTGGTAAAAAGACTCTTACCAGGAAATGGTTATCACAGGAGAGCCCAACTTTAAATGCATGGATGGAAATTACAATGGACATTTACAAAATGGAGAAGATAACAGCATCTGTTAATCATAAGCTGGAACAATTTGATTCATACTGGGAAAATTATTTAACTACATAATGCCTCATAGGCCTGATTTTATTCTCACAAATCAATGAATATGTTGTAAAAAAAAGATCACTCTCTACTTGTACATAGTTTTTTCCTTTTTCTTGTTTTTTCTTTCCACCCTTTTCTATAAGTGTATACCTCAGATAAATACTTTGTGGACATTTGTGATATATATGATTATATGATATATATGTACAATGTCTGAAATACATCTTATGGAAATGTTTGTTTGATGATGAACAATAAAAAAATAAACTACAAAAAAAAGGAAATGATCTTTCAAAAATCATTGGACTCTGGCATGGTGCTGGAATATTGTGAATGTCACTCCACTCTTTAAGAAAGGAGGGAGGCAGCAAAAAGAAGATTGTAGACCAGTTAGCCTGACCTCAGTGGTTGGGAAGATGTTGGAGTCAATTGTTAAGAATGAGGTGATGGAATAGTTGGTGACGCAGGGCAAGATGGTCAGCATGGTTTCCTTCAGGAAAAATCCTGCCTGATGAATCTAGAGAACCTCACACACCTGCAGCAGGCGAATGAAAGGCTTATCATAGGAGGGACGTTTGATGGCTCTAGGACTGTACTCGCTGGAATTCAGAAGGATGAGTGGGGATCTCATTGAAACCTTTCAAATACTGAAAAGCCTAGACAGAGGAGATATGGAAAGGATGTTTCCAATGGTGGGAGAGTCCAGGACACGAGGGCATAGCCTCAGGATAGAGGGGAGCCCTTTCAAAACAGAGATCTGGAGAAATTTCTTTAGCCAAAGGGGTGGTGTATTTGTGGAATTTGTTGCACATGCAGCTGTGGAGGCCGGGTCGTCGGGTGTATTTAGGGCAAAGATTAGTAGGTTTTTGATTGGACATGGCATCAAAGGTTATGGGGAAAGACCGGGAACTGGGGTTGAAGAGGAGATTAAAAACAACTGGATCAGCCACAATTGAATGGTGGAGCAGACTCGATAGGTCAGATGGCCTAATTCTGCTCCTAAGTCTTATGGTCTTACAGTCTTTGGGTTGCCATTGAATATATCCCAGAAATGTACAGAGCTTGATTCTGTTTTCTACTTTGATACCCAGACCAGAGCTGTGAAAGGAGTAGAAGACCACACTGTGCACAGAAATGCCTTTTGCCAATGCAAATGCTTTGAAGGATGGTATCAACCTTCCTAGAAGGCTTTGTGTTAATCGCCAGCGCTGAACTTGAGGATCAGAGCAAAGTCTGGTATTGAAACCGCATGGACTGGGACTGGATTTAGATAACAATGTGTAATATTGATATCACTGTATGATCAGCCATGATCACAGTGAATGGCGGTGCTAGCTAGTAGGGCCGAATGGCCTACTCCTGCAACTACTGTCCATTGTCTATTGTCTCTCCAAACCTCATTAATTGTACTTATGCCCTTCCTTCTAAAATGGGACCTTTGGCGTGAACCAACAGGGCCACCATTGCATTGAATGTTGACCCCAGGAAGGGGAAGCCAAGGGAATATACTCCAGCCGTCATCGAGTGTCAGCAGTAAACAGCTTCAAGTTCCTGGGTGTCAAAGTGTCAGCATCTCATACCATCAAAACGGTCCAAATTATGAGGGCAAATACAAGCAGGCTTTTTCCATTGAAGTTGGGTGAGACTACAACTAGAAGTCATGGGTTAAGGGTGAAAGGTGAAAAGTTTAAGGGAAACATCGGGGAAACTTCTACACTCAGAGAAGTGTGAGACTGTGGAACAAGCTGCCAGCGTAAGTAATGCACACGAGCTCGATTTCAACGTTTAAGCGAAGTCTGTTAGGTCCATGGATGGTAGGGGTATGGAGGGCCATGGTCTTGGTGAGGTGAATGGGAGCAGGGTGTTTAAGTGTTTCGGCACGGACTAGATGGACCGAAAGGCCTCTTTCTGCCTGTACTTTTCGATGACGAAGTGATGGGGAAGAGGGCGTCAATCACGGGCAGGTGCAGGTGCAGTCTGTGCGATGTTTTGTTCGCTCAGAGGAGCGAGATGAGCAGCGGCAGCGGCGGCGGAAAGCGGCGGTCCCGCAGCTCTGGCAGAGAGGACGCGGGCTGTGGGAGCTCAAAGCGCATAGCCTTTCCGTCCAGTTATCTAGAATGGGACGTGGACGATGTCTGCAGATTCCTGCGGGAACAAGGCTTGGGAGAGTTCGAGGAGTTGTTCAGAGGCAAGTATGGAATCAGAGAAACGTCCAAAACCTTTCCTCCTGCGCTCATTTGATCAGTGACACCCGAGATTCTGCAGATACTGGAAATCCAGAGCATCAGATACCAAATTCTGCGGTGACTCCTTAGGTCAGCAGCATCTGTAAATTGGAATAAACAGTCGACGTTTCGATGGGGCAGAGGAGAAGGTCGGGAGGGGGAAGGAGTACAAGATGGCAGGTGAGGGGGAAGGTGGGCGGGTGGAGGAGTGGGACATGAAGTAAGAGGCTGGGAGGCGGTGATGGGGGACAAGGTAAAGAGTGAAAAAAGAGGAATGTGATTGGAGAGGACAGTGGACCATGGGAACAAGGGAAAGAGGAGGCGAACGGGGGGGGGGGAGTTGATGGGCAGGTGAGCAGGAGAGAAGAGATGAAAGTTGAACTAGAATGGGGAATGGAGAAGGGGTAAAGGGTGAGAATGGGAAATTATCCGAAGTTAGAGAAATCGATGTTCATGCCAACCTAGAAAGTATTTTAGAAGAATAGAGATCCCCTGTCAATTAGGGGCATCAGGGAGACAAGACCTTTGAATATAATTTGACAGAGAAATTTAAGCTTTCCATAAGTAAATTCTCAACCCTAGTATCAGCATTCCCGAACTCGGCAGAAAAGCATGCACCATTCCTCCGTTAATGATGCCGAATTAGCCACAACGACTGCGGGATGAACAAGCTTCTGCCTGGCTCGCTGGGGAACACCTGCCTCACAACTTTGACACCGAGAAATTGAGTTGATGAAGGAACATGTGGTGTTTACTGTTCACCTCAGTCTTTCCCTACGGATTTCCTCAGAACTGTTCAGCTACCCGCCAAGCACAGGAAGACTGGCGGCATCTCCAAGATCAGCTCCGTTTCTTGGTGTTAAACAAGTGGGGCTATTGTTCCCCAGGGACACAGACAGAAAATCATAAACACGAGAGATGGTGCAGATGCTGGAAATTCAGAAAGACACAAACTGCTGGAGAAACTCGGCAGGTCAGGTACCATCTGTGGAAATGGATAAACAATTGATGTTTCGGACCGAGGCCCCTCTTCAGGGCTGCAAAGGGAGGAGGAAGCCGCCAGCAAGAGGGCAAAGAGGGACAGTTCAGAAGGTGATAGGTGAAGTCAGGTGAGTGGAATAGGCAGGTTTGCTCGGCAAGCAGCCGTTCCGGGTACACGTGTAATTTCTTCCCAAGTTGTCTGAAAAAACTGAACTTGTGTTCTATTAGTAACATACTGAATGTACTCAGTTTGCTGTGAACTGCGTGTCCGGCATCACTGGGAGGGAGACGGTGCGTGCTTTGCTGCCGGGTGTGGGTACGGAGATGTTAGGGTTGCGAATTTTGTTGACAGAAAGCTTCAATTCTGCTCCGTGTGTTCCGTGCTGCTCCTGATGGACGGGGTGCTGGTAGTCACCGTGTAGGCTTTGTGGTCCGAGAGAAGGAATGATTCTCACTGAATTCTGCTTTTGCTTCTCGGTATACACTCAACAGATGCAGAAATATCCGGCGCTACCCTGGCACATCTAACGATGAATAAATTGGAAAGCATGGGCGTGAGGTAAGCTTAACCCGAGTCAGTGAGGGGAGTGGAAGTAGGCGGGACTGAAATGACTAGAGGAGTGAGGCATCGGAACAGAGGCAGCCATGACTATTTCTCTTGGGTGTGGGGCACCGGGTAGAAAGATGGAGTCCTCATCTCTGTTTGTCTCCACTTGAATGTTCACGGGTCGCATATTCACTGATCCACCTGTCGAATGGTGAAGGGCCTTGATAGAATGGATGTGGTGAGGCTGTTTCCTGTGGTGGGAGAGTCGACAACCAGAGGAGACAGCCTCAGAAAAGAGGGACGTCCTTTGAGAACGGAGATTAGGAATTTGTTCAGCCAGAGAGTGGCAAATCTGTGGAATTAGTTGCAACAGACAGCTGTGGAGGCCAAGTCTTTATCAGGCCATGAGATATAGGAGCAAAAGTAGGCCATTTGGCCCATCGAGTCTGCTCCACCATTCAATCATGGGCTGATCCAATTCTTCCAGTCATTCCCACTCCCCTGCCCTTTGATGCCCTGGCTAATCAAGAACTTATCTATCTCTGTCTTAAATGTGCCCAATGACTTGACCTCCACAGCTGCTCATGGCAAAAATATTCCACAGATTTACCACCCTCTGACTAAAGAAATTTCTCCGCATCTCTGTTCTAAATGGACATGCTTTAATTCTGAATTCATGCCCTCTTGTCCTAGACTTCCCTACCATGGGAAATAACTTTGCCATATCTAACTAATCAAGCCTTTTAACATTCAGAACGTTTCTGTGAGATCCCCCGCCCCCCCTCCCACATTCTCCTCAACTCCAGTGAATACAGCCCAAGAGCTGCCAGACCTTCCTCATACAGTAACCCTTTCATTCCTGGAATCGTTCTCGTGAATCTTCTCTGAACCCTCTCCAATGTCAGTATATACTTTCTAATACTTTAGCAGCACAAAACTACACATAATACTCCCAAGTGTGGTCTCACAATTTCCTTATAGAGCCTGAACATCATATCCCTCCTCCTATATTCTATACCTCTAGAAATGAATGCCAACATTGCATTCACCTTCTTCACCACTGACTCAGCCTGGAGGTTAACCTTTAGGGTATCGAGCACAAGGACTCCCAAGTCCCTCTGCATCTCTATTTTGAATTCTCTTTCCATCTAAATAACTGCCTGCCCATCTATTTCTTCCACCAAAGTGCATGACCATAAACTTTCCAACATTGTATTTCATTTGCCACTTCTTTGCCTATTCCCCTAAACTATCTAAGTCTCTCTGCAGGCTCTCCATTTAGAAACATAGAAAACCTATAGCACAATACAGGCCCTTCGGCCCACATTGCTGTGCTGAACATGTACTTACTTTAGAAATTACCAAGGTTACCCATGGCCCTCTATTTATCTAAGCTCTATGTTTCATCAACACTACCCACTCCTCCACCAATCTTTGTATCATTGGCAAATTTAGCCACAGATCCATTAATCCCATTGTCCAGATCAGGGGTCGGCAACCTTTAACACTGAAAGAGCCATTTGGACCCGTTTCCCACAGAAAAGAAAACACTGGGAGCCACAAAACCCGTTTGACATTTAAAATGAAATAACACTGCATACAACGTTTTTTTTTTACTTTATGCTATGTATAAACAAACTATAATGTGTTGCATTTATGAAATTGATTAACTCCTGCAGAGAAAACAAAATTACATTTCTGCATGCAACAAAAACATTTTGAACTCCGAAAAAAAGACGTTGGGTTGAAGGTTACTTTTAAGTAAAATACTCAATGTCTATTTGAGTCCTTCTTGTATTTATGAAAAACGCCAAACTTAAATTGTCCGCCAGCAGCAAACCAAAAATAACGTCAGCCAGCTGTCAACCTGAAAAATAAAAGGACTATTTCACTGAACAATGAAAAAATATGAATATATGTAAAATAATAGGCAATTAAAATATTTATCATACTTGGTTAATGGGATTTCTCCTCCTGGACCTCAGCGCACAGCGTCTGCACATCAGGGCTGTATGACGTCACCTTCATCTTTACACAGGATCGCAAGCTGTCATCTGTGAGGCGTGCACGATGTTTGTTTGTATAAAGTTCATGTTGGAGAACACCTGCTCACATACATATGTGGATCCAAAGATCAACAGGACTCCAAGCGCATACTTTTTAATGTTTACATAAATGTCAGGGATAGCATTCCATGTTTTGAACACAAGTTTGTCCGGTTCGGGGAGGTTTTCAATATCACTCCATTTGTGATTCTGAGCAAGAACGGCCTTCTGACGGGCAACATCTTCAAGGTCTGCTGTCAAGCGTCTAAACTTGGACACCCATATGTCTTTGTCGGCTATGTCGGCCAGTTCCATCTCAAGATCAGGTTGACTCACACCTGCCAATGCAGTCGTATTCAGTAGGGATGGATCGATGCTTAGGGGAGTGACCAGGAAGGATAATGTGTTTTTTTTTCCTCTCTGAACTCGCAGAAGTGTTTCCCAAACGATGTTTGCATTGCGATGATTGCTGAATGTAAATACTCCGAATTTATCATGTCATGAGCTTGTTTGAACTCTCTCAAATTGGGGAAGTGAGACAATGTGCCTTTCTGTAAATCTCTGGCAAGCACTGTCAACTTGCGCTCGAATGCCAAAACATCCTCCAACATGTGCAGGGCTGTGCGTCCTTTCCCCTGAAGAGCTGTGTTCAGCGTGTTCAGGTGTGCTGGCATGTCTACCATGAAGTGTAGCTTTTCCAGCCACTCTGGCTGTTCCAGCTCAGGAAAGATGAGACCTTTGCTGCCCAGGAAAGTTTTCACTTCTTCCAGACACGCGACAAAGCGTTTCAGCACTTCACCTCTTGACAGCCACCGGACTTTGTTGTGCAGCAGGAGATCAGAATATGCGCTTTCCAGCTCGTCCAGTAACAAACGGAATTGACGGTGATTTAAACTTTTTGCCATTATTTTATTGACAATCTGAATGACAACATCCATTACTACTGTGCATTCTGGAGGAAATGTTTGAGCGCACAGTGCCTCTTGGTGCAAGATGCAGTGAAAAGTCAGCAGTTTTCTGTCCAGCGACTTCTGCAGTAAAGCCACAAATCCCTTGTGCGCTCCTGTCATACTTGGTGCCCCATCAGTAGCTACTGACACCAGGTGGATGGTCTTTATTCCTTTGGCTCTTAAACAATTCAAGACAGCCTCACAGATATTTGGCCCCCATGTTTGGCCTTTTAGAGGTATCAACTCAATCATTTCTTCCTGTGGCCCGGCAGAGTTTACATACCGGCAGAACAGCACTATTTGTTCAATATCACCTTTGCCTTTAGACTTGTCACAGGCAATCGAGTAGGCCACAGCAGAATTGATGTCTTTAATTTGCTATCTTGTGATGTCTTCTGCCATTTTTATGGTTCTGTCTTTGACAGTCTTTGCAGAGAGGGGCATATCCCTGATTTTCTGCACAATTTCACTCTTGTTTTTAAAGTCCGTGAATAGATGTTCTGAAATCTTAATGAAAGATTCTTTTATATATTCACCATCTGTAAACTGCTTCCTGTGCCTGACTATTTCCTGAGCGGCAACAAAACGAGCATATGTAGTTGATTTTCCAGACTTCATCCACTTCTTGAAATGATTTTTGCTCAGATCGACCTTCTGCATCAGTTCCGAAACAGCTTTTTTTCTCTCATCTCCAACCGGATATTTTTGATCAAAGGCTGCGTGTTTATTCTGGAAATGTCTTGTGACTTTTGACTTTTTGTTGTTTGCTAGTTTCTCATTGCATATTAAGCACACCGGTAAACCAGTCTCGTCAACAGTGAAAGCAAATGAATCTGTCCACGTATCGTTAAACGTTCTGTTTTCTTCAGTCACTTTTCTTTTTTTAGAATTCTCCATAGTTGGCCTACCTTGGATCGAAAGATTAAAGAAATTGCGCACTGGCGGGTGTCAGGCATTGGCAGTGGTGACGTATATTAATAGCGACAAAAAACATGTTTTATTTAGATTGTACAAGATCACCATAATCTTCAAATTTAGAATTACATTTCAAAAACTAACAGATTAACATAAAATACATTTTAATTAAATACTCATCATTTATTTTCCAAAGCCACAGGGAGCCGCAGCACAGAGATGAAAGAGTCGATGCGGCTCCGGAGCCGCGGGTTGCCGACCCCTGGTCCAGATCATTGACATACATTGTAAAAGGCAGTGGTCCCGACACCAACCCCTGTGGAACTCCACTGGTAACCGGCAGCCAGGATCCCTTTATACCCACTTCCTGTTTTCTGCTGATCAGCCAATGCTCCACCCATACAGTAACTTCCCTGTAATTCCATGGGCTCGTATCTTGCTAAGCAGCCTCATGTGCGGCACCTTGTCAAAGGTCTTCCATCAATCAAAGTACACCACGTCTACTGCATCTTCTTTGTCTACCCTGCTTGTAATTTCCTCAAAATACTGCAGTCAGTTGGACAAGCAGGATTTTCCTTTCAGGAAGCCATGCTGGCTTTGGCCTATCCTACCATGTGCCTCCAGGTACACTGTAATCTCAACCCTAACAATCTATTCCAATAACTTCCCAACCGCTGATGTCAGCCTAACAGGTCTGTAGTTTCCTTTCTGCTGCCTCCCACTCTTCTTAAATAGCGGAGTAACATTTGCAATTTTCCAGTTGTCTGGTACAATGCCAGAGTCTATTTATTCTTGAAAGAGCATCATTAATGCCTCCACAATCTCTCCAACTACTTCCTTCAGAACCCGAGGGTGCATTCCATCAGGTCCAGGAGATTTATCCACTCTCAGACCATTAAGCTTCCTGAGCACCTTCTCAGTTGTAATTTTCACTGCAAATACTTCACTTCCCTGACACTCTTGAACGTCTCCCACTGTGAAGACTGATGCAAAATAGCATTCAGTGTCAAGATCCCAGCTGTCCTTCCCATTTATTCCTCATGTTCTCCAAATTCCCTTTTCCCCATATTTCACCTGCTCCCCTGTCTATCTCTTTCTTTGTGTGTGTGCGTATGTTGGCACAGTGGGCATGGCATTCCTTTTGTTCTCCCAGGCTTCCTGATTGCGGTACACCTGAATCTCATTTAACCTGCAGCATAAATACCCCAGCTGTTTGTCTGCTTATCGCCAGGTCGTTGCTTCAGCCAGTGTCATAGTTCACGTTCTAGGCCACTTAGAATTGTGTATTCTAAGTTTTGTTTCGGGGCTGTTGTTCGCCTGTGTTAACTCTGTCTCTCTGTGTTAACAGGAGCATTGCATGCCGACTGCCTTCCCGTTCATCCTCCTGCCTGCCGTTCTCCTCCAGTCACGTTCACTCCTTTGTCTGCATCCCTGCTCTGCCTCGTTCCGCTGCCCACCTACACTCTCCGCTGGCTCAGTGGTTAAACACCACACGCTCACCGCAACGACCAGTGTTCGATCCCTGGTCAAGTCTCACTCACTCCGCTTCTTTCCTCTGCCTAATCCTCACTCCCCTGACTGCAACCATTAATGAACACTCTTCAGATTACTCTACCTCCGTGTCAGTGCCCTGCACTTGTGTTCACTCGTTCTTCGCAACAGATCAATCTGGCCTACGTGGACCCAGCGAACACAAACACCATCCAAGAAGCCCTCAAAATTCAGTCCCTCTGCCATCTCTGCGTCTCATTACATTATCTCCAGCATTATTTTCTATTGATCCTATATCTACTCTCAACTCTCTTTTAACCTTTATATACTTTAAAAAGCTTTTGGTATCTTCTTTGATATTAGTCGCCAGCTTCCTTTCATAATTCATCTTTTCCTTCCTAATGGCCTTTTTAGTTTACTTCTTCAAGTTTTTAAAAGCTTCCCAATCCTCTATCTTCCCACTAGCTTTGGCTTCCTTGTATGCCCTCTCCTTTGCTTTTAATTGAGCTCTGACTTCACTTGTCAGCCACAGAAGTGTCCCTCTTCCATTCAAATATTTCTTCTTATTTTGAATATAGCTGTCTTTCATCTCCCTCATTTTTCACAAAAAATCCAGTCATTGCTGCTCTGCTGTCCTTTCTGCTAGTATCCCTTTCCAGTCAATTTTGGCCAGTTCACTCCCATGCCATTGTAATTTCTTTTATTCCACTGAGATACTGACACATTGGAATTTAGTCTCTCCTTTTCAAATTGCAAAGTGAACTGAACATACTTCTTCCTACCGGTTCCTTAACCTTAAGCTCCCTTATCACCTCCAGATCATTGCACAACACCCAGTCCAGCACAACCCATCCCCTAGTGGGGTCAGCAACAACTGTTCAAAAAATCCATCCCTTAGACATTCTACAAATTCTCCCTCAAGGTCCAGTACTGGCTTAGTTTTCCCTATTTACTTTCATGTTAAAAGCACTAATGATTATCATGACATTGCCTTTCTGACACACCTTTTCTACTTCCTGCTGTAATTTGTAATCCACATCCTGACTGTTGTTTGAAGGCCTGTATACAATTGCCATTAGGCTCCTTTTACCCTCGCCATTTCTTAACTCAACCCATAGAGACTATACACCTTCTGATCCTACCTCATCCATTTCTAATGATTTAATATTATTTCTTATACACAGGGCCACACCACCTGCTCTGCCTACTAACCTATTTTTCTGATACATCATATATCCTTGGACATTCAGCTCCCAATGGCAGCCATCCTTTAGCCAGGTTTCAGAGACGGCCACAACGTCACACTTGCCAATCTGTAGCTGAATTTCAAGATTGTCCATTTTATTTCTTATGCTGCGTGCATTCAAAATATAACATTTTAGGTCAAATATTTGTTGCTTTCTCTTTTAACTGCACCACGCCCCTATTGCCCTGTATCTCAGCCACAGGCTGTGATTATGCCTCATCTCTTGCCTGTCCTTTCTATTATCTCTGTTGCACACTATCTTTGATTTATTTCTGTTTTCCCCTTCCTCAGTCCTATCACTCCGGTTCCCACCTCCTCCCCCCCCCCCCCGCCAAATTAGTTTTAACCCTCCCTAACAGCTCTATTAAACCTGCCTGCTAGGATATTGGACCCCTTGCGGTTCAGGTGTAACCCTTCCTTCTCGTACAGGTCGTACCTCCCCCAGAAGGAGCCCCAACAGTCCAGGAACCCAAAGCCCTGCTCCCTACACCAGTCTCTCAGCCACGCATTAATATGCCTGATCATGCTATTCTTGCGCTCGTGAGCACGTGGCACAGGCAGCAATCCTGAGGTTACTACCCTGGAGGTCCTGCTTTTCAGCTTCCTATCCATCTCCCTGAATCCTCTCTTCAGGACTTCATCCCTTTTTTCTATTTATGTCATTGGTACCAATGTATATTTAAGACAGACGTTGACAGATTCTTGATTGGTTACAGCATGAAAGGGTATGGGGAGAAGGTAGGAGATTGGGGCTGAGAGGAAAATTGGATCAGCATGATGAAATGGAAGAGCAGACCCAATGGGCTGAATGGCCTATTTCTGCCGCTATATCTTATGGTCCTATGGTCAATGACTTGGCCGCCAAGTGGCAATGCAGTTTACAGAGTCACCACACTCTGGTTAAAGAAGTCCCTGATCCAAATGGATGTCCCTCTATTCTGAGGCTGTTTCCTCTGATCCTAGACTCCCCCACTATAGGAAATATCCTATCCACATCTACTTTATCTAGGCTTTTCAATATTTGATACGTTTCAATGTGATTCCCTCTCATTCATCTAATCTCCAGTGAGTACAAACCCAGAGCCATTAGGTGCTGCTCAGACTTCAACTAGACTTTTTTTTTTCTCCCCCAGAGTCATTCTTGTGAGCTTCCTCTGAATGCTCTCCAACGCCAGCACATATTTTCTTTGATAAGGGACCCAAAGCCACTCAGAATACTGTAGGTGAGGTGTCACCAATGTCTTACAAAGCCCCAGCGTTACATCCTTACTTTTATGAACTAGGCACCTTGAAATGAATGCTAACGTTGCATTTGCCTTCTTCACCACCGACTCAACCTGCAAATTAACCTTTAGGGAATCCTGCACAAGGACTCCCAGGTCCCTTTGCACCTCAGGTTTTTGAATTTTCTCTCCATTTCAAAAATAATCTACACTTTTATTTCTTCTATCAAAGTATACAACCATACCTTCCAACACTGTATTCCATCTGCAACTTCTTTGCCCATTCTCCTAATCTGTCTGAGTCCTTCTGTAGCCAATCAGCTTCCTCAAAACTACCTGCCCTTCCACCCATTTTCATGTTGTCCACAAACTTGGCTGCAAAGTCATCAATTCCGTCATCCAAATCATTGACATATAATGCAAAAAGATGTGGCCCCAACACAGACTCCTGTGGAAGAGCACTAGTCACTGGCAGTCAACCAGAAAAGGTTCTTCTTTGTAACAGCAGCTTTCCTCTAATGCCATGGCCTCGTAACTTGTTAAGCAACCTCATAGTCAAAGGCCTTCTGAAAAATCCAAGTAGACAACATCTATCAATTCTCTTTGTCTATCCTGCTTGTTATTTCTTCAAAGAACGCTAACATTTTTGTCAGGCAAGATTTTCCCTTGAGGAAACCATGCTGACTATGGCCTATTTTCTCATGTGCCTCCAAATTCCCTGAAACCATGTCCTTAGCCACTCACTCCAACATTTTAATAACCATTGAGGTCAGATTAATTGGCCTGTAATTCCCTTTGTTTGTCTCTGTCCCTTTACATCTGTCAGTTTACACGTGTAACCAGCGAGGAGGCACTACATGAGGCTTGCTGTTGGAGAGGCTATGTACTAGCAGGGAGAGCCTTAAGCATTCATCTCTCCTTTTCAACAGACTGCCAACGGGGGAAGCCGAAAGTCAGAGCAACAAGCACTACGCACTACACTACCATGTTAGACGCATCACAACAGCCATTTCTCTGAATACTTGTCCATCATAGCCATCATTGGTGGTTCCCAACAGCTGCCCCAAGCCCAGCTCTGTGTTTTTCGTTGTGCTGTTCACCAAATTGTCGACGCTCAACATCCCAGAACTCTGCATGATGAAGAAAGCATTTTTCTGATCTCTGACTATTAATTTTATCATGAGATCCTGTAGTTGCTAGAAATCCAGAGAAGAACACAAAAAAAAGAGAGGAACCCAGCAGGTCAGATGAGATCCTGATGAAGGGTTTTGGCCCAAAATGTCGACTCTATTACTTTCCATAGAGTTGAGTTCTTTAGACTGTTAATGTTCAGGCCGGCATTCACAGATGTTATTGCCATGGATTTGTACAATCTCCACAACTCCACATAACACCAGTAATCAGGACCAAACCTGGGTCATCGGGACTGTGTGACAGCGCTCTACCAGCTTGTCATCCTGCAGCTATTCCAGATAGATATTGTATGGGGTTTACTTCACTGTGTTCATAACCAAGCAGTATATAGATAGTTCGTTAGTTAAACCCATCACCCAATACTGGAGCTTAGACTGCCAACAACAGCGGGCTAGAGTCCTCTGTTCTGGGCCAGCTGAGAGGTGGTTCTAGATGATAGAAGGTTGATTGGCCCTGTGGCTTTCACAGATTTTCCACAGCATAACTTCATATGACTTTAAGTCGAAGATCCTTCCTCACCCAGGAATGATGTCCTTGGAGTTTTTGTTGGTATTCCTGTAGTTCTGGGTTTTTATGGGATGTGGTGTTTAGCCCCATGTCCAGTCCTCCTCCTTTTGCAGCAGGGCTTGGAACCATTTACGGAGGAGTTACTACATGGATGGCTGGGAATTAATATTGGATGTTGTATGGACATATTTTGCTGTGTATCAAAGTTCCCTCATTACCATGGAGATGACTGCTGTGATTGCTGTTCTATTTTCCATCTAGCCTACCGGGAAATCAAAGAAAACTTTACATCTCCATCCTCAACCTCTTGGAGAGATTTATTGAGATAAAGGTAAGATAATAGCTCTGGCAGGGGCATGAACGCGTCACTGGGCTTCTGTTAATTACCACTCTGTTTCAGTCACAGTGTTGAGATTTGAAGCATTATAGAAGCTGGTTGAGGTTGATGGGTGTCTGGGGATGAATAAGGGGCTGATAAGCCGCATTATCCAGAGAAAAGTGAACTGTCAGCTACAGCAGAGGCTCACTACTCCAGAGAGGGAATACAGTGTGGGTAGGTGACTTGAATGGGGCCTTCATAAATGAATAGCACTAACAAACCTCCCTACAAGGATATTGGTCTCCCTGTAGTTTAGGTGTAACCCGTCTCTCTTGTACAGGTCCCACCTGCCCCAGAAGAGGTTGCAATGATCCTGAAATCTGAAACCCTGTCCCCTACACCAGTTCCTCAGCCATGTGTTCATCCTCCAGAGCATCCTGTTCTTACCCTCACTGGCACGTGGTACTGGTAGCAATTCAGAGATTACCACCCTCGAGGTCCTGCTTTTTAACTTCCTACCAAGCTCTCTATACTCACTCTTCAGGACCTCCTCACTCTTTCTTCCTACGTCATTGGTACCAATGTGTACCATGACATCTGGCTGCTCACCCTCCCACTTCAGAATGCTGTGCATGCGATCAGAGACATCCCTGACCCTGGCACCCGGGAGGCAACAAACTATCCAGGAGTCTCTGTCACGACCACAGAACCTCCTGTCTGTACCTCTAACTATTGAGTCCCCTATCACTACCACTCTCCTCTTCTTCCCCCCCTCCCTTCTGCACTGCAGAACCAGACTCAGTGCCAGAGATCCGGCTGCCACAGCTTGTCCCAGGTAAGTCATCCCCCCCAACAGTATCCAAACCAGTATACTTGTTGAGGGGAATGGCCATGGGGGAGCCCTGCTCTACCTTCCCTTTCCCCTTCCCTCGCCTGATGGTAACCCAGTTACCTGTGACCTGCTCCTTTGGCATAACTACCTCCCTGAAACTACTATCTACAAACTCCTCATTCTCCCGAATGACCTGAAGGTCATCCAGCTGCTACAGTTCCCTAACACTGTTTGTTCGGAGCTGCAGCTGGATGCACTTCTTGCAGGTGCCGTTGTCAGGGACACCGGAGGTCTCCCTGACTTCCCACATCCAGCAAGAGGAGCATCCCAACATCCTGCCTCGCACTCTCTCTAGTCTAAACAAACAAAACAAAACTTACCGGATCCTACCCTCGCCTCTGACTGTTCACACCGAAGCCTGTTGAGCCAAAGCCGTCCCACTCTGACTCAGTCCACTCTGACAATGGCTGCTATGATTATGGCCGCTGTATATGGCAATCTTTTTTGGAAACCTTTGGCTCTCGTATATTATATCGGGCCATTGATAGGATACAAAACTGGTCTGAGAAGTGGCAGATGGAGTTCATCCCAGACAAGTGTGAAGTGGTTCATTTTGGTAGGTCAAATATTATGGTGGAATATAATATTCATTGTAAGACTCTTGGCACTGTGGAGAATCAGAGAGATCTTGGGGACCGAGTCCATAGGACACTCAAAGTTGTTGTGCAGGTTGACTCTGTTGTTAAGAAGACAAAAGGTACACTGGTCTTCATCAATCGTAGGATTGAGTTTAGGAGCTGGGATGTAATGTTGCAGCAACATAGGACCCAGGTCAGACCCCACTTGGAGTACTGTGCTCAGTTCTGGTCACCTCACTATAGGCAGGATGTGGAGACCATAGAAAGGGTGTAGAGGAGATTTACAAGGGTATTGCCTGGAATTGGGAGCATGCCTTAAGAGAATTGGTTGAGTAAACTCATCCTTTTCTCCTTGGAGTGACAGAGAATGAGAGGTGTCCTGATAGAGGTGTATCAGATAAAGAGAGACATTGATCGTGTGGATAGTGAAAGGCTTTTTCCCAGGGCTGAAATGGGCTGCACGAGAGGGCACAGCTTTAAACTGCTTGGAAGTAGCAACAGAGGAGATGTCAGGGATAAGTTTTTTACACAAAGAGTGGTGAGTGCGTGGAATGGGCTGCCGGCGACAGCGGTGGAGGCAGATATGATAGGGCCTTTTAAGAGACTCCTGGACAGTACACAGAGCTTAGAAAAATAGAGGCCTATGGGTAAGCCTAGGTAGTTCTAAGGTAAGGACATGTTCGGCACAGCTTTGTGGGCCGAAGGGCCTGTATTGTGCTGTAGGTTTTCTATGTTTTTATGTATCCACCTCCACCACTGTCGCTGGTAGCCCACTCACCACTCTTTTCTTTTCTTCTTGTCTAGATTTACAACAGCCTTCATACACCACAGTTCCTGTACCCTACCGCCCTTTCCCTGTCTCATTGGAATGTACCTATGCAGAACTCCACGCAAATATCCCCTGAACATTTGCCACATTTCTTCCATACATTTCCCTGAGAACATCTGTTCCCAATTTATGCTTCCAAATTCCTGCCTGATAGCCTCATATTTCCCCTTACTCCAATTAAATGCTTTCCTAACTTGTCTGTTCCTATCCCTCTCCAATGCTATAGTAAAGGAGATAGAATTGTCATCACTATCTCCAAAATGCTCTCCCACTGAGAGATCTGACAAAGTCAGAGGAACAGAGACGAATTCTGTGGATGCTGTAAAGATACCTGGATATGTTGCTCCTTGGTGCCGGGGTCAGGGATGTCTCAGATCGGCTCCACGGCATTCTGAGCAGCCAGAAATCTTGGTGCATTTTGGCACCAACAACGTTGGTAGACAAGGTGAGAAGGTACTACAGAGGGATTTTAGGGAGCCAGGTAGAAAGCCAAGAAACAGGACCTCAAGGGTGGTAACTGTGTGGCTGAAGAACTGATGCAGGGGCAGAGATTCAGATTTATGGATCATTGGGATCTCTTCTGGGAAAGGAGCAACCTGTTCAAAAGGGATGGGTTAGATCTGAACCCAAGGGAGACCTATATCCTTGCGAGCAGGTTTGCTCGAGTTCTTCGGGAGCGTTTAAATTAATTTGGGAGGGGGATGGGAACCGGAGTGATTGCACTGAGGATGAGGACATTGGTTACAAACAGAGGCAATGTGTCGTCTCCTAGCAAGTAGATGCTGATGAATCGGATTCAGATCAGAATCAGGTTTATTATCACCGGCATGTGACATGAAATTTGTTAACTTAGCAGCAGCAGTTCAATGCAATACATAATCTAGCAGTGAGAGAGAGAGAGAGAGAGAGAGAGAGAGAGAGAGAGAGAGAGAGAGAGAGAGAGAGAGAGAGAGAGAGAATAATAAATAAATAAATAAAACATAATTAATAAACAAGTAAATTAATTATGTATATTAAATAGATTTTTTTTAATGTACAAAAACAGAAATACTGTATATTAAAAAAAGTGAGGTAATGTTCAAAGCTTCAATGTCCATTTAGGAATCGGATGGCAGAGGGGAAGAAGCTGTTCCTGAATTGCTGAGTGTGTGCCTTCAGGCTTCTGTACCTCCTCCCTGATGGTAACAGTGAGAAAAGGGCATGCCCTGGGTGCTGGAGGTCCTTAATAATGGACACTGCCTTTCTGAGACATCGCTCCCTAAAGATGTCCTGGGTACTTTGTAGGCTAATGCCCAAGATGGAGCTGAATAGATTTACAACCTTCTGCAGCTTCTTTCGGTCCTGTGCAGTAGCCCCTCCATACCAGACAGCGATGCAGCCTGTCAGAATGCTCTCCACGGTACAACTATAGAAGTTTTTGGGTTTATTTGTTGATGTGCCAAATCTCTTCAAAGTCCTAAGAAAGTATTGCGACTGTCTTGCCTTCTTTATAACTGCATCGATATGTTGGGACAAGGTTAGATCCTCAGAGATCTTGACACCCAGGAACTTGAAGCTGCTCACTCTCTCCACTTCTGATCCCTCTATGAGGATTGGTATGTGTTCCTTCGTCATACCTCTCCTGAAGTCCAAAATCAGCTTTCGTCTTATTGATGTTGAGTGCCAGATTGTCGCTGCAGCTCCACTCCACTAGTTGGCATATCTCACTCCTGTACACCTTCTCATCACCACCTGAGGTTCTACCAACAATGGTTGTATCGTCCGCAAACTTAGAGATGGTACTTGAGCTATGCCTAGACACACAGTCATGTGTATACAGAGAGTAGAGCAGTGGACTAAGCACACACCCCTGAGGTGTGCCAGTGTTGATCGTCAGCAAAGAGGATATGTTATCACCAATCCGCACAGACTGTGTCTTCCAGTTAGGAAGTCAAGGGTCTAATTGCAGAGGGAGGTACAGAAGCCCAGGTTCTGCAACTTCTCAATCAGGATTGTGGGAATGACGGTATTAAATGCTGAGCTATAGTCGATGAACAGCATCCTGATGCAGGTGTTTATGTTGTCCAAGTGGTCTAAAACCTTGTGGCGAGCCATTCAGATTGCATCTGCCGTTGATCTATTGTGGTGATGGGCAAATTGCAATGGGTCCAGGTCCTTGCTGAGGCAAGAGTTCAGTCTAGTCATGACCAACCTCTCAAAGTATTTCATCACTGTCGATGTGAGTGCTATCGGGTGATAGTTATTAAAGCAGCCCACATTATTCTTCTTGAGCACTGGTACGATTGTTGCCTTTTTGAAGCAAGTGGGAACTTCTGCCCGTAGCAGGGAGAGGCTCAGTTGCAGTGTAATGAGTTGTAATGTAAAAGGCTGACATAATCGAAACTGGTGAATACTGGACTGGAAGTGTAATATTTGATGTGCGCGGTATACGGAATAAGATAGATGAACTTGCAGCGCAGTTACAGATTAGCATGTATGGTGTTGGAGGTATCATTGAATCGTGGCTGAAAGAAGATTACAGCTAGGAGCTTAATATCCAAGGATACATATTGTGTCAAATGGACAAGCAGGAAGGCAAAGGGGGTGGCAAGGCTCTGTTGGTAAAAAATGAAATCAAATCATGAGAAAGAGGTGACATAGGGTCAGAGGGTGGAGAATCATTGTGAATAGATCTAAGGAACTGCAAGAATAAAAAGACCCCGATGCAATTTATTCACAGACCCTCAACCCATAATAAGGATATGATCTACAAATTCCAATGGGAAATAGAAAATCCATGCCAGAAGGGAAATATTACAATAGCTATGGGGATCTCAATACGCAGGTAGATTGCAAAAATCAGGTGGCTGTTGAATCCCAAGAGGGGGAATTTCTAGAATGGCTATGAGATGTTATTTTAGAGCAGCTTGCGGTTGAGCCTACGGGGGGATCAGATATTTTGAATTGGGTGTTGTGCAATGAACTGGAAAAGAGCCCTTGGGGCAAGTGATCATAATATGATCAAATTCACCCTGATGTTACAGTGCAGTAAAGGGAATTACAGAGGCATGAGAGAGGAGTTGGCCAAAATTGACTGGAAAAGAACACTGGCAAGGATGATGGCAGAGCAATAATGGCTGGAATTTCTGGAAGCAATTCGGAAGGCAGAGAATATATCCATCCCAAAGAGAAAGAAGTATTCTGAAGGCAGGATGACACCGCTGTAGTGAACGAAAGAAGTCAAAGCCAACATAAAAGGCAAAGTGAGGACATAAAATAGAGCAAACATTAGTGAGAAGTTAGAGCATTGGAAAACTTTTAAAAACATACAGTAGGCAACTAAAAATTAATTAAGAAAGAAAAGATGGATTACAGATGTAAGCTAGTCAATAATATTAAAAAGAATATCAAACGTTTCTTCAGATATATAAAGTGTAAAAGAGAAGCAGGAGTGGATATCGGATCTCTGGAAAATGATGTTGGAGAAGTAGTAATGGGGGACAAGAAGAATGGAAGGAAGTATTTCAAACTTTTTCAGTGCTTTTTAAAGTAAATTTTAAACCTAATCCTTTGACTGCCTTATTTGGTATTGTTGGAAGAAATAATATTATTTTAGAGACATATGATTTGCATATTTTGGGCTTTATTTCTCTTATAGCCAGGAGGGCATTGTTGCTGAAGTGGAAGGATGCCACTCCGCCCACTCATACTCATTGGTTACCTGATGTTATGTCTTGCTTAAATTTAGAGAAGATTTGGTGTTCAATTTCTGAACCTAGACAAGATTTTTTAACATTGTGGGGACCTATTTTGAATTACTTTCAAAATCTTTGATTTGCTGTTAAGCACAGATGTTGGTTAATAATATGTTTTACTATATGTTAAGGATTTTTTTCCTTTTTTTAACCTGTTTTTTTCTGGTAGTGGGTTTAGATTTTTTTGTATAATATAATTATTTATTTTCAATTTTATGTTTAAACTTAATTTATATGGATATGGGGTAATTACACTTCATCTGTGATTTCAATATACAGTATTGGAATCCATACATTATATCTTATATTTTATATATCTTACTGTACCCTGTATTCTTTTATGTAAGAAATTAATAAAAATTTTGAAACAGAAAGGATGAGATCTCAGGGTACCTGGAGGCACATGATACATTTGGCCGTAGTTGGCATGGTTCCCTCAAAGGGAAATCTTGCCTGACATATCTGTTGAAACTCTTTGAAGAAATAACAAGCAAGATAGAGAAAGGAGAATCAGTTGATGTTGTATTCTTGGATTTTCAGAAAGCATTTGACAAGCTGCCACACATGATGCTGCTTAAAAGGGGTCTGTGGTATTACAGGAAAGATATCAGCATGGACAACACAGTGGCTGTTTGACAGGAGGCAAAGCATGGGAATAATGAGAGCCCTTTCTGGTTGACTGCCAGTGACTAGTGGTGTTCACGGGGGTCTGTGCTGGAACCATTGCTTTTTATTTTATATGTCAATGATTTGGATGATGGAATTGATGGCTTTGTGGTAAAGTTTGCAGATGTTTTGAAGATAGGTGGAGGGCCAGGTAGTTTTGAGGAAGTAGAGAGACTATGGAAGGGATGGACAGATTAAGAGAACTAGCAAAGGAATTGGTATATGGAATACATTGTCAGGAAGTGCATAGTCTTTCACATTGGTAGAAGAAATGAAAGAGTTGACTATTTTCTAAATGAAGAAAAATACAAAAAAAGTAAAGTGCAAAGGGACTTGGAGTCCTTGTGCCGGAATCCCGAAAGGTTAATTTGCGGGTTAAGTCTGTGGTGAGGAAGTGAAATGTGAAGTTCCCATTGATTTCAAGAGGACTAGAACATAAAAGCAAGGATGTTATGTTCAGGCTTTATAAAGCACAGCTGAGGCCTCATTTGGAGTATTGTGAGCTGTTTTGGGCCCCTTTTTTTTAGAAAAGATGTACTGTTGGAGTCGGTTCAAAGGAGGTTCATGAAAATTATTCCAGGATTGAATGTCTTGTCATATGATGAGCGTTTGCTGGCATTGGGCCTCCACTCCTAGAATTTACAAGAATGAAGGGTGATCTAACTGAAACCTATTGAAAGGGAAACGGCTTCAATTAAGTGGATGTGAAAAGGATGATTCCTATGGTGGGTGAGCCTAGGACCAGAAGATACAGCCTGAGAATAGACAGGCATCCTTTTAGAATGGAGATGAGGAGGGATTTCGTTAGCCAGAGAGTGGCAAATCTATGGAATTCTTTGCCACAGAATGCTGTGGAAACTGACTTTATGGATAGTTCAGGCAAAGGTTGATAAATTACTGATTAGTCAGGGCATGAAGGGTTACGGGAGAATGCAGTTGATTGAGGCTGAGAGGGAAATGGATCAGCCATGATGAAATGGGGGAGCAGACTCGATGGGCTAAGTGGCCATATATCTGCTCCTAAAGTTGGGGATGAATTGATGGTGATGGTCAGGACTGTATTGATTACTTTCTGTAGACATCTCCATTGGTGTTTCCATGTCAGTCCATGATGTAACCAGATAGAATACTCTCCACTGTGCATCTATAGAAGTTCATCAAAATTTGAGATGACAAGCCAATCCTAGTTCAGGTTTATTGTCATTCAACCATAATAAATTTCTGTGCAAACCTCTAAGAAAGTAGAGGCACTATTGTGCCACCTTTCTGATGGTACTGACATGCTTGTCCCTGGGCGGGTCCTCTGGTATGACAATGCCATGGAATTTAAAGCTACTGACCCTCTCCGCCTCAGATCCTCCAATGAGGAGTTACTCATGGAACTACAGCTATGATAAGGCACTTCCACCTATGATAATTACTTCTATGGTTTTGCTGACATTCAGTCAGAGGTTGTTGTTATGGCATTACAAGACCATAAGACACTGGAGCAGAATTAGGCCATTCAGCCCATCGAGTCTGCTCCAACATTCCATCATGACTGATCCTGGATCCCACTCAATCCCATACGCCTGCCTATTCACCATATTCTTTTATACACTGACCGATGAAGAACAATCAACTTCTGCCTTACATATATGTCTGGATTTGGACTCCACCGCAGTCTGTGGCAGAGTATTCCACAGATTTACTACTCTCTAGTTAAATAAATTCCTCCCTACCTCTGGTCTAAGGGGTTGCACCTCAATTTTGAGGCTGTGCCCTCTAGTTCTAGACATATCATTCTCTCCACATCCACCTGATCTAGTCCTTTCAACATTAGGTCGGTTTCAATGAGATCCCCAAACGTTCTTCTGAATTCCAGTGAGTACAAGCCAAATGCTCCTCATATGTTAACCCCTTCATTCCTGGAATCATCCTTGTGAACATCCTCTGGGTGGTTTCCAACAATAACACATTCTTTCTGAGATACGGGGCCCAAAACTGTGGACAATACTCCAAGTGTGGCTTGACTAGTGTCTCATAAACCCTCAGCAATATCATCTTGCTTTTATATTCTATTCCTCTTGAAATAAATGCCAACATTGCGTATGTCTTCTTTACCACAGACTCAACTACTAAATGAACCTTCTGAGAGCCTTACGCGAGGAGTAAGTCACTCTGCTCCTTTGATGTATGAACCTTCTCCCCTTTTCACCAAAATGCATTATCACACATTTCCCAACACTGCATTCCATCTGCCACTCCTTCGCCCTTTCTTCCAATTTGTCCTGCTGCAATCACATTGCTTCCTCGACACTACCTACCCCTCCGCCTATCTTCTTATCATCAGCAAACTTTGCCACAGAGCCATCAGTTCCATTATCCAAATCATTGACAAACAATGTGAAAAGCAGCGGTTTCAATACTGACCCCTGATAAACATCAGTAGCCACCAACAGCCTACCAGAAAAGTCCCCTTTTATTCCCACTCGCTGCCATTCCTCTATCCATGCCAGTATCTTTCCTGTAACGCCATAGGATATTATAGTTAAACAGTCTCACATGAAGAACCTTATCAAATGCCTTCTGAAAATCCAAATAAATGACATCTCCTGCCTCTCCTTTGTCCACCCTGCTTGTTACTTCCTCGAAGAACTCCAACAGATTTGTCAGGCAGGATTTCCCTTTACAGAAACCATGCTGACTTTGACTTATTTTATCATTGGTCTCCAAGCACCTCAAAATCTCATCCTTAATAACAGACTCAAACACTTTCCCAGCCACTGAGGTTAGACTAACTGGTCTATAATTTCCTTTCCTTTGCCTTCCTCCCTTCTTGAAAAGTGGACTTATATTTGCAATCTTTCAGTCCAGCCAGGACCATGCCAGAGTCAAGAGATTATTGAAAGATCATGACCAACGCATCCATTATCTCTTCAGCAACCTCTCTCAGGACTCTGGGATGTAGTCCATCTGGCCCAGGTGACTTATCCACCTTAAGACCTTTGAGTTTGCCTAGCACTTTTTCCTATGTAATAGCAATGGCACACACTCCTGCTCCCTGACACTCACTGACCTCTGACATACTACTAGTGTCTTCCACAGTGAAGACAGATGTAAAGTACCCATTAAGTTCATCTGCCATTTTTTTTTGTCCCCCATTACTACCTCACCACCATCATTTTCTGGTGGCCCAATATCAACTCTCATTTCCCTTTTGCTCTTTATATAATGGAAATAACTTCTGGTACCCTGCTTTTATTATTGGCCAGTCTACCTTCATATTTCATCTTTACCAATTCTGTAGCTTTTTTAGTTCTCTTTTGTTGGATTCTTAAGTTTCCCAATCATCCAACTTCCCACTCACTTTTTGCTACATTATCTGCCCTTTCCTTGACTTTTATGCAGTCCCTAACTTCCCTTGTCAGCCACAGTTGCTCACCCATGCCACTGGAGAACTTCCTCTGAGAGATGTCCAATCCTGCGCCTGGTGAACTACCACCAGAAACTTCAGCCATCTCTGCTCTGCCGTCATCCCCACCAGTATCCTCCTCCAATCCACCTGGACAAGCTCCTCTCTCATGCCTCTGTAACTCCCTTTATTCCATTGCAATACAGATATATGTGAGTTATTCTTCTGCCTCTTAAATTACAGTATAAATTCAATCATATTATGATCACTGCCTCCTAAGGGTTCCTTTACATGAACCTCCCAGATAAGACCTGGGTTATTCCACAACACCCAATCTAAGATAGCCTTTCCCAGAATATGCTGAAGCACAAGCCAGTTTGCAGGCATCCGACAAATTCTCTCTCTCACGATCTGACACCAACCTAATTTTCCCAATCCCCTTGCATATTGAAATCCCCTATTACAATTGTGTCATTATCCTTATTAGAAACCTTTTCAAGCTGGATTTTGAATCTTCCCTCCCGTATACAGACGGATAATTGCTAGGTTTACTCTTAGAACCCTTTTTAATCAATGGAACCACATGAGCAATAAGCCAATCCTCCGGCACCATCCCCGTTTCTAATGACATTTGAAATTTCTCTGTCAGAGCCCCTGCTATTTCTACACCAACTTCCCTCAAGGTCCTGTCAGGACTCAGAGATTTATCCACTTTTATATTCTTTGAAAGTGCCAGTACTTCCTCTTCTTTAATTATCATAGTTACCATAACTACCCTACTCGTTTCCCTTACCTAACACAATTCAATATCCTTCTCCTTTGTGAATACGGAAGAAAAGAAATTGTTCAAAATCTCCCCCATCTCTTTTGGCTTCACACATAGCTGTCCACTCTGATTCTCTAAGGGACCAATTTTATCCCTCACTATACTTTTGCTATTAATATAGCTGTAGAAACCCTTTGGATTTACTTTCACCTTACTTGCCAAAGCAACCTCGCATCTACTTTTAGCTTTTCTAATTTCTTTCTTAAGATTCTTCTTACATTCTTTATATTCCTTGAGCACCTCATTTACTCCATGCTGCCTATATTTATTGTAGATATCTCTCTTTTTCCTAACCAAGTTTCCAATATCCACTGAAAACCATGGCTCTCTCAAACTTTTAACCTGTCCTTTCAACCTAACAGGAACATAAAGATTCTCTACCCTCAAAATTTCACCTTTCTCTATTACATCCTCTATTACTCCAAACCATCCATACCTTTTACAGTATGGGCTTCCCAGTCTATGTGTGGAAAATTAACATCTCCCACAATCACAATCCTGTGCTTACTACAAATATCTGCTATCTCCTTGCAAATTTGCTCCTCCAATTCTCGCTCCCCATTAGGTGGTCTATAATACACCCCTCTAAGTGTTACTACACCTTTCCCATTCCTCAATTCCACACAAATAGCCTCCCTAGGCGACCCTGCTAATCTATCCTGCTAGAGCACCGCTGTAATATTTTCTCTCACAAGCAACGCAACACCTCCCCCTCTTGTCCCTCCGATTCTATCGCAGCTAAAGCAATGAAATCCAGGAATATTTAGTTGCCAATCACAGCCCTCCTGCAACCATGTTTCACTAATAGCTACAACATTATATTTCCATGTATCAATCCATGCTCTAAGCTCATCCACCTTTCTTACAATGCTCCTAGCATTAAAATAAATGCATTTAAGAAATTCTCCACCTCGTCCTCTCTGTTTATCTCTAACTGTACAAAGAACTTTACTGTCTTCTTTTTCTTCCTTCTCACATACATCTGTTCCTACACTCTGGTTCCCCTCCCCCCTCGTATCTAGTTTAAATCCACTGGAGCCTCTCTAGCAAACCTACCTGCAAGAATATTTGTCCCCCTCCAGTTCAGATGTAAACTGTCCTGCCAGAACAGGTTCCACCTTTCCTGGAAAACTGTCCAATTATCTATACATCTGAAGCCCTCCCTCCTGCACCATTTCTTCAGCTACATGTTGATCTGCACTATCCTACTATTTCTAAACCCACCTTCATGTGGCACTATATACATTAATGATCTGGATAATGGGGTGGTAAATTGGATTAGTCAGTATGCAGATGATACTAATATAGGTGGCATTGTGGATAATGAAGTAGGTTTTCAAAGTTATTTAGGCCAGTTAGAAGAGAGGGCTGAACGACAGCAGATGGAGTTTAATGCTGGTAAGTATGAGGTGCTACATTTTGGTAGGACTAATCAAAATAGGTCATACATGGTAAATGGTAGGGCATTGAGGAATGCAACAGAACAGAGTGATCTAGGAATAATGGTGCATAGTTCCCTGAAGGTGGAATCTCATGTGGATAAGGTGGTGAAGAAAGCTTTTGGTATGCTGGCCTTTATAAATCAGAGCATTGAGTATAGGAGTTGGGATGTAATGTTAAAATTGTACAAGGCATTGGTAAGGCCGAATATGGAGTATTGCGCACAGTTCTGGTCACCGAATTATAGGAAAGATGTCAACAAAATAGAGAGAGTACAGAGGAGATTTACTAGAATGTTACCTGGGTTTCAGCACCTAAGTTACAGGGAAAGGTTGAACAAGTTAGGTCTTTATTCTTTGGAGCATAAAAGGTTGAAGGGGGACTTAATAGAGGTATATAAAATTATGAGGAGTATAGATAGAGTTGACATGGATAGGCTTTTTCCACTGAGAGTAGGGGAGATTCAACAAGAGGAGATGAGTTGAGAGTTAAGGGGAAAAGTTTAGGGGTAACATGAAGGTGAATTTCTTTACTCAGAGAGCGGTAGCTGTGTGGAATGAGCTTCTAGTAGAAGTGGTAGAGGCAGGTTCGATACTGTCATTAAAAAAAAATTGGATAGATATATGGACAGGAAAGGAATGGAGGGTTATGGGCTGAGTGCAGGTCGATGGGACTAGGTGAGAGTAAGCGTCTGGCACTGACTAAAAGGGCCGAGATGGCCTGTTTCTGTGGTGTAATTGTTATATGGTTATATCACCACTTTTGCTTTGGCCGTCAACTGTGGAGTCATCAGCAAACTTAAACATAGCGTTGGAGCTGTACTTAGCCGCACAATCATAGATATAAAGTGAATAAACCAGGGGTTAAAAACCCAGCCTCGTGGTTCACCTGTGCTGATGGTGAGTGTTGCCAATCCAAACAAACTGTAAGGGAGGAAATCACAGATGCAGTTGCTGAAAAAGAAAATGGTGGGAAACTCAGTGCCCTACCACTCATCATCTAAGTCCTCCGCTGGTTCATCCTCATTAAGTTCAACACCTCACACTTGTCTGCATTACATTTCATCTGCCACTTTTCCAGCTGATCCAGATCCCCTTACAACTTTGATCGCCTTCCTCATTGTCAGAGAGGCAACCAACTTCAATCACCCTCTGGCTTCTTGAATGAAACTAATGTCCAATCCAATTTTTTTGCCTCATCCTGAATGTCAAGCGACTGATCGTTCTTGAACAACCTCCCATTCAGGACTTTGTCAAAGGTATTGTTTAAGTCCATGCAGACGACATCTATTGCCTTGCCTTCATCAACTTTCCTGGTAACTTCCTCAACAAAATCTACAAGATTGGTTAGAAATGACCCTCCATGCACAAAGCCACGTTGAATATTCCCAATCAGTCCCTTTCTATTCAATTACTTGTACATCCAGTTCCTTAGAATAGCTTCCAATAACTTTCCCACTCCAGATGTTAGGCTCACTGGTTTATTTAGGGGAATAAAACACAATATACAATTGGTCAGGCATTGTCTTTGACAGAGGGATAGAAAGCTGCCTTGTGATGTGAGCAGAGACCTTTCAATTCCCCCACAGGTGTTCAACGACCCGATCCACGGCCACATTGAGATGCACCCACTGCTGGTCCACATCATAGACACGCTGCAGTTCCAGCGTCTCCGCTTCATTAAGCAGCTCGGGGGGACGTACTTTGTGTATCCCGGAGCCTCCCACAACAGATTCGAGCACTCCATCGGGTAAGAATTTAGGGAGATTCGATTACACCATCAGGTAAGAATTTAGAGAGATTTAAGCACTTCATTGGTTAAGGATTCGCAGAGATTTGAGCATCCTCTCAGGTAAGGACTCAGGAGATTCAAGCACCCCATCGGGTAATGACTCAGGAGATTCGAGCACCCCATCGGGTAATGACTCAGGAGATTCGAGCACCCCATCGGGTAATGACTCAGGATACTCGAGCACCCCATCGGGTAATGACTCAGGAGATTCGAGCACCCCATCGGGTAATGACTCGGGAGATTCGAGCACCCCATCACGTAAGGATTTGGAGAGATTCGAGCACCCCATCACGTAAGGGTTCAGGGAGATTCAAGCACCCCATTGGGTAAGGACACCCCAGGAATTTTGCTTGGTCAGTTGATGAGTTGTCACACGTAGGTCTTCCATCCAAAGCAAAGTGCATCGATAGGTGATTCCTGAAGGGGGAGGGATGAATTAAAGAACTGGAAGTTCCCACCCATCACCTTGTGGTTCTGTCTCCCCTCCCCCCACCTTTTAAATCTGTTCCTCAGCTTTTCTGTTCCCCAGTCCTGCCGATGATTTTTGGTCCGAAGCGTCGACTGTACTTTTTTCTGTAGATGCTGCCTGGCCTAATGAGTTCCTCCAGCATTTTGTGCGTGTTGCTTGGATTTCCAGCATCTGCAGGTTTTCTCTTGTTTGAGGGTAGCCGGGAAGCTCCGACCCTGGTGAGATAGTGGACATGCCTACGCCAGCAGTTGAAGCCAGTTCTGGCGGGCTGGGCAGATAAGATCAATTACAAGATCCAGCGGCCAAGAAGGCGGTGCTGCAACGCCTCATGGAGAGTGAAGGCCGTGACACGGGCAAAAGGCGACACGGCTATCCATCCACTGCAGCTGAGGAAGTCTCCAGTCGTGACGGTTTTTCATACCATTGGACCAGGATTATTGAGGCCAAGAGAGTGGAACTGCCCCAGGACAATGGCTCTTTTACTGTAAACCTGTTCCCAAACAGGCTACATCATCGTCAGAAGCAATGCACAACCAACACATCTGTGAAATGCTCTAACGGAATTCTGAAGTAATATGATGTGAATTCCTTGATTGTGATGTTGACTGTGTGAGAATGCATTCTCTGTCAGGCAGACAGTGACCCGTATTACTGAGTGGGACGGAGGCCACGGGACAGTGTGGAGCAAAGTGGTGATCACCAGGTAAAACGCAGAACTGAGATCGGAGCAGAGAAGGCGAGACTGAACCAAGCTGTGTGTGTCAACACTGTGTTTACGAACATCCCCCTTTCAATGGACCTCTAACCTGGAGAGAATTGAAGCTGGTTCTCATTAACGTCCCTCCCTTAACCACTTCCTCTGACAGTTTATGCCATCATTCTTAGTGAGGAAGACTGCCACTCAGATTCCTATTAAAGCTCCCCCCTCTCACCTTAAACCCATGCCTCAAGACTATGCATTTACCCTGCCTGTGCCCCTCCTGGTTTATACACCTCTATAAGATCACCCTTATTCTTCTTTTCTCCCATGAGTAAAGTCCCAACCTGTTCAACATCTCACCATAATCATTGGTATTAGTAAACAGCAGAGACTATGACAAGGCAATTATTAGCATCTATACTTGTATCAAGTTTGGATATTTAGGGTAAATGGTATTTGAAAGCAGTTTGTGTGTCTGTATTTGATGGCTGTCTCTTTGCCCTGCAGTGTGGCTCATCTGGCAGGAGAACTGGTGAAAGTCCTGGCTAGGCGCCAACCGGAACTTCAGGTTGACGATCGGGACATCCTGTGTGTTCAGATCGCTGGACTCTGCCATGATCTAGGTGAGGGGGCAGCTGTGAGGCCGATGTACCTCGCAGGTGAAGGCACTACTGGAGCATGGGAGCAGTTGGTGGGACAGCAACCTCTCTTTTACAGTTTTGCAAAGTTTGGGCTATTTGTTGACTTCAGAGACCGGGCTCAGTGCAAAGAGGGATGTCTCGGAGAAAGACTTCAAACGCAGCTCGTGGTCTCCAGGGAGTGACGGTGCAGGTCACAGTAATCGAGGCAGTGATTTGCTGGAGGTGTATTGCTCTTTTGGGGTGACCTTATGCTGATGAAATTTTAATCCTGAGTTCTTCTCTGTTCCTTCTGGTCAATTAAGATTCTTTCCACTGTAACACTGATGTTTCATTTCCCAGGTCATGGACCATTTTCACACTTGTTTGATAGACACTTTATCTCCAAAACACGGCAAGATGTGAAATGGAAGGTAACTCTCTCCGTATGCTCTGAGTAACGGTGTGTGTTAGCAGAGATGAGGCAGTGGGTTAGGTGCCAGAATCCCATCAATGTGGACCTTGTTTTTAAGGAGATTCACTCAGAGTGAAGCAGCAGATTTCCAGTGAAGGGAATGTCACAATGACTCTTCTACCACTTCTGGGGTACCACACAATGGTTTCTGGATTTACAGAGAATGGTCCAAACTAACAAATCTGTGGGGGGAAATGTGTTGTTAATGAGAGAGGTCAGAGGAGAATGGCCAGATTGGTTCTTGCTGACAGGAAGGCAGCGGCATCTCAAATAGCCACACTACAGAAGAGCATCTCTGAATGCACAGGATGTCAAACCTTAAAGTAGATGGGTTAAAACAGCAAAAGACCACAAACATACACTGAATGGCCACATAATTAAGTATCTAATAAAGTGGTCACTGAGTGTATATCTGTGTCCCATGCATTCTGAGTGAGATGTCTCAACCCAGCTTCCAACGGGTATGGCTCAGTGATATAGAACTGCTTGTGCCATGTAGAAGAAATGGTAACATGAAGGTTGGTTACACGGCAAGAAATCCAAAGGTTCACAGTGGTAGGCTAATTTGAAGTGGATCAGATCTGGGACAGAAAGCCATGGTCATGGTGCTCAGAGCCTGGTCCATTTGTGACTCTGGAGTTGCAGCCATGTTGTTGTCTATTGCCCTCTGGAGCAGTCAGTCTTAGTCTTGGCCGTCCCTGAAGCAGACAGCTGTGGTTAGAGGTGGTGTTTACCATCTGTTGCTGGAATAAGATCGGGGCAATAAGATGGTTTCCTTGAACGTGGGGTGACAGCTGGACTGTGTGCTGAAGGAGGCATTTCACACACCCACCTTCATCATTCAGGGATTTGAGTATAGCCGTTGGACATAATGTTGCAGTTGTGCAACATGTTGGTGAGGCCATATTGGGAATATTGTGTTCAGTTTTCGTCAACCTGGTCTCAGAATAAATGCCTCTAAGATTACAAGGATGTCACTGTGACTTGAGAGATTGAGAGAGGCTGAGCAGATTGGGACTTTATTGATTAAAGGACAGGCGAAAAGGGGCTGATCATACAGAGGTGTATAAGATCATGAGTGGCATAGTTAGGGTGAATTGAAGAACTAGACGGCATGGGTTTAAGGGGACAGGAGGGAGGTTTCATAGAAACTTGGGCAACTGCTTTTTACACAGAGAGAGGCATGTATGTACAATGAGCTGATAGAGAAAGTGGCTGAGGAAGGAACAATTTAATAAATTCCAAAAGATCGTTGTACATGTAGATGGATGGGACAGGTTTAGAAGGTTATGGGCCAAATGCTGACAAATGGGAATTGCTATTATGGCCATCTTGGTCAGCATGGAACAGTTGGGCCAAAGATCCTGTTTTAATCATGTACAAACAAGCTGGAGGAACTCAGCAGGTCAGGCAGCATCCGTGGAAACAAACAGTCAGCGTTTTGGGCTGAGACCCTTCGTCAGGACTGAAGAAGGAGGGGGCAGGGGCCCTATAAAGAAGGTGGGGGGAGGGTGAAAAACCAACCAGAGGAAAGATCAAGAGGTGGAGGAGGGGATGCAGGGAGGGGATAGGCAGGAGAGGTGAAGAAGGAATGTACGGGGAAAGCACTATGGGTAGTAGAAGAAGGCAGAATCATGAGAGAGGTGAAAGGCAGCTAGAAGAGGAGACAGAGTGAAGGTGGGATGGGGGAAGGGAGAGGGAGGGAATTACCGGAAGTTGGAGAATTCGATGTTCATACCAAGGGGCTGGAGACTACCCAGATGGTTTATGAGGTGTTGCTTCTCCAACCTGAGTTTGGCCTCATCATGGCAGTAGAGGAGGCCATGTATGGACATATCCGAATGGGAATGTGAAGGAGAGTTGAAGTGGGTGGCAACGGGGAGATCCTGTCTGTTGTGGCGGATGGAGCGGAGGTGCTCGACGAAGCGGTCCCCCAATATGCGTCGGGTCTTGCCGATGTAGGGGAGGCCGCACCGGGAGCACTGGATGCAATAGATTACCCCAACAGACTCACAAATGAAGTGTTGCCTCACCTGGAAGGACTGTTTGGGGCCCTGAATGGTGGTAAGAGAGGAGGTGTAGGGACAGGTGTAGCACTTACGCTTGCAAGAACATCGAATTCTCCAACTTCCAGTAATTCCCTCCCTCTCCCTTCCCCCATCCCACTTTCACTCTGCCTCCTCTTCTAGCTGCCTTTCACCTCTCTCATGATTCTGCCTTCTTCTACTACCCATAGTGCTTTCCCCTTACATTCCTTCTTCACCTCTCCTGCCTATCCCCTCCCTGCTTCCCCTCCCCCACCCCTCGATCTTTCCTCCGGTTGGTTTTTCACCCTCCCCCCCACCTTCTTTATAGGGCCCCTGCCCCCTCCTTCTTCAGTCCTGACGAAGGGTCTCGGCCCGAAACATTGACTGCTCGTTTCCCCGGATGCTGCCTGACCTGCTGAGTTCCTCCAGCTTGTATGTACGTATTGATTTGACCACAACATCTGGAGTGTACTTTGTGGCCTGTTTTCATGTTGTGTGACAGTGACATGACAAAAATTTATATCGATATGAACATGAGCTGCTGGCATTGTGTGGTGTGACATCAACTTGCTGTCCATGGGCGTTAATGCAGTAAACTAGGCCACTGCTCCAGTTAAAATTGTTAATTTTAATATCAGTCATTTGCATAAAATGATGACTCACTCTTTCCTCTGATGTGTTGTTGCTTCAGCACGAGATGGCTTCTATTATGATGTTTGATCACATGATTTCCTCTAATAATTTGGACTTGCGAAACTATGGTCTGGTGGTGCCAGGTGATGTGGACTTTATAAAGGAACTGATCAATGGTCCAGAAGGAGGCGAAGCTTCTGAGGGCTCAGAGGTAAGTGACACTGTTGAACTGTGGAATTGGAGTATAAGCTGGAAATTTTACTTTGGTTTATGTACACGCAAACAAAAGAGAGCTAAATAATTAAGTTAATGTTTTTGCCCCCTGATCACTACTATTCATTTGCATGATGTGGCTATCACTGCTGTCGTTGGACTTGTCCAGCGGTAGTAGACCTGGAATTGAGGAAGCAGTGATAAATCAGTCTCAGACATAAGCGTGGAGCCATTGGCTAGAGGACCAGAGAGGAGGTTCTGGAGGTGAGAATGTGGTTCCGGGTTGTATATTCCTTCTCAGGGACATTTGAAACAAGTCAAAAGCATTCTTATGGGGAAGGGTGAATATCCAGAGATCATGTCCGATATCAGCATAAATAACATAGGCAGGAGGGGTGACAGGGAGAGTTCAAGGGTTTATGTGCTAATTTAAAGGAGAGCTTCTACATGGTGGTGATTTCAGGATTGCTGCCAGTACCACGTGCAGGTGAGGACAGAAATAGGAAGATAATGCGGTTTAACACATGGCTAAGAAGATGGTGCAGGAGGGAGGGCTTCATATTTCTGGATCATTGGGTTCTCTTGAGGGGAAGGTGAGAGTTGTAGAGAGAGGAGAGTTTGCACCTGTACTGGAGGGGGAAGAATATCCTTTTTTGAAGCAACATACACAAAATGCTGGTGGAACACAGCAGGCCAGGCAGCATCTATGGGAAGAAATACAGTCGATGATTTGGGCCAAGACCCTTCATCAGGACTAACTGAAAGAAGAGATTGTGAGAGATTTGAGAGGGGGAGGGGGAGATCCAAAATGATAGGAGAAGACAGGAGGGGGAGGGATGAATCTAAGAGCTGGAAAGATGATTGGCAAAAGGGATACACAGCTGGAGAAGGGAAGGGATCATGGGACAGGAGGCCGAGGGAGAAAGAAATGGGGAGGGGAGCTTCGGGGGAGATGGAGAGCAGGAAAGGAGTGATTGTGAGAGGGACAGAGAGAGAAAAGAAGAAAAAAAGGGAAAGTAAATAAGTAAGTAAATAAATAGACAGATAAATAAATAAGGGATTGGGTAAGAAGGGGAGGGGGGCATTAATAGAAGTTAGAGAAATCAATGTTCATGCCATCAGGTTGGAGAATAGACAATAGAGGAGGCTATGGATAGACATATCAGAATGGGAATGGGACGTAGAATTAAAATGTGTGGCCACTGGGAGATCCTGCTTTCTCTGGAGGACAGCATAGGTGTTCAGCGAAATGGTCTCCCAGTCTGTGTCGTGTCTCACCAATATACAGAAGGCAACACTGGGAGCACCGGATGCAGTATACCACACCAAAAAAAGACTGCAATAGCACCCCCACCCCCAGCAGTGGGTTTTTGAAACATAGAAACATAGAAAATAGGTGCAGGAGTAGGCCATTTGGCCCTTTGAGCCTGCACCGCCATTCAGTATGATCATAGCTGATCATCCAACTCAGAACCCTTCACCTGCCTTCTCTCCATACCCCCTGATCCCTTTAGCCACAAGGTTAGGATTTATAGTAAGGTTGGAATTGGTGTGGAGGCAGTGGAGAGCAGAGTGTTCGGAAGGAGTGAGGTTGGAATTGGAACAAGGTGTGGTGAAATCGAGACGGTTGATGTCCCGTCGGCAGTTAGAAAAAGACTACAACAGCACCCTCCTTTTTTGAAGGTTTGCTAGTGCTGCTCTGGGGAGTTTAAACTAAAGTCGCAGGGGAATGGGAACCAGAGTGCCAGGGCAGCTACTGGATGGGCTGCAGGGAATGAAGATGTTTAAGCCTACATAAAAACATGGGAAAGAGAACATTGAACATGGTGAGACTTGACTTGAATAAGGGAACAACATCCACAATCCTCCAATCCTCCGGAACCTCTCCTGTCCTCATTGATGATGCAAAGATCATTGCCTAAGGCTCAGCAATCTCCTCCCTCGCTTCCCACAGTAGCCTGGAGTACATCCCGTCTGGTCCTGGTGATTTATCCAACTTCATGCTTTCCAAAAGCGCCAGCACATTCTCTTTCTTAATATCCACTTTTCAGTTAATATCCAGCTTTTCAGTCCACTGCAAGTCATCCCTATAATCGCCAAGATCCTTTTCAACAGTGACATCAATAGTGTGGATGATAATGTGGGAAAAATTATCATGATATTTGCAGATGACATAGTGGATAATGAAGATGGCTATCAAGGCTTCCAGTAATTCTCTGAACTCAAAGGAGATTGTTATCAGAAGCACGTTCATTCTCCTGGCATTCAGGACAAGTTAGTGAAATGGATTTTACATAGACTTCATAGGTGAATCCTGGGAGTATTTTGTAAATGATTGCCTCTCTAACCGGAGGCCCATGATGAGTGTCACACAGGGATCAGCACTGGATCCATTGATGCCTGTCATCTAAATAAATGGTCTGGATGATAAGATAGAAAACTGGATCAGCAAATCCGTGGATTACATCATAATTGGGGGTTTAGTGCATAGCAAGGACGTCTGTCGAAACTTGCACTAGGATCTGGAAAATGTGCTGAAAAATGGCAGATGGAATTTAGTGCAAATAAGTGTTAGTGCACTTTTGGAGAACAAATCAAAGTAGTACTTATCCCCCCCTCCCATCTATAATAAAACACACTCCAGGGCTCCCTCCCCCCTATAGGGGTGTTGCCCAAAGCTTTGTTGAGGATCCCTACCACCCATCCCACTATCTCTGAACCCCTCTGTCAGGAGCATCAGGACTCGGGCTTCCAGCCTGGTAACAGCTTCTTCCCTCAGGCTGTGAATACCTGCCACCAATGAGATCTCGTCACACCGACAGCAAGACGTTTACTGTTTATCTGTGCTGCACACTACAGACACTTCAAATTATATTTTACTAATTTACTTGTGGTAATATTTTGTTTTATGTGGTGTGTGAGGTATACGATCTGTGAGTGCACCATGATCTGGAGGAAGATGATCTCATTTGGTTGTAAATATATAGTTAGATGACAATAAACTTTAACTTGAACTTGAAAGGGAGGCTAGAGACTTTAATCCTGGTGTGGGTCAATGGGACGAGGCTGAATAACAGTTTGGCACTGGCTAGATGGGCTGAAGGGCCTGCCTCTGTGCGGTAGTGCTCTCTGATTCCATGACTCCTTGGTAAGTACAGAGTAGGTTCCGTTACGGACTTCACCCACACCCCCATCTCCACTCACAGTTCGCCCCTTTGACTCCTGTTGCTGATCTGTTGGGCGAGGTGCTACCTCTCATCCTGGGCCAGTACGGTTTGGTTTTCCCACTGGGGTTGCATTCGGTCTGTGTGATGTGGAGGGAATGAGGGAGAGCCTGAGTGGTGGATCCATCTTCACTCCCTGTGCGCTGCTCATCACTAACTCTGCTCTCTAATCTCCCCAGTGGCCGTACAAGGGTCGTCCTAAGGAGAAAAGCTTTCTGTATGAAATCGTTGCCAATAAGCGAACTGGGATTGATGTCGATAAGTGGGATTACTTTGTCAGGTATGTAGGCCTCTCTGTAGTCTTCATCAACAGCCTTTGAGTGTTTGATCATCTCTGACTTTTCTCAGTGTGAGCTTACCAGCAACATGGCTTAGTTAATTTGGACCAGGCTTAATCGTTTCTGCTGGGAGCTTAATGATTGAAAATCAGAAATGGCCAAGTTCAGTCCTGCCAAAGAGTTTCAGCCCGCAACATCGACTGTACTCTTTTTCAGAGATGCTACCTGGCCTACTGAGTTCCTTCAACATTTTGTGTGTGTGTTACCCAGATTTTCAGCATCTGAAGGTGTGTGTGTGTGTGTGTGTGTGTGTGTGTGTGTGTGTGTGTGTGTGTGTGTGTGTGTGTGTGTGTGTGTGTGTGTGTGTTACACCCACCATTACTTCTTCAGAAAACTGAAGTTATTCAACCTGTTCCCCACTGATCCTCACAGATTTTTGTTGATGCACCATGGCATCCTGACTGGATCACAGTTTGATATGGAAATGCTCTGTCTGAGACTGCATGGAATTGCAGAGATAGCTCCAGCCAACATGAAACCCGCTTCCTCATCGTGGACTCTGTCTGCAGCTACAGCCCCTCACCCCGGAGATTCTCTCGTCTTCTCCTTCCATTGAGCAGAATATGGAAAAGTTTGAGACTGTACCACCATGTTCAGACAGCTTCATTCTACTGTTATTACACTGTTGAAAAGTCCTGTTGAATGATAATGAACTCTTGATCTCTCAATCAACCTTGTTGCAGCCCTCCCACATTATTTGTCTGCCTGCACTTTCTCTGTAACTGTAGCACTATATTTTGCCTTCTCCTATTGCTTTTCCTTTTCTCCTACTTTGCCAAAGTTGTCTTTTAGGATAATCTGATGAAGCAAAGCTTTTCACTGTACATGTCACAATAAACCAGTTACCAAACAAATGATAGTGGCTGATATTAATGTGTTTTCATGCCTCTGAAGGGACAGTTACCATCTTGGAATCCCGAACAACTTTGACTATCAACGCATCCTGAAGTATGCTCGAGTCTGTGAAGTCGACAATATGAAGGTCATATGCTTTCGAGATAAGGTGATAAATGTTTTGAGAAGCCGCAGAGTCTCTTTAAGTTTGGTTTGAAAATTCTTGGCTTATCCAGCCTGAACTCATTGTAATGGTTGTATATTGTGAGTCAGAAATATTATCTCAAAGGTTGTTATACTAACATCACAGAGAAGTACACACAAAAGATTCAACACATACAGAGTATCACCAACAAAGTGCTAGAGGAACTTTGAAAATCAGGCAGCTTTGACAGAGGGAAATAACGAATGAATGTTTTGGGCTGAGACTCTACGTCAAGACCAGAAAGGAAATTAGAAGAAGCTGTGGTGCGGGAGGGGGGGCAAGGGGAAGAGTACAAGCTGGAAGGTGATAGGTGAAGTCAGGTGGGGGGAAGGAAGGTGAGTGGGGACGGGGGGGATAGAGTGAGCAGCTGGGAACTAATAGGTGAAAAAGGTAATAGGCTGAAAAAGGCATCTGATAGGAGAGGAGAGTGGAACATGGAGAAAGGGAATGAAGAGGAGCACCAGAGAGAGGTTTTGAAGACAGAATATAACACTAATGGTAACACTCTTGGCAGTGTGGAGGATCTGAGAGATCATGGGGTCTGTATCCATGGGACATTCAAAGCTGCTGTGCAAGTTGACAGCGTTGTTAAGAAGGCGTATGTTATTCATCAGCTGTGGGATTGAGATCAAGATTCATGAGGTAATGTTAGAGTTATATAAGATCTTGGTCAGACCCCACTTGGAGTACTGTTTTCAATTTGGGTCACCTCACTACAGAAAGGATGAGGATACTATAGAAAGAGCACAGAGGAGATTCACAAGGATGTTGCCTGGATTGGAAGACATAGCTTATGAGAATAGTTTGAGTGAACTCCTTGGAGCGACAGAGGATGTGAGGTGACCTAATACCTGATATTATCTGTATAAGATAATAAGGGGCATTAATCGTATGGATAGCCAGAGGCTTATTCCTGGGGCTGAAATGGCTAGTATGAGGGGGCACAGTTTTCAGGTGCATGGAAATAGGTTCTGAGGGGATGTCAGGGGAAGCTTTTTCTCACAGAGCTGTGGGTGCATGGCATGCACTACCAGCAGTAATTGTGTAAACGGACACAATAGTGTCTTTTAAAAGCCTCTTAGATAGGTACTTGGAGCTTAGAAAAATAGAAGGCAATGCGCTCGGGAAATTCTAAGCAATTTCAAGAGTAGGTTGCATCGTCGGCATAACATTGTGGGCCGAAGGGCCTGTAATGTGCTGTAGATTTCTATGTTTCTATGTGATAACTGGCTGTGCAGAGCTGAACAGTCAAAGAACAGCTGAGATCACAATGGGGGATCAGTGCGAATGAACCTCATTAAACTACGGTAGAAGAGAAGATTTAAACTTTAGGGTAGCCATAACTAGTACAGGTTTAATGGTTCTATTCTTAGCAGTGAGGAGGAACAGAGAGATCTTGGAATCCACATTCATAGCCCTCAAAGTTGCTGCACTAGTTGATAGGATTATTAAGAAGGAATATGGTTTGTTGGTCTTCAGTAGTTGTGGGATTGAGTTCAAGAGCCACGAGGTAATGGTTTTCTCCTGGAATGGAGGATGAGAGATGACTTGATAGAGGTATATAAGCTGATAAGAGGCATAGATAGAGTGAACAGCCAAAGACCTTTTACCACAGCAGAAATGGATAATACAAGGGGGCATACCTTTAAGGTGATTGTAGTGAAATATAGTTGGGTGTCATAGGTAGGTTTGGCTTACTGGGAGAGTGGTGGGTGTGTGGACTGCTCTGTCAGGGGTTGTGTCAGAGGCAGATACATTATGGATATTTATGGTACTCTTAGATAGGCACAGATGGAAGGAAAACAGAGGGTTATGTAGGAGGGGAGTGTTGGATTGAGTGTGGAGTAGTTTCAATGGTCGGCACTGTGGTGTAATGGTCTGTGTTCTCACTCATTCAGAATTTGCTGATCATTTAGAAATTCATCTGCAGATATAAACACAATTTAAAGTTAAACATGGAAAATTAAGCAAAATGGGGAGGAGGGCCACAAATAACAGAAGTACAGAGGATTAAGAGTGGTGTTTGGACATCAGTCAGTTTACAGGAATGGCTGTTGGATAATAATTTGAGATTAAAATCCCTGAATGAATGGGGTTATGTGATGGAGCAGAGATATTGGCATCTGTCTGATCTGCTGACTGGGATAAAAGTATCATCATGAGATCAGTGACTAACTTGCATGTTGATATTCAATGCCTGGGGTCTGTTTCTGACACACACAGGGTGAAGTGATCTCTCATTTTCCATCTTGTTCTACAGGTAGCTGGTGACTTGTACAACATGTTTTACACACGTAATGCCTTGCATCGCAGGGCCTATCAGCACAGAGTGGTCAAAATCATTGAGAGCATGTGAGTATTCCTGCAGTGTGGCTGGTATGGTGCTTTCACTCATTTTACACCCTTGTGTCCACCCACTCATCTTCTCCCAGCCCTTGTGCAGGTGAAGGGCACTGGCTTGTGTGAAAGACACTGTGACCACACGGGTCAACCTTTGGCTACTAACTGGCAGATAATTTGGTCACACCCTTTACTAACCAGAACGTGGAGTGTTTGTTGCAGTGTTCACTCAGGTGTTGCTGATGAGTGGTGAATCTGAAAACGTGTTTCCTTACCCTTCCTCTCCCATAGCCCAAGTAAGCTGAGGCCATTCCCACATCCATTTCTTGTGTTTGCTGTCAATATCAGAAGGAGGCTGTGTGGACAACAGTACTGACACGATTCTCAACATGTTCATCCATAGGATCACAGAAGCAATGGTGTTGGCAGATCCACACATCCTGATCAGCGGCTCGGGTGGGAGGCAGTATAGAATGTCAACAGCCATTGATGACATGGAGGCTTACACCAAACTCACAGGTGAGTTCTTTTGTCCTTAAGTTTGGTTAGAATTTACTCTTTAATCCTGGATGTTCACTTCACAGGACAAGACCATCCAGCTATTGCTACCTATTTGTGAGTGTCCACCAATAAATCCCACTGCCCTAGTCTTTCCCCTGTTGCTCGCCATTCTTTTGCTGTTTATTTGAAGATCAAGTTCTATTTTGCAGGTTTTTCTGTCCTCACTATAGCCTGCTGCATTTTGTTATAGAATAGTGCCCCGTATTCTATCTGGGTAATCTACATTCTGGCACATGAACGTGGAATTCTCAAATTCCCAGTAACTGCTCCCCCCTGTCCTTTTTCCTGTTTATTCTTTCCTTTATTCAGACTGAAGGCAGCGACTGCTGAAACAGTTTTATGCTCAGGAAGGGAAGATGGTTAGCATCATGATGGTGTAGCTGTCATTTTGAAGAAAGCCATTAAGAAGTGCTTGCTGGAGAGGAAACCAATAAACAGTAGACTGATGAGAGTCAGGCTGAGAGGGAAGCAAGTGAACACAACTGTGATCCAGTGCTATACTCCGACTAATGATAGTGATATTGAAGAAAAGTAAGTTTCTATGAGCAACTGCAATGGGAGGTAGAGTTAACACCATGCCGTGGAGATCTAAACCCTAAAGCGGGGAATAACTAGGGCCTGTAATGTGCTGTAGATTTCTATGTTCTATCAACTTGCACTTCACTAGGGTCACAGGCACCATGGATCTGAAACAATGAATAACAAGGGTGAAAGACTGTTAAAATTCTGTGCCATGAACTATTTGGTCAAAGGAAGGACCCTCTTTCCACAACATGAAATCCATAAACGGACGTGATGCTCACCCAGCGGACGTGACAAGAACAGGCTGATCAACGGCCCACTCCAAGATGGCACTGGTGCACGTTGGCGACTCTCAGCTGGCTGCAGGAAATTGTACTAGTTTTCCTCTTAAGTATACTCCTTTTGAACCACTCTTATGGCATCTGCAGAATATAAATTTCCTCTTAACAACAGACAATGAAATGACATTAATGATCTTCAGATCTCACGTTCGACAGTTGAACATGGCAGTGGCGCTTTTAAGAGTCAATGGCATGGCTGAAAACACGGCAGGAGAGATTGAATTCGAACCAGGCTGAAGTGCTGGGGGATGAGGCCTCCTCTACCCAGTATCTTGTTGGCGAATGTGCAGTCACTGGAAAATAAGACTGACAATCTCAGGACAAGGCTGCTGTCTCAGAGACAGATAAGGCAGATCTCAGTTGTTGTTGCACTGAAACCTGGTTAAATGTAAACACACCTGACGCAGTGGTACAACCAGAAGATTTTATAATTTTCAGAATATATCAAACCTTCAACTCTGAGAAGCATAAGCTTTTTAGTCAATTCTCTTAAGTGGATCAACGTTGGGGTTATTTCAACTTCTTGTCCCCTGAATGAGGACAATTAATAATCAAATGCAGACCATTCCACATGGAGATCTCATCTGTGATCCTGTAAGCAAACATTTGTGAAACTGCATGAAACTATCTGTGAACAAGAAACAGAACATCCTGATGCATTGTAAGTTATAGTCAGTGACTTTAACCAGGTCAGTTTGAAGGAAATTCTGCCCAATTATCACTAGCATGTCACCTGTTGCACCAGAGGTCCCAACGCACTAGACTACCGCTACACTGTGATACAGAATGCCTACCGTTCATTCCGGAGACCATGTTTTGGCAAGTCGGATCATTTGGCTGTACCTCCACTACCTGAATACAGGCAGTGTCTAAAGAGCAAGACTCCAGAGATCAAGACAAGTAAGAGGTGGTTTCGGGAGGCAGAGGAACGGCTGCAGGATTGCCTTGAGTCAGTGAACTGGGCCGTGTTAGAACTCATCTGAGGTGCTGAGTGACTATGCCAGAGTCATTACAAACTTTATTAAAACAGCAATGGATGAGTGTGTCCCCACAAAATCCTTCAGGGTTTTTGCCAATCAGAAGCCCTGGATTTACAATGAAATCTGGAATGCTCTGAGAGCCGGATTAAAGGCATTCAAGTTTAGAGATCAAGAATGCTACAAAAGGTGCAGGTATGATCTCTGCAAAGCTGTCTCTCAGGCAAAGTGGAGATTCCAGACTAGACTGGAATCAAAGAGGGATGTTCAACAGCTGTGGCAGGGTTTGAATGCTATAATGTCTGACAAAGTTAAATCTCGTGACATTGGGGACAGCAGAACTTCACTTCCGGCTGAGCTCAATGCCAAACGGTCGTCATTTCATACAATGACCCTCCGGAACGAACTCTGTATTTTCTGGCCAAGAAGGATCTCCAACCATGCCCTTCTCTTTCAGTGTCATCAAGAGAACGGCCACAATCATCATGAGGAGACAATGGAGATGGAGGCCAACTCCATCATCAAGACAGAACTTCACTGGACCCCTGAAGGGTGGAGGAAACACAAGAGACCAAAGACAACTTGATGCTGCATCACTGAGGCAGAAATGAGGACCCTGAGTTACATCTGGGGCACAATAGAGAAGATGGCCATGGACAGACAGACAATGGACCTTCTTTGCTGCCCTAAACACCAGCTGGGTAATAGGCAGTAACTGCAAAATAAAACAAATTATACACAATCGATCTGGTCATAGTATTGGTAAATGGGGTGACTAGGCTTGTGTCAGCTGCTTCAAGAACCAAATGGTTGAGGAACCGTGGCTGTTCCGGAACTTCACTACGTACACATCACTGCACCTTCTGATTACTCCTCCAGGCGGAAGGGAATGAGACCTTCCCTTCAAACAAGTGAAGAAAGTAAGAATCCAGAGTAACAGAAGGCCATTTGGCCCATCGAACATTCTCTACTATTGAAGACCATGGCAGAAATTCTATCTCTGCACCATCTCTGTATTCCTTGATTCCCTTACAAAAGTCCACATCTGTTTGCAATGTACTCAGCGGATGGGTATTCCATTGACAATCATGCTGTGCCATGGAATTGAATTCCAAGAGTTGCTTGACTTCATTTATCATGTTATGGTTGGTCTCAGGGTCTGCAGTCTAAAACTATAACATTAAGAGATCTTAAGCAGAAAAGTGTACATCACTAACCACTTTTCTAAATTAATGTAAAATTATTCCTTTTTGTTTGGAAAAGTACAAACTCCTTGGACGCAGAACTCGGAGGAGACTGTTAACAACAGGACGTCCGGTCTCCTGGCATTCAGGATGAGTTAGTAAATGGGATTTTACATCGGCTTCATAGGTGAACCCTGAGAGTAGTTTGTAAATTGTTGCCTCGCTAACTGGAGGCCTGTGACTAGTGTGGCGCAGGGATCGGTGCTGAGTCCGTTGTTGTCTGTCAGCATTCTGCAGTTCAGCTCATTTAGAGGATGATAAGTAATATTTTGATTTCTGTACTGTTATTCATAGTGTCACGTACCCCGTGACCGGGTTACCAAACCAGCAGGAATGGAATAATACGTTGGAGTCTGGTATTACTTTAATTAATAGTGTTTATTAGTAAACTAAGTAATACAGTACTATAAAATGCAAATATATAAAACAGGTTAGCAATGATATATACAGAAGTGTGGAAATAGGAATCAAAACCAAGCTCTTTCAAAGTCTAGGGGTAAATGAATAGTCTTACGATGGTGCAGAGTTCAGTTCAGTTCAGTTTAGTTTAGGTCGAGGTAGTTGCTGGTGTACCCTTGGAGAGAGAGAGAGAGCGAGAGGTGATGCCATTGCCGTCGAACCTTCTATTGTCTTCCTGTTGCAGTTATGGTCACCGACTGTGACCCCGTACCTGGCATGACCGTTCTTCAGTGGTAGGCTTGTCAGCCAGGCAAGGGTGGACACGCACACAAGTAATTCCCCACCGGTCGCACCTTCTCACACTGTGAGCCTCTGATCGATTCCCCCGAATCGATCCTCCAAACCCCCACCTTCACGTGGGTGCACAACGCTCTTTCAGTGTCCCGTGGTGTGTCTGCTTGTGTCTTTGCAGACCTGCTTTTTATCTCCCCTTGCGGGTTACCGGCCGTCCATCACCTGGTCCTGCCTTCCTGTCTCATTAAGAATCCACACCAGCAAAAGTAAATAATCAGCCATGGAGACATAACTTTAAATCTTTGTCTCTCTCTCTCACATCTGCAGCATAGTTCACGGGGGTGGGGGGGGGGTCAGCTTGGTTTACTCATCATAATAGGAACATAGAAACACAGAAAACCAACAGCACAATACAGTCCCTTCAGTCCACAAAGTTGTGCCGAACATGTCCCGTCCTGAGAAATTACTAGGCTTACCCGTAGTCCTCTATTTTTCTAAGCGCCATGTACCTATCCAAAAATCTCTTAAAAGACCCTATTGTATCCGCCTCCACCACCGTTGCCGGCAGCCCATACCACACACTCACCACGCTCTGCGTAAAAAAACTTACCCCTGACATCTCCTCTGTACCTACTCCCCAGCACCTTAAACCTGTGTCCTTTTGTGGCAACCATTTCAGCCCTAGGAAAAAGCCTCTGACTATCCACACGATCAATGACTCTACTCATCTTTTACAGCTCTATCAGGTCACCTCTCATTCTCCTTCACTCCAAGGAGAAAAGGCCGAGTTCACTCAACCAATTCTCAAGGCAATGCTCCCCAATCCAGGCAACATCCTTGTAAATCTCTCCTGCACCCTTTCTATGGTTTCCACATCCTTCCTGTAGTGAGACGACCAGAACTGCGCACAGTACTCCAAGTGGGGTCTGACCAGGGTCCTATATAGTGGCAACATTACCTCTCAGCTCCTGAACTCAATGTGTTTGTGCTAGTTCCAATCGTGTTTACTTGTGGCCTTGCACATGTGTGTCATCTCATTGGTTTAGGAATATATATGGAGGGTTATGGGCTGAGTGCAGGTTGGTGGGACTAGGTGAGAGTAAGCGTTCGGCATGGACCAAAAGGGCCGAGATGGCCTATTTCTGTGCTGTAATTGTTATATGGTTATAAATGTGAAACCCTGACCTGAACCAGGAAAAAGCACATAATGAATTTCAAAATAATTTTTAGAATTTAAAACAAATCTCAATTGCAGTAAGTAATAGCAATGCAGGAAGAAAAATAATAGACATAATCCTCTAAATGAGCTGATCTGTGGAATGCCGACAGACTTTCACATAGCCGCTCCTCTCTCTAATCTGTCTAATTCTGACTCAACATACTCTGACTCTCTCAATGTACTGTTCCCTGTCACAATGCTAACCAACAGCCCTGGTCTAGCCTTGGACAAAACACTCAGCTCTTGCACCAAACAGGTGCCCCTTTTATACCCGTAAAAGCCCCTTACACTGGTACTTTTCCATGTGCTTGATACCTGCAGCATGAATTCAGTTTCTAGTGAAAGTCATGTTTTCACCATCTTCCACTGTTATGGCTGTACACGTGTACTCCCTTAATTTTCTCAAACTTTGCTCTGAACTGGGTCTCTTGTACTCCCCTAAATAATCCCGCTGCAAATTAGCACCATTTTGTCTTTTAGACTTCCTTTTTATTTTAGTGTATACCAAGTAGGAATCACCTTGAACTTTTTCCTCACAAGACTATGGTACAGGTACGGGCCAAAGTGACTCGACAGAATAACAGTTTGGCATGTACAAGGTAGGCCTGGGTCTGTGCTGTATTGCTCTATAACTGTCGAACTCTATTGCTAATAGGTACGAATCACACATTTATCTTCCTAATTCACTTTAAGTCAACCAGAAACAAAAGTTTGTTAGATCAATGCAATTACATGTTGTTATAATGTTTTTCTTTGATCTTGTATTTTGTTTTTACAGACAGTATCTTTGAACAGATTCTGAATTCCTCTCAACCTGAGCTGGAAGAGGCACGGACAATCCTGAACAACATCAGAAACCGCAGATTGTACAGATGTATTGGGCAGGCACAGGCTGAAGACGGGCAGACACAGGCTGAAGAAGGGCCGGCACAGGCTGAACAAAGGAAAACTACTAAAAAGGTCATTATTACGGGCTGGTATTCTCTGCCTCAACTCTCTGTATTCCTCCCAGAACCAGAAGGCAGTGAACCTTCCCTTGAAACGAGCTGAAATTGGAAGAGTCAGGTGTAATAGTTTTAGCCCTTTGAGGTTCTCTGCTATTCAACATTATGGCTGTTCTACCTCAGCATCATGTTCCTGTACCTCTCCAACACTCTTGATTCAAGACTGCTCTGCCATGTTGTCATGGCTGATGCATTTCTCTCAATTTCCTGCCTTCTCCAATATCCCTTCAGGCACTGACTCATCTACCCCAAGTATACCCCAATGACTTGGCCTTCATAGCCACATGTGGCAATAAGTTCCACATATTTACCACACTCTGGCTAAAGAAATACCTCCTTATCTCTGTTCTCAATGGACATACCTCTATTCTCATCTTAGACTCCCACAACAGATGAAACATCCTCTCCAAGCCTATTCTGTGCAGACCTTTTTAATATTTTTTATTTTTTCTCTGAGATCTCCCATCATTCTTCTGAATTCCAGTGATTTTTGGCCCAGAGTCATGAAATGCTCCTCATATGATGAGCCTTTCGATCCTGGAATCATTTTTGTGAACCTCCGTTGAAATGTCTCCAACGACAGCAGATCCTTTCTGCGATAAGGGGCTCAAGAACACTTGCAGAACTCCAAATGAGGCCTCACCAGCACTTTAACATTAACAATAACAGCCTTAACATTGCATTCTTGCTTTTATATTATAATCCTCTCCAAATGAATGCTGACATTGCATTTGCCTTCCTCTCCACCAACTTCACCTGCAAATTCACCTTCAGGGAGTCCTGCACGAGGACACCCAAGTCCCTTTGCACCTGAGATTTCAGAATATTCTCTTCATTGTGAAAATAGTCTACACTTTTATTTCTTCCACTAAAGTGCATGACCATACCCTTCCCACCACTGTATTTCATCCACCAATCCATTCTCCCAATCCGTCTTAGTCATTCTGTAACCTCTCTGCTCCTGCAAACTACCTGCTCCTCCACCTATCTTCATATTGTCTGCAAACCTGGCCATAAAGATATCCATTCCTTCATCCAAATTAAAGAGAGCAGTCTCAACACACACCCCATGGAACACCACTTGTCACCGCAGCAAACCAGAAAAAACTCAATTTATTCCCACTCTTTGCCACCTGCTAATTAGCCAATGCTCTGTCCATGGTAATGTATTTCCTGTAATACAGTGGGCTTTTATCTTGTTAAGCAGCCTCACTTGTCAAAACCCTCTGAAAATCCTAGTAGATAACATACTCTGATTCTCATTTGTCTATCCTGCTTGTTATTTCTTCAAAGAATTCCACCAAATTTATCAGGCAAAATTTTCCTGAAGGGAACCATGCCAACTACACCCTATTTTATCATGTGCCTCCAAGTACCGGAAACCACATCCTAAACAATCAATTCCAATATTTTCCCAACCACTGACGTCAAACTAACTGGCCTGTAATTTTCTTCCTTCTGCCTCCCCCACCCTTGCAGAGTGGAGTGACTTTTGCAACTTTCCAGTCCTCTGTAACTGTGCCACAGTTCATCGATTTTTGAAAGAGCAATACTAACACCTCTACAATCTCTTCAGCCACCTCCATTGGAACCCTGGAGTGTACACTATCTGATCTACGTGGCTTATCTATCTTCAGACCTTTCAGTTTCTCAAGCACCTTCTCCCTAGTAAGGGCAACTTCACTCACTTCTGTCCCCAACGCTCTCAATCTTCCAGCTTACGGCCAGTGTCCTCCACAGAGAAGACTGATGCAAAATACTTATTCAGTTCATCGGCCATTTCGATGTCCCTCATTTACTACTTCCCCAGCATAATTTTCCAGTGGTCCAATATCTACTCTCACTTCTCTTTTACACTTTGATCTATCAGAAGAAATTTCTGGTGTCACCTTTAATATTATTGGCAAGCTTAATTTCATAATCCAACTTTTACTTCTTTATGACTTTTTTAGTTGCCTTCTGTTGGTTTATGAAAGATTCCCAATCCTCTAACTTCCCATTGATTTTTGCTGTATTAAATGTTCTCTCTTTGGCTTTTATGTTGGCTTGGACTTCTCTTGTCAGCCAGGGTTGCATCATCCTGCCTTTAGAAAACTAATTCCAGGTGAACTGAAGTCAGTAGCAATTGCTTCATACTCATCCAGATTCAAAGATAAATCTCCGAATACAGTCCAGTCTACCGATTCAAAGCAGTCCTACAACCACTCCTATCTTCCCTTGTCCATAGCTTCTGGGTCCTCACTACTGGTGCTGCCTATACTCAGGGAGTAGAAGTACAGCCAGATGATCAGATTTTCCATAGTGAGCGCATGGAACAGCACGGAAGACATTCTTGATGATGGCGTAACAATGGTCCAATGTGTTGTTTCCTCTGGTACTGCAAATGATTTGTTGATGGTAATTAGTTAATGAGTTTTTCAGGCTGGCCTGGTTAAAATCCCCCAAAATGATGGTGAAGGCATCAGTGTCTGCTGTTTTGTGTATATTGATCCCATTGCTCAGATCAACTAAAGCCTGTTTGACATTGGTTGAGGTGGAAAGTACACTGGTTCCAAAATGATCACAAAAATCTCCTGTGGCAAGTAAAATGGCTGGCAATTAATCGCAAGACATTCCAGGTCTGGTGAGCAAAGTTGGGTCAACACTGTACATTTGTGCACCAAGCGAAGTTGAACATGAGGCACGCACCTCCACCCCTGCTTTTCAGACATCAATAGTCCTATCCTGATGGTGTATATTAAACCTGTCAATCTGAATCGTTGCATCCAGTATAGAAGGGGTTAACCAGGATTCTAGGAAGCAAAGGATGCATGAGGTCCTAACGTTCCTCTGATACAGCACCCTAGCTCTGAGATCTTTGATTTTGTTTACTGGAGACTGTATGTTTGCCAGCAGGATAGTTGATATTGTGAGTCTAAAGCTCCATTTTCTTAAACACACTTGTGTTCCTGACCTGCAGCCACTTTTCCAACACAAATCCAGTGAGAAGTACAGCTACAATCAGCTTTGTTTCCATTGGTTTTAAGCAGTGACAGTTTATTGAATTGCATTACAACATCTTTATTAACTGTACAGATCTTGGACATATAATAACAGAGTTGTCGAGATGGGAGATTTTAATTTCCAAAATATCGATTGGCATCTCCCTAGAGCGGGGGTTCAGATGGGGTGGAGTTTGTTAGGTGCGTTCAGGAATATTTCTTGATACAATATGCAGATAAGCCTAGAAGAGGAGAGTTTGTACTTGATTTGGTATTGGGAAATGAACCTGGTCAGGTGTCAAATCTCTCAGTGGTAGAGCATTTTGGAGATAGTGATCATAATTCTATCTCCTTTACAATAGCATTGGAGAGGGATAGGAACAGTAAGTTAGAAAAGTGTTAAATGAAGTAAAGGGGAATTATGAGGCTATCAGGCAGGAAATTGGAAGCTTAAATTGGAAACAGATGTTCTCAGGGAAACATACGGATGAAATGTGGCAAATGTTCAGAGGATATTTGTGTGGAGTTCTGCATAGGTATGTTCCAATGAGACAGTGAAGTTATGGTAGGGTACAGGAATTGTGGTGTACAAAGGCTGTAATAAATCGAGTCATGAAGAAAAGAAAAGAAAAGAAAAGCTTATAAAAGGTTCAGAGATCTAGGTAATGTTAAAGATCTAGAAGATTATATGGCTAACAGGAAGGAGCTTAAAAAGGAAGTTAGGAGAGCCAGAAGGGGCCATGAGAATGCCTTGGTGAGTAGAATTAAGGAAAACTCCAAGGCATTCTACAAGTATGTGCAGAGCAAGAGGATAAGACATGAAAGAATAGGACCTATCATGTGTGACAGTGGGAAAGTGTGCATGGAACTGGAGGAAATAGCAAAGGTACTTAAAGAATACTTTATTTCAGTATCCACTATGGAAAAGGATCTTGGTGTTTCTAGGCTGCTGTGGGAGACGAGGGAGGAGATTGCTGAGCCTCTGACAATGATCTTTGAATCATCAATGGGGACAGGAGAGGTTCTGGAGAATTGTAGGGTTGCGGATGTTGTTCCTTTATTCAAGAAAGGATGTAGAGAAAGCCCAGGAATTATAGACCAATAAATCTTACTTCAGTGGTTGGTATGTTGATGGAGAAGATCCTGACAGGCAGGATTTATGAACATTTAGAGAGGTATAATATGAGTAGGAATAATCAGCATGGCTTTGTCAATGGCAGGTCGTGCCTTACGAGCCTGATTGAATTTTTTGAGGATGTGCCTAAACACATTGATAAAGGAAGAGCAGTAGATGTAGTGTATATGGATTTCAGCAAGGCATTTGATAGGTACCCCATGCAAGGCTTATTGAGAAAGTAAAGAGGCATGGGATCCAAGGGGACCTTGCTTTGTGGATCCAGAACTGGCTTGCCCACAGTAGGCAAAAAGTGGTTATAAATGGGTCATATTCTGCATAGAGGTTGGTGACCAGTGGAGAGCCTCAGGGATCTGTTCTGGGACCCTTACTCTTTGTGATTTTTATAAATGACCTGAATAAGGAACTGGACGGATGGGTTAGTAAGTTTGCTGATAACACAAAGGTTGGAGGTGTTGTGGATAGTGTGGAGGCCTGTCAGAGATTATAGCGGGACATTGAGAAGATGCAAAACTGGGCTGAGAAGTGGCAGATGGAGTTCAACCCAGATAAGTGTGAAGTGGTTCATTTTGGTAGGTCAAATATGATGGCAGAATATAGTATTAATGGCAGTGTGGAGGATCAGAGGGATCTTGAAATCTGAGCCTATAGGACGCTCAAAGCAGCTGCACGGGTTGACTCTGTGCTTAAGAAGGCATACGGTGTATTGGCCTTCATTAATCATGGAATTGAATTTAGGAGCCCAGAGATAATGTTGCAGCTATATAGGACCCTGGTCAGACCCCACTTGGAGTACTGTGCTCAGTTCTAGTTGCCTCACTACAGGAAGGATAGAAAGGGTACAGAGGAGATTTACAGGGATGTGGCTTGGATTGGGGAGCATGTCTAATGAAAACAGGTTGAGTAATCTCAACTTTTTCTCCTTGGAGTGACGAAGGATGAGAGGTGACCTGATAGAGGTGTATAAGATGATGAGAGGCATTGATCGTGTGGATAGTCAGAGACTTTTTCCAAGAGCTGAAATGGTTGCCACAAGAGGACACAGGTTTAAGGTGCTTGGAAGTAGGTACAGAGGAGATGTCAGGGGTAAGTTTTTTATGCAGAGAGTGCTGAGTGTGTGGAATGGGTTGCCGGCAACGGTGGTGGAGGTGGGTATGATAGGGTCTTTTAAGAGACTCTTGGATAGGTACATGGAGCTTAAAAAAATAGAGGGCTATGGGTAAGCCTAGTAATTTCTAAGGTAGGGACTTGTTCGGCACAACTTTGTGGGCTGAAGGGCCTGTATTGTGCTGTTGGTTTTCTATGTTTCTATGTATTTGTGATTCCTATCTGTAACCGGCGAAATGGGAATATTTAATCGTATCCATTGAGCTCTGCCGCTGCTCAAGATCACCGCTCAATAGGTGCCCCAGAGGTCCACATAGGCTGGTCACTTTTGGCCAGCTCCTGTCTCATAACTCCGCAATTCCTTTTACTCCACTGTAATACTCACATATGTGGCATTAGCTTCTCCTTCTCATATAGCTGGGTGAATTCTCTCAATTGTGATCACTGGCTCTTAAAGGGTCCTTTACCTTAAGCTCTCTAATCAATTCCAGTTCATTGCACAACTCCCAAGCCAGAATAGCTGATCCCCTTTGTGGGTTCAACCATGAGCTGCTCTAAAAAGACATCTTGTAGATATTATACAGAATCCCCTTCTTGAAATCCAGGATCAACTTGATTTTCCCAATCTACCTGCATATTGAAATCCTCCATGACTATCGTAACCTTGCCCTTATGGCATCCATTTTCTGTTTCCAGTTGTAACTTGTAAGCCACATCTTTGCTACTGTTTGGGGTCTTTTTACCTTTGCAGTTTCTGAGCTTGATATACAATGACTCTAAACCTTTCAACCCTATGTCACGTCTTTCTAATGATTTGATTGCATTTTTTCCAAACAAAGTCACCCAGACCCTCACAGATTTAAGGGTCAAAACACTTCAGGAAAACGCTATAGAGCTTTTCACTCCAAACCAGTCAGACACAGCAACACTGACCATTCAATGCTTTGTCTCAAATCCAAAATCCAAAATACACAACATGAATCAACAAGCTGCTCCAAGCTGTGGTGCTTCTAATTTCTCATCATATCCAAAAGCTGATGTTCATTTGGTGTAACTACTGAAAAATTTTACTGACAGAAAAGTCATGGCAAGACTAATCCAAAATCAAAACAGACTATTTGCCTCTTATCTGCGACCATATGGACTGTTATACTTAGGTGACGTGTCCATAGCTCCAATGATTGCTCCAAAAGTCGAATCTTTCATTTGATCCTTTATTAGCAATTAGAAAACATGCAACTAAGCATTATTGAGTGTTACCTCAGCAGTCAGCAAACAATATGAGCTCCACCAGTCCCAAGCTCTAAATTGCAATGAAATAAACAAGAATGCGTAATTCATTCCCGTCGATTTACCACACCCCCATTCATGTAGCCATTACCATCATAAACATAATAAACCCCAGAGCTCAGAAGTGCAAAGCAGAGAGAGAACTGATACATTGCTTCTACAATAATTTTTGAACAGATTTTCTGAAATGCTTCATTTTTTCCAATCTCTCTCTGTTACATGTTTATTAATAGTAAAACAATTGAAACCCCTTTTTAACAAGTATCATTAGCCCCTCACTGACAGCCAGTGGACTCACCAATGAGAAAACCACCTGTCTCAAACTCCGTATATCTAGTTTGGTATTCCTTGGGCCCCACCAAAACTGGGAAGTTGGGATGTCTGAACCACCGGAACCTCGATCTGTGTGAACACTGTGCAGATACTGCCCCCATGCAATTATCTGTCGACAAGAAATAACAGATCATGCACTCCATACAATTACAATATTTACAAACGTCAGCTTTATCAAACAGAGAAAAGAAAAGAAAAAAAGATAAAAAGGGCCGACTACAGTTAACCCAGTCCAAAAGTGCACATCCATTGGAGTTCATCTTGAAGTTGTCTTTAACTCACGTGCTGGACCACAGTCTGCATGAAAGCACACACCGTCTTCCAAATGTCGCTCAAAATCTATCTCATACAAATGGGCTCCCCCGGGGGGTATTGGTCCTTCCTCCTTGAAGCTTTCATCGGAACAAAGCACCTTGTGCATCAGGGACAACGTCCTCAGACATCTTCCCTCTTGTCCTCTCCCAGCTCCCCTCAGAAAGTACCTCAACCCACACCACAGTGTCCATCACAAAAACCTATCAGGCAGTGTTCTCTAGAACCTTCTCCCAATTCCACCATCCTGATTGGTTGACACAACATTCCTAACTTGAATAATATAGCCTCTTAACTTTAGCTCAAGCCCAAGCATGCCAAAAGCAGAACAGACTGGTTTTAGAGAACTGTTGTGTTGGCACGTGGCCAAGTGGCTAAGGTGTTGGTTTAGTGATCTGAAGGTCACTGGCTCAAGCCTCAGCTGAGGCAACGTGTTGTGTCCTTGATCAAGGCGCTTAACCACACGTTGCTCTGCGATGACACCGGTGCCAAGCTGTATCGGCTTAATGTCCTTCCCTTCGACAACATCAGTGGTGTGGAGAGGAGAGACTTGTGCATGGGCAACTGCCGGTCTTCCATACAACCTTGCTCAGGCCTCAGTCAGCATCGAAATCGATGGACAGCCGAAGAAGAAGAACAAGAAGAAGAGAACTGCTAAAATGAAATATCTAGAGCATCGTAAAAATCTTAACCAGGGTGTTACACAATGAATGCACATAAATAAGCATTATATTTCCTTACGGAACAAGGTCCATAATTACTGTTACTAATTCATCAATCATTGATAATCTCTGCTCAAAATTATAATGGCATTCGAGAAAATTTGGGCATATGCTCTCAAAAGTTTCCTCTCCCTGGACGGTCATTTGTAACATTACAATCCCTGTAGGTGTTGACTGTCACAGACTGCAGTCGATGTTTTATTGTATTTTGGATTTTATTTGTACATTTGCAAATTTAATCAAACTCACTTGAAATGTTCTCTCTCCATCAGGAGAAGATTGCTAAGCTGAAGACTAAATTGGTTGAAGCTGTTGTCTCAGAACAAGTGGACGTTAAGCTTGAGGCAAAAGATCTCATTGTAAATGTGAGTACTGGCTTGCTAATGATGGAGAAGAGAGTTCTGTATACATCTGGCAGATTGTGCCATTATGGAGCCAAGCCCTTTGGTCAGTCATCAGGTACCCATTTACCTAATCTTACCCTCATCTATTTTATTCTCCACATGTTCCTATTAACTCAGTACAGATTCCAGCACTCACCTGCACATCAAGGGTTAATTACAGTGGTCAATTAATTTACAAACGTGCACAGTTCGGGATTTGGGAGAAAATCTGAGACCCCGAGGAATTCCCCTTGGTTACAGGACAGCATGCAAACTCCACGTAGACAGTACCTGAGGTCAGGATTAAAGCCAGGTTACTGACTCTGTGGCATTTGAATCTTCCCTCATTTCCCCCCAGATCCTATCACTTTCCCGCTCTGTAGGTGTAATTTACCACAGACATTTAACCCGCTTGTCATTGGGATGTGGGAGGAACTGGTGCACCTCAGGGGAACTTGCATGTTCACAGGGAAATTGTATATTCTCTGTGCAGGAGTTTGGGATTGAGCCTGCACTGTGGAACTAAGAGGCTGCACTTCTATCAAAAGAGTAACTGTCATAATCGTTGGGCTTGTGACCAATGTGATAAAAAGTAGAGTTTGTTTTATTTTGTGGCTATTTATGAGTAATTTGTATTTTACCATGAATAAATATAACTAAAATTTCTCACACTAGGTTATTCCAATGAACTACGGGATGCAAGAGAAAAACCCCATTAATAATGTTCGATTCTACCGCAAGAATAACCCTGACAAGGCCTTCAAAATCAGAAGAGAGCAGGTAACCTCCCGAGCATCGGAGATATAAACACGTCTGGCTGCTGAAGCAGCGTGTGAACTCGTTTCCTTCCAGCCTTGCACCGGCCACTGTTGGGGTTGTGACTGGGGCTCTCGTTGTGGGCTTTCCACTGTTTTCAGTTTGCTTCCCAGCCATCATCGTCTCTGGAGATATTGGCCATCTCCCCGAGATTCAGTCTGAACTTGGTGTGTCTGCAATCTGAACCTTGCTCCGTTGCTCTCGGAAGCTCATTGTGGTCTAGTTGTCATAACAGGATAGTCTGGACAGGCTGAACATGCATTTCCCAGACTTTATAAATGTGAGAGGAGAGTCGTTTGAAACATACAGTACAACAGGGCTTGCCAGGATTGAAGTGGAAAGAATGTTTTCTTTTTGAAACTGTAGAACTAGGCGTTCAATTTTTAAAAATAGATGGTTGCTCACTTAAGAGGTGAGGCAAAGCCTTTTCTCTCAGAGATGATGCATACTTGGAACTTTTTTCTTTGAAGCAGAGAAGTTGAGTACTTTCAAGACAAAGGCATGATAAACTGGTGGGTGGTTACTGTGAGTAGTCAAGATGGTGGATTGGAAGTTACAACAGATTAGTCACGATCTTACTGGAAAGTTCAATAGGCTCGAGGGACTGTGTGGCCAACTACTTTGTATGTTTGTATATCTCCTCGTGGTTGTGGGTATTAATCCCTCTCTCTCTCTGGTGCCCACCCAGGTATCTCAGATGCTACCAGAGAAGTTTTTAGAACTGCTAATCCAAGTGTTCTGCAAGAAGACCGACAAGAAGACTGTGGAAGCTGCAAAGGGACGGTTTTTTGAATGGTGTCGCACCATGAAGTTTTCCAATCCATGGGTAAGAAGAGTAAGATGCCACAGCATTACTGTAATAGCTTCTGCAAAGTCATAAGATAAAATTATGATGGGTGTTGATAGGGTAAAAGTTAGCAGACTTTTGAGATTGGGTGAGATTACAACCAGAGGTCATGGGTTAAGGGTGAAAGGAGAAATATTTAAGGAGATCATGAAGGGGAGCTTCTTTAACTCAGAGTGTGAGAATGTGGAATGAAGAGTAAGAGTGTGGAATGAAGTGGTGGATTCAAACTTAGTTTTAACATTTTAGAGAAATTTGGATAGATACATGGATGGAAAGGGTGGTCTGGGTACAGTTTGATGGGACAAGGCAGCTTAATAGTTTGGCATGGACTGGATGGGCCAAAGGGCCTGTTTCAGTGCTGTAAAGTCATGTGACTATCATGGGCATACATACCCTGCACACAGATGCCACAAATTAGCTTTTTGCTGCTCTGTGCCTCCTACCAAATGGCAACAACAGGAAGAGGGATGAGGTGCTGACTGATCTCATCATCCTGAGACATTGCCTCTTACAGATGTTCTCAATCCTTTCTCTCCTTGGCTGTTATACTCCGGGAATATTAGTGTCGGTTTTATTGACATTTGTCATGCAAAGAGACTGTGGAAATGTCCCCTTTCCTTCCTCAGAAATAATGGCAAGGAGGAGGTGGGTGGGAGGGATTTGAAACCTGAGGGGGTGGAAGGGGCTTTTGTTGAAAGGTGAGAGCAGTGTGGAGAATGTGTGGCAGCATGGTATGGAAGTGCAAGGAAATTGTTTTTCGTAAGCCCTTTTGAAGTTTAAATAATGTGATGTGATTTTCTTTTCCCTTTAGAATGGTGGTTAATCATTGTATGTTTGTATCCACTTGCAGGATCATGATGATATTGACCCTGCGCCAATGTAGGTACTAGCCCAGGAGTGACGTTCAATCACATCGTCAGGCGTGGAGCGATTTAAGCTGTTTAAGTAGAAAGAGAATGTTGTAGCTCTTCAAGTAGGAAAGGTGGGGAATTTCCTGTGCATAATGCAATTGTTTTATTTCTCGTCCTTGTTGGTTTAATCTTGTAGTTTCCTTGGTTCTTTTCTGATTCCCAGTTTACAGAGCGCTTGCTTCAAAGTTGAAAAGAAATCTTCATGCAAAGAAATTGAAATCTAAATGACTTAGGAACAAGTTAGTTGAGAAGAATTGTTTCCTTTTTCGACACAGTATCTTAGTGATCGCTTGCTCCCTGTTCCAGTTGGTATCTAACTTCAAACTGTAAACCATGTAGTTTGTATCACCATGCAGAACATTGCAGAGTGTGGAATACAGCGTTCACAGTAAACATACCTTTACCTCCCCCACTCTCTGATTTCTGCAGGGATCGCTGCCTCCGCGATTCCCTTGTCCATTCACCCTTCCCTCCAGCCACTCATCCCGTTTACTGTGTGTCTCTAGAAATAACTCGTTAGACCGTCACTAACAGCCACTGGAATCCACAGCGAGATACACATTTTTCTCAGGCTCCTTGCGTCGATGGTGTATACAACTTTTGGTCCTGCCAAATCCGTGAGGTTGAGATGTCTAGCCCACCCAAACCCCAGTTTGTGTCAATGCTGTGTGATTTCCTGCCCCCAGCAATCGCCCGTCAGCAAGAAATAACATCATACACTACACAGAATTATAAAGAAGTATACTTAAGAATGTTAACTTAAGCAACCAGCTACTAAAGGAAAGAAAGAAAAAACACAAAAGTGTCCATTATACCAAAACTGTCATGTGTGCACAGTGGAACTCAAACCTTCCAGAAACCATTGTCTTTGATATACAAACGGCACCTTCTGAATGTTGCTTGTAATCCATCTCGAACAAACGGGTTTCCTACGGCAGTATTGGTCCTTCCTCCTCAAAGCCATTCATCTGCACAAAGCACCTCATGTCACAGGGACAAAATCCTCAGCCTGTCTCCCTCTTGTCTTCACCCAGCTGCTGCCAACAAAAACCTCAATCCACACCAAAAACTCTCTGCCCAGCGTTTTCTAGAACCTTCTCCCATCATCTTGATTGGCAGGCGCCAGATTCCTAAGTTGAACAGTAAACAGTTACTCAGCTCAAACCCAAACAGACTGCTGTTACAGAACTTCTGAAATGAAATACCTACAGCATAGCAGTAAAAGTCTTAACCAGGGTGTTACATAACTTTAGCCATCTGTGCCCACCATCTTCTCACAAGCTTATTTTAGTGTAAATATAGCATTGTATGAAAGTGATGATGAGAAATATACAAGTAGTGCATTTGACTAAAGAATTTTGTAAATACACAGTTAAGAGAAGAAAGCTGTTTTGGGCTTTTGTGAATGTCATGGAGTTGGGGAAATGGAAGGACAGAATTAATTCTGTGATTGACTTGCAACTTGGAAGTCCAGTGTCCCCACTGATAATTCCTGATGGGTGTTAACGATGGACAACTGCTCCCCACTCCATCCTTTCCCAGATTAGCATGGAAGTTCATTTAGTTGCTTTGGCAAAGCAGGTGGGAGAAAGGAGAATGTGCTGATTGGCCAACACAAAAATGTTGTGGGTGGTCTGAATGATAACAGGTCAGGTTTGTAGACAATGCAAATACACTGTGGTGTACAATCGATTACTGAGGAGGTGGTAATGTCTCTGATTATGCTGTCCATGGTCCTGTTGACATTTAATGGAGAGCTGAAGTTATTTTGACTCCCCCTCTCCCACTCCAAATGGACTCAGGTGAATTTAACTCTACCTTATAAATGTGAGTTGTTTACTGCAGCTCAGGTGTTCCCCAGGTGAAGCCGACCCATGCCCAAGGGGGGATAGAGAGAGAGAGAGAAATATTTTTGCAAGAGTGGATTCTACCACTTGTTTACACAATTTATTGTGAGAGGCAAGAGGGTATTATCTCTGGTGGGTACATGCTGCAACATTGTGCAATAAATAGCCTTATTGGGGTATTTCAGGGGTAAAATGAACATACAACTTTTCTGTGATTGGACAACTGAATGTCATTTCACTCCTTTTTCTTATATTTGTCTTCATTTAATTGGATAATGAAAATCAGGTTGTATTTGGTGGTAAATATGTACTTTGATAATAAATTTACTTTGACTTTCAATTTACCTTGGATAGTGGGAAACATTGTTGTGACATTTGATATTAGATCACATAACTCCATCAGCCCTGTTTAAAAGGTCTCTCCTGGAGTGAGTTTGCATAATCATTTAGACATTAATTGTGTTTTCTTTGTCATAGTGGAATACTTAATGTTTTGTCTAGACTTATATGGAGATACAGTTAATGACAATGGAATATCAATAAAGTTGGGCTTGTCTGATCAATATCTTATTGTGTATCATTTTGTTGGTAAGTTCTTGTATTGTAGCAGTGACGACAGTTAAAGTCAATTTAACAATCAATCAGATCCAGTCATTACCTACAACTGGGACTTTTTCACAACCTGAGATCTCCTGGATCTCTGGATCTCTTTTGCCAGAGAACTGTGGACGTGGCCATCAAATACAGTCAGTGGCCACTGTATCAGGCAGAGGAGGCCCCTGATGGCCACTGAGTGTGTGTTCACGTTTGTCTGTTGCAATAGCTCGTCCACTTTAAGGCTCGATGTGTAGTGTGTTGAGATGCTCCTCTGCACACCACGGTCATGACACATGGTTATCTGAGTTACTATCGCTTTCCTGTCAGCTTGAATCAGTCTGGCTATTCTCATCTAATCTCTCTCATTAACCAACTATTTTTGTCCATGAAACTGCGGCACTCTGGGTGTTTTGTTGTTTTTCGCACTATTCTCTGTAAACTCTGGAGAAGGTTGTGCATGAAAATCCCAGGTGATCAACGGTTTCTGAAATGCTCAAACCAACGCGTATGGCATCATTAATCATTCCAATGTCAAAGTCACCCCGATCACATTTTGTCCCCATTCTGAATAACAAGTGAACCTCTTGACCATGCCTGCATGCTTCAATGCATTGAGTTGCTGCCAGATGATTGGCTGATCAGATACTTGCATTCACATTCTCTTGTTGAGGTGTACCTCGTCAAGTGGCCGCTGAGTATATATTCAAGGCTCAGATGGATTTTGGCTTCAGGGTGGAGAGTTAGGGGCTGAGGATAAAATCAGATCAATCATCAGGCTTGAGGAGCCGAATACCCAACTCTGTCCAACAAGGCCCTGTCATAATTCAAAAAAACAAAAGCAGGTTATTATCACATGCGTACGTCAAGAAATCTGTTATTTTGTGGCAGCAGTACCATGCAATACATAATTAAAAATTATGATCAGTTGTAAAAAAAAGTGCTAAATTGAAATAGTGAGTTAGTGTTCAAGAATTCATGGACCAATCAGTAATCTGATGGTGGAGGGAAGAAACTATTCCTTAAAGGTTGATTGTGCTTCTTCGGGCTCCAGCACCTCCACCCTGATGGTGGTAATGGGCAGAGAGCATGTCCTGGATAATGAGGGTTCTCGATGATGGATGCTGCCTTCCTGAGGCATCGCCATTTGAAGATTCCTCAATAAGTTATTGCCTGTGAATGGAGTTGGCTGATTCTGCAAATAGTTGCATCCTCTTTCGATCTTCTGTATTGGAGCCTCCATATCAGGCGGTAATGCATCCAGTCAGAAAATTCTAGAATATTATCTACTGTACATCAGCAGCATGTAACGAGGGAAAAATCAGGTGCAGACTGAACTCCTGTGGTGACATAGTTGGGAAGCAGTTTCCTACAGTTCAGCTGCACTGTTTACTCACTTGTACTCATGGAAACATAGAAAACCTACAGCACAGTACAGGCCTTTCAGCCCACAAAGTTGTGCCGAACACGTCCCTACCTCAGAAATTACTAAGGCTTACCCATAGCCCTCTATTTTTCTCAGCTCTATGCACCTATCCAGAAGTCTCTTAAAAGATCCTATCCTATCCACCTCCACCACAGTTGCTGGTAGCCCACTCCACGCACTCAGCACTCTCTGAGCAAAAAAACTTACCCCTGACATCTCCTCTGTACCTACTCCCCAGCACCTTAAACCTGTGACCTCTCGTGTTAGCCATTTCACCCCTGGGACAAAGCCTCTGACTATCCACACAATCAATGCCTCTCATCATCTTATACACCTCTATCAGGTCCCCTCTTATCTTCCATCGCTCCAAGGAGGAAAGGCCGTTCACTGAACCTGTTCTCATAAGGCATGCTCTCCAATCCAGGCAACATCCTTGTAAATCTCCTCTGCACCCTTTCTATGGCTTCCACATCCTTCCTGTAGTGAGGCCACCAGAACTGAGCACAGTACTCCAAGTGGGGTCTGACCAGGGTCCTTTATAGCTGCAACATTACCTCTCAGCTCTTAAATTCAATTCCACGATTGATGAAGGCCAATGCACCAAATGCCTTCTTAACCACAGAGTCAACCTGTGCAGCTTCTTTGAGTGTCCTATGGACTCGGACCCCAAGATCCCTCTGATCCTCCACACTGCCAAGAGTCTTACCATTAATACTATATTCTGCCATCTTATTTCACCTACCAAAATGAACCACTTCACACTTATGTTGTAGCCTGGGGAAAAGTACACACTCAGGACAACATCTACTTTTTTGGGTTTTAATTCCTTTATCTGTTTTAGATGTTTAAGTTCCAGAAGAGGGTCTTAAAACAAAACAAACAACTTTGCAATCAGGTCCTGCAGTTACAATCTCAGTTTAACCTTTGATCCACACACTTGTGTCTCGACCAATTGCGTATGCAGTATAAAAATACAAAGAAAATCGCACAAAACTAACACAGTACTAATACAGTAGTGGCAATTTTGAAGGAACACAATACAAACAACATTAGAATTCCCCCAACCCTGCACCTTATACATTGCAGTGAAAAATGTAAGTGAGTACCTCTCATCTAAGAAGTCTACTACTTTTTAGTACACACATGCTGACCCCCTGAGCGGCGACTAAACATTTACGTTACGCTGTTACATGCACACTCAGTCATGATACAATAAAGTTAGACAAAAGGTACACTTTGGCACAACTTTTACAAGATATTGCCTGGTAGTTAAATTACAGGAAGACTGACCTACTTGGCCGGTGAGGAACTTTGCAAGCCACGCTATCCAGCTTTGAGTCCTTTACTCGTGAAAATCTAAAGCATCCACACGTAAGACATGTCAAATTACCGATATTCTTGAGTTGCCAACAAGCATAACCGGATTCACATGGATATTGTAAATTGATGTTCACCTTTCCTCAGCCAGCCCAGTTCCTCTAGGGTGACTTGATTCCAATGCCCCAACAGCTTCTGCAGCAGAAAACAAAATGGTCTCCCCACTATCCCCACGCGTACGTAATGACATCACCATCTCCACTTAAAGGCACAAGCAACTATTCTAGCATTACCTTGATGAATGCCTAGGTACACTTTTTAACGATAATGAATAAAATTCGATGGTCACCTGGTTACATTTAACTGCGTTGAACTCTATCTGCCACTTCTCAGCCCAGTTTTACATCCTATCAATGTCCGGCTAACAGCTCTCCACTCTATCCACAACACCCCCAACCCTTGTGTCATCAGCAAACTTACTAACCCATCCCTCCACTTCCTCATCCAGGTCATTTATAAAAATCATGAAGAGTAAGGGTCCCAGAACAGATCCCTGAGGCTCTCCACTGGTCACTGAACTCCATGCAGAATATGACCTGTCTACAACCACTCTTTGCCTTCTGTAGGCAAGCCAGTTCTGGATCCACAAAGCAATGTCCCCTTGGATCCCATGCCTCCTTACTTTCTCAATAAGCCTTGAATGGGGTATCTTACCAAATGCCTTGCTGAAATCCACTGCTCCGACCTACCAGGTTGCCTGCAAGCAGTGCACGTTGCCTGGCCATCTCTGTGACTGAACAAGGATCTGACCCTCGATCTGTTTGCTGTATTAATGTGCCCTCTTCCAATTTTTCTGTGACATTCTCCTATTGGAGAAATACCAGATTATCTGCTGCACAATATGGGAATGTGTGTTGTGTGATGGAGCACTGAGTGGAGGGGGAGATGTTAGAAGCAGTCGTGCAATCACTTCAGAATAGAGCAAAGTGTCCATCATTTTGCAAGACATTGTGATGTGATGAGGCAAGGATTGCATATGATGACATACATATACTTTGATAATAAATTGACTTTGTACTTTGCAAGATAATGTACAGATAGAGTGCAAGTAAATAAGATATGAAATATCTCAGAAGAGCCATTTGTTTACCAAGACAAGATAAAGATGCAAACAAAGGATTCTAGGGTGTTGGATTTGATGCTTTTTATCCAAAATTCTTCTGGAAGTCAAGAATGAGGCATAAAATGTGTTACTTCATGATCGTTTGATTAAGTGCTGATAGAAACTGAGAGTGGTTGTAGTAGGAGAAGGGAAAGGAGAAGCAAAGACTAAAAGAATAAAGGCAGCAAAGTTTTGTGTTCAACTCTTTCTTATACCATAAATAAGAAACATCACATTCAAACGTGTAGATAAGAATTCACCAGTCAGATAGCCAACTATTGTCAGCAACACTGGCAGACTATTTGAGAGGTTTCCACAGCCTCAAAAACAGTGAGATCAACTTCTTAGTTCAATTGCCTGTCTCTGATATTTCTTCACCTGAAGGGGAAAAATTATAAAGAGAATGTATCTCTGGTTGGTCAGAATATTTCAGAAAGAGCATAGAAACAATTTTAAATGGAGAAGGGGCAGCAACATCCTGAAGGATCCCACCCACCCTGTTTGTTTATTTATTTATTGAGATGGCTCTTCCAGCCCCGGGAGCCGAGCTGACCAGTGACCCCAGATTTAATCCACGCCTACTCACAATTTACAATGACCAGTTAACCCATCAACCAGTACGCGTTTGGACTGTGGGAGGAAACCAAAGCACCCGAAGGAAACCCACGCGTCTACGGGGAGAACATACAAGCAGCTTACTGACGGCGGCAGGAATTGATCCTGGGTCACTGATACCGTGCTAACCACTGTGCTACTGTGTCACCCCAAACAGTTGGTGGGCTGTTTGTCCCACTCCAATCAAGGAAGAGGCTGCGCAGCACCCACACCAGGACCACTAGATTCAACAAGAGTTACTTCCCCCACGCTGACAGGCTGATCAACGTCTCCACCCATGAACCCACCCCACCACCATTACATCCACATCTGGCACTTATTGCAACACTCATTGTGTTATAGGATTGCTTTTATATTTACATTTATTGTGTTTTTACACTTATTTGGGGTTTTTTTTTGCACTGCGTCAGATCCAGAGTAACAATAATTCTCCATCGGAATCAGAATCAGGTTTATTATCATTGACATATCTCATTAAGCAGTACAGTGTAATAAGTAAAAATACTATAAATTACAATTAGAAATTACTAAAGTAGTGAAGTAGTGTTTATGGGTTCATGGACCATTCAGAAATCTGATAATGGAGGGGAAAAGTCTGTTCCTAAAATGTTGAGTGTGTGTCTTCAAGTTCTTGAAACCTCTCTGCAGGTAGTAATAGGAAGAGGGCATGTCCTGGGTGATGGGAACCTGAATAACGGATGCCGCCTATCTGAGGCATCACTTTTTTAAGATGTCCTTGAAGCTGGGGCCCACAATGGAACGGGATAAGTTTACAACTTCCTGCAGCTTTTTCTGATCCTGCACAGAGACCCACCTTACCAGACAGTGAAGTCACCAGTTAGAATGCTTTCGTGGCACATCTATAGAAAATTACTGGAGCTTTAGTGACATACCAAATCTCCTCAAAATCCTTGTGAAATATAACTGCTGACATGTCTTCTTTGTAATTGCATCGATAAGTTGGGCTCCTTTACACTCATGTGTTGAAGAAGGACGATAAATACTCCTGAATCTTGAAAATCACCAAAAAGTTGGGAAAGAAATCTCTGAATAAAGAGAACCACGCTCAGTAGAAAGAGAAATGAATGACAGGCTGGAGGCTGAGTAGCATCTGTAGGAGGTGGTTGGAGGGTGGGAAGGATGTGTTGATGTTTTAGATCAAATCCCCACTGAGTTCCTTCAGATTCTAGCATCAGCATTCCCTTGTGACAGAGTATAGCCTCTATAGGGTGACTGAAACCCACGTACGGTGGGGTTCTGGTACTCACATTTTGTATTTTCTTATGATATAGATGGTCATTCAGCTCATTGAATTTATTTATGTATTGACTGATTGCGTGGTTGAGATAACGCATGGAACAGGTACTTCCGGCCCTTCGAAACATGCCACCCAGAAACCCCTGATTTAACCATCGCCTGATCATGGGGCAACTTACACTCAGCAATTAACCTATCAGTACCTCATTGGAGTCTGGGAGGAAACCAGAGAACCTGGAGGAAACCCACACGGTTACAGGGAGAATGTACAAACTCCTTACAGACAACAGCGGGAATACTGGCTCTCAGTGCATTCCTTTCAGCCCCCTCACCTATTTCCCTGTATTCTCTCTCACTTGTGGATTAATCTCTTGACCCTCTTGCTTACCACAAACAGCAGAGGCAACTTACAGTGGACAATAAGCCAACTTGTCTCTGGGATATGGGAGAAACCCATAGAAAAACTGCATGTTCTCAGGTGGAGTGGAGTGTGCAAACTCCAGACAGACAGAAACTTGGGTCTGATTGCAACTTAATGCTTCAAAGACTGGTGGAGCAAGAAATCCTTATGTAGATCATCACTCAGGGCTATGGAGTGAGAGCAGGGAAATGGGTTAAACATACAGCCCATCTTCAGTTTGCATGGACATGGTAACTGGCTTATTGTGATATAATTGTTTATTTTGATAATGGGCAAAGACAACAAACTGAGCAAATATAAAAAAGATAAAATATTAATAAATAAATAAATAAATAAATAAATAAATAAATAAGCAATAAATACTGAGAGCATGAGGTGAAGAGTTCTTGAAAGTGAGTCCATAGGCTGTGGAAACAGTTCAGTGATGGGGCAAATTAAGTTGAGTGAAGTTATTCCCTTTGGTTCAAGAGCCTGATGGTTGAGAAGTAACAAGCTGCTGGTGTGGGTCCTGAGGCTCCTGTACCTTCTTCCTGATGGCAGCAGCAAGAAAAAAGCATGACCTGGATTGTGGGGGTTCTTAATAATGGATGCTGCTTTCTTGCAACAATGCTTGGTATACAATTGCTCATTGATGGGGACAGCTTTACTCGTGATGGACTGGGCCCAATCCTCTACTTTTTGAAGGATTTTCTATTCAAGGGCATTGACGTTTCCATACCAGGCTGTGCTGCAGGCAGCCAATTTATTCTCCACCACACATATAGAAATTTGTCAACATTTATGATGTCATGCTGAATCTTCGCACACTCCTGAGGACATAGAGGCGCTGCCATGCTTTGGATACAAATACCATCTCCACATACCACTGCAGAAGAAGGCCCTTCAAGTCAACATCCAATTATCTCCCCTTCCCTGCCCATCACCTCCCTCTCATGCTCCTCCCCCTTCCCTTTCTTCCATGGACTTCTGCCCTCTCCTTTCAGATTCCCCCTTCTCCAGCCCTTTATCTTTCACCCAACAGCTTCCCAGCTCTTTATTTCACTCTCTCCCCTCTCCTGGTTTCAGCTTTCACCTGCCACCTTGTACTTCTTCTTTCTCCCCCCCCCCCCACCTTCTAATTCTGACTTCTCCCCTTCCTAACTTTACTGGGTGTTTTTTATAGACCCCTCAATAGTAGCAGAGCAGATAGGGAGGCAGATTCTGGAATGGTGCAATAATAATAGGGTTGTTGTGATCTTAATATTCCTGATATTAACTGGGATCTCCTTAGAGCAAGGGGTTTAAATGGAGTACAGTTTGTTAAGTGTGTTCAGGAAGGTTTCCTGATACAACATGTAGATAAGCCAACTAGAGGAGAGGCTGTACTTGATCTGGTTTTGGGAAATGAACCTGGTCAGGTGTTATATCTCTTTTTGGAGGCAGTGATCAACTCTATCTCCTTTACCATAGTACTGGAGAGGGATAGGAGCAGACAATTTGGGAAAAGTTTTAATGGGGGTAGGGGGAAATATGAGGCTATTAGGCAGGAACTTGGGAACATAAATTGGGAGCAGATGTTCTCATGAAAATGCACGGCAGAAATGTGGCATATGTTCAGGGAACACTTGCATAGTGTTCTACATAGGTATGTTCCATTAAGGCAGGGAACAGATGGTAGAGTAAAAGACTCATGGTGTACAAAGGATGTGGAAAATCTAGTTAAGATCAAGAAGAAAACAAAAGTGTATGAAAGCTTTGAGAAACTAGGTACTGTTACACCTCCAGAAAATTACAAGGCTGTCAGGAAGGAACTCAAGAATGAAATTAGGAGAGCTAGAAAGGGCCATGAGAAGGCTTTGGTGAGCAGGATTAAGGAAAACTGCAAGTCATCCTACAAGTATGTGAAGAGCAAGCTGATGGGCTGTGTAAGAATAGGACTAATCAGGTGCAATATTGGAAATGTGCATGGAGATGAAGGAGGTAACAGAGGTACCTAATGAATACTTTGCTTCAGTATTCAGCACTGAAAAAGACCTTGGCAATTGATGACTAACTGCAGACTGAAACTCTTGAGTGCATAGACATTAAGAAAGAGGAGCTGTTGAATGGTATTAAGTTAGATAAGTTGCTGGGACCGGATGAGATATAACTCGGGCTACTGTGGGAAGTGAGGGAGAAGATTGCTGTGCCTCTGGTGATGATACTTGCATCATCAATAGGGACGGGAGAAGCACTAGAGGATTGGAAGCTTGCAAATGTTGTTCCTTTGTTCAAGAAAGGGAATAAGGTAATCCTGGAAATTATAGACCAGAGAGTCTTACTTCAGCAGTCGGCAAGTTGATGGAGAAGATCCTGAGAGGTCGGATATTTGAGCATTTGGAAAGAGGTAATCTGATTACAGATAGTCAACATGACTTTGTCAAGAGCAGATCATGCCTGACAAGCCTAAGTGAATTCTTTGAGGATGTAACAAAACACATAGATGAAGGAAAAACAGTGGATGTAGTAAGGATGTGTATTTCAGTAAGACATTTAATAAGATTCCCCATGTGAGGCTCACTCAGAAAGTACTGAGTCATGGAATCCAAGGAGACCTTGCTTGCCTTGCCCACAGAAGACAAAGCGTGGTTGTAGATGGTTGGTATTCTGAATGGTGGTTGGTGACCAGTGGTGTTCCACAGGGATCTGTTCTGGGACCCGTCCTCTTTGTGATTTTTTTTAATAAATGACCTGGATGAGGAAGTAGAAGGGTGGGTTAGTAAGCTTGCTGGTGACACAAAATTGGGGATGTTGTGGATAGTCTTGAGGGTTGTCAGAGGTTACATTGTGACATTGATGGGATGCAGAACTGGCAGATGGAGTTTAAACCAGATAAGTGTGAAGTAGTTCATTTGCTAGGTCAAATTTGAAGACAGAATTTAATGTCTTGGCAGTGTGGAGGATCAAAGCGATCTTAGGGTCTGTGTCCATAGGACACTCTAAGTTGCTGCGTGTTGACAGTATCGTTAAGAAGGCGTATGGTGTGATGGCCTTCATCGACCGTGGGGTTGAGTTCAAGAGCCGTGAGGTAATGTTAAAACTATATTAGACCTTAGTTAGACCCCACTTGGAGTACTGTTTTGAGCTTAGAAAAATAGAGGACTATGCCATAGGGTAATTCTAGGCAGGTTCTAGATTAGGTTACATGGGTTGGCATAACATTGTGGGATGAAGGGCCTATAATGTGCTGTAGATTTCTATAATCCTGTCCAGACCTGATGAAGCATCTTAGCCTGGAATGTCAACTGTTTACTCTTTTCCATAGATGTTGCCTGGCCTGCTGAGTTCCTCCAGCATTTTGTGGGTGTTGATTTGGATTTCCAGCATCTGCAGATTTTCTTGCATTCGACATTCAATTGGTGATGTTTTCCGCTGCCACCAGCTGGTTCTAGACACAAATAACTATAGCGCTTGGCTTAAGTGAAATATACCTAACGCCTTCACCATTGTTTTGGGGGATTTTAACCAGGCCAGTCTGAAAAAGTCACTAAACAATTACCATCAACGGATCACTTGCAATACTAGAGGAAACAACAGTGGTGGACCACTGTTACACCACCATTAAGAATGCCTACCGTGCTATTCCACGCCCTCACTTCAGGAAGTCTGATCACCTGGCTGTACTTCTACTCCCTAAGTATAGGCAGAGACTGAAGATTGCAGCACCAGTAGTCAGGACCAAGAAGGTACGGACAAGGGAAGCACAGGAACACCTACAGGACTGCTTTGAATCGGTGGACTGGACTGTATTCAGGGATTCATCTTCGGATCTGGATGAGTATGCTGCAGTTGTTACAAACTTCATTAAAACCTGTGTGGATGAGAGTGTGCCTACAAAGTCTTGCTGTACATTCCCAAACCAAAAGCCGTGGATGAACCAGGAGGTATGTCATCTGCTGAAGGCTAGATCAGTGGAATTCAAGTCTGGTGACCCAGGTCTGTAATGGAAAACCAGGCATGACTTGCAGAGGGCTATTTCAAGGGCAAAGAAACAAGGGCAAGGTTGGAGGTGATGTCGGATGCACAACAACTCTGGCAGGACTTGCAAGTTATTACTTCCTACAAAGCAAAACCCGATAGCATAAACGGCAGCGATGCTTCACTACCAGATGAACTCAATGCCTACTTTGACAGGGAGAATATAACTACAGCTGTGAAGATCCCTGCTGCACCTGGCGACTCTATGACCTCTTTCTCAGAGGCCGACATTAAGCTGTCTTTAAAAAGGGTGAACCCTCGCAAGGCAGAAGGTCCCAATGGAGTACCTGGTAAGGTTCTGAAAATTTGTGCCAACCAACTGGCAAGAGTATTCAAGGACATTTTCAACCTCTCAATGCTATGGTCAGAGGTTCCCACTTGTTTCAAAAAAGCAACAATTATGCCTGTGCCTGAGAAGAATAATGTGAGCTACCTTAATGACTATTGCCCGGTCACATCGACAGTGATGAAATGCTTTGAGAGGTTGCTTATGACTAGGCTGAACTCCTGCCTCAGCAAGGACCTGGACCCACTGCAATTTGCCTATTGGCACAATAGGTCAATGGCAGATGCAATCTCAGTGGCTCTCCACACGGCCTTAGATCACCTGGACAATACAAACACCTCTGTCAAGATATTGTTCATGGACTATAGTTCAGTGTTGTATACCATCATTCCCACAATCCTGATTGAGAAGTTGCAGAACCTGGGCCTCTGTACCTCCCTCTGCAATTGGATCCTTGACTTCCTCAGCAGAAGACCACAATCTGTGCAGATTGATGATAACATATCCTCCTTGCTGACGATCAACACTGGTGCAACTCAGGGATGTGTGTGCCCACTTCATCGTTAGTAGAATCTCAGATGGAGTTGAGAGAGCGTACAGGAATGAGATATGCCAACTGTAGAGTGCTGTCGCAGCAACAACTTTGCACTCAACATCAGTAAGACGAAAGAGCTGATTGTGGACTTCAGGAACGGTAAGACAAGGGAACACATATCAATCCTCATAGAGGGATCAGAAGTGGAGAGAGTGAGCAGTTTCAAATTCCTGGATGTCAAGATCTCTGAGTTTCTAATCTGGTCCCAACATATTGACGCAGCTATAAAGAAGGCCAGACAGCAACTATATTTAATTAGGAGTTTGAAGAGATTTGGTTTATCAACAAATACACTGAAAAACTTCTTTTGTTGTACCATGGAGAGTATTCTGACAGGCTGCATCACTGTCTGGTATGGAGGGGCACTGCACAGGGCTGAAAGAAGCTGCAAAGGGTTGTAAATCAAGTCAGCTCCATCTTGGGTACTTGCTTACAAAGTACCCAGGACAACTTCAAGGAATGGAATCTCAGAAAGGCAGCGTCCATTATTAAGTACCCCCAGCACCCAGAGCATGCCCATTTCTCACTGTTACCATCAGGTAGGAGGTACAGAAGCCTGAAGGCACACACTCAGTGATTCAGGAACAGCTTCTTCCCCTCTGCCATCTGATTCCTAAATGGACCTTGAACCCATGAACACTAGCACACTCTTTTTTAATATATATTATTCTGTTTCTGCATGATTTTAATCTATTCAATATACATATACTGTAATTGATTGATTTATTTTTTTCTATATAATGTATTGCATTGAACTGCTGCTGCTAAGTAAACGAATTTCATGACACATGCCTGTTATAATAAACCTGATTCTGATTCTGGAGAAACAGAGAATTCTGGAAATATTCAACAGCCCAGGTAGTATACATACAAGAAAGACATATTTCCAGAATGCTACTGCTGTCTTATACATGCTTGCTACCTTTTCTGCGTTCTACACTATATTTGTCTTGTGCTATGTTTGACTGCTGGTACCGCGTTTTGCACTTGGCCCCGGAGTAACGCTGTTTCGTTCGGTTGTATTCATAGGTATTCATGTATGGCTAAGTGACCATTAAACTTTAACATTTTCTGAATTTATTTCTGTTTTGTCTTTTATTTCCCGCTTTCACGACCACCAGGATCTAATAACTCTCCCCAACTTCCGACTTGACGTGTTGGCTGGATCACGTGACCCCGCCGGCAAGGCCGCCCCGCCCCTTTTTCTGACTTGGCCGCACCATCACCCTGGCAACCGGAGCGCGGCGTGTGTCGGGCGGACGAGGAGAAAGGGGAAACGGCGCGGTCCCGCCTCCTCTCCGGCCGGAGTCAGTGGCTGGGGGAGCTGTCAATCAGCGGGAGGAAGAGGGAGGCAGGCTCGTGGTTTGGCCTGACTTGGTGAGGGGAGCGATGTCTGCCAGCGGGAGCCCGGTGCACAGCAGATTGCCCACCCTATCTCTGCCCCAAAAGTCGGAAAGCGAGGTAACCGTTTGCAAATATGTAGGCTGCTTTGTAACATTTGCGGCGCCCGCTGACAGAACAGTGCCTGTGTGACTGGAGAGGCGCGGAGATTGAACCCGAACCGTAACTCCAATAGTGCAAAGTTCGCGATCAGCCCTGGAGTTGTGGCGGGTCTGTCGATGTTCTGTGGGGAGTAATTCACGGATGGGGATTGGAACCCGGTCACTATGGAGTACCCGGCCTGCAGGCCATCAGTCATAGGGTCATATTAGTAATCTTAGAATCAAAATCATTATCGCTGACTTGCATGACGTGAATTCAGTTCCCCGCCATCCAAGCCATGGTATCTTCTCTCTACTACCATCGACAGAAGGAGACAGGAGCATTGGGTCCTGTTCAGTAATAGTTGTAAACTTACAGCCATCAGGCTCCTAAACCGGCGTGGATAACTTCACTCACCCCAACTCTGAACTCTATGGTCTCACTTTTAAGGAGTCACGTTTGCAGTATTATATGTTTTTATTTCCATAATTTGTCGTCTTTTGTTATTTATTACTTGTATATAGTTTTCATAAGTTCTGTTGTACTACTTTATATCCCTGTAAATGTCTGCAAGAGAATCAGGGTTGAGTTTAAATTTATCGGCATACGTCATGACATTTGTCTTTCCGGCAACAGTACAATACAATCAATACATAGTAATAGAAAATACCCTTAATTACAGTAAGCATATATATAAATGGTTAAATTAAATAAGTAGTGCAAAAATAGGATTTTAAAAAAGTAGTGAGGTAGTGATTATGGTGCAGTGTTCATTCAGAGAATGCTGAATCGCTGAGAGTGTGCCTTCAGACTCCTGTACCTCCTTCCTGGTGGTAGCAAAGAGAAGAGGGCACTTCCTGGGTGATGGGCGCTACCTTTTTGAGGCATTGCTCCTTGAAGATATCCTGGATACTCCGGAGGCTAATGGAGCTGATTAAGTTTGCAACTCTCTGAAGTTTATTTGGATCCTGTGCTGTAGCCCCACCTCCTCCGGTTCCTCCAGCATTTTGGGTGTGTTGCTCAGATTTCCAGCAGCTGTAGATTTTCTCTTGTTTGCCCCTTAATCTGGTTTTCTTAAAATTATACTTGGAGAATTCCACCTCCCGTCACTTTCATCAATTCATGTTTTTGCAGGGAAGTGTACTATGGCCATGTGGTCGATGTTTAGGGATATCTTACAGGATGTTAGGGATAAATTTGTCCCGGTGAGGAAGATAAAGAATGGTAGGGTGAAGGAACCATGGGTGACAAATGAAGTGGAAAATCTAGTCAGGTGGAAGAAGGCAACATACATGAGGTTTAGGAAGCAAGGATCAGATGGGTCTATTGAGGAATATAGGGTAGCAAGAAAGAAGAAGGGGCTGAGAAGAGCAAGAAAGGGTCATGAGAAGGCCTTGGGGAGTAGGGTAAAGGAAAACCCCAAGGCATTCTTCAATTATGTGAAGAACAAAAGGATGACAGGAGTAAAGGTAGGACCGATTAGAGATAAAAGTGGGAAGATGTGCCTGGAGGCTGTGGAAGTGAGTGAGGTCCTCAATGAATACTTCTCTTCAGTATTCACCAATGAGAGGGAACTTGAAGACAGTGAGGACAATATGAGTGAGGTTGATGTTCTGGAGCATGTTGATATTAAGGGAGAGGAGGTGTTGGAGTTGTTAAAATACATTAGGATGGGTAAGTCCCTGGGGCCTGGCGGAATATTCCCCAGGCTGCTCCACGAGGCAAGGGAAGAGATTGCTGAGCCTCTGGCTAGGAACTTTATGTCCTCATTGTTCACAGGAATGGTACCAGAGGATTGGAGGGAAGCGAATGTTGTCCCCTTGTTCAAAAAAGGTAGTAGGGATAGTCCGGGTAATTATAGACCAGTGAGCCTTACGGCTGTGGTTGGAAAGCTGTTGGAAGAGATTCTTAGAGATAGGATCTATTGTGCATTTAGAGAATCATGGTCTGATCAGGGACAGTCAGCATGGCTTTGTGAAGGGCAGATCGTGCCTAACAAGCCTGATTGAGGAGGTGACCAGGCACGTAGATGAGGGTAGTGCATTAGATGTGATCTACATGGATTTTAGTAAGGCATTTGACAAGGTTATTCTGACTTATTCAGAAAGTCAGAAAGCATGGGATCCAGGGAAGTTTGGCCAGATGGATTCAGAATTGGCTTGCCTGCAGAAGGCAGAGGGTTGTGGTGGAGGGAGTACATTCAGATTGGAGGGTTGTGACTAGTGGTGTCCCACAAGGATCTGTTCTGGGACCTCTACTTTTCATGATTTTTATTAACGACCTGGATGTGGGGGTAGAAGGGTGGGTTGGCAAGTTTGCAGATGACACAAAGGTTGTTGGTGTTGTAGATAGTGTAGAGGATTGTTGAAGATTGCAAAGAGACATTGATAGGATGCAGAAGTGGGCTGAGCAGTGGCAGATGGAGTTCAACCTGGAGAAGTGTGAGGTGTTACACTTTGGAAGGACAAACTCCAAGGCAGAGTACAAAGTAAATGGCAGGATACTTGGTAGTGTGGAGGAGCAGAGGGATCTGGGGGTACATGTCCACAGATCCCTGAAAGTTGCCTCACAGGTAGATAGGGTAGTTAAGAAAGCATATGGGGTGTGGGCTTTTGTAAGTCGAGGGATAGAGTTTAAGAGACGCGATGTAATGATGCAGCTCTATAAAACTCTAGTTAGGCCACACTTGGAGTACTGTGTCCAGTTCTGGTCGCCTCAGTATAGGAAGGATGTGGAAGCATTGGAAAGGGTACAGAGGAGATTTACCAGGATGCTGCCTGGTTTAGAGAGTATGGATTGTGATCAGAGATTAAGGGAGCTAGGGCGTTACTCTTTGGAGAGAAGGAGGATGAGAGGAGACATGATAGAGGTGTACAATATATTAAGAGGAATAGATAGTGTGGACAGCCAGCACCTCTTCTCCCGGGCACCACTGCTCAGTACAAGAGGACATGGCTTTAAGTTAAGGGGAGGGAAGTTCAAGGGAGATATTAGAGGAAGGTTTTTCACTCAGAGAGTGGTTGGTGCGTGGGATGCACTGCCTGAGTCAGTGGTGGAGGCAGACACACTAGTGAAGTTTAAGAGACTACTAGACAAGTATATGGAGGAATTTAAGGTGGGGGGAGGTTATACGTGAGGCAGGGTTTGAGGGTCAGCACAACATTGTGGGCTGAAGGGCCTGTAATATGCTGTACTATTCTATATGTTTTATATGCCCCAGCAAATTTCTACAGATGTACGGTGGAGTCCAACCTGACTGGGTACATTGCCATCTGGTACAGTATGGAGACTACGATGCAGATAATTTTAAAAAACTACAGAGGGTTGTAAACTCAGCCAGCTCCATCATGGGCAGAATCCTCTTCACTATTGAGGTCATCTTCAAAAGGTGGTGCTTCATGAAGGTGAGTTCTGTTGCTACCTTCAGGGAAGAGGTACAAGAGCCTGAGGGGACACTCGCACCATTTTAGAGTTATTGAGCCTTTGAGCTCAGGTGCGCCCTTCGCCCTGCTGAACTGTTGTTCTGCCTAATCCAATCGACCCACATGTGATCCATCGCCTTCCATACCTCTCCCATTGAAGTACTTATCCAAATTTCACTTAATAGATGAAAATCTACCTTTTCTGCTTTAGGAACAGTTTCTTTCCCTCTGCCATTTGATTACTGAACTATCTATGAGCACTCCCTAATTATTTTGATTTTTTTTCCCCACTATTCAGTGTTGATTTATTTATATATATCTTTTGTAACAAATTGTGACTTTTTTATTTATTGCACTGTACTGCAGCAAAATTCAAATAGGTCAGTGATAGTAAACCTAATTCTGACACTTCATGGAATCAGAGTTAGACTGCTCCCAGGTTCCTTGCTATATATTGATTTGTCATCTTTGATTCAGCCAATGACAGTGGTGTCTAAATCAGCCCTTCCCTTAACCTCGTTTCTGTGATTACATTGTCCCACGTTCTGATCTAGACTCACAGCTCATCTGTGTTACCATGAGGCTGTTAGCATGTATTTGTGCTCCCCTTTCCTTTCTCTACCTGTTCTTCTCACTGGACTTGTCTGTACTATTGTCTGCTTTCAACTCCCTACCTGTTGCACGGTCATTCTGACTCTTGTGTCCTTGCCTTGCAAGTTTAAACGCTCAGGAGTAGCACCAGCAAACCTCCCTTCTTTCATGAATAGGGCTCAAGTTTTAAATTGAAGATTGATGTAGCTGACAACCAACTAGTTGAGCAACTTTTCTCTAACTTGCCAAGTCCATGCGTGATTCACACTTCAGACTAACTAGCCTGTTACAATCTTTCTGTTGATAACATTCACCATCAGGCTCTATACTGACAAAGGCATTGAAGTTGGGTGTAAACACACTGGAATTTCACTTCTTCCAAACCAGTGCAATGAAGTCAGAGGTAAATATCATATTTGTCATGTTCTCTTAACATTATGCAATCATTTTTAGTGGAAAAACTGATGTATAGTTTTCAGAATCAGAGTTATTATCACTGATTATTAAATTTGAAATGTGTTGTTTTGTGGCAGTTGTACAGTGCAAAGACAAAATGTACTATAAGTAAGAAAACTAAATAACCAAATGCAATAACAAGGTAGTAACATGGACCATTCAGAAATCTGATTGCAGAGAGGAAGAAGCTGTTTCTAAAAAAAATGAGGAACAGTATGCCGTAGTGTTAACAGTCAGCATGAGGCTACTACAGCTCAGGGCATCAGAATTTGGAGTTCAATCCCAATGTCATCTTTAAGGAATTTGCCCATTCCTTCCCAATAAATGCATGGGTTTCCTCCCATGTTTCCAAAGATGTACCTGTTGGTAGGTGAATTGTAAACTGTGCTGTGATTAGAGTCAGATTAACTAGGTGGGTTGCTGGGTGGTGAGGTTTGCTGAGCAGGCTCCTGTACTCCCTCCCTTATCTCAATAATGAGAAAAGAACATGTCCCAGATAGTTTATGCAGAGGCTAAGTGTTTGCACCAACTTTTTGAAATGTGATTTGAGACTCAGTTTTTAACTGTGTAAGAATAGATCACATTCAGGCTCTGTACAGGACCTTCAAGTGCAGTGACAGAATAACAGTTAATGGTTTCATCCAAAGACTATTGACCGAATTCCAGAATCAAAGCAGTTTATGTACATAAATAAGTATGCATATGCATAAGTGTAATGAAAAGCTTGCTTGCAGCAGTGTCATTGGCATTAGCATCATTTAAACATTTATGGGAACATCTTTCAGGCTTTTAAGAAGGAATCTCCAGGAATTATAAGAAAATTGGGGGGGAAATTGTAATACTTTGAACTTAAGGTCTGCATGTTAGCATAGCAGTTAGCGGCATTGCCTTGCAGCGCTAGTAATCACTGTATCAGGGTTCCGTTTCTGCAGCTGCCTGTAAGGAGTTTATACATTTTCCCCTTGACCGTGTGGGTTTCCTCTAGCTGCTCCGGTTTCCTCCCACATTCCAAAAGATGTACAGGTTAGGATTAATGAGCTGTGTGGCTTGCTATGCTGGTGCCAGAAGTGTAGCAGCACTTGCGCACAGCCCCCAGCACATCTTTGTGTTGTTGGACGTTGTTACAAACAGTGCATTTCACTGTACGTTTTGAGCTATGATCTATATGTAACAATGAAAGCTAACCTTTAAGTGTCATACAAATTAGAAATGGATAATGGGAAAATACACTATTCATGGAGGTGGCTTGAAGGTCATTTAAGAGAAACAGGATAGTACTTAGATCAAAGATTCAAAGTGTATACAGTACACAACCCTGAGATTTGTCTTCCTGCAGACAGCCACAAAACAAACACTATGAAACCCCTCAAAAGAAAACAACAAACACCCAACAAGTGAAATAACATAGAATGTAAAACATCAGACAGACATACTTTATTGATCCCGAGGGAAAGTGGGTTTCGTTACAGTCACACCAACCAAGAATAGTGTAGAAATATAGCAATATAAAGCCATAAATAATAATAAGTTAATTATGCCAAGTGGAAATAAGTCCAGGACCAGCCTATTGGCTCAGGGTGTCTGACACTCCAAGGAAGGAGTTGATGGCCACAGGCAGGAATGACTTCCTATGACGCTCAGAGTTGCATCTCGGTGGAATGAGTCTCTGGCTGAATGTACTCCTGTGCCTAACCAGTACATTATGGAGTGGATGGGAGTCATTGTCCAAGATGGCATGCAACATGGACAGCATCCTCTTTACAGACACCACCGTCAGAGAGTCCAGTGCCACCCCCACAACATCACTGGCCTTACAAATGAGTTTGTTGATTCTGTTGATGTCTGCTACCCTCAGCCTGCTGCCCCAGCACACAACAGAAAACATGATAGCGCTGGCCACCACAAACTCATAGAACATCCTCAGCATCGTCCAGCAGATGTTAAAGAACCTCAGTCTCCTCAGGAAATAGAGAAGGCTCTGACCCTTCTTGTAGACAGCCTCAGTGTTCTTTGACCTGTCCAGTTTATTGTCAATTTGTATCCCCAGGTATTTGTAATCCTTCACCATGTCCACACTGACCCCTTGGATGGAAACGGGGGTCACCGGTGCCTTAGCCCTCCTCAGGTTCACCATTAAGCTTCAGATGATTCTGCTAACACCAAATGAACCACAAAGCACAAAGCCATTGAAACATTCTAGGAATGTTCAAGCAACACAGACAAAATGCTGAACAGGCGGCATCTATGTTGCCTGTTCAATTTAATTCATTTCAATTTAGTGCTGTGTCGATCGTTGACTTTGGGCTGCAGAGCCAGTCTGCCCTGATCAAAATCGCTCAATATAGTGCTAAAGAAAACTTCGGTACCATCCTCCGACAGCATCGAAGGGAAGAGAGACAGTTTGAATGCAGTGGCCTCCCTTCAATAGCAGTGAACGGTGGGGGGGAAGAGGCCATCACATGCAGATGCCTGCCTCCGGCAGCTGCGAGCGAGAGGCTGGTAGACTATGCTGAACACTTGCTCAACTTGATGTTTCAATCTTCCTTGAATTGGTGAGATCGACAAGAAATGGAGTTGATCGTGGGCTCGCCCCCTGTCTCCAGGCTTTTCGGTTGCTCGAAATCTCACCGGACTCCCTCGGAGACAGCAAAGCAGCAGGTTACTCAATCGGGCCAAAAACATGCCATCAACATGTAAATCACTGGTTTAAATTGTAGCAGAATGATATTTGAAAGAAGCAGCAGCAGCCAGGTGTTCAGATTACAAGGCAGAGCTAGCAAGACCAGAGATAAACAAATGGAAGCTGGAAGACAGTTTAAACAGAACTGATTGTGAGAGAGGCTGAGTCATGACAGAAAAACAAGCCATAAATTAGAACCACTCAGTTCAGCCATCCAGAGGATCAGCTGTTCTGGATTGGGTGTTGTGCAATGAACCAGAATTGATTAGAGAGCTTAAGGTAAAAGAACACTTGGGGTCGTGATCATAATTCACTCCAAAATTTGAGGAGAAGCTAAAGTCAGAGGTATCAGTATTCCAGTAGAGTAAAGGGAATTAGAGGCGTGAGAGAGGAGTTGGCCAGAATTGATTAGAAAAGAACACTGGCAGGGATGGCAGCAGAGCAGTAATGGCTGGAATTTCTGGAAGCAATTCAGGAGACACAGGATAATACATCCCCAAGAGGAAGAAGTATTCTAAAGGAAAGATGACACAACTGGCTAACTAAAGTCAAAGCCAACATAAAAGCCAAAGAGAGGGCATAAAATAGAGCAAAACAGTGAGAAGTTAAAGGATTGGGAATGTTTTAAAGACCAACATAAGCAACTACAAAAGTCATTAAGGTAAAGATGGAATACGAAAGTAAGCTAGCCAATAATATTTAAGAGGATACCAAAAGTTCTTTTCAGATATTTAAAGTGTAAAAGAGAGGCAAGCGTGGATGTCGGACTGCTGGCAAACGATACTGGAGAGTTAGTAATGAGGGACAATAAAATGGCGGACAAACTGAATAAGTATTTTGCATCTGTCTTCACTGTGGAAGATACTAGCAGTATGGTGGAAGTTCCAGGTGTCAGGAGTCATGAAGTGTGAGAGGTTATGCTAGAGAGACAGTTCTTTGGAAACTGAAAGATCTGAAGATAGGTAGATAAGTCACCTGGACCAGATGGTGTAAACCCCAGAGCTCTGAAAGAGGTGGCTGAAGAGATCATGGAGGCATTAGTAATGATCTTTCAAGAATGACTAGATTCTGGAATTGTTCTGGAAGACTTGAAGATTGCAGATGTCACTCCACTCTTCAAGAAGTGATAGAGAATCAGATTCAGGTTTATTATCACCAGCATGTGACGTGAAATTTGTTAACTTAGCAACAGCAGTTCAATGCAATACATAATATAGAAGAAAAATATGTAAAATAATAAATAAGTAAATCTTATTCAGTATACTTCATACAGTATACATATATATTGAATAGATTAAAAATCGTGCAAAAATAGAAATACTATATATTTTTTTACAAAGTAAGGTAGTGTCCAAGGGTTCAATGTCCATTTAGGAATTGGATTGCAGAGCGGAAGAAACTGTTCCTGAATCGCTGAGTGTGTGCCTTCAGGCTTCTGTACCTCCTACCTGATGGTAACAGTGAGAAAAGGGTATGCCCTAGGTGCTGGAGGCACCTTTCAGCTGGATGCTGCCTTTCTGAGACACTACTCCCTGAAGATGTCCTGGGTACTTTGTAGGCAAGTACCCAATATGGAGCCGACTAAATTTACAGCCCTCTGCAGCTTCTTTCAGTCCTGTGCAGTAGCCCCCCCCCCCATACCAGACAATGATGCAACCTGTCAAAATGCTCTCCACAGTACATCTGTAGAAGTTTTTGAGAGTATTTGTTGATATACCAAATCTCTTCAAACTCCTAATAAAGTATAGCCGCTTCTTGCTTTCTTTATAACTGCATTGATATGTTGGGACCAGGTTAGATCCTCAGAGATCATGACACCCAGGAACTTGTGTTACGAACCCGCAGGTTTCATTTACTGTGGACTGTCACTTTAAAAGAGCGCTTCAGTGAGGCAGGACTATAATGTTGTTCTGACTGACTCGCAGCTTGTTTACCTTTAAAACAAGGACACAGACAGTCACAGTCAGGAGTCAGAGGAAGAGAGAGAAAGGAGCAAACCTGGAAAAGGTAGCAGCTCAAGCTTGTAGAAGCTGGGAATTTGGAACTCTGCCATACCCACAAGGGTGGGTTGATTATCGATCCAGTGCACATCGAATGTGTGGCTGTCACTTTGTATAATCCATAGGAGTGGATTTAGGAATGTCCTGTGGGACCACTCGAAGTTAACTCCTGCCTGGGTGTGTGATGTGGTAACCCCTTGAAGATGGCATCCCTGTGACAGATCACTCTGGTGGTAATTCATACGTGGATTTGGAACGGCTTGACAGAGGATCTTCGACAACTGATATTTATTATTTACCATCGTGGAACCTGTGGAGTTTGACATAATTGCCTTCTCCCTATGTTTTACCTTGGATTACAAATATCTCTCTCCCATCATTTATTCCGTGGATAAACCGAACTTTCTGGCTTTACCATCTCAAGACTCTAAGCCTTGTTCCCCCCAGGCTCAATAGTTTGGGAGTTATATTTACACACACATACTATACACATAACACTGATAACTTTTGTTTATCCTGGTTAAGTTGCTATATTATAAGTAGATACTAATAAAGATAATGGTTTTAACATTAAAACCAGACTCCGAGGTGTAATCTATTGCTGTTGGTTTATTTCTAAAATGTTACAGTTTGTAACACTTGAAACTGCTCACTCTCTCCACTTCTGATCCCTCTATGAGGATTGGTATGTGTTCCTTCATCACAATCGGCTTTTTCATCTTACTGAGTGCCAGGTTGTTGCTGTGGCTCCACTCCACTAGTTGGCGTATCTCACTCCTGTGTGCCCTCTCGTCACCACCTGAGGTTCTACCAACAATGATTGTACCATCAGCAACTTTATAGATGGTATTTGAGCTTTGCCTAACCACACAGTTAATGAGTATAGAGAGTAGAGCAGTAGGCACACATTCCCTTGAGGTGCACCAGTGTTGATTGTCAATGAGGAGGAGGTATTAAGACGAATCTGCAAGGCTATGGTCTTCAGGTTAGGAAGTCGAGGATCCAATTGCAGAGGGAGGTACAGAGGCCCAGGTTCTGCAACTTCTCAATCAGGATTGTGGAAATGATGGTATTAATTGCTGAGCTATAGTCGATAAACAGCAGCCTGACATGGGTGTTTGTGTCGCTCATTTGGTCTAAAGCCGCATGGAGAGCCAATGAGATTGCATCTGTTGTTGACCTATTGTGATGATAGGCAAATTGCAATGGGTCCTGCTCCTTGCTGAGGAAGGAGTTCAGTCTAGTCATGACCACCCTCTCAAAGCATTTCATCATTGTTGATGTGAGTACAACTGGGTGATAGTCATTAAGGCAGCTCACATTATTCTTCTTAGGCACTGGTACAATTGTTGCCTTTTTGAAACAACTGGAAACTTCTGCCCATTGTAGTGAGAGGTTGAAAATGTCTTTGAATACTCTCACCAGTTGGTTGGCACAGGTTTTCAGAGCCTTACCAGTACTCCATCAGGACCTTCCACCTTGCAAGGGTTCACTCTCTTTAAAAACAGCCTAACATTGGCCTTAGAGACAGAGATCACAGGGTCATCAGGTGCAGCAGGGATCTTCTAAGCTGTAGTTGTATTCTCCCTTTCAAAGTAGGCATAGAAGGTGTTGAGTTCATTTGGTAGTGAAGCATTGCTGCCATTCATGCTATTGGGCTTCACTTTGTAGGAAGTAATGTCCTGTAAGCACTGCCAGAGTTGTCGTACATCCGTTGTCACCTCCAGCCTCTTACGAATGTTGCACTGTTTCTCGGCAGAAGAAAGGAAACTGCCAGCCAGTTAGTCTGACCTTAGTGGTTGGGAAGATGTTGGAGTCGATTATTAAGGATGAAGTCTCAGGGTACTTAGAGGCACGTGATAAAATTGGCCATAGTCAGCATGATTCCTCAAGAGAAAATCTTGCCTGACAAATTTGTTGGAATTCTTTGAAGAAATACCAAGCAGGATAGACAAAAGAAAATCAGTTGATATTATGTACTAGGATTATCAGAAGGCCTTTGACAATGTGCCATACATGAAGCTGCTTAACAAGCCTGTGGAATTACAGGAAAGATTCTAGCGTGGATAAAGCAGTGGCTGATTAGCAGAAGGTAAAGAGTGGGAATAAAGGGAGCCTTTTCTGACTGGCTGCCGGTGACTAGTGGTGTCCCACAGGGTCTGTGTTGGGACCAATTCTCTTTACGGTATATGTCAGTGATTCGGATGATGGAACTGATGGCTTTGTTGTAATGTTTGGAGGCAATATGAAGATAAGTGGAGGGATGGATAGTTTTGAGGAAGTAGGCTACAGAAGGACAGATTAGAAGAATGGGCAAAGAAATGTTAGGTGAAATAGTGTCAGGAAGTGTATGATTATGCACTTTGCTAGAAGAAATGAAAAGGAGAGTACAAAAAAACAGGTGCAAAGGACTTGTGAAGGGATATGGGGAGAAGGCATGAGACGGGCTGAGAGGAAAATTTGATCAGCCATGATAAAATGGCAGAGCAGACTCAATGGGCCAAATGGACTAATTCTGCTCCTATCTTTTATGGTATAAAGCGAATGGGGGGGATATGGTGGTCTGTTAAAGGAAGGCAAGTTCTCATCATCAGGCATTTAGGAGCAGAGATAAAACAAAGGCCAAATCCAAGAATGAAAAGGGTGAAATTGTAAAATCTGCAAGTTACTGTTGTGACACAAATACTATAAATTGCAGGAGGTTTTTTGAGTCAGTGATGTTTCCTTGAGTTCTCACCCAAGGTACACCCCATTGCACACTGTAACAGGCTAGAATAAACCAACTCATTTGAGGGAACTCATTGCTGCTGTCTGACTGGTTTTCATTATGTGTTGTCTAGATCTGAGGTTTGAGGACAACTGAACCCAAATTAAAGCCTAATTTAAGGTGCAGGTTTAACATACAAGTTATTTATTTATTTACTTACAGCACAGAATAGGTTCTTCTGGCCCTTTGAGCCATACCACCCAGCAATCTCCCAAACTAACCCTAGCCTAATCTTGGGCAATTTTAAATGACCAATTAACCTACCAACAGTATGTCTTTGGACTGTGGGAGGAAACCCGCACAGTCACAGGGAGAACGTACAGATTCCTTACAGACAGCAGTGAGGATTGAACCTCGGTCGCCAAGTACCGTAAAGCGTTGTCCAACAGGTTAAACACTTGAACAGACCTCTTGTACAATAGATAAGACTCTTGTACTCTCAACCTACCTCGTTATGGTTTTGCACTTTCTCATTTACTTGCACTTTTTCAGTAGCTTCTACGCTTTATTCTGCATTCTGTTGCAGTTTTACCTCGTAACTCTGTGTACTGTGTAATGATTTGATTGGCATGAACAGTATGCAAGACTAGCTTTTCACTGTATCTTGGTACAGGTGACAATAATAACCCAATTGTAGGAACAAATTGAAAGGCCACACGGAATTGGTGTTCAAAATAACGGGATATGTATTTAAAAACTCATTGTGCACCATGAGACCAGTTAAAACTGATCTACCTGAAGACAAATCTGGTACAGAATCTATATTCTCACTGGATGAGATTAAGAGGTCCCCTACTCCTCCTATACCTCCTATTGCCCCCTCCCTCTCCCCATCCCATTACCTCTGCCCCCACACCCCTATGATTTCTTCGTTTGATCCTCAGCCCTCTTCCATTGGGCAGAAGATACAAAAGCCTGAAAGCAGGCTCAAGGACAGCTTCTATCCTGCTGTTGTAAGATTATTACATAGTTCCCTAGTACAATAAGTGATCTTGTACTTTATTGTCTACTGTACTGCACTTTCTCAGTAGCTGTTATACTTTATTCTGCATTCTGTTACTGCTTGACCTTGTTCTGTGTCAATGCACTGTGTAGTGAGTTGATCTGTATGAACAGTATGCAAGGTAACTATTCACTGCATCTCAGTACATGTGATTATAATAAACCAGGACCAATGCCAAACTCGTACTTGAATAACAGTGTCTGAATTCTGACAAAAGCCTGAAATATGCTTTGATCTAGACCCCAATTTGTATTTGGATAAAACATTGGGGAATGGGTGTTCCAAACCAGTACAGCTCATGACATTATCCAGGTTATTATTGTCATATGTACTGGGATACCGCGAAAAGCTTATATTTGCCTTCCATCCAGACAGATCGTTCTTTAATTGGGGAATGGCAAATTATGAGACGAAAAGGCTAGAACTTGCGGGTGTGAATTGGGATGATGTTTTTGCTGGAAAATGTACTATGGACATGTGGTTGATATTGAGGGATCTCTTGCAGGATGTTAGGGATAAATTTGTCCCGGTGAGGAAGATAAAGAATGGTAGGGTGAAGGAACCATGGGTGACAAGTGAAGTGGAAAATCTAGTTAGGTGGAAGAAGGCAGCATACATGAGGTTTAAGAAGCAAGGATCAGATGGGTCTATTGAGGAATATAGGGTAGCAAGAAAGGAGCTTAAGAAGGGGCTGAGGAGAGCAAGAAGGGTGCATGAGAAGGCCTTGGCAAATAGGGTAAAGGAAAACCCCAAGGCATTTTGACAGGTGTGAAGGCAGGACTGATGAGAGATAAAGGTGGGAAGATGTGCCTGGAGGCTGTGGAAGTGAGCGAGGTCCTCAATGAGTACTTCTCTTCATACTCACCAATGAGAGGGACTTTGATGATGGTAAGGACAATATGAATGAGGTTGATGTTGTAGAGCATTTTGATGTTAAGGGAGAGGAGGTGATGGAGTTGTTAAAATACATTAGGATGGATAAGTCCCCGGGGCCTAACGGAATATTCCCCAGGCTGCTACACAAGGTGAGGGAAGAGATTGCTGAGCCTCTGGCTAGGATCTTTATGTCCTCATTGTCCCCGGGAATGGTACCGGAGGATTGGAGGGAGGCGAATGTTGTCCCCTTGTTCAAAAAAGATAGTAGGGATAGTCTGGGTAATTATAGACCAGTGAGCCTTGCATCTGTGGTGGGAAAACTGTTAGAAAAGATTCTTAGAGATAGGATCTGTGGGCATTTAGAGAATCATGGTCTGATCAGAGACATTCAGCTTGGCTTTGTGAAGGGCAGAACATATCTAACAAGCCTGATAGAGTTCTTTGAGGGGGTGACCAGGCATATAGATGAGGGTAGTGCTGTGGATGTGATCTGCATGGATTTTAGTAAGGTATTTGACAAGGTTCCACACGGTAGGCTTATTCAGAAAGTCAGAAGGCATGGGATCCAGGGAAGTTTGGCCAGGTAGATTTAGAATTGGCTGGCCTGCAGAAAGCAGAGGGTCGTGGTGGAGGGAGTACATTCAGATTGGAGGGTTGTGACTAGTGGTGTCTCACAAGGATCTGTTCTGGGACCTCTACTTTTCGTGATTTTTATTAACAACCTGGATGTGGGGGTAGAAGGGTGGGTTGGCAAGATTGCAGACGACACAAAGGTTGGTGGTGTTGTAGATAGTGTAGAGGATTGTCGAAGATTGCAGAGAGACATTGATAGGATGCAGAAGTGGGCTGAGAAGTGGCAGATGGAGTTCAACCTGGAGAAGTGGGAGGTGGTACACTTTGGAAGGACGAACTCCAAGGCAGAGTACAAAGTAAATGGCAGGATACTTGGGAATGTGGAGGAGCAGAGGGATCTGGGGGTACATGTCCACAGATCCCTGAAAGTTGCCTCACAGGTAGATAGGGTAGTTAAGAAAACTTATGGGATGTTAGCTTTCATAAGTTGAGGGATAGAGTTTAAGAGTTGCAAGGTAATGATGCAGCTCTATAAAACTCTGGTTAGGCCACACTTGGAATACTGTGTCCAGTTCTGGTCGCCTCACTATAGGAAGGATGTGGAAGCATTGCAAAAGGTACAGAGGAGATTTACCAGGATGCTATCTGGTTTAGAGAGTATGGATTATGATCAGAGATTAAGGGAGCTAGGGTTTACTCTTTGGAGAGGAGGATGAGAGGAGACATGATAGAGGTGTACAAGTTATTAAGAGGAATAGATGGAGTGGATAGCCAGCATCTCTTTCCCAGGGCACCACTGCTCAAAACAAGAGGACATGGCTTTAAGGTAAGGGGTGGGAAGTTCAAAGGGGATATTAGAGGAAGGTTTTTTACTCAGGTTTTTCACTCAGTGGTGGAGGCAGATACACTAGTGAAATTTAAGAGACTACTGGACAGGTATATGGAGGAATTTAAGGTGGAGGGTTATATGAGAGGCAGGGTTTAAGGGTCGGCACAACATTGTGGGACGAAGGACCTGTACTGTGCTGTACTATTCTATGTTCTATGAATTAAGTACATAAAAGGGGCAATGTGGCACTTGCATCCACTGTGATGAAATGCTTTGAGAGGTTGGTGATAAAACTTTATCAATTCCCACCAGAGAAGTGACTTGGATCTGCTGCAATTTGTCGACCATCACGATAGGTCAACAGCAACTGCCATTTCATTGTCTTACTTACTCAACCCTGGAACATCTGTACAGTGAAGATGCATTCATCAGGACCCCCGGAAGGTGGCGGCCCAAGCAGATGTGCTGTGGAAAGCCAAGAAGGAGAGTGGGGCGTCCGTCACACAGATCACCAAGCCACGCGTCCAATAGCAGACCAGACTAGGCCCGGCAGCAGAGCCCACAAAACCCCGAGGCAGGAGTGCGGAGGCCAATGAACAATGGTGCTTCTACCACCAGCAGTGGGGCACAGAAGCCTGCCCTGCAACTTCCCGGGAAACGCCAGAGCCAGCCGTCGCTGATGGCTACGGCGGCTGGCCATCGGGATAGCCTCCTGTATGTCTGGGACAAACAGTCGGGATGCCGCTTTTTGGTCGACACCAGAGCCGAGATCAGCATCTTACCTCCGACAAGTTACGACACCCGCAACAGAGAACCAGGACCCACCCTGAGGGCTGCAAATGGCAGCACAATACGGACTTACGGCACCTGTACGGTGCGGCTACAGTTCTCCAGCCGGTTCACGTGGGATTTCACACTGGCCGCCGTGGCCCAACCACTCCTGGGGGCTGATTTTTTGCGAGCTTACAGCCTGCTGGTCGATCTGCAAGGGAAGAGACTAGTCCATGCCAAGACTTTTCAACCGTTCTCCCTGGGTGAAGCCAAGTTGCCAGCCCCACACCTGGACTCCATCACGCTGTCCGACAACGAATTCACCAGAGTCCTGGCGGACTTCCCATCAGTTCTGGCACCGTAGTTCACGGCAGCCATGCCCAGACATGGAGTACAGCACCACATCCCAACCCAGGGACCACCCCTCCACACCCATGCTCGAAGGCTTCCCCCGGACAAGCTCCGACTGGCGAAGGAGGAGTTCAAGTGGATGGAGGAATTGGGGATCATACGGCGGTCCGACAGCCCATGGGTCTCCCCCCAGCACATGGTGCCCAAAGCAACTACTGCGGCAACTACCGCAGGCTGAACGAGGCTACAACACCGGACCGCTACCCTGTGCCGCACATTCAGGACTTTGCAGCAAACCTGCACAGCGCAAGGATCTTTTCCAAGGTAGATCTCGTCCGGGGATACCATCAAATCCCGATGCATCTGGACAACATCCCCAAAACAGCACTCATCACTCTGTTCGGCCTTTTCGAATTCTTCCGAATGCTGTTCAGCCTAAAGAATGCCGCACAGACGTTCCAGCGGCTCATGGATGCGGTGGGACGCGACCTGGACTTTGCATTCATCTATTTGGACAACATCCTCATAGCCAGCTGCAGTCGTCAGGAGCATCTGTCCCACCTCTGCCAACTCTATGCCCGACTGAGTGAATACAGCCTAACAATCAACCCGGCCAAATGCCAGTTCCGACTCGACACCATCGACTTCCTGGGCCACAAGATTACTAAAGACGGGGCAACCCCTCTGCCCGCCAAGGTAGATGCGGTCCACCACTTCCCCCAACCCAACACACTCAAAGGCCTTCAGGAATTCGTGAGTATGGTGAATTTCTACCACCGCTTCCTCCCCTCAGCAGCCCGAATTGTTCACCCTGATGTCAGGTAAGGGCAAAGACATTACCTGGGATGAAGAGGCCGCAGCTGCTTTAGTTAAAACCAAAGAAGCCTTGGCAAACGCCGCAATGCTAGTGCATCCCAGAACGGACGTCCCTACCGCCCTCACAGTGGACGCATCCTACACAGCAGTCAGTGGAGTGCTGGAACAACTCATCGAGGGTCACTGGCAACCCCTGGCGTTCTTCAGCAAACACCTACAACCACCCAAATTCAAATACAGTGCTTTTGACCGGGAGCTGTTGGCACTATACCTGGCAATCCAGCATTTCAGGTACTTCTTAGAAGTACCTTTCTTAGAACGCGCCCTTCACCGTGTTCACAGACCACAAACCGCTCACCTTTGCATTCACAAAGGCGTCCGATCCCTGGTCGTCCCACCAGCAGCGACATCTGTCCTACAGCTCCGAATACATGACGGACATCCGGCATGTCTCGGGAAAGGACAATGTCGTGGCGGACACACAATCCAGACCTACCATCCAGGCCCTGTCCCAGGGGGTAGACTATGAAGCACTGGCGGAGGCGCAGCAGGCAGACGATGAGATCCCTAGTTACAGAACTGCAGTCTCTGGTTTGCAGCTCCAAGACTTCCCCGTAGGCCCAGGTGAGAGGACCCTACTGTGTGACGTAGCTACTGGCCAACCTCGCCCCATTGTCCCGGCAGCCTGGTGGCGGCGAGTTTTCAACTCCATTCACAACTTAGCGCACCTCTCCATCAGGACAACCGTCCAGATGGTCTCCAACAGGTTCGTTTGGCACGGACTCTGCAAGCAGATCAGTGAATGGACCAAAACGTGTATGCAGTGCCAAACAGCCAAGGTGCAGCGGCATACCAAAGCCCTGCCGCAGCAGTTCCACCCCACCCACTGGCGTTTCGACCACATTCATGTGGATATTGTGGGGCCCTGCCCGTGTTGCGAGGAGCGCAGCACCTCCTGACTATCGTAGACCGGTTCACAAGATGGCCAGAGGCAGTCCCGCTCACTGACACCACCTCCGACTCCTGCACCCGAGCACTGATTGCAACCTGGGTATCTCGCTTTGGTGTACCAGCCCACATTACCTCCTACAGAGGTGCCCAGTTCACCTCCAGCCTGTGATCAGCTGTGGCCAGCCTTTTGGGAACACAGCTACACCACACAACTGCCTACCACCCACAGTCGAACGGACTAGTGGAGTGTTTCCACCGTCACTTGAAGTCGGCTCTCATGGCCCACCTCAAAGGGCCTAACTGGGTGGGCGAACTTCCCTGGGTCCTGCTCGGAATCCGCACGGCGCCCAAAGAGGATCTTCACACCATGTCGGCCAAGTTGGTGTATGATGCACCCCTGGTCGTCCCCGGGGAGTTCATACCAGCCCCAAGGGGGCAGGAGGAAGAACCCGCAGCAGTCCTGTGACAGGCTCGGCAACCTGGCCCCCATACCCACTTCATAGCATGGGCAGAGCCTGACCTGTGTACCCAAGGACCTGCAGAACTGTAAGTTTGTTTATGTACGCCAGGGTGGACATCGGGCACCACTACAACGGCCCTAAGAGGGGCCATATAAGGTGATCAGGAACAACGGGTCCACGTTCGTGCTGGACATTGGGGGGAAAGAGGAGGTTTTCACAGTGGACCGACTCAAACCAGCCCATGTGGAAGGCGCAGCCGGTTGGGGCTCAGGCACCGCGGCGTAGAGGCAGACCTCCCAAACAGAGACTGACTCAAACTGTGGACATTAGGGGGTGTATCGCCGGTTTGGGGGGGGGGGTATGTGGTGACCCACTTTCCAGCGCACTCGAACCGGCTCACAAAATCGCGCGCACTGGCATTGAGGCCGGTCCCAAAGAGGGCGCCAAGCCTTCTTCACCAGCAAGGGGAAAAGCCCACGCACGGGAAGGGACTGTGAATATGCGCCCCCTACAGCATTCCCACCCAGGGAGTGCTGAAATGGGAAGGCTTAAAAGCGAGGCCATGATGTTTGAATAAATCTTTTATGCAACTGCAACTCACCGTCTGTGTGTCGTTATTCCAGCGCTGTGGGTAGCACACCGCTACAGTCTCATATTTACTGTGTACTGTACCAGTAATTATGGTCGAAATGACAATAAAAAGTGACTTGACTTGACTACTGAATGGCCCCATCTCTTCACAAATAAGTATACACCCCTCCTCTCCCCACACCCCTTAATGACAGAGGTCAGAGGAGAATGGCTAGATGGGTTCATTCACCAGTCGGGTGTCATTCACCAGCATTGCAAACACAACTTTCAAGCCCATCCTCTTAAGGTTTGATGTGTTGTGTATTCAAAGCCATTCTTCTGCACACCATTGTTGTATCACATGGTTATTTGAGCTACAGTCACTTTCTTGACAGCTTGAACCCTTCTGGCCATTCTCCTCTGACCTCTGTCATTAACAAGTATTTTCATCCACAGAACTGCCTCTCACTGGGTGTGTTTTTTTTGCACCATTCTCTGTAAATGCTAGACACTATTGTGCATGAAAATCCCAGGAGATCAGCAGTTTCTGAGATGCTGAACAACCCCATCTGGCACCAACAATCATTCCACGGTCAAAGTCACTTAGATCACATTTCTTCCTCATTCTGATATTTGGTCTAATCCAATGATTGAACCTCTTGACCGTCTCTGCATGCTTTTATGAATTGATTTGTTGCCACATGATTGGTTGATTAGATATTTGCATTAACAAGCAGGTATCCCTAAATGAAGTGGCCACTGAGTGTATATAGAATTAATTTAATTTTATGCCCGAACATTTCTCCAATGATGTCAGCTGAACGTCATTGCTGGAGAGATTTGCAATATATCAGTTGATGTGGTATTCTAGTGTTGGCCCAATAGAAATTTTTAACTACAGTGTATTCCAAAGGTCGGCTCTTTGAGATATGTGCCATGGTTTATTACATCCAAGACTATGAAGGCACAAATCTTCCAACTTCACATGGTTAACTGCTGGGCCTGAGATGTTCCTGACTATGGGGGAATGGGTAACAATTGCGTGTTCTGGAGGATGACGTTATCCTTCTTCTCTTTTGACTCCAACACAAACTCCCATCCAAATCAGAGTCACGTATGGGTGGCTGCAGAATCATATTCCTGCATTGTTTGCCAAAGGTAGTGATGGGAAGTTGAGAGGAGCAACAATTCAGATGTCTTGGAGTGATTTATTTCTTGTTTTTGCTCTGTTGTTCTGCAGCTTTTGATCCCATTTGCAGTTGACGAGGTCCTGCTGAACAGTGGTCTCATCCAGCACCTGGCGTTTGCTGCTAAGGATGCTGCCCTTCTTCAGGGAATTCTCATGAGGACAAAAGAGGATCCAGGCAGCAGCGAGGTGAGTTCAGAGGAGCGTGGGCTTTCACTTTGATGATACGCAGTTCATTCATGGTCAAATGTGTGATATAAGCTTTCATTAGCTTATCTATTCTGCCTAAACACTGTGTCTTGGACGTCTCTCAAAGCAGAACCTCCATTTATGCAGCATCTTTCAAAACCTCTTGTCATTCCCATTACAGTCAATGATATTTTTCTTTGATGTTTAGACACTGCAGTACTTTCAGACATGTGTACTGTTATTTGTTTATTATTGCCACATTTAGAAGCGTAGAAAACTATGGCACAATACAGGCCCTTCTGTTCCAAATATTTACTTACTTTACAAGTTACCTAGGGTTACCCATAGCCCTCTATTTTTCTAAGCTCCATGTACCTGTTCAGGGGTCTGTTAGAAGTCCCTGTTGTATCCAATACAATATATGTACCAAGATAGAGTGAAAAGCTTGCCTTGTTTACTGTTTATACAGATCAGATCATTACCCAGTGCATTGAGCTAGAATAAGGTAAAATAATAACAATACTGAATCAGAATCAGGTTTATTATCACTGATATATGTCAGCCACTACCCCACAACCATCAGGCTCTTGAATGAAGGGGATAACTACACTCACTTGCCCATCCATTGAGATGTTCCCACAACCAATGATATCACTTTAAGGGCTCTTTATCTTGTTATTTTATGGTGCCATTATTTTTTTTGCTACTTATTTATATTTGTACAAGGGGTGATTGATAAGTTCGTGGCCTGAGGTAGAAGGAGTCAATTTTAGGAAACCTAGCACATTTGCTTTTCCTACACTTACACACACAGTCCAGCGGTCGTGGAGCACACGGATCCCATCCTTGTAGAAGTCGGCATCTTGGGCCTCCAGAAGTGGTCCAGAGCAGGGGAAGATTGATAGGTTTGTGGCCTAAGGTAGAAGGAGATGAATTATTAACTTCAAACTTTCTGCATTTTCACTCAGAGTTGAGCTGCACATGCATATAATGAGAGCTGTACAACTCATCTCTTTGTACCTTCGGCCACAAACTTATCAATCACCCTTGCTGTGGACCAGCTGGAGGTCCAAGACACTCTCATTACATGCACGTGCAGTTCAACTCTTTGAGTGATTATGCAGAAAGTTTGAAGTTAATAACTCATCTCCTTCTACCTTAGGCCACAAACTTATCAATCACCCCTGCTGTGGACCACTTCGACAAAGAAGGGATCCATATGCTCCACGACCGCTGGACTAAGTGTGTACATGTAGGAGGGGACTATGTTGAAAAATAAATGTGCTAGGTTTTCTAAAATTGACTCCTTCTACTTTAGGCCACAAACTTGTCAATTGCCCCTCATATTTGCAGTTTGTTGTCTTCTGCACTCTGGTTGATCTTTCATTGATCCTGTTATAGTTACTATTCTATAGATTTGCTGAGTAAGCCCACAGGAAAATGAATCTCAGCTTTGTATGTAGTGACATTTTATACACTCTGATAATAACAACTACTTACAATGACATTTGTTTTGTGGCAGCAGTACTTTGCAATACATAAGATATACTATAACCAAATCTGTTACATAAGTAGTGCAAAAAAATAGTGGGGTAGTGTTCATGGGCCGTTCAGAAATTTGATGGCAGAGGTGAAATGGCTGTTTTTAAAACATTCATTTTGTGTCTTTGTACTCTATATCACCTTGAGAGTAGCAATAAGAAGAGGGCATGTCCTGGGTGATGAGGTTCCTTTATGGTGGATGCTACCTTTTTGAGGCATCACCATTTGAATATTTCCTCAGTGGTGGGGAAGCTAGTGCCCATGATGGAACTGGCTGAGTTTACAACCCTTTGTAGCTTTTTCTGATCCCGCGCGTTAAATAAAGTATAAAAGCTACAGATAAGCGCAGTGCAGGTAAATGATAAAGTACAAGATCATAACGAGGTAGTTTGTGAGACAGTGTTCATCTTACTGTACACAGAACTGTATACAGTACTCTAAGTATGGTCTCATCAAGGTTTCGTTCATTATGTGACATGTTTGATGTAGGCGATCATGGTGGGGGGGGGGGAGGGAGACGTTAAGCGCGTGCTACACCTTTCCCAAGGGTGATCTGCAGGCTAGTGGAGGGAAGAGTGTTTTGCACCTCCTTTGGTAGATCTGCATCTCCACCCCGCCACACTCACCAAGGTTTAGGGGTGCTAAGCCTCGGCAATTCTCAATTCTCAACCCTGGAGGTATTTGAGAAGGGAAGAGAGATATTTTTTTGAAAGATCTTGGTATTGATGGCCATGGAGAACTGACACTAGATGGGCAAAATCTTTTTCCCAGTGCAGGGCAATTTGGTACTAGAAAGCGCAGGTTTGAGGTGAGAGCGAAAGGTTTAAAGGAGATCTGAAAGGGTAGGTTTCTCACACAGTGGGTGGTGGATATCCACGCTGAACTGTCAAAGGAGGCATTGGATACAGGTTCTAGTATAATATTTAAAATGTAATTAGACAAGTGGATGGAGTGGCCAGGGAGGCTTGGTTCCTCTGGTGAAGGGACTTGTCATGTCCATTCTAGAGCAGTTCACTCATCTTTGGTCCCCAGCGACACTCAGCTATCACCTGTGGCTCTAAGTAGCTGTTTGCATGTGAAAGTGGCTGCATCCCGGTACACTGCTTCAACAAGCAGGCTAAACCAGGTGAGGATAGCTGGCAGCCTCATACCCCAATGGGGTAGGAACGTGTCTGTCTTGGCACGTGAAGTTGGCTCTGGCAGGCTAGGCCAGGGGTCAGCAACCTTTACCACTGAAAGAACCACTTGGACCCGTTTCCCACAGAAAAGAAAACACTGGGAGCCGCAAAACCCGTTTGACATTTAAAATGAAATAACACTGCATACAACGTTTTGTTTTGCCTTTATGCTATGTATAAACAAACTATAATGTGTTGCATTTATGAAATTGATGAACTCCTGCAGAGAAAACAAAATTACATTTCTGCATGCAACAAAAACATTTTGAACTCCAAAAAAAAGACGTTGGGTTGAAGGTTAATTTTAAGTAAAATACTCAACGTCTATTTGAGTCCTTCTTGTATTTATGAAAAACGCCAAACTTAAATTTGCCACCAGCAGCAAACCAAAAATAATGTCAGCCAGCTGTCAACCTGAAAAATAATAGGCAATTAAAATATTTATCATACTTGGTCAGGTTGACTCACACCTGACAATGCAGTCGTATTCAGTAGGGATGGATCGATGCTTAGGGGAGTGACCGGGAAGGATAATGTGTTTTTTTTCCTCTCTGAACTCACAGAAGCATTTCTCAAACGATGTTTGCATTGCGATGATTGCAGAATGTAAATACTCCGAGTTTATCATGTCGTGACCTTGTTTGAACTCTCTCAAATTGGGGAAGTGAGACAATGTGCCTTTCTGTAAATCTCTGGCAAGCACTGTCAACTTGCGCTCGAATGCCAAAACATCCTCCAACATGTGCAGGGCTGTGTGTCCTTACCCCTGAAGAGCTGTGTTCAGCATGTTCAGGTGCGCTGTCATGTCTACCATGAAGTGTAGCTTTTCCAGCCACTCTGGCTGTTCCAGCTCAGGAAAGGTGAGCCCTTTGCTGCCCAGGAAAGTTTTCACTTCTTCCAGACACGCGACAAAGCGTTTCAGCACCTCCCCTCTGGACAGCCAGCGATAAAAACACGTTGTAGCGGTGTGCTACACGCAGTCAGTAAACTGCAGTCAAAGATAGCTTTATTCAAACTAAACAGCCTTGCTTTTAAGCCTCCCTCAACCCGCCCCCCCCATGGGCGCGGATGCTGCAAAAGACACGTACTCACAAACCCCCGTAGGCTATCTCCCTTAGCCTGAACGCTGGCTAATTGTGAGCCGGTTCGGATGTGTCAGGAAAAGTTCGCCACAACGTCTTATTTAGATTGTACAAGATCACCATAATCTTCAAATTTAGAATTACATTTCAAAAACTAACAAACTAACATAAAATACATTTTAATTAAATACTGACCAATTATTTCCCAAAGCAACAGGGAGCCGCAACACAGACGTAAAAGAGCCACATGTGGCTCCGGAGCCGCGGGTTGCCGACCCCCGGGCTAGGCAAATGAGATCTACAGTGGAATCCAACGACCATGAAGGTGCTTCTGCAATGCTCCGTGGAAAGCAAAGGGCACGGCAAGGTACATAAGACATCATTGTCATCCACTGTAACCGAGGAAGACCCCAGTTTGCGATGCTTGTTTGTACCACTGGGCTCAGACTTCTGAGGTTGAGAGAATGGAACTGCCCCCATACATCAGCTTTTCCACGTTTTTAAAAACTCTGCCACACAGGTCTCATGTCATTGTGGACATGATGGACAACCATAACCAGACAGGTACTTGAACTGGAAAGGAATAGTGGTGAAAAGAGTTAATGCAGGTACCTCGGAACAGCATAGGTATGTTGTCACAGTCTGCATGGATGAGATGGGCTGTAGCGGCCTGTTTTTTTTGTGTGGTGTGAGTCTATGCTTCAAGAAGAGGAGATGAGATGTGGAGCAGATCATCCATGGTCATATTGAATGTAGGCCAACTTTTTCTTGTGTGTTACATCATAGACTCATTCAGTTTTCAATTCTGTTAATACCCTGTTTACAGTGCTGTGCAGAAGTCTTAGGCACATATATAGTTGATCTTCACTAATTCGACTACCTGTAATCCGGTTCCTTTGATAATCCGGGCAACTGTAATTTCAAATTTTCCAGGCCACTGTACCAATCTGCTGCGCGTTGTTTTGGTTGTGCTAGGTCTGTTCACGTGTTGGCACGCTCTTGTCAACACAAACAGGTGATTCCTGCATGTTTTCCTGCATATATTAATATCATTTGCTCTTTTTTAGCCCAAATTATGGCCTCAGTGAGTAAAGGAAATGCACCTCGTGCTGTGAAGCGAAAATACCGCACATAATCCATTAAAGATGAAGTTGAACTCTTGAAAAAAAACTGGACAGCGGTGTATCGGTGAAAAGCTTGTGCGAGTGTTACAACATTGGCTCCTCCACAGTGTATGCTATAAAGAAACAGATAGTGGCTCAAAGAAACAGATGTGTGTAAGGAAAACAATGGAAGACAGAAGTTCAGAACTAGATAAAGTGCTGATAAACGTGGTTTAATCTTCGTGTAAGTGAAGGTGTTGAACTATCTGGAGATATGGTGAAGGAACAAGCAGTGTTTCATGAAGAACTAGGACTAGAGTATGAGTGTGACTGTAGTGAAGGCTGGCTTCATCAGTTCAAGTAGAGTCATGGCTTACAGTTTTGTGCACTGTGTGGTGGAAAATGTTCAACAGACAAGGAAGCAGCAGCAGAGTTTGTTGACGAGTTCGCCAAATTAGTCTCTGATGGAAAAATTAAGCCCCGAGCAGGTGTACAATGCTGATGAGAGTGCTTTGTATTGGAGATGTACACCAAGAAGAACACTAACAACAGCAGATACAGAATTGCCAACAGGGTATTAGGCATCGAGAGATTGTGTGACTTTGTTAAGCTGCTCTAATGCTGCCGGAACCCACAGATGTAAGTTACTGCCAGTTTCAGCACCAGTTCCTGACGCTTCATTCATTTTTCAAGATGAAGATGTTGATAATCCTGACAACTCCACTTTTGCAAAGATGTAACTTTGCCTGAAAGTATATTAAATGTCTCACTTTAGAAGTGGAAGTGCTCAGCTGTTCTGTACAAGTTAATACCTGTACATTTACCTGTACCCTTTATTTTATCTGTGCCTGTACAATATATTACTTTATTAAAATTTCACTTGCTACTCATTTAATATTTCTGTTTCATTATTATCTAACTTGTACTGATTTACATGGTATTTTAAAGGTATGTTGAGGCGGTCAGCTATTGCTTAATGTGATCCTTCTGTAATTCGGCATCTTCACTAATCTGGCACTGCCCAGGTCCCAATGGTGCCGGATTAGTGAAGGTCAGCCTGTATATAGTTAGGGTGCCTAAGACTTTTGCACTGTATTGTGGTCATTTTTTTTTAATGTATTGCACTGTACTGCTGCCACAAAAAAAACAAGTTTCATGACATATGTGAGTGATGATAAACCAGACTCTGATATGGGTCTCTTTTGTGGTTGAGTGGGAAGGAGGCAGCAATAGGGGAATCGTGGTTGGAAGAGGGGGAAGGAGCGGGGGAAGTGGGAAGCACCAGAGAAACATTCTGTAATGATCAATAAACCAATTGTTTGGAATCAAATGACCTTAACTGGTGTCTCAGGGACAAGTGTGTCTGCCCCCACACCACACCTCGCTACTGGTACTCCACCACTTCCACCTGTCCCACACTCCTCTCATGGGGTTCCACTTTTGCCATCCCAACATCCTTTGGTCCCACCACGTTTACAGATATACTCTCTGCTCCACAGTGACAAATACAGTACCATGCAAAACTCTTAGGCACCCGAGCTATACATGTACCCAAGCTATTTGCACAGCTTTGTACACATTCAAATATCTGGTTTGCCTTTATTCAGATAGTGTAGCAGTTCACAGAATACTTAAAAGTGTCAGCAATTGCAATTGGGGTTCAATTCTTGCTGCTGTCTGGAAGGAGTTTATACATTCTCTTTGTGGCCACGTGGGTTTCTTCTGGCTGCTGTGGTTTCCTCCCACGTTCCATAGACGTACAGATTAGGGTTAGCTAGTTGTAGGCATACTATGTTAGCACCAGAACCATTATGACTGGCGAGCTGCCCCCAGCACATCATTGACTCAAACGCTGCGTTTCACTATATGTTTCGATATTTAGATATAATATAATGTTTAATGACTTAAATGCAAGTTGTTAATATTTAAGTACAGACCTGAGAGAATTGGGTCAGTAACCAATGCTTTGTCATCTCTTAAAATATGTGCTGAAAAACCGGAGGTCTGCTTCTATCATTTTTAACTTTTAATATCCAGTGCTTTTAATTGCCTTTTTGCCAGGTTCTGTATTAATTATGATCCTAACGTTGATAAATTTGATGTCACACATTGGATCTTTCACTACAGACAATCTGCTATGCCCCCTTCAGTCTGTTCCCATCGCCAGTACCTATGAAGCTGTTCACTCAGGCGTTTGAGGTCCAGCAAGACTTCAACCTGCTGGTTGATAAAATCAGCATGGATTCCGAATTCCTAAGAAGTGCACTTGCAAGGTAAAACCCCTTTGATGCAACGTACAGTCAACCCATGTATTAGGGGTGGGGTTATATTCCAAGAAAACAATTGATATCACAATTGTCTGCAGGATCGCAAAATACAGCTGAAGGGGAAAATGAATGCTGTTAGTTTATTTTCCCATGTGAATTTCTTATGTTAGTGCCAGAAACATAGTGATCACAGTACATTGACGCAAACCTGCCCATGTTACTATGTTTCAATGTATGTGTGACAAATTAAGCTAATCTTTAATCTTATCCTGCATCTCAAATTTTTGGGTAGTCATTTTTGAATTATGTGAGGGAAATTTCCAACAGCCATAACTTTTGTCATCAACAACCCCTGACCCCCACCCCACCACCATCCAGGTCACATTCTCTTCTCACTGCTCTCATCGAGAAGGAGGTACAGGAGACTTCCCGCACCACCAGGTTCAGGAATAGTTATTATCCTACAGCCACCAGGATGCTGAATCAGAGTGGATAACTTCACTCATCTCAACACTGAACTGATTCAGCAACCTATGCGCTAGCTTTGAAGGACTTTGCAGCTCATGTTATCACTATTAATTACTTATAATATCATTTATTTATTATCATTATTCTTTTTGGATTTGCAATGTTTGCCTTTTGCACATTGGTTGTTTGTCAGTTTATGTGTGTAGTTTTTCATTGATTCTTCTGTATTTTTTTTGTTCTACTGTGATTGCCTGCAAGAGAATGAGTCTTGAGGGGGTATATGGCGACATATACGTCGTTTGATAATGAATTTACTTTGAATTTTGAGAGGTCGCCTGTGCAAAGTACATACATTATTTAGGCCATCTGATGTTTTGGGTTGTTTGCTGCCTGTTCATTCAGTGCTCTCTTCCTCTCCCACCCCTTGTTTCATCTCTCATCTCCTGGCTCTTTTTTAAGTGCTCATAAACATAACTGTTCTTGCAGGTTTCTTAGACCATAAAGTTTAGGAGCAGAATTAGGCCATTTGGCCCTTCGAGTCCGCTCCACCATTTCATCAAGGCTGATCTATTTCCCTCTCAGCTCCAATCTCCTGCCTTCTCCTAGTAACCCTTCGTGCCCTGACTAATTAAGAATCTATCAACCTGTGCCTTAAATATACCCAATGACTTGACCTCCACAGCTGCCTGTGGCAATAAATTCCACAGAATCGCTGTTCTCTGGCTAAAGAAATTCCTCCTCATCTCTGTTCTAAAAGGACGTCCCACTATTCTGAGGCTGTGTTCTCTGGTCTTAGACTCTCCCACCATAGAAGCATCCTCCATGTCCACTCCTTCGAGGCCTTTCAAGATTTTTTTGTTGCAATTAGGTCACTGCTTATTCTCCTGAATTCCAGTGAGTACAGATACAGGGCCATCAAATGCTCCTCATGTAACAAGCCTTTTAATCCCGGAATCATTTTCACGTACCTCCTTTGAATGCCTCTCCAAAGTTCTCATCGTTTCTTAGAGAAAAGGCCCTAAGCTGCTCACAATACTTCAGGTGAGGCCTCACAAGTACTTTATCAAGACTCACATTACATCCTTGCATTTATATTCTAGCCATTTCGAAATGAAAGTTAACGTCGCATTTGTCTTCCTCATCATATTTTCAACCTGCAAATTAACCCTTAGGGAATCCTGCACAAGGACTCTCAAATCCCTTTGCACTTCAGATTTTTGAATTTTCTCTCTATTTAAAATTGAAAAGTCTATACTTTTATTTCTTCTACCAAAGTGCATGGCCAGACCCTTCTCAATACTGTATTCCATCTGCCATTTCTTTTCCCATTCTCCTAATCAGTCCGTCCTTAAAACTACCTGCATCTCTACTTCCTCAAAATGACTTGCCCCCTCCACTCTACTTCCTCAAAACTACCTGCCCCCTCCACCTATCTTTGTATCATCTGCAAACTGGGCCACAAAGTCATCAATTCTGTCATCCTGATCATTGACATTTAAGATAAAAAGAAGTGGTCCCAATATGGACCCCTGTGGAACACCACTAGTAACCAGCAGCCAATCAGAGAAGGCTCCCTTTATTCCCACTCTTTCCCTCCTGCTAATCAGCCAATGTTTTATCCAGGCTCGTATCTTCCCTGTAATACCATGGGCACTTGTTAAGCAGCCTCGCATGGCACCTTGTCAAAGGCCTTATGAAGGTCCAAGTATGCAACATCAACTGACTCTCCTTTGTCTATCCTCCATCCTTCATTTCTTCAAAGAATTCCAACACATTTATCAGGCAAGATTTTCCCTTGAGGAAACCATGCTGACTACAGCCTATTTTATCATGTGCCTCCAAGTACCCTGAAACCACACCCTTAACAATTGACTCCAGCGTCTTCCCAACCACTGAGGTCAGATTAACTGGCCTGTAATTTCCTTTCTTCTGCCTCTCCCTTGAAGAGTTGAGTGACATTTGCAATTTTCCATTCCTTTGGAACCATGCCAGAATCAGTTGATTCTTGGGAGATCAGTACTAGTGCCTCCACAATTTCTTCAGCCATCTCTTCAGGCAACAACTACACTAATGCTTAAGAAGAATAATGTGGGCTGCTTAATGACTATCGCCAGGTAGCACTCACATCGACAGTGATGAAATATTTTGAGAGGATGGACATGACTAGACTGAACTCCTTCCTCAGCAAGGACCTGGAGCCATTGCAATTTGTCTATTGCCACAACAGGGCAATGGCAGATGCAATCTCAATGGCTCTTCTCATGGTCTTAGATTACTTGGACAATACAAACACCTCTGCCTGGATGTCGTTCATCGACTATAGCTCAGCATTTAATACCATCATTCCCACAATCCTGATTGAGAAGTCACAGAACCTGAGCCTCTGTATCTCCCTCTGCAATTGGATCCTTGACCTTCTAACTGGAAGACCACAGTCTATGCAGATTAATGATAACATTTCCTGCTGACGATCAACACTGGCACACCTCGGGTGTGTGCTTCGCCCGCTGCTCTACTATCTCTATATCCATGACTGTGTGGCTCGGCACAGCTCAAATACCATCTATAGATTTGCTGATGGCACAACCATTGTTGGTAGAATCTCAGTGGAGACAAGAGGGTGTACAAGAGCAAGATATGCCAACTAATGGAATGGTATTGCGGCAATAACCTTGCACTCAACATCAGTAAGATGAAAGAGCTGATTGTGGTCTTCAGGAAGAGTAAGATGAAGGAACACATACCAATCCTTACAGAGGGATCAGAAATGGAGAGAGTGAGCAGTTTCAAGTTCCAGGGTGTCAAGATCTCTGAGGATCTAACGCATCAATGCAGTTATAAAGAAGGCAAGAAAGCAACTATACTTAATTAGGAGTTTGAAGTGAAGTGTCAACATATACACTCAAAAACTTTTATAAATGTACTGTGAAGAGCATTCTGACAGGCTGCATCACTGTCTGGTATGGAGGGGCTACTGCACAGGACTGAAAGAAGCTGCAGAAGGTTGTAAATCTAGTCAGCTCCATCTTGGGCACTAGCCTACAAAGTACCCAGGACATCTCCAGGGTGCGGTGTCTCAGAAAGGCAGCGACCTCTGCACCCAGGGCATGAGATACAGAATCCTGAAGACACACACTCAGCCATTCAGGAACAGCTTCTTCCCCTTTACCATCTGATTCTTAAATGGACATTGAATCTTTGGACACTACCTCACTTTTTTTTAAACATACAGTATTATTGTTTTTGCACTTTTTGAAAAATCTATTCAATATACATAATTGATTTACTTGTTTGTTATTATTTTTTAATTTTGTTTTTTTTTCTCTGCTAGGTTATGTATTGCATTGAACTGCTGCTGTTAAGTTAACAAATTTCACATCACTTGCCGGTGATAATAAACCTGATTCTGATTCTTTCAGAGCCCTGATGTGTATATCATCTGGTCCTGGTGACTTAATTACCTTTAGACCTTTCATTTTCCCAAGCACCTTCTCCTTAATAATGGCAACTACACACGCTTCTATCCCTGACACACTCGAACTTCTGGCATACTGTTAGTGTCTTCTATAGTGAAAACTGATTCAAAATAGTTAGAAACATACAGATGTAGAAAACTTACAACACAATACAGGCCCTTCAGCCCACAAAGCTGTGCCGAACATGTCTTTACCTTAGAAATTACCTAGAGTTACCCATAGCCCTCTTTTTTTAAGCTCCATGTATCTATCCAAGAGTCTCTTAAAAGACCTGATTGTATCCACCTCCACCACTGTCACCGGCAGCCCATTCCATGCACTCACCACTCACTGTGTAAGCACCTTAAACCTGTGCCCTTTCATGCTAGCCATTTCAGCCCTGGGAAAAAGCCTCTGACTATCCACATGATCAATGCCTCACATCAAATTATATACCTCTATCAGGTCACCTCTCATCCTCCATCACTCCAAGGAGAAAAGGCTGAGTCCACTCAACTTCTTCTCTTAAGGCATGCTCCCAATTCCAGGCAATGTCCTTGTAAATCTCCTCTGCACCCTTTCTATGGTCTCCACATCCTGCCTATAGTGAGGCAATCAAAACTGAGATGAGTACTCCAAGTGTGGTCTGTCCAGGGTCCTCTATATTACCTACAACATTCCCTTTCGGTTCTTAAACTCAATCCCACGATTGATGAAGGCCAATGCACCATATGCCTTCTTAACCACAGAGTCAGCCTGCGCAGCAGCTTTGAGTGTCCTATGAACTCAGACCCCAAGGTCCCTCTGATCCTCCACACTGCCAAGAGTCTTACCATTAATACTACATTCTGCCATCCAATTTGACCTATCAAAATGAACCACCTCACACTTATCTGGGTTGAACTCCATCTGCCACTTCTCAGCTCAGTTTTGCATCCTATCAGTGTCCTGCTGTAACCTCTGACAGTCCTCCACACTATCCACAACACCCCCAACCTTTGTGTCATCAGCAAATTTACTAACCCATCCCTCCACTTCCTCATTCAGGTCATTTATAAAAATCATAAAGAGTAGGGGGTTCCAGAACAGATCCCTGAGGCACACTATGGTCACTGACCTCCATGCAGAATATGTTCCATCTTCAACTACTCTTTGCCTTCTGTGGGCAAGCCAGTTCTGGATCCACAAAGCAATGTCCTCCTGGATCCCATGCCTCCTTCCTTTCTCAATAAGCCTTGCATGGGGCACCTTATCAAATACCTTGCTGAAATCCATATGTAATACATCTACGACTCTACCTTCGTCGATGTGTTTAGTCATATCCTCAAAAGAATTCAATCAGGCTTGTAAGGTGTGACCTGCCTTTCACAAAGCCATGCCGACTGTTCCTAATCATATTATGCCTCTCCAAATGTTCAGAAGTCCTGCCTCTCAGGATCTTCTCCATCAACTTACCAACCACTGAAGTAAGAGTTTTTTTTTATATACTCAGTTTATCCTCCACTGCTACCTCTCCAGTGGTCTGATATCTACTCTCGCATCTCTTTTACACTTTATATATAGCTGAAGGCACTTTTTGGTATCCTCCTTAATACTGGCAAGCTTACCTTCATATTCCATCTTTTCCTTTGTTATAACGTTTTTAGTTTCTTTCTGTTGGTTCTTTAAAAGCACCCCAATCATGTTAGCTTTGACTTCTCTTCAGTTACGGTTGTATCACCCTGCCTTTAGATTATTTCTTCCTCTTTGGGATGTATATATCCTGTCACAAACACAAGAAAGTCTGCAGATTTTGGAAACCTACTTTCGCCTCCAGATTTGCTCCCAGAAACTCCAGCGATTCCTGTAACGCTGTCATCCCCACCAGTGTTCCTTTCCAATCGATTCTGGCCAGTTCCTCTCTCCTACCTCCATAATTCTCTTTACTCCAAAGTAATACATTCTAGAAATTCCCCCTCTCGGGATCCAGCACGGATCTGATTTACCCAGTTTACCTGCATATTGAAATCCCCCATGCCAATTGAAATATTGCTGTTTTGACATGCATTTTCTATCTCCAGTTGTAATTTGTAGATCACATCTTTACTACTGTTTGGGGTCTATATAGAACTCCCATCAGGGTCATTTTGCCCTTGCAGTTCCTTAGATCTACCCACAATCATTCAACACCTTCTGATACTATGTCACCTCTTTCTAATGATTTGATTTCATTTTTTTACCAACAGAGCTACACTGCCCCCTCTGCCTACCTGCCTGTACTTTTGATAGAATCTGTATCCTTGGACATTAAGCTCCCAGCTATAATCTTCTTTCAGCCACCATTTGGTGATGTCCACAACATCATACATGCCAATCTGTAACTATGCTACAAGTTTATCTACCTTATTCCATGTACAGTGCACATTCAAAGGTAACGCCTTCAGTCTAGCATTCGCCCTTTTCGATTTTGTCCACCTTTTTTCATTGCAATTTATCCTGTTGACTTTATTTTTGCCCTGTTCATCAACCTCTCTTTGCTGGGAGTCTCACTGCACACTGCCTCTGTTTGTAAACCAACTACCTCATCCTCTGCACTATCACTCTGATTCTCATCCCCCGGCCAAACTAGATTAAACCTTTCCAAACGGCTCAATCAAACCTGTTCTCAAGGGTTCAGGTGCAACCTCAACAGGTTTGTACAGGTAGTGCCTTCCCCCAAAAGATTTGATAAGCTATCAAAATCTTGCTTATTATCACAGATATGTTGTGAAGCTTGTTTCGCAGCAGTAGTACAGTGCAGTACATTAAAACTTACTAAAGATTACAATAAGAATATGTAAAATTATAAATAATGCAGAATGAGAGCAAAATAGTGAGGTAGTGTTCACAGCGGGTGGTGGGGTGGAGATGCGTTCCTACCAAAGGAGGTGTAAGGTGACCTGCTAGTCTGCAGGTCATCCTTGAACAAGGTGTAGCATCTGCTTACCTGCTTAGCACCCCCCGACCCCGCCGCCCAATCTGGGTCGCATGAAGCCATGGGAGCAGGTGGTGGACGGTCATATGAGCAGATGGTGCATATTACAAGTCCTGGTTATGTGACCACTGATGTCAAGCAAACAATCTCTGATGAGTATTGATAATGACTGGGGTCTCCCGACTTGTAAAGACTCTGCCCAGAAGAAGGCAATGGCAAATCACTTCTGTAGAAAAATTCACCAAGGAAAATTATGGTCAAAGACCATGATTACCCGCGTCATATGGCATGGCACAGAATGAATGAATGTTCATAGATCTTTCAGAAATCTGTTGGCAGAGAGGAAGAACCTGTTATCAAAATGTTGAGTTTTGCTCTTAAAGCTCTGGTAGCTATTCCCTGATGGTAGCAATGAGAAGAGGGCATATTCTGGATGGTGAGAGTCCCTCATGATGGATGCAGCCTTCTTGAGGCATTGCCTTTTGAAAATGTCCTCGATAGTGGGCCGACTAGTGCCCATGATGAAGCTGGCTTAGTTTACAACACTCTGCAACTTTTTCCAATCCTGTGCATTATCGCTTCCATACCAGATATTGATGCAACTGCTCAGAATGCTCTCCAGCTTGCATTTGTATAATTTTGCTAAGTGTCTTTGTAGTAATGTGTAGAATGTGTACAGAATCAGATCTGTGGGTTACAGTGTGAAAATGTATCTCAACTGACGAAAGGTCTCGGCCCGAAACGTCGACAGCGCTTCTCCTTATAGATGCTGCCTGGCCTGCTGTGTTCCACCAGCATTTTGTGTGTGTTGTTTGAATTTCCAGCATCGGCAGATTTCCTCGTGTTTGTTCAACTATTAATGTTAGCTTTCGGAAGAATGCAGTATAAGCTCTAACTTTTCCATTTCAAAGTATTAAAGTGAGTGGGTATTGATTGCTGAATTGTTGAAACCTTATCAAATACATCTTCCTTGCTATTATTTTCAGCACCATAGAAGTAGATGAATTTACAGCTCGGCTTTTCAACATCTACAGTCAAGTACTTCAAGAAGGAATTACCCAGGTAATGGATTCAGTTTCATCCTGTTAAGAAGAGGTTCTTTTTAAAAAAAAAACACACATGATCATTTACTTTCCATCAGGAATTATAATTTTTGGTGTGGGAAATAATGCTTCAGCAAGAATGTATTGAAGTGCTGTTAAAACTTGTGGGCAAATGATCAACAAAGAATGTCATTTGACCTTCTATACTTGAGTGGGTTTCTTTTTTGTCTGACGTTTATGCTGGCATGTTAAAAGGCACTACGTACACATGAATGTTGCATTGGTTTCCAGATCAGAAGATTAGTTAATACATTAAATAAACTCCTGGGAGAGATTACTGACTGATGAAAGCCAGTGTGCCCAACACTGCCTCTATCACATCATCCAGCAGTGACCCCACTTTCAAGGAACCAATCTTATTGTCTAGATCTTGTGCACGAAAGGGATGGCAGCCACCACCTATAAGACATGGGAGCAGAATTTGGCCATTTGTCCCATCACATATGCTCTGCCGTGGCTGATTTATTATCCCTCTCATCCCCATTCTCTTGCCTTCTCCTCACAACCTAAGACACCCTTATTAATCAATAAACTATAATTTTCCGCTTTAAATATACCAGTTGGCTTTACTTCCACAGCCATCTGTGGCAATGAATTCCACAGATTCACCATCCTGTGACTAAAGAAATTCCTTCTCTTCTCTGTTCTAAAAGGACATCCTTCTATACTGATGATGTGACCTCTGGTCCTAAACTCCCCCACGATAGGAAATAAATTTCTGTGGCGATATGGTTTCAGTCTACATTGTGTTGGCTCACTTTCAAGTTCTGTCTACAATATCTCGTACACCTGAAGATAAAATTGCCACTTCCTATAACTAAGAAAGGAGGAGATTGTTTGCAAAATTTTGCAGATGCTGAGAATCTGAACACCAGGAAACAAGAAGAGCTGGTTAGTCAGCATCTATAGAGAGAGAGAGAGAAGCAGAATTCATATCGCAAAAAGAAAAGTAATGTAGGACTTGTTTGTCAGTAACTTTAAATTCATTGGTGCTCTCATTTCAGAGGACCTGGCCTGGGCCCAGCATGTGCAGTTGCAAGAAAAAAGTTTGTGAACCCTTTGCAATTACCTGGTTTTCTACATTAATTACTCATAAAATGTGGTCTGAGTTTAGGGTCCATGTTTCACAGCCATATAGGGCTACTGACCAGATGAGATTCTTGAGAAGGCGTATCTTGGTGTCAGTGCTCACAGATCTATCTTTCCAGATGTTCCAGAGTTTGGTAGTGCTTGTGCGTGCCATTGTTAGCCTTCACCTTATTTCCTTGCTGCACTCGTTCGTGTCATTTAGTTCTGCACCAAGGTATATAAAGGAGGACACGAGTGAATCTGCAGATGCTGGAAATAAATAAAAACACAAAATGCTGGCAGAACTCAGCAGGCCAGACAGCATCTATGGGAGGAGGTAGTGACGATGTTTTGGGCCGAAACCCTTCATCAGGAGTCTGTAGTGACGACGTTTCGGTCCAAAACGGGTTTTGGCCTGAAACGTCATCACTACCTCCTCACACAGATGCTGTCTGGCCTGCTGAGCTCTGCCAGCATTTTGTGTTTTTATATATAACGGAGGACTCTTGTTTGATCTTGTCGTTTCCGATGTAGATGTCAGCAGCTTGAATTGCAGTTTCGCTTATCACCATAATTTTGGTTTTTCTGACATTTATCAGCAAACCAAATTCAGCAGAGACTTTTGCAACATTATTGAATAGTACTTGTAGGTCTTCTTCTGTTGTGGCTAGCAGGGCTGTGTCATCTGCGTATCTCAAGTTATTGATGGTTCTTCCTCCTATTTTAATGCCAGTGTTATCTGGAATTGCCAGTCTCATGATCATCTCAGTGTGGATGTTAAAAAGGTGTGGAGAAAGGATGCAGCCTTAACAGACTCCTTTCCCATTGCAGAATGATTCAGTCTCGCCAGATATGGTCCGGAGGCCAGAAGATTGCGTAGCATACAGTGTTTCTAGAAGGGCCACTAGGTGTAGTGCTACGCCCAGTTGATTCATTGTTATTCACAGTTTGGTGTATTGGACACAGTCAAATGCTTTTGAGTAGTCTATGAAGCAGATGTACAGGGGGTGTTGACCTCTCTCATTTTCTCCATTATTAAGAGCATGTTGAAGAGCTGGTTCCTGGTGCCTCAGCCACTCCTGAAGCCAGCTTGTTCCAGTGCGATTTCTCTATCTACGTAGTTCTTTAGTCCTCTGAGATGATTGTGAGTAGGACCTTGCTGGCGTGTGATATCAATGCAACTGTTCTGTAATCACTGCACTGCAGGAGGTCCCCTTTCTTGGGAATTGGAATGTAGACAGATTTGCACCAGTCTGTTGGCCATTTGCCAGTCTTCCAGGTGGTGCAGGCAATGTGGTGCAAGATGTGGGCCATTGAGGTGCCTGTTGCTTTCAGTAGTTCTGCTGGTATGTTGTCTGGACCAGGTGCTTTATTCTTTTTAATCTTCTCGATTGCTCTTTCTACTTCTGACAGTAGTGGGTCGGGTTCATGTTCTAGTGTTGTCCGGTCAATGGCTTTGTCACGGTTTTCATTCTTGTGATTTTCATAGAGTTTCTTGGGTGTACTCGAGCCGCCTTTCCCTCACATCTGCATCTTCTGTCAGGAGTTTTTCCTTCATCATTTTTGATTGCACCAATTCGTGGTGTAAAGGTGCCGGTAATTTCTTTTACTGCAGCATAAACTATCTTGCTGGTGCCTTTGTTGGCCTCATTTTCCATGCTGGAGTACATGCGTTGTAGGTTTGCCTCTTTGTTAAGCCTGCAGCATCATTGTACTTCACGCTTCAGCTCCTTGTACTCCAAGGTAGCACAAGCTCAAAGGCACAGAATGGATCACAAATGAAACACTGTATGCAGTAGGAAAAAAGAGATTGGTGAAAGGTCAGAAAGGAACAACATTATCAAATGCCTTACTGAAATCCATATACACTACATCCACTGCTCTACCTTCATCAATGTGTTTTGTTACATCCTCAAAGAATTCAGTCAGGCTTGTAAGGCATGACCTGCCCCTAACAAAGCCATCCTGACTATCCCTAATCAGATTATGTCTCCCCAAATGCTCATAAATCCCACCTCTCAGGATCTCCACTACTGAAGTAAGACTCATTGGTCTATAATTTCCTGGGTTATCTCTACTCCCTTTCTTGAACAACAAAGGGAACAACATTTGCATCTCTTCAATCCTCCAGTACTTCTCACATCCTTATTGATGATATAAAGATCATCAGCAATCTCCCCTCCCTCGATTCACACAATAGCCTGAGGTATATCTCATCTGGTCCCAACAATTTATCTAACTTAATGCTTTTCAAAAGCTCCAGCACATCATCCCTCTTAATGTATGCTCAAGCATTTAAGTCTGTTGTAAATCATCCCCACAATTGCCAAGGTCCTTTTCCCTGGTGAATACTAAAGCAAAGTATTGACCTCCACTTCCTCCTCCAACTCCAGAAGAGATTTGGTATGTCAACAAATACATTCAAAAACTTCAACAGTTGTACCGTGGAGAGCATTCTGACAGGCTGCATCACTATCTGTTATGGAGGGGCTACTGCACAGGACCGAAAGAAGCTGCAGAAGGTTGTAAATCTATTCAGCTCCATCTTGGGCATTAGCCTACAAAGTACCCAGGACATCTTTAGGGAGCGATGTCTCAGAAAGGCAGTGTCCATTATTAAGGACCTCCAGCACCCAATGGCAAGGACAACATTTACAGAAATGAGAAACATCTTAACGAACAAGAAAATGGCAATTGACATCCGCCTTAGAGCTCTCAGCTGCTACGTTCTTCCTATATTGATGTATGGCTGCGAGTCATGGACCATCACAAATGTAATGGAAAAAAGAATCAATGCGGCAGAGATGTAGTTGCTCAGAAGAATGCTATGCATATCATATACGGACAGGATAATCAACGAAGAAGTTCTACAGAGAACGAAAACAAGACATACATTACTTAAAAAAACAACAATCAAAATTCTTTGGACACATCATGTGAAGAGAGACATTGGAACATTTAGTTACCACTGGAAAGCTGGAAGGAAAAAGAAGCAGAGGCAGACAAAGAGTGAGAATGATAGATGGATTAACATCACGGTCAGAAACAGGGGAGGCAACAACTACAATTCGGAGGGTCAGGGACTGTGATGGATGTAGAGACATGATCGCCCACACTGAACGGCAAGGCACTTGAAAAGAAAGCAACCAGGCCATGCCCTTTTCTCACTGTTACCATCAGGAGGGAGGTACAGAAGCCTGAAGCCACACACTCAGTGATTCAGGAACAGCTTCTTCCCCTCTGCCATCCGATTCCTAAATGGACTTTGAATCTTTGGACACTACCTCACTTTTTTTTTAATATATAGTATTTCTGTTTTTGCACTTTTTAAAATCTGTTCAATATATGTAATTGATTTACTTATTATTTTTTTATTTTATTTATTATTATATTTTTTCTCTCTGCCAGATTATGTATTCCATTGAATTACTACTGCTAAGTTAACAAATTTCACATAACATGCTGTTGATAATAAACCTGATTCTGATTCCATGCACATGGTTCCACTATTGCACCTATTTGGATCTATTCTCACATGGCTCATCCTTGTTCTCTTCACATACTTGTAGAATGCCTCTGGATTTTCCTTAATGCTGCTTGCCAAGGTCTTCTCTGGCCCCTTCTAGCTCCCCTAATTTCATTCTTAAACTCCTTTCTGGCAAACGTAATTTTGTAGAATTCTGTTAATGCCTAGTTTCTTGAACCTTTTGTAAGCTTCTCTTTTCTTCTTAACTAGATTCTCCACATCCTTTGTACACCACGGTTCTTTTACCCTACCATCCTTTCCCTGCGTCAATGAAACATACCTATGCAGAATGCCATGAAAGTGCTTCCTGAACATTTGCCACATTTCTGCTGTGTATTTCTGAGAACATCTGCCCCCAATTTATGCTTCCAATTTCCTGCCTGATTACATCATACTTCCCCCTACCCCAGTTAAATATTTCCCCAAATTGTCTGCTCTTATCCCTCTCCAGCACTATGGTAAAGGAGATAGAGTTGTGATCACTGTCTCCAAAATGCTCTCCCACCGAGAGATCTGACACCTGACCAGGTTCATTTCCCAATACCAGATCAAATACAGCCCCTCCTCTAGTTGGCTTATTTACATATTGCATCAGGAAACCTTTCTGAACACTCTTAACAAACTTGACCCTGTCAAAACCCCTTGCTCTAAGGAGGTGCCAGTCAATATGAGGAAAGTTAAAATCACCCATCACAACAGCCCTATTATTATTACACTGTTTGAGAATCTGCATCCATATCTGCTCCTCGATGTCTGTGTTACTATTGGGAGGTCTGTTTTAAAAAAAAACACCCTGTAGAGTTATTGCCCCCTTCCTGTTTCTGACTTTCACCCGCAATGACTCAGTAGACAATCCCTCCATTTCTTCCTCCTTTTCTGCAGCTGTTATACTATCCCTGGTTTGCACTGCCACTCCTCCACCTCTTTTGTCTCCCTCCCTATCCTTTTTGAAACATCTAAAGCCCAGCACACTCAGCAGCCATTCCTGCCCCTGAGTCATCCAAGTCTCCGTAATGACCACAGTGTTGTAGTTCCACAAATTGATCCATGCTCTAAGTTCATCCACAATGACTATGATACTCTTTGCATTAAAGTAGACACATTTCAAACCATCTGACTGAATGCATCTTTGATCTAACATCTGCCTATCCTTCCTCACAAACTCCCTACATGTTGTCTCTACTTGTGTGCCAACTGCCTCATCCTCTGCCTCTTCACTTGAGTTCCTACTCCCCTGCAAATCTGGTTTAAATCCTCCCCAATAGCATTAACAAACCCCACTGCTAGGATATTTGTCCCCCTCTCCAGAAATCTGAATCCCTGTCCCTTGCTCCAATCCTTCAACCACGCATTTATCCGCCACTTCATTTTATTCCTATACTCACTGTCACATGGCACAGGCAGCAATCCCGAGATTACTACCCTGTATTCTGCTTTCAGGACTCCCTCCTTTTTCTACCTTTGTCATTGGTAGCAATATGTACCACAACCTACCCTCCTATTGTGGACACGTTCAGAAAAATCGTGAACCCTGGCAGCTGGGAGGCAAGTTACCACCTGTGTTTCTTTTTCACGCCCACAGAATCACCTGTCTGTCCCCTTAACCATCGACTCCCCTGTTACTGCTGCCATGCACTTCTGTTCCACAGGAACAGACTCGGTGCCAGAGGCACGGCCACTGTTGCTTCCCCCAGGTAGGTCCCCCCCCCCAACAGTTCTCAAAATGGAGTACTTATTTTTAAGTGGGACAGCCACAGGAGTGCTCCACTACCTGATGCTCTCCTTTCCCTCTCCTGACAGTCACCCACTTGTCAGACTCCTGTGGGCCCGGTGTGATTACCTGTCTTTAGCTCCAATTGATCACCTCTTCATTTTCCCTAACGAGCTGATGATCATCGAGCTGCAGTTCCATTTACCTAACTCTGTCTCTAAGGAGCTGTAACTTGATACGTATGGCACAGATGTGGCCATCAGGGAGGCTGGAAGTCTCCTGGATATCTCACATCTGACACCCAGAGCAGAAAACTGGCCTTGCAATCATACCCACTATTCTTAAGTTAGAGGGTAAAAGAGATATGAAAGTAACTTACCTTCATACCTCACCTAGGCCCGTCCTCACTGAAGCCCTGGTGACCCAAAGCCGTACTACTCGGACTCGCACTACTCCGACATCTCCGCTAGGCAGTGTCTCCCTGTTATTCCAGAAACCTTCTTGGTGGCCTTGCGCGATGATGAGCTATTGTGTCTGCGCACTTCTCCCAATCAAATCTCTCACCAAAAGAAACTCCTGGCTTTTTAAATCTTCTCAGCAGCCTTGTGTGATGACGAGCTATTACGCCTGCACGTTTCTTCCAATCGAATCTTACTGTTGTATAAGCTGTGGTCTCACCTTTTTGTTATTCTCTTGTTCAGCCAATTACCTTGGGCATAAACAGATCAGACTACATGTTTGACAAACAACGTGGTCAAGCTGTCACCCTGAAGCAGATTGAGATTAACACCATTGCTGCTAGCTTTGCAGGGCTGGCTGACAGGATTCCTGAGGTGCATCGGTAAGATTCCACTTGAGTGATCTTGTGACCTTTCCTTTTTCTTTATTAGTTTAATTAATACTGATTAATTCCCAGTTTGCTACTTCACGAATTGAGTAAGGCCTCTGTCAGTCAGGGTCAACCATGGATGTTGTGTCTTTGCTGTCTAGATAAGCAAGCCTAGGCAGTACAATATGGAGAGCATGCTGTTGCCAGTGTAGCAAGCTCCCCATCTCCACACAGCAGATGAACCCACAGGAACGACAGAGACTGATACAGTTTAGCACTAGCAGCGACGCAGGAGTTACCAGTCAGCATTGAACTCAATGTAGGACTGCCTTAGGGACTGCAGCTCTGGATTTTTCCCATGGGGTTTAGTCCCAAAGGCCTCTGCATGTGTGGGTGTAGCTGCAAGGCAACAGAGGTTTGAGATCAGAGCTTTCCTTCTCCTAGATGAGCTACCAACTACAGCTGACGAGCCCCATCTGCCCAAAGCAACCGGTTTTAAGGTTCCAGTAACCATCTTCGCCCTTTCTCTGGTCAGTAGAAATGGTTCCACTAGACATGAATGCCAGGAACTGGACTTGGTTGTCAGAGGCCGTTTGAGGTGCACACCATTGGGAGCATTTAATAGGTGGTGGGAGCATTTAATAGGTGGTGGGAGCTTGTCCCCATTACCACCCCGGCTATGACAACTTTAAGGAACCACTCCTAGAGGTAAAGGTTAGTACATTGTCCCATGGGTGTAGGACTATCGAGTGGTCCCCTAGTACAATAAGATGAACTGTTGACCACACAATCCACCTTGTCAAGACCTTATACCTGTTATCTGCTGGCACTGCAACACTTTATTCTGAACTTGTTATTGTTTTACCTAGTCCTTTTGCAATGTACTGCTGCTGTATAACAACAAATATCACAACATACACCAATTATATTAAATCTGATTCTGGTTCAGATTCTACCTCAGTACACTGAAGGGATAAAATAATCTGTGTGAATGGCATGCAAAACAAAAACACCTTCAACCACCCAATCTATCTCATTCCTATTTATGCCTCCGGTTGCCTTCTGAGATGCTGCCTACAACAGTGGTGTCATTGGTGAATTTATAGATGGTGTTTGAGCTGTACCTAACCATGCAATCATGACTGTAGAGAGAGTAGATCAGTGTGTTAAGCACTCATACTCGAGGTGCAGCTTTGTTGATATCTAGCCAATCAGATTTCTAAACAGAATATGAACATTCATCATTATTATGTGCCTTGCTGTATGACGTGGGCAACCATAATCTAATGACCATGATTGTTCATGGCAAATTTTTCTACGGAAATGGATTGCCAGCACCGCCTTCTGGGCAGTGTTTTTACAAGATGGATGAACCCCCAACCACTATTAATAGACTGTCTAGCCACCAGTGGTCATATAATCAGGGCTTGTGATGTGCACCAGCTGTTCATACAACCATCCAGCGTCTGCTCCCGTGGTTTCAGTTGACCCTGTCTGGTGGGTGGGGGGTCTACACAGGTGCTACACTTTGCCCAAGGGTGACCTGAAGGCCACAGGTGGGAAGGGGCACCTTACATGTCCTTCAGTAGAGAAGTTCTCCTCCCTGCCTCCCACTGTGAACACTACCTCACTATTTTACTCTCTTTTCACACTATTTATTTATTTTTATTTCTCTCTTATTATAACTTATAGTGTTCATTTATTTATTAGTAATCCCCTGGCTTAAGACCATGTTTTATTAATACAGTAATGCTGTTAGGCATTTATTTTTTGCAGATTTTCTCAAAATTCATTAAGTGTTCCTTTAATTACATTATAGAGTTGTGTATTTCATCTTTGCTGTTTAAAATAAAAATACAGTTGATTAAGTTAGGCTTGCGGAATTAGCCAATAGGATTTGTCTTTTTAGCACTTCTTTTGGAAGAGAGCACAGGAAAAGAATGGGGGAGCCATTTTCCAGAGGGAGTGCGAGATCGAAAGAGGGGAGAGAAGGAAAACGGAAATGGATGACGAGCATTGCAGAGAACATGCTGAAATGCTCTGAGGACCCTTTTGAAAGGACAGATAGGGATGTCAGAAAATCCTCATGCAGGCGGTGGTCTCATGGAGAATGTGCATATAACTTTTAGCTAGTTAGCACGCAACCTTGGCAAAAGTTTGACACATCCTTTGACGTTGCATGGAATTTTTTTTTATGTTTTCCTGGACAGTTTCAGTACCGTGAGTAAATGAAGTGAAGCAAACTGGATTGATTATGCCACAATGAGCTCCAATGATTAGTATACACTACAGACTAATATGCATGTAATGGGTCCTTTTCCTTTGTTTATAATTTAAAATATTTTGTCAATACAATTTCGATCAAGTTTATACTAGTGTGAATTAAATTTTTGCTTCATGGGGAATGGTAAATTTGAATGGGTGTGTCAATATTCATACAAGTAATGGCCTTAGTTTTCCCTTGGAGGGAACATTCAAACTTTTGTTTGTGTTTATCCTCGACGTGTTTATTTATTGGAAGTGGCCATTTCATGGTTAATCCCCTTGCATTGTGAGTATTGTTGCTGTTCGCTTGTATTCACAGTCATAGCTAACTCATTACAAGCCTGCAGTGAGGGGGTTCCACTTTTGGGGGCATCATCTCCGATGGATGCTTATATGATCTAAAGCTGTACTACGGCTGTATAATGATTGGATAGCCTGTTTATTTGTGTTTAAGCCAGTATTACACCAGTGGGTTTTTTTTGCATTTTTAAAATGCGTCATAACTAAGATGCTATGAAATGGATGCCGCAGAGTTGAAGGTTTGGTGTGATAGAAAGAGATTATCCACTCAATGCTTGTGTACTGAGCAATGATTCTGTTGATGCTGAAAATGATATTTCAGTTAAGGCCTTGAATCTTATGAAAGTTCTGGTAAAAGTTACATGGATTGATCATAGTTTGATTGAATCAGTTGGCAAATATTTTGTGCTGGTCCAGATCTCCAGTGATGTGACTGAACTCACTCTGCCTCATTCGGCCCTTTGAGCCTGCACTGCCATTCTGAGATCATGGCTGATCATCTACTATCAATACCCGGTTCCTGCCTTATCCCCATATCCCTTGATTCCCCTGTCCATAAGATACCTATCTAGCTCCTTCTTGAAAGCATCCGGAGAATTGGCCTCCACTGCCTTCCAAGGCAGTGCATTCCACACCCCCACAACTCTGGGAGAAGAAGTTTTTCCTTAACTCTGTCCTAAATGACCTACCCCTTATTCTCAAACCATGCCCTCTGGTACTGGACTTTCCCAGCATCTGGAACATATTTCCTGCCTCTATCTTGTCCAATCCCTTAATAATCTTATATGTTGCAATCAGATCCCCTCTCAATCTCCTTAATTCCAGTGTGTACAAGCCCAGTCTCTCTAACCTCTCTGCGTAAGACAGTCCGGACATCCCAGGAATTAACCTGATGAATCTACGCTGCACTTCCTCTATAGCCAGGATGTCCTTCCTTAACCCTGGAGACCAAAACTGTACACAATACTCCAGGTGTGGTCTCACCAGGGCCCTGTACAAATGCAAAAGGATTTCCTTGCTCTTGTACTCAATTCCCTTTGTAATAAAGGCCAACATTCCATTAGCCTTCTTCACCACCTGCTGCACTTGCTCATTCACCTTCAGTGACTAATGAACAAGGACTCCTAGATCTCTTTGTATTTCTCCCTTACCTAACTCTACACCATTCAGATAATAATCTGCCTTCCTGTTCTTACTCCCAAAGTGGATAACCTCACATTTATTCACATTAAATGTCATCTGCCCAAGTATCTGCCCACTCACTCAGCCTATCCAAGTCACCCTGAATTCTCCTAACATCCTCATCACATGTCATACTGCCACCCAACTTAGTATCATCAGCAAACTTGCTGATGTTATTCTCAATGCCTTCATCTAAATCGTGGATGTAAATCGTAAACAGCTGTGGTCCCAATACCGAGCCCTGTGGCACCCCACTAGTCACCACCTGCCATTCCGAGAAACACCCATTCACCATTACCCTTTGCTTTCTATCTGCCAACCAGTTTTCTATCCATGTCAATATCTTCCCCCTAATGCCATGAGCTCTGATTTTACCCACCAATCTCCCATGTGGGACCTTATCAAATGCCTTCTGAAAATCGAGGTACACGACATCCACTGGATCTCCCTTGTCTAACTTCCTGGTTGCATCCTCGAAAAACTCCAATAGATTAGTCAAGTATGATTTGCCCTTGTTAAATCCATGCTGGCTCGGCCCAATCCTATCACTGCTATCCAGATATGCCACTATTTCATCTTTAATAATGGACTCTAGCATCTTCCCCACTACTGATGTTAGGCTGACAGGATGATAGTTCTCTGTGATAGGAATACCTGGAGAGGCAGGGCCATGGCCAGTTCATATATTTAGAAGTGCACAGAATACATTTCTAGATGCTGCTGAGGGTGAAGATATTCAGTTCAAGTTGCTCTCTTTTCTGAGGAATGAAGGGAAACCTCTGGCTGTTGTTAAAATTTATTAAGTCCTTAAGCTGTTGATCTAAAATCTGAGCTGGCGTCTGCTATCATATCACAAGTCGATAAATGCCGAAGTGTACCCACTGAGGTCTGTGTTATTGTAAGCTGAGAATGTTCTCTAGAGTAAAGCCCACACCCGGTGGAGAAGAAGAACATGAGACTTGGACTGAGCAGATGTCACATTTACTAGGTGAATAGCAATGCACAGACAATATAAAGAAGCAAAGACTGTTAGAGAGTTGGGTCCTGATGCTGAAATAGTGAGGTTGCTGAAGGCAGAAAATCTTTTAGTCTCATCAACTAACTATATGCAGGGTCTGGAAAATGCTTTTGGCACTACTGAAAGTTCAGCTGATCTCATTGTGAAGTTCAGACACATATTCCAAGAGAGAAACTCTCTGCCTACACTTTCAGATTCGATAAACTGCTGTAGTGCTTGTGCTGCAAAGAGAGCTTTCAGGTAAATCACTTAGGAGTGGAGCAAGTTGTGAAGGGTGCACTATCACAAGATATGATTGTTCTGTGTATTGGAATGACCCACAAGATTCATGATCCTCCTTCTTTTACTGAGTTACTCAGAAGATAGAGAGGAGGAAAATATGATTGAAGATCAAAATGTTTCCAAAAGCTGAATAATGTCTTCCATTGCAGTGTTGGTTGTTAAGGTCACCCATTGCCACATAAGTAGAGCTTTTGTTAAATGTGGAGAAAATCATTTGAGCTGAGATGACTCAGTTGATATCTGCTAATGTTGCAGCTAAGTAAGAAAATAAGAAATAGGAGCAGGAGTTGGCCATCTGGCACATCGAGCGTTCAATAAGATCACGGTTGATCTGACCATGGATTCATCTCTGTCGATCTGCCTCTCTACCAGAGGCCTTTAGATTCAGACCCAGAGGATAATTGTCAAACACAGTTTACTTAAAAGTACATAGTGTTTATTAGCGAGCTTGAGTTCTCAGTTGGCAAAACAGAGCCCCTGCTCACATAGCGTGGGAAAATCTGCAGCCAAGTGAGCCCGGAATACAGGTAGTCACCGAGTTATGAACGTACGACTTACGGACAACTCGTACTTACGAACCGAGGAAGGAGAACGCTGTCTGCCATTTTAAGTCGTTGCCGTTGATACTGTGTTGAGTGTTTAACTTTGTATTTGGCTTAAATTTTTCTTAGTAAGGTTCACCCTGACCCCGCCCCCGCTCCTGTCGGATGGTGGCGCAGTGAGATCAGTGCCGGGCTCGAGAACAGAGGTTCGATCCAGTGACAGACCGCTCCTGTGCCTGGTTGTTGTCGATCCAGTGACTCCCATACCATCTGTGCTGGGTTGATGTTGAGCTCGCATTCAACCTCGTAAAAAAAACACTGCCACCTCCAGCTTAAATACCCACACGGAATATTGTGGAGGATCAAATACCCAAAACCAGCACAGCCCCCACTTGTCCCGTTTAGCCTGTCTCAGTGCCATGGTTCTTAGGACCCAGTGGACCTCAGGACCCGCCGCCTGCAGTGTTTCTGTTCCATTGACAGGAAGCGATTGCGATTGAAAATAAAATGGAAATAATAAAGCATTTGGAAAGAGGTGAAACGCCATCGGTCATTGGAAAAGCATTAGGCTACTGTCGGTCAACGATCGGAACAATTTTAAAGGATAACGGATAAAGTGAGAATAATGGAGCATGCGAAAGGCCCTGCCCCGATGAAAGCTACAATTATTACTAAGCAACGCAGTGGTTTAATTATTGGAATACATACATTTCTTAAGTGTTTTATATGCATAGAAAGGTAAGATATATACTATATACTAAGACAAACGTTTGATGAACTGACGCTGAATAATACCGGATGTACTTGTTCCGACTTATGTACAAATCCGACTTAAAGACGGACTCAGGAACGGAACTCGTACATAACCCGGGGATTGCCTGTACTGCGTGGAGCTGTTGATACATATTGTTATCACACATTTTGATAAGAGTAGACCGAGAAGCCTTCTCATGGAACAAACTCTGCTTTGTTAGTACATTATTCCTACAGCATGACTTCTTAAGCTGCCAATAGGTCAGTTAGGTTTTAGTCCTTTTAATTCTGCATATAATTCCTCATCTCCACCTACCTGCCTTTCCCCATAACCCTTAATTCTTCTACCATGCAAAAATCTATCCAACCTTGCCTTAGATATATTTACTGAGGTAGCCTCGCCACTACTTCATTGGGTAGAGAGTTCCACAGATTCAACACTCTTTGGGAAAAGCACCTCCTTCTCATCTCCATCCTAAATTTACTCCCCTAGTTTTTGTCTCATCTACCAGTGGAAACAACTTTCCTGCCTCTATCTTATCTATCCCTTTCATAATTTTATATGTTTCTATTCTTCTGAATTCCGATGAGTACAGTCCCAGGTGACTCTATCACTCCTCGTGCCCTAACCCCCTCAACTCTGGAATCAACTTGGTGAACCTCCTCTGCACCACCTCCAAAGCCAGTATATCCTTCCACAAGTAAGGAGGTCAGTACCTGCACGCAGTACTCCAGGTGCAACCTCACCAGTACCCTTTATAGTTGCAGCATAACCTCCCTGCTCTTAAACTCAGTCCCTCTAGCAATGAAAACCAGCATTCCATTTGCCTTCTTGATAGCCTATTGCACCTGCAAACCAACTTTTTGCGATTTGTGCACAAGCACTCCCAAGTCCTTCTGCACAGAAGCATGCTGCAGTCTTTTACCATTTAAATAATAATCTGATCTTCCATTTTTCCTTCCAAAATGGATGACCTCACATTTGCCAACATTGTACTCCATCTGTCAGACCCTTGCCCACTCATTTAACCTATCTACATCTCTCTGCAGACTCTCTGTATACTCTGCACATTTGTTTTTCCACTCAATTTAGTGTCATCAGCAAACTTGGATACACTGCACTCTGGCCCCTCTTCCAGATCGTTAATGTATATTATGAACAGTCGCGGGCCCAGCACTGACCCCTGTAACACACAGCTCACCACTGATTGCCAACCAGACAAACACCCAAGTATCCCAACTCCCTACTTTCTAACCAATACGCTATCCATGCTAATACATCACCTCCAACTCTAAACAACCTTATCTTATGGATAAGTCTTTTACATAGCACCTTATTGAACATCTTCTGGAAATCCAGGTAAATAATGTTGCTCTGTTCCCCTCTATCCACTGTGCTTATTATATCCTCAAGGAACTCCAGTAAGTTTGTCAAACAGGACCTGTCTTTGCTGAATCCATGCTGTGGCTGCCTGATGGATCCATTTCTTTCCAGATGCCTCGCTATTTGTTCTTTAATGATAGCTTCAAGCATTTTCCCAACTACAGATGTTAAGCTAACTGGACTATAGTTACCTGCTTTTTGCACTATTGAACTATGCTATGCCATTTATGCTAGAGCCATACATGACTCAAATTCTTAAGTTACTTTCCTCTACAGATCCTGAGATATGATGGTTGCTACAATGGTTATGTGTGTCCCTTCAGACTTCTGTACCTTATTCTTGACGGTAACAATGAGAAAAGGGCATGCCCTGGGTGATAAGGGTCCTTAATAATGGGCGTCACCTTTCTGAGGCACCACTCCTTGAAGATGTCTTGGTTACTATGAAGACCATTACCCAAGTTGGAGCTAACTAATTTTACAACTTTCTATCCTGTACAGTAACCCTCCTGTACCAGACAGTCAGACAGCCTGTCAGAATGCTCTCCATGGTACATATGTAAAAGTTTTCAAGTGTTTTTGGTGACAAACCAAATCTCTTCAAACTCCTAATGAACTATGGCTGGTGTCTTGTCTTCTTTATAGCTACATCGATATGTTGGGACCAGGTTAGGTCCTCAGAGATCTTGACAGCCAGGCACTTGAAATTGCTCACTCTCTCCACATCTGATTTGTCTTTGAGGATTGGTTTGTGTTCCCTTGTCTTGCTCTTCCTGAAGTCCGCAAACAGCTCTTTCGTCTTACTGACATTGAGTGAAATGTGTGGCATACTCACTCTGAACCAGCTTCACTCAGAGTACAGTCGGCCCTCCTTATCCATGGGTTCCACATGCGCAGATTCAACCAACCGCGGATCGGGAAAACGCCGGAAGTTCTCTCTCCAGCACTCATTGTTTGAGCACGTTCAGACTTTTTTTCTTGTCGTTATTCCCTAAACAATGCAGTATGACAACTATTTACATAGCATTTACATTGTATTACGTATTACAGTATAAGTATTCTAGAGATGATTTATAGTATACAGGAGGATGTGCGTAGGTTACCACGGATCGAGATTGAAAAAAACTGCAAGTTCTCTTACTAAATAATTCAGAACAGGTACATCCGGTATTATTTAGTGTCAGTTAGTCAAATGTTTGTCTTAGTATATAGTATATATTTTACCTTTCTATGCATATAAAACACTTAAGAAACATGTGTATTTCAATAATTAAACCACTGCGTTGCTTAGTAATAATTGTAGCTTTCATCGGGGCAAGGCCTTTCTCACTTTATCCTTGAAAATTGTTCCAATCATTGACCGACTGTAGCCTAACACTTTTCCAATGACTGACAGCATTTCACCTCTTTCCGATCGCTTTACAGATAGACAGACATACTTTATTGATCCCGAGGGAAATTGGGTTTCGTTACAGTTGCACCAACCAAGAATAGAGTAGAAATATAGCAATATAAAACCAGAAATAATTAAATAATAATAAGTAAATGATGCCAAGTGGAAATAAGTCCAGGACCAGCCTATTGGCTCAGAGTGTCTGACACTCCGAGGGAGGAGTTGTAAAGTTTGATGGCCACAGGCAGGAAATACTTGCAATTTATTTTCATTCGTGATCGTGATTATTTTCATGAACAGAAACACTGCGGATTCAGAGCTCTGCCGGGTCCTAAAGTCCACTACACTGAGGCAGGTTGAACAAGGTCCGGGACTCTGCTGGGTCCTAAAGTCCACCACACTGAAACAGCATCCATGTTTTTTGATATCTGTGGGGGTTCCTGGAACCAATCCCCTGCAGATAAGGAGGGCTGACTATATTTGGAGTGACTGAAACACTCAAATTTGCAGGAGTGCCCATCACTTCACCCCTGCGAATGCTCCTGTCGATTAAGAAGAAGAGTCATTCTTACCTGCATTAATGCTGGTAAGACCTGAACTGCAGGCATCTTTGGCTTTCTGTTCTAACAGGATAGCATTGATTGTCAGGAACACTTCAAGAAGAGATGTCAGCCTCAGATGTGGCAGGCAGGTTACACATCTCCTTCCTGTGGCAGGAGTTTCTAGTTTTACAGTGAAGAAAATGAAGAGAAAGTCTTCTGTTTTGGTAAGGTTGATATGGAAGTCATTCAACTTCGACTCATCAATCCCAGAGAAATGGAAAAAGCGAGTAACTGATGAGATGTTGGATCACAAGGTCATTTTTTCTACTGACAATTGTGATGTTGGTTGTTCCAAGAGTGCTCACCACACTATCAGAGTGAAAGAGGACACATCTTTCCAAGAGGGGTCTTGCCAGTTGCACCAGCAGATGGTTGAAGATGTTTGACAGCATTTGCTGAAACTTAATGAAACTGGAACTGTCGTTGAGTCAAGAAGTTCCTACATGTCACCCACAGTGGCTGTGAGGGAAAAGAATGGGAAAATATGAATGTGCATTGATTATAGAACACTGAACAGATGTACAATCCCAGACCAATATAGAGTTACCTGGATTGAGGATGCTCTGGCCTGCTTAAGTGGAAGCAAATGGTTCAGTGTTTTGAATCTAAGAAGTGGGTATTATCAAATACCAATGAGTGAATCTGATAGAGAGGACAGCATCCATATGTCCTCTTTGATTTTTTTTTTCAGTTTTGAAAGGATGCCTCCAGGCATATCAGGAGCGCTTGCAACTTTACAACTTGTCATGGAGCAGACTGTTGAAGACATGAACCTGCTTGAAGTACTTGTGTACTTAGATGATTTCATAGTGTTTGGGTCAATACTGGAGGAGCATGAGTCAAGATTACTGAAGTTGTTAGACTGCCTTAAAGCTGAAGATTTAAAACTGTCAGTGGACCATGCCAGTTCTGTAAAGTGTTAGTCAACTATGTAGGACACATAGTCTGTGAGAATGGAATGGCTTCTAAGATAGAAGCAGTAACCACATGGCCAAGACCCAGAACTGTGAGTGCTCTGTGCTCATTCTTGGATTCTGTGGGTTCTACAGAAGATTTGTAAAGAATTACTCCAGAATGAGTCACCCTTTGAAACAACTCCTGTGTGGTTATCTCCCCTCAGAGAAGAAAGGGAGAAGAAGCCAAGCCTTATCTTAAACCTTCGGAGCCTTGCGGGGAAAGGTGGGATGCAAAGTGTGACGAAGCATTTCAGACACTTAAAGAGTTGCTGACGAAAGCACCTTTGTTTGCCTTTGCAAACCCCCAGTTGACTGGATGAGACAACTCAAAGTAAATATGAAAAGACTCAAACTGATGAAATAGTGACTGGGAATAAACAAAGGATGAAGAAAGGGAAGCTTAGATAAGATCACAGAGAGTCAGCAAACTTCCAGATAGGCTGGCATATGTCACATCTGGAAATCGGAGTGCTGTGTCAATCCCAGTGGTAAGATATATTACATCCATTTACAAATGGATTGGAGGTCCTGTAATCATTTAATTCATTTGAAGGTTGAAAGCCTTATGCCAGAACTTAAATGTGAACATAACTGTTATTGTTACTGAGTATAAATGTTGTGTTAATAGTAAGTTTGATCAGTGTTGCAGGTTTATAAAAGTCATGAGGACATCCCTATTTTGGTGTGGGAAGAATGTAATATCCCAGTTAAAGATCATATTTTATTTTATTAATACAGTTATGCTGTTAGGTAATTATTTTTTGCAGATTTTCTCAGAAAGCAATAAGTGTTTCTTTAATTACGTTATAGATTCAAGGATTTTATTTTTGCTGTTAAAATAAAAATTCAGTTGGTTAAGTTAGGCTTGTGGAATTAGTCAGTGGGATTTGTCTTTTTAACATTTCTTTTGTGAGAGAGAATGGGAAAGAATGGGGGAGCCATTTTCCAGAGGGAGTGTGGAATCGAGAGAGGGGAGAGAAGGAAAATGAAAACAGATAATGAGCATCACAGAAGGACATGCTGAAATGCTCACGGAACCCATTTGGAAGGACAGATGCTGATGTTGGAAAGTTCTCATTCAGATTATGGTTTCACAGATAAGGTACATATAATTTTTAGTTGGCTGGATGACCTTGGCGAAAGTTCGACACCTTTTCCTTTGCTGTTACGTGGATATTTATTTATGTTTTGCTTTGACTGTTTTTTTTATCAGTGCAAAACCAGGAGTAAATGAAATGAAGCAAACTGGATTGATTACACCACAATGAGCTCCAACAGTATAGACTAATATATATGTAATGGATCCTTATCCTCTATTTTGTTTGTTATAGTTTAAAATATTTTGTCAATATAATTATGATCCAAGTTTATACTGGTGTGAGTTAAATTATTGTTTCCTGGCGAATGGTAAATTTGCATAGGTGTCTGTCAGTACTCCTACAGCTAAGTGCTTTAGTTTTCCCTTAGAAGGAAACAGAAAACCTACAGCACAATACAAGCCCTTTGGCCCAAAAAGCTGTGCCGAACATGTCCTTACCTTAGAAATTATCTAGGGTTACCCACAGCCCTCTATTTTTCTGAGCTCCATTCAAACTGTTATGTTTGTGTTGATTTACTAGAAATGGCTTTTTCATTGTTATTCCCATGCATGGTAGAGTTATGTTGCTGTAGTTTGTATTCACAGTAATAGCTAACTCTCTACGAGCCTACAGTGAGAGGATTACATATTATTAAGATACGGCACAGAATAGACTCTTCTGGCCCTTTGAGCTGGGCCACCCAGCAATCCCCCAATTTAACCCTAGCCTAATGATGGGACAATTTACAAGACCAATTACCCTACCACCTGGTAAGTCTTTAGAACGGAGGAGGAAACTGGAGCAGCCGGAGGAACCCATGCAGTCACAGGGAGAGCATGCAAACTCTTTACAGATACCAGCGGGAATTGAATCTAGTGCTAACCACTGCTGCTGCAAAACAACAAGTTTCAAGATGTGTCAGTGATAATTAACCTGAACCTGATTACCTTAGTACATATAACAATAATGAGCCAGTTTACTAATCCTGTTCTCCAGTTTGTTTGTGCAGAGCTTGACTGTGACTGAATGGGTTTCCTCTGGGTGCTCGGGTTGCCTTCTGCGTCCCAGAGCTGTACAGGTTGGTAGTTGAATTGGCCATTGTAAAGTGGCTCTGATATGCAAGTGAGTGGTTGAATCGGGGAAGGGTGGGGGGCAGGCTGATGGGAATGTGTGGAGGATAAAATGGAATTAGTGTAGGATTGCTCTGGATGGTACTCAATAGTTAGTGTAGACATGGTGAAGCTGTATGACTTTGCTGTTGGGTTGACTTGGACAGATTTGTGTAAGTGAACTCCCAAACATTTGCTTCTCTATACAACAATACTGTTCATTGACTAATTAATTAACTGCTATGGAGACACCAGTGCTCAAGAATGGACTAGCCTGCGAAAAATGGTGGATACACCCCAGTCCATCACAGGGAAAGCTGTCCTCAAGCACATCTGCAAGGAGTGCAGCCACATGAAAGCAGAATGAGGAATTTCTTTAGCCAGAGGGTGGTGAATCTGTGGAATTCATTGCCACACACACACCTGTGGAGGCCAAGTTATTGGGTATATTTTTAGTGAAGGTTCATAGGCTCTTGATTAGCAGGGGCATCAAAAGTTATAGACTGAAGGTAGGAAAATGGAGTTGAGAGGGATAATAAATCAGGAATGATTGAATTGTGAAGCAGACTTGATGGGCCAAATGCCCTAATTCTGTTCCTATGTCCTATGGTCTTATTCATATGCCAATCTAAGAGTCTGCATTGTATTTGCTCCCACTACTAACCCTGGCAGTGCATTCTAGGCACCCAGCACTCGGTAAAAACCTTGCTCTGCACATCATCTTTGTACTTTCCCCCTCTCATCTCAAATGAATGACCTATAATATTAGGCATTTTGACTCTGCAAGGAAAATACTGGCTTTCTACAGCTCACATAATCTTATAAACCTCTATCAGATCTCCACTAAACCTCCGCTGCTTCAGAGAAAACATCTTGAAATTCATCAAGGACCACTCACCATCCAGGCCATGCTCCCTTCTGGCAACTACCATCAGGAAGGAGGTACACAAGCCACCCCATCAGCCACACTGAACTGATCACTGAACGCAACCTATCGACCAGGGTTTCCCAACCTGGTCCACAGCATAAAAAACTTTGGGAACTCCTGCTGTAGACTCACTTTCAAGAATAGAGATGGGGAGGAATTTCTTTAGCCGGAGAGTGGTGAATCTGTGGAATTTGTTGCCACAGGCAGCTGTGGAGGCCAAGTCTTTACGAATATATAAGACAGAGATTAGTGGATTCTTGATTGGTTATTCATTTTGTACCTCCTTTTGTATTTGCACAATCTTACATATTTTTATTTCTTTGTCAGTCTTTGATGGCAATTTTTCATTGATTCTGTTATATTTCTTTGTTCTATTGTGAATACCTGCAAGAAAACAAATATTGAAGTTCTATATGGTGACATTCAGGTATTTTGATAATAAATGACTTAGAACTTTAAATATTTTTAAAGAGTTATTAAATGTATTTATCTTGCTGTGATTCTTGTAGGCATGTAATGAATGTCTGGGGAAAACCGCAAGAGGCAGCAAAGATCCAGAGTAACAAAGCAGCGAAAGGAATTTGCAAAGGAATCGCAAAAGCCTGGCAGTTGTATAGATCATCGGAGTAAGTACTATACAACAGTAAACTAAAAGCAAAAAGGCGTGCAGACTCCATCGAGCTGTGAAAAGCAGGCAGCACTCCACGTCAAAAACCCTTCATTAGAGGTGGGATTGAGGGAGAGGATCCTGTTTGGATTAGAGAGCATGTGCTGTAAGGAGAGTTTAGACAAACTGGGGTTGTTTTTTCTGAAGCAACAGAGGCTTAGTGGAGACCTGATAAAGGGTTATAAGATTATGTGAGAGTAGACGGCCAGTATTTTTCTCCCATTGATGAAGTGCCTAGTATTATAGGGCATGCATTTTGAGGTGAGAGAGGGAAAGATGTGCAGGGCGAGGTTTCTACAGAGTGCCAGGTGCCTAGAATGCACTGACAGTGTTGGTTGTGGAAACAAGTACAATTGAGGTGTTTAAGAGACTCTTAGATACACATATGAATAAGTCCATAAGACAGAGTAGCAGAATTAGACCATTTGGCCCATCAATTCTGCTTCACCATTCAATCATTGCTGATTCATTATCCCTCTCAACTCCATTCCCCTGCCTGCTCCATACAATCTTTGATACCCTGACCAATCAAAAACCTGTCAACCACCTCTTTTAATATCCCCATTGAATTGGCCTCCAGACCTGTCTGGCAAACAATTCCACGATTCACCACACTCTGGCTAAAGAAATTCCTCCTTGTCTCTGTTCTAAAGAATGTGCAGAGAATGGAGGGAAATGGATATTGTGTAGCATAATTGATTATTTATTAGTTTACATAGTTCAGCACAACATCGTGGGCTAGAGGGTCTGTTCCTGTGTTGTGCTAAACCAGGCTGGCATTGCTCTATCATCTGTCCCTTCAGTCTAAACACCTGTGGATTGGCTGATACCTGTTGTACGATTCTAATCTGCAATATTTTTTGTTTTGCTTTCAGGGCAGTGGTTCTTTTCCTGGTTGAGAAAGTCTCGAGGAATATCTTTGATCAGCGCTGCTTAGAAATGGAGCTTTGGAAAAAGTATGTATCCAGATGACATAAGAGCAGAATTAAGCCATTCAGCCCATCGAATCTCCCTGCCATTTTATCATGGCTGTTCATTATCCCTCTCAACCTCATTGTCTGCCTTCTCCCTGTAACCTTTGAAGCACTTACTAATCAAGAACCTATTAGCTTCACCTTTAAATATATGCACTGACTTGGCCTCAATAACAGACAATGGCAATGAATTTCACAGATTCACCACTCTGGCTAAAGAAGCTTCTTTTCATCTGTGTTCTAAAGAGACATCCTTCTATTCCGAGGCTGTTCACTCTGGCCCTAGATTCTCCCACCACTGGAATTATTGTCTGCACGTCCACATTATATGGTCTTCCAGTATTTGGTAGGTTTCGATGAGACCTTCTTTCTCCCACCTCCCCCCCTCCCCCATTCTTCTAAACTCCGGTGAATACAGGCCCAGAGCCATCAAATGTTCCTCAATTAACCCTTCAGTCATTCCTAATCCAATTAGAAATTCCATGTAACAATTCATCTAAGCAGCCTGCAAATGTCATCGTGCTTCTGGCACCATCATAATGTGCCCACACAATTTATTCACTGCAACCCATACATTTTGGAATGTCAGAGGAGCCCACATGGCCATAAGGGGAACGTACAAACTCCTTACAGCGACAGGATTGAACGCAGGTTGCTGGTGCTATAACAGTGTTACACTGACTATTACATGCCTCCCCTTATGCTAACGCAGTAACGGGGTGTGTTCCATCCTACCAGTGTACTGTACACATCACTGCACTCTACTGAATGCGTATTAATTCTGAGAGAGTCCCTAGCTTTCTCATTACACTAATGGGTTGACAAAGTGATAGACAGGTATGGAAAATTGTACAGTACTGTGCAAAAGTCTCAGGCACATATATATAGCTAGGGTGCCTAAGACTTTTGCACAGTACTGTATTTATCAACATGGAGTGGAAAGCGAGTTTTTAAACCTAGCGGGAACAAAGGTTGATGGGAATGGCAAATATGAAGCAGTGTGGGAAGGGTGGGGGACAGGTGCCAGAGAAGGAATGCCATGGGCAGGGGGTGGCGCAGGTGCTGACACACCCAGTCCTGATACACTAGGCAAGGTCATTTGATTCCATACAATTGGTTTATTGATCATTACAGTATATCTCTTTGGTACTTCCCACTCCCTTCCCTCTCCCTTTTCCCAACCAAAATTCACTCTCCCTGCCCCTTTCCCACTCTGTACACAATAGAGACCCATATCAGAATCAGATTTATCACCACTCACATATGTCATGAAATTTGACTTTTTTTGCAAAAGCAGTAATATGGTATAATAAATAAAATTGCTACAGTATTGTACAGTGCAAAAATCTTGGACACCCCGACTGCATATATGTGCTGAATACTTTTGCATAATACTGTACTTCAGAAATAAACATATTGCATAAGGATTAAATGCAAATTCAATTCTTTAATTTCTCACGTCTTAATGGTTGAACTTTCTATAGCTCAGTATTTAGTGAGCTTGCCTGTTGTACTCAATTTGCTTTCTATCGAGCAATTAATTATTTTATTTTATTTTTTGGGACAGAAATATTCGTGTAATACGGAGGCAATTGATAGAAATATATGAGAGAGGGTGTTTGGATGAAGAGAAAAGACTTCACATGTGAGTTTTCTTTTTCCTTTTACCGATCGCGACACGAGTTGATGTCAGTTGCCTAAACAAATTAAGCTAAATAATTAGCTTGAATTTTAAATCTATTCAAGTCAAGTTTATTATCACAATCTACAGGTACAATGGAAAAATCTGCTGCAATATCATCACAGGCAAGTAGATCAAACAATGCACTTGAATATACACCCAGTGGCCTCTTTATTAGGTACACCTGCTTGTTAAAGCAAATCTATTTATTTATTTATTGAGATGCAGTGCGGAATAGGCCCGAGTCCTAACGCCCAGCAATCCACTGATTTAATCTTAACCTGATCATGGGACAATTTACAATAACCAGTTAACCTACCAACCAGTACGTCTTTGGACTATGAGAGGAAACCGGAGCACCCGGAAGCAACCCATGTGGTCACGGGGAGAATGCGCAAACTCCTTACATCCAGTGGCAGAAATTGAACCCAAGTTGCTAGTATACTAAAGTGTTCTGCTAACCACTACGCCATTGTGCTGCCCCATATTATCTAATCAGCAACACACACCAAATGCTGGAGGAACTCAGCAGCCCAGGCAGCATCTTTCAATCTTCAGCAGGACTGGAGAAAAAAAGCTGAGGAGTAGATTTGAAAGGTGTGGGGAAGGGGAGAGAGAAACACAAGATGATAGGTGAAACTTGGAGAGGGAGGGATGAAGCAAAGAGCTAGGAAGTTGCTGCCTGGCCTGCTGAGTTCTTGCAGCATTTTGTGTGTGTTGCTCAGATTTCCAACATCTGCAGATTCTATCTTGTTTGTGATCAATAGTATATGTCACCATAGAATCCTTCTTTTTTATCTTTGTCTTGTTTTAATATGCCAAATGGATCCATTCCCCTACTGTACTCTTCAAAGACATCTCTTCAACGGCCTTGTATAACTTATGTTTGTCTTGTGCCATGTGCCTGCGATATTGCTGCAGTTAATTTCTTCATTACACCTGTACATACATGGACTTGTGTAGGTGACAATAAACTTGACTTGTTTTTAAAGAAACAAGTTCTCTTTTTGGAGCAACACACACAAAATGCTGAAGGAACTCAGCAGGTCAGGCAGCAAACTGTATATGGAAATGAATAAACAGTCAATGTTTTAGGCTGAGACCCTTCTTCTAGACCAGGGGTGGGCAAACTTTTTGACTTGTCGGCCACAAAGGGTTCTAAAATTTGACAGGGGGGCCAGACCAGGAGCAGATGGACGGAGTGTTTTGGTAATACACCTCATAAGAGAAAATAAAATATCATGGGATATGTAGAAAACATGTGCTTTAATTTCAATTGAAAATGAACAAATGCATTACAACAAAAATATCTGTCTTTGAAGTCCCATGGTATTTAGCTATTTATTGAAATGACTTTTAAAACACTGAAAATTAAATGAATAAAATACAGCTTTTTTTAATAGTAACAGTTATTATTTTAAAGCACTGAAAATTCTGTTATCCTTCAAGATATTATCATCATCACTCTCCTCCTGACTGTCTTTAATTCAAAAACGGTAGGAGATGCAGGTCTACTTGTCCTACTCCTTCTTGTTCAATTGTCCCCTGTGCCAAAACTCAACAACGACCAGCACAAAGACAGAACAATGACAGCGCGCCAGTATGCGGAGCGCGTTATTTGATCTGGAGCGCATTTTTTATTTTGAGAACATACGTGCACCTGCACACTACTCATGTCCATCACTTAACAGAAATGACATGCAACATGTAAGGCTTATTGAAAAAAATATTTTCAAATGCATTTTTTACATAACACAACGAATAAACTTATTTTTAATTTCAGTGGGAACAGTGTTGTTGGTCTCCCTTTTTAGCCAGCGCATCAAAGTCTGGATTTAGTTTTGTTGTGGCGATTCTCAGGATGGATCTGAGGTGTTGGTCAGTTAACTTGGATCTGTGGCTGGCTTTGTTGATGTTCATGACGCTGAACGCCTGTTCACACAAATAGGTCGAGCCGAACAAAGAGTAAAGCTCAAATGTGGAGTAATACGCTGCACCTCAACAAAGGTCAATGTATATAGAGTGCGTCATCTATTGGGAAAACGCCAGAATTGCGGGGAAAAAACGTTAACAAGGTTTATTAATATAATTTCATCAAGTTCTGCGGGCCGGATTAAAAAGCTTAACGGGCCGCATATGGCCCGCGGGCCGTAGTTTGCCCATGCCTGTTCTAGACTGAGAAGGAAGGGGGCAAGTGCCAGGAATTTGGATCCTATAATATTTCACATTACATGTGTTGGTTCCATCTACAAATTGCAGTGCAGTTACTTGTCAAGGCTACCCTGACCACAACGAGGGCAGCAGACTCGTAGGAGCACCTTTTCAAGTTTCCCATCTCAGGTTGGACATCGTCTTGAGTTGGAAATGCGTTGTCCCTCATGGTCACTGGGTCTAAATTCCTACTCTACAAGCCTGTGAGAGTACTCCCCTAGGATGACTGCAGCTTACCACCACTTTCTTGAGAGCATTCAGGAATAGGCAAATCAAGGTTGAGAAATGTAGGTGACAGTGACTAGAAAATTCTGAATTGCTGGAGGCACTTAGTAGGTCCATAAAATCATAGGTCAGGCATCAACTATGTAAAGAAAGATAATCATTTTGGGTTGAAGATCCTGCATCCAAACTGAAAAAGAGAAAAAACAAATTCAATGCAGATTTATTATCAATGTAAATATATGTCACCATATACAACCAGAGATTCATTTTCTAGCGGGTATACTCAATAAATCCATAATAGAATAATAACCACAATAGAATCAATGAAAGACTGCACATTCAACCAATGTGGAGAAGACAACAAACTGCAAATACAAAAGGAAAGAAAGAAAGAAAATAAATAAGCAATAAATATCAAGAACGTGAGATGAAGAGTCCTTGAAAGTGAGTCCATTGGTTGAGGGAGCATTTCAATGATGGAAGTTGGATTCAGATTCAGATTTACTTATCACATGCACACATGTTAACAATTACATACATGTATATTTTCATATGTGTATATTGTTATGTACCCCGTAACTGGGTGTCTTACCAGCAAAGATAGAAGTATCCGTTGGAGTCTGGTACTATTATCAAAACAGTGTTTATTAGTAAAATATACAAATCAATATCAACAATGCAAATATACAGATAATACACGTTAGCAATACTAAACCTAAAAGTGTGGGTATAATAATAATCAATAATAAACAAGCTCTATCGATGTCCAGGGGGTAATGAATTGTCATATGTGAATATAAAGTTCAGTTCAGTTCATACAGGCTGAGGTAGTTGTTGGTCAATGTGTTGTAATTGTTAGAGAGAGAGAGAGCAAACAGTGACAGCCAGTCAAACCTTCCTTAACATTCTTGATCCGTCGATGTGTTGTTGTGGCCATTCAGGTATGACCCCCCCTGTCCTTTTGCTAGACCGTTCTTCTGTGGTGGACTCGTCACCCAGGCAAGGGTGGACACACACACAAGCCCCCACTGGCCTCGCTATAAACACTGTGAGTTAAAATTGACCGATCCTTCGTTCAGTCTCTGATGCCCCACACTTTTCTCGTGGGTTCCAACACTTAAACAGTGCTCACTAGTGTGTCTCATGGTGTGTCTGAAGGGTGGCTCCCCAGACCTCACTTTTATCCCTACTCACGGGGTCTCAGATGTCAATCAGTTTTGAATGGCTTAGCCCATCAAACCAGCCTTCTCCGGAGCCATAAGTCTTACAGGAGTCATAATATGGTCTCTCTCCCCCTGGTGTTGTCTCGCCCTTGTCTGAAGCAAATGTTCCAGTCCCAGTATGTTTTGTTCCATCTCTTTCTCTCTCATTAGCAGCCTGGCAACAGTAATGGTTTGTAATTCTCCCAGGGGAGGGGGATATGGGCAACCCTCCACTCTGCTGCCCATCAGAGCTGTTCATCCTTCATAACAATATACAACACAGTGAAGTCTAACATTTGAGTTAATAACCAGCACGCCCAAGGATGTGCTGAGAGCAGCCCAAATACTGGAAATGACATTAAACAATCTTGAAGTATCGCCACACTTTCCAGCGCCAACATAGCACGTGCACAATGTCCAACTCAATAAAGTTGTGCTGTTATGATAACATACAGTGGGGTCTTATGGGACCTGGCCAGCAGGCCAAGTTCAACAAATTAAAGATACAAAAGAAGAGAGTAGCAAGCAAAAATGGCCTGTTCTGCAGCAAACTAAGTGCAAGTTATCTGAAGTTGGAGAACTCAGCTGTGAGACATGCTGGCTACAGTGTGCCCAGATGAAATATGAGGTGGCATTCTTCAAGTTTACTGTGAACCTAGTTTTGATGGTGATCAGGCAGGAGGTACTGCAGTCTTGGGTGCCAGACCACCAGGTTCAAGAACTGTTATTACCTAGAACCATCAGTCCCCTGACCCAGCGTGGATAAATTCACTCACCTCAACACTGAACTGATTCTACAACCTATTGTCTCACGTTCAAGGACTCAACACTTATGTTCTCAGTATTATTAACTTACGTATTTGCACATTGGTTGTCTGTCAGTCTTTAATTTGTAGATTTTCATTATATGTAGCTTCTATTGTATTTATTTGTTCCACTGTGAATGCCTGCAAGAAAACAAATCTCAAGGTGACATACTGCATGTACTTTAGTAATAAATTTACTTTGAACTTCTAATTCAACTGGCCTTTCCATTTGTTGTCACCATTGGCTGGGTGGTGCCATAACAACAACTTCTTACTCAAAGTCAGCAAGACTAAAGAGCTGATTACTGACTTCAGGAGAAGGAAACCAGAGGTCCATGAGCCAGTCCTCAGAGATGGAGAGGTTTAGCAACTTTAAATCCTTTGATGTTATTATTTCGGAAGACCTGTCCTGGGTCCGGTACATAAGCGCAAGAAGACCATAAGAAATAGGAGTAGAATTGGGCCATTCAGCCCATTGAGTCAGCTCTGCCAAAGCACAGAAGTACCTCTACTTCTTCGGAGTCTGCAGAGTTTCGGCATGACATCTAAAATTTGGACAAACTTCTATAGATGTGTAGATAGATATTTTATTCATCCCAAAGGAAATTACAGTGTCACAGGAGCATTACAAGTGCACAGATATTAGGAGAGAAGTAAGAAAGAATTGGAAAAAAATGTTACCTTAAACAGTCTAAGAGGAGGGGATCATTATTTTCCCGGCTATAGGTTGACTCATCGTAAAGCTTCAGTATAATGGCTGGGGCTAAGAATGACCTCATGTTATGCTCTTAGGAGCAGTGCAACTGTCTTAGTCTATTACAAAAAAAGTGCTCCTCTGTTCAGCCAGGGAGGCACGCAAGAGTGAGTAGCCTTGTCCAGAATTGCCAGGATTTTCCATAGGGTCCTTTGTTCTACCACAACCTCCAGTGTGTCCACTTTGACCCCTATAACAGAGCCAGCCTTTCTAATCAGTTTATTGAGTTTATTGGCATCACCGGTGTTGATGCTATTGCTCTAGCACAGCACTGTATAGAAGATTGTACTGATAACAGCAGACTGATAGAACATGTGAAGAAGAAGCCTCATACTCCAAAGGACCTCAGTTTCATCAGGAAGTAGAGGCAGCTCCGGCCTTTCTAGTGCACAGCCCCTGTGTTGGTGTTCCGCTCAAGACTGCCATCCAGGTGCACCCCAGCTACCTGTAGGTCTTCACCCCATCCACATCCTCACCATCAATAGTATCTGGAAGCAGTGCAGGCTTCGCCTTTTTGAAGTTCATCAGCATCTCCTTTGTCTTACTAATGCTGAGCTGCAGATGATTCAGCTTGCACCTTTTGACCATGACCTTCACCAGGACCCTCCCTTTATATCCTCCGTCCTCCCTTTATACACTTAACTATTGCTGTATCATCAGAGAATTTCTGCAGATGACATGATTCAGTGTTGTATCTAAAGACTGAAGTATACAGGGTAAACAGAAATGGAGCCAGTACAGTCCCCTGTGGGGCCTCAATGCTGCTTGTAGCCATGACAGACACACAGCTCTGAAGCTGCACACACTGTGCTCTGCCAGTCAGGTAGTTCATTATCCAGGATACAATGGAAGTGCCAATCTACATTGAATGGAGCATTTCCCCCAGCAATGAGGGCTCACTGGTATTGAAGGCACTTGAGAAATCAAAAAAAGCATGATCCTCACAGTGCTGTTCTGCTTATCCAAATAGGAGTAGGCTCTGTTCAGCAGGTAGATGACAGCATTGTCGACTCTAATGTGCTCCTGGTAAGCAAAGTGCAGGGATCGAGGGCTGATCTGACCAGGGGTCAGAGGTGAGCCAGGACCAGCCTCTCTAGAGTCTTCATGATGTGTGAGGTCAGGGCCACTGGACAGTAGTCATTCAAGTCTTTTGGTTGCCCTTCTTGGGTACTGGGACCACACATAATGTTTTCCACACAGTCAGGACCCTTTCCAGCCTGAGAGCATATTGGCTGACTGCATCACAGCCAGGTATAGAAACACCAGTGCTCTTGAACGGGGAATCCTACAAAAGTAGTGGATGCAGCCTAGTCCATCACAGCCCTTCCTACTATTGAGCACATCTGCACAAAACATTGTCGCTGGAAAGTAGCATACGATGTCAGGGACTTCCACCACTCAGAGCACGCGGGAAGAAGATATAGGAGCCTAAAGACTCTCACCATAGGTTCAGAACAGTTACTTCCCCTCAATCATCAGCCTCTTGAACCAATGGGGATAACAAATAGATGCACTTTCAAGGACTTTTCATCTCATGTTCTCCATATTTATTGCTTATTTATTATTTTTTTTGTATTTGCACAGTTTGTTCTGCATTATGGTTGAATGGTCAAGTTGGGAGGTCTTTCAGTGATTCTGTTATGGTTATTATTTCTATAGATTTATTGAATATACCCATAAGAATATAAATGTCAGGGTTGTAGCACTGGAGCTGTGCTTAGCTATGCAGTCATATGTACAAAGCAAGAGAACAGGGTGCTAAGCATACAGCCTTGTGGTGCACCTGTGCTGATGGAGATTGTGAGGGAGAAGTTGCCAACTCAAACTGACTGGGGTCTGCAAGTGAGGAAATTGAGGATCCAATTGCACAAGGGAGGTATTGAACCAAGTTCTTGAAGCTTACTGATTAGTTTTGAGGGGATGTTGGTATTGAATGCTGAGCTGTAGTCGAGAAGTAGCATCCTGATGTATGTATCTGATTGGAATAGATCCAAGTCAGTTCTCAGGCAGGAATTGATACGTTTCATCGCCACCCTCTCAAAACACTTCATCACTGTTAATGTATGTGCCACTGGACAATAGTCATTAAGGCAGGTTACCACATTCTTCTTTGGCATCAGTATAATTGAAGCCAGCTTGAAGCAGGTGGGTACCTCAGACTGCCAAAGCGAGAGATTAAAGACCTCAGTGAACATTCCAGCCAGTTGACTAGCACAGGTTTTTACTACTCAGCCCGGTATCCCATCTGGGACCGATACTCTTCATGGGTTCACGCTCTTGAAGAATGCTTGTAAATCGGCCCTAGGATCATTGGTGTCTGTGGGAGGTTGTGATGGCACCTCCATGTTTCAGCAGTCAAGGTGGGCATAGAAGGCATTGAGCTCATGTCAAAGCGAAGCCTTGCTCTCATCTATATCGCTTGATTTTACTTTACACGACCTGATAGCATTCAAGTCCTGCCACAACTGTTAACCACCCTCATGTTCCATGGGTTCATTGTTCCTATTTCTCAGCAGCCAGTTGTCTACTGTGTGCTAGAAGCTTGTACTCCATAGACAGGGCTGTTTGTTTGCAAAGCTGTTCTCTTGCATTAATAACTGAAGACTAGTTGCTTGAATTAATTAACACAAGAAAGTCTGCAGATGCTGTAAGTCCAAAGCAACGCACACAAAATGCTGGGAGAAGTCAGCAGGTCAAACAGCGTATGAAAATGAATAAACAGACAACATTTTGGGCCAAGACCCTTTTACAGGACTGAAAAGGAAGGAGGAAAATGCCAGAATCAAAAGGTAGAGGGAGGGGGAGGAGGCTAGCTAGAAGGTGATAGGCGAAGCCAGGTGGATAAGAAAGGTAAAGAGCTGGAGAAGAAAGAATGTGATAGGAGAAGAGAGTGGACTATAAGAGAAGGGGATGCAGGGGGAAGTGATAGGCAGGTGAGAAGAGGTAATGGGCCAGAGTGGGGAATAGAAGAAGAGCAGAGGGGAAAGGAATCTTTCTTTTTTACCAGAACAGGAAATTGATATTTGCCTCTTTTTGGCACAAGAGCAGGCCACGGACCGACACGTTAGAACAGGAATGGGAATCAGAATTAAAATGTTTGGCCACCAGGAACTTCTGGTTTTGGCAGATGGAGCAGAGGTGCTCACAATCTGCTCTATTCACATAATTTCACGACTCCAGAATAATCCCGAACAGCCTGCAGCAGTCAGTTTTGCATTCTCCTGCTTCAGATAACTCCTCCTTGCTGTTTGCAGTGGGGCTAGCCATTTTTACTCGTCGTCATCGCTTACTTATCTCCTAAATTTCACAATATTAGGAACATGTCAGACAGCCGGTGCAGATCGCTCAGAGGGCAAATAAATCAGCCATGATCAAATGGCAGATAGACTTCAAAGTTAAAAGTAAGATGGTTATCAAAGTATGCATTTAGTATCATATCCTACCTTGAGATTGATTTTCTTCCAGGAATTCACAGTAAAGCAAAGAAATACAATAGAATAATGAAAAACTACACAGAAACATAGACTGTTAAATATCCAATGTGCAAAAGATAATCAGTGCAAATTTAAAATGTTAAGTAAATAAATAATACTGAGAACATGAATTGTAGAGTGCAAATAGAAAAAAGCTTAATAACAATAAATCAATAAGCAATAAATATCATGAGCATGAGTTGTACAGTCCTTGAAAGTGTTTTGGAATCAGTTCAGTGTTGTGATTTAAGTTATCCATGCTGGTTCAGACACCTGATGTTTGAACTATTCCTGAATCTTGTGGTGTGGGACCTCCATCCCGTTGACAACAGTGAGAAGAGTTCTTGGCCTGGATGGTGGGGTTTCTTGATGATGGATGAGCCAAATGGCCTAATTCTGCTTCTATGCCTGACAGACAGAAAGGAGCTTAACTGCCCATTTAATGAGTACATTGCTTCATCCTATCACTGAAGTCCTCTTTGTTCACCCACTCTCCCTTCCACCTTCACCACGACCTCAACAAAATCATTTTCATTTAATTCAGATTTTCTTTCTGTTGTGATGGAAGGTTTCTCTTTTCTGTGGCTGCTGTCTGACCTGCTGAGGTTTTCCAGCACTTTTGTTTTCATGTCTGATTTCCAGTGTCAGTCGTACAGTTGCTTTTCATTGACTTTAAAATTTGTTTGGGGAAGTTCTGTAACACTTGTCTCTGTTGTGTTGATGTTTAGAGATGGCTATGAAGTGGCAATAGCCTATTTTCGAACCGGATACAGTCCAGATGATTACCACAGTGAAGAGGTTGGTGTATTTTTTTTATTATTATACTTCCCAGTGATTTAAACACAACTGTCTCTTGTTAAAGGTCTGTAGTTTTTGTTGACTTAGAGTCAAAGAGCTCCACCACACAGAAACAGGCCATTTGGCCTACCTTGTCCCTGTCAAGCCATTGTTCTGCCTAGACCCATCAACCCACACATGGGACTAGACATCCATACCCCTCCCATCCATGTACTTATTCAAACCCTCTTAAATTTGGCAATCCATCACCTCTGCCAGCAGCTCATTCCACACTCGCACCACCCTCTGAGTGAAGACATTCCCCCTCAGGTTCCCCTTGAATATTTTACCTTTCACCCTTAACTTATGACCTCTAGTTCTCATCTCACCCAGCCTCAGTGGGAAAAGCCTGCTTGCATTTACCTGATCCCTACCCTTCATAAATTTGTATACCTCTGTAAAACTTTATTTTATTTTTACTTAGTGATATGTTCCTGGCTCCACAACTCACCTATTTAATCCTAGCCTAATTGTGGCCAATTAACCTACATCTTTAGACTGTGGGAGGAAACCCCAGCACTCGGAGGAAGCCCACACAGTCACAAGGAGAACGTATGAACATCTTACATATGGCATCCTCATTCTCCTAATCCCAGGGAATAAGGTTCTAACCTCTGTCACATGAATATCAAAACATATTTAGAAATGCATGCTTTGCGTTAACAACCAACATAGTCTGTGGATGTGCTGGGGGCAGCCCGCAAGTGTTGCCATGCTTTTGGTATCAGCATAGTAGGCCTACAACTCATTAAACCTTACAATTCTCTGTTTTTGGAATGTGGGAGGAAACCTACATGGTAAAGGGGAGAATGTACAAACGCCTTACAGACAGATGTGGGAATTGAACTTGCGTCACTGGCTCTGTAATTGTATTATGCCAACTGCTATGTTACTGTGCTCCTCCCCCCCCCCCCCCCCCCGGTAATCCAACGCTAACCTATTCATCCTTTCCCTACAAGTCAAGTCCTCAAATCCTGGCAAAATCCTGTGATTTCCTCGGCTAACCTTGTGCAAAGCTTGTGTTTTTGCTTTATTATCAACCTATTAAATGATACCACCAGTGTATAACTGACTAAGGTGACTTTTAAAATTATTGTTGTAAAGTTTTATATTTCCTGGAATCTTACTGTTATATTTCATAAGATACAAGAGCAGTATTATGCCATTTGGCCCATCGAGCTTGCTCTGCCATTTCATCATGGCTGATCCGATTTTCCTCTCAGCCCCAATCTCCTGCCTTCTCCTCGTGTCCCTTCATGTATTGACTAATCAAGAATTTATCAAGCTCTGCCTTAAATATACATATAAACTTGGCCTTTATATCTGCCCGTGGCAAAGAATTCCACAGATTCATCACTCTCAGGCTAAAGAAATTCCTCCTCATCTCTGTTCTAAAAGGACGCCCATCTATTCTGAGGCTGTGTCCTTTGGCTTAAACCCTCCCACTATAGGAAGCATCCTCTCCACATCCACTCTATCAAGGCCTTTCGCCATTCCATAAGTCACACCTCATCTTCTGAATTTGATTGAATACAGGCCCAGAGCTATCAAACACTCTTCATGTGACAAGCCATTACAAGCCATTCAATGCTGGAATCATTTTCCATGAACCTTCTTTGAACGCTCTCTAGTTCAGTGCATCCTTTCTACGATAAGGGGCCCATCCCTGCTCACAATACTCTGTAAGGCCTCGCCAGGGCTTTATAAAGTCTCAACATTACATCCTTGCTTTTATATTCTAGTTCTCTTGAAATGAGTGTTAACATTGTGTTTGCCTTGTCACCACAGACTCAACCTGCAAGTTAGTCTTTGGGGAATCCTGCACAAGGACTCCCAAACCCCTTTGCCCCCTCAGTTTTTTGTCTGTTCTCTCTATTTAGAAAAGAGTCAACCCTTTCATATCTTCTACCAAAGTGCATGACCATACACTTTCTGACACTGTATTCCATCTGCCGCTTTTTTGCCCATTCTCCTGATCTGTCTATGTCCTTCTGTAACCTCTCTACTTCCTCAAAACTACTTGCCACTCCAGTTGTCTTCATATTGTCTGCAAACTTTGCAGCAAAGCCATCAATTCCATCATCCAAATCATTCACGTAAAACATAAAAGGAATCTGTCCCTACGTAGATCCCTGTGGAATACCACTAGTAACCAGCAGCCAGCCAGAAAAGGCTCCGTTTATTCCCACACTTCGCCTTTTGCCAATCAGCCACTGTCTTATTTATGATGGAATCTTTCCTGTAAAGCCACAGGCTTGTAGCTTGTTAAGCAGCTCATGTGTGACACCTTGTCAAAGGCCTTCTGAAAATCCAAGTACACAACATCAACTGATTCTCCTTTGTCTATCCTGCTTGTTATTTCTTCAAAGAATTACAACAGATTTGTCAGATTTTTCCCTTGAGGTAGCCATGCTGACTACGGCAGATTTTATCACGTGTCTCCAAGGACTCCACAGCCCTATTTTTAACAATTAACATCTTCCCAAACACTGAGGTCAGACCAACTGGCCTATGGTTTCCTTTCTTCTGCCTCTCTCCATTAGAAACATAGAAAATCTACTGCACATTACAGGCCTTTCTGCCCACAATATTATGCTGAATGTGTAACCTAATCTAGAAGCTGCCTTGAATTACCATGCCGCAAAGCCTTCTATTTTTCTAAGCTCCATGTACCTATCTAAGAGACTCTTAAAAGACCCTATCGTATCCGCCTATACCACCTTCTCTGGTAGTACATTCCACGCACCCACCACTCTGTGTGGAAAAACTTAGCTTTGTACCTACTTCCAAGCAACTTAAAACTATGTCCCCTTGTGTTAACCATTTCAGCCCTGGGAAAAAGCCTCTGACTATCTACACAATCAATGCCTCTCATCATCTTATACACCTCTACACGATCACTGCCTCTCATCATCATACACCTCTATCAGGTCATCTCTCATCCTCCATCACTCCAAGGAGAAAAGGCCAAGTTTGGTCAACTTATTCTCATAAGGCATGTTCCCCAATCCAGGCAACATCCTTGTAAATCTCCTCTGCACCCTTTCTATGGTTTTCAAGTCCTTCCTATAGTGAGGCGACCAGAATTGAGCACAGTACTCCAAGTAGGGTCTGACCAGGTCCTATATAGCTGCAACATTGCCTCACAGCTCTTGAACTCAATCCCATGGTTGATTAATGCCAACATGCCATACACTTAACAACACTGTCAACCTGCACAGCAGCTTTGAGTGTCCTATGGACATGGACCCCAAGATTTTGCTGATTCTCCACACTGCCAAGAGTTTTACCATTAATGTTTAGTTCTGTCTTCAAATTTGACCTCCCAAAATGAACCACTTCACACATATCTGGGTTGAACGCCATCTGCTACTTCTCAGCCCAGTTCTGCATCCTATCGATGTCGCCCGGTATTCTTTGACAACCCTCAAGACTATCCACAATACCCTCGACTTCTGTATCATCAGCAGACTTACTAACCCATCCTTCTACTTCCACATCCAGGTCATTTATAAAAATCACAAAGAGAAGGGGTCCCAGAACAGATCCCTGCAGAACACCACTGGTCACTGACCTCCATGCAGAATACGAACCATCCACAACAAAGCCATACTGACTATTCCTAATCAGATTATACCTCTCCAAATGCTCTAAATCCTGCCTCTCGGGATCTTCTCCAACAACTTTCCCACCACTGAAGTAAGACTAACTGGTCTATAATTTCCTGGGTTATATCTACTCCCTTTCTTGAACAAGGAAACAACGTTTGCAACCTTCCGATCCTCTGGTACTTCTCCTGTCCCTGTTGATGATGATGCAAAGATCATCACCAGAGGTTCAGCAGTCTCCTTCCTTGCTTCCCACAGTAGCACAGTACACTGTTCCCAGTGACTTATCTAACTTATACCTTTTAAAAGCTACAGTATATCCTCTTCCTTAATGTTTATACACTCAAGTGTTTCAGTTCACTTTAAATCATCCCCACAATTCCCAAGGTCCTTTTCACTGACGAATACTGAAGCAAAATATTCATTAAGTATCCCCACTACCTCCTCCAGCTCCACTCACTTATCACCACCCTCACTCCTGATTGGTCCTATTCTCACACAGCTCATCCTCTTGCTCTTCACATACTTGTAGAATGCCTTGGGGTTTTACTTAATCCTGCTCGCCAAGGCCTTTTCAGGGCCCCTTCTTGAAGAAAATCTTCTTCACACAGAGAGTGGTGAATCTGTGGAATTCTCTGCCACAGGAAACAGTTGAGGCCGGTTCATTGGCCATATTTAAGAGGGAGTTAGATATGACCCTTGTGGCTAAAGGGATCAGGGGTATGGAGAGAAAGCAGGTACAGGGTTCTGAGTTGGATGATCAGCCATGATCATACTGAGTAGCGGTGCAGGCTCGAAGTGCCAAATGGCCTACTCCTGCACCTGTTTTCTATGTTTCTAACTCTCCCAATTTCATCCTTGAGCTCTTTCCTGGCACCCTTGTAATTTTCTACAGCTCTGACAGTACCTAGTTTCTTGAACCTATACTGAGTTTATTTTTCTCTTCTTAACTAGATTTTCAATATCCTTTGTACACCATGGTTCTTTTACCCTACTGTACATTCCCTGCCTTAATGGAACATACATATGCAAAAGTTCCCTGAACATTTGCCACATTTCTGCTGTGCATTTCCCTGAGAACATCTGTTCCCAATTTAAGCTCCCAAGTTCCTGCCTGATAGCATCATATTTTCCTTCTACCCCCATTAAATGTTTTTCCAAATTTTCTGGTCCTATCCCTCTCCAGAGCTATGGTAAAGGAGACAAAGTTGTGATTGCTACCTCAAATGCTGTCCCACTGAGAGATCTGACACCTGACCAGGTTCATTTCCCCAATACTAGATCAAGTACAGCTTTTCCTCTAGTTTGCTTATCTACATATTGCATCAGGAAACCTTCCTGGACACACCTAACAAACTCCACCCCATCTAAACCCCTTGCTCTAAGGAGATGCCAGTCAATATTAGGAAAGTTAAAATCACACATCACAACAACCCTATTATTATTGCACCATTCCAGAATCTGCCTCCCTATCTGCTCCTTGATGTCTCGTTTACTATTGGAGAGGGGTCTACAAAAACACTCAATAGAGATATTGCCCCCTTCCTGTTTCTGACTTCCACCTACAATGACTCAGTAGACAATCCCTCCAAGATTTCCTCCTTTTCTGCAGCAGTGATATTATTGCTGATTAGAAGTACCACTCCCCCACCTCTTTTTCCTCCCTCCCTGTTCTTTTTGAAACATAGAAAACCTACAGCACAATACAGGCCCTTTGGCCCACAATGCTGTGCAAAACATGTACTTACTTAGAAATTACCTAAGGTTACCCATAGCCCTCTATTTTTCTGAGCTCCATGTACCTATCCAGGAGTCTCTTAAAAGACCCTATCATTTCCGCCTCCACCACTGTCGCCAGCAGCAGCCCATTCCATGCACTCACCACACTCTGCATTAAAAAAACTTGCCCCTGACATCTCCTCTGTACCTGCTTCAAAGCATCTTAAAACTGTGCCCTCTCATGTTAGCCATTTCAGCCCTGGGAAAAAGCCTCTGACTATCCACACGATCAATGCCTCTTATCATCTTATTCACCCCTGTCAGGTCACTTCTCATCCTCCGCCGCTCCAAGGAGAAAAGGCCGAGTTCACTCAACCTATTCTCATAAGGCATGCTCCCCAAACCAGGCAACATCCTTGTAAATCTCCTCTGCACCCTTTCTTTGGTTTCCACATCCTTCCTGTAGTGAGACGACCAAAACTGAACACAGTACTCCAAGTGGGGTCTGACCAGGTCCTATATAGCTGCAACATTACCTCTCAGCTCCTAAATTCAATTCCACGATTGATGAAGGCCAATGCACCGCAAGCCTTCTTAACCACGGAGTCAACCTGCGCAGCAGCTTTGAGTGTCTTATGGACTTGGACCACAGGATCCCTCTGATCCACTGTGCTGCCAATATATTAATACTATATTCTGCCATCATATTTGACCTACCAAAATGAACCACCTCACACTTATCGGGTTGAACTCCATCTGCCACTTCTCGGTCCAGTTTTGCATCCTATCAATGTCACTCTGACAGCCCTCCACACTATCCACAACACCTCCAACCTTTGTGTCATCAGCAAATTTACTAACCCATCCCTCTACTTCTTCATTCAGGTCATTTATAAAAATCACAAAGAGAAGGGGTCCCAGACAGATCCCTGAGGCACTCCACTGGTGATTGACCTCCATGCAGAATATGACCCGTCTACAACCACTCTTTGCCGTCTGTGAGCAAACCAGTTCTAGATCCACAGAGCAAAGTCCCCTTGGATCCCATGCCTCCTTACTTTCTCAATAAGCCTTGCATGGGGTACCTTATCTAATGCCTTGCTGAAATCCATATACAGTTGGCCCTCCTTATCTGCGAGGGATTGGTTCCGGGACCCCTTGCGAATACCAAAATACCTGGCGCTGAAACATACGTTCTTAAGTGTTTTATATGCATAGAAAGGTAAAATATATACTATATACTAAGACAAATGTTTGACTAACTAACGCTAAATAATACCTGATGTACCTGTTCCGACTTACTGAGTAAGAGAATTTCCGATTTTTTTCAATCTTGATCCACGATAACCCATGCACATCGTCCCGTATACTTTAAATCATCTTTAAATTAATTATAATACCTAATACAATGTAAATGTTATGTAAAATAGTTGTTATATTGCATTGTTTAGGGAATAATGACAAGAAAAAAAGTCTGTACATGCTGGAACAACAAGTGCTGGAAGAGCACTTCCGGGTTTTCGCGGTTTGCGGTTGGTTGAATTCGCGCATGCGGAATCCGCGGATAAGGAGGGCCGACTGTACACTACATCTACAGCTCTACCTTCATCAATGTGTTTAGTCACTTCCTCAAAAACATCTAAAAACCTGGCGCACTCAGCAGTCATTCCTGCCTCAGAGTCATCTGCTGCAGAATCTCCTATCAGTCCCCCTAACTATCACTACTCCTGACCTCACCCTTCCCTTCTGAGGCTCAGAGCCAACTGGAGTGCTGTTGGTCTGGCTGCTGCTGCCTTGCCCAGATAGGTCATCCCACCCACAGCAGTATCCAATGTATACCCATGATAATTTTGTATACCTCTATCAAACCTCCTGTCGCTCAGTGGAATGGCCACACAGGGATCGTGCACTGACTTCCTTCTCCCTTTACCTCTCTCGGTGTTCACCCATCTGCTTCCTGATTGCTGCACTCTAGGTGTAACCACCTGCTCAAAAGTCTTATCTATCAATTGCTCTGCCTCCCAGATGATCCTTAGTTCATCCAACTCTAGCTCCAGCTCCTTAATGCGGTCTTTTCTGAGCTGAAGTTGGGTGCACTTCCTGCAGGTATGGTCATCAGTGGGACCATCAGGTTCCATGAATTCCCACGTTCTACTGGAGGAGCATTCCACTGTCATATCTGCCATCTTGCCTGCACTTGTACAATGATCAGCAATGACAAAAAGAAAACCCTACCCTTCTCACCTGTTTCTTTGGCCTCATCCTCTGCTTGTTGAAGCCTCTTGAGTCAAAGCCTCTAGGTTCTCACTCTGACTCTCGCCCCCACTCCACTCTGCTAGACGCTCTCTCTTTCTTTTATGGTTTAAAAAATAAGAAAGAATGCCCACGCAAGGAGGAATAATCCAACACATTTGGTGGTGTTCCGCCTGCCTTCCACTGCCATCAAAGCCACTAATACTTTACCTGCCTGTGCACTGGCTGCTGTTTTTTTCCATTTTTTAAAAACCATTCATTGAGGGTGTGGGGCTCATTGCCACAATTTACAAGCATGTTGCCAGGTCTGGAGGACCTGAGTTATAAGGAACGATTGACAGTTAGGACTTCATTCCTTGGAATGTAGAAGATTGAGAGGAGATTTGATAGAGGTATACAAAATTATCATGGGTATACATAGGGTAAATGCAAGCAAGCTGTTTCGATTGAAGTTGGGTCAGACTACAACCAGAGGTAGTGTGTTATGGGTGACAGGTGAACAGCTTAAGGGGAATATGAGGGGAAAGTTCTTCAGTCAGAGGGTCATGGGAGTGTGGAACAAGCTACCAGCACAAGTGGTGCCCGCGAGCTCAATTTCAATATTTCAGCAAAGTTTGGATAGATATGTGGATGGAAGGGGTATGGAGGACCATAGTCTCAGTGCAGATTGATAGGAGTAGGCAGTTCAAATGGTTTCAGCATGGACTAGATGGGCTGTAAGGCCTGTCTTGTTGCTGTACTTTTCTAAGACTAAATAAACAGAGCTGTAATATGCAGGTCTACAGAACTGGTGCACGAATGTGATGTTAGGCTGTGTATTTAAATTGAGGGCAGGGTTTTTTTTCTCTCGAATGACAGAAATAGTCTATTTGCCCTTCAAAGTTTTGCTTTTTCAGCTCAAGGATCTGAGTAACATCTGAGTACAGAATTATAACTTGTGAAAAATAGGCCCAGAATACCCCCTAGTGGCCAGATCTGCACTTATTACCTTTCTGTAGATTGCAATAAGAGACCATTAATTGACTAATCATCTTAAATGATTAATGTTATTGGGAAATATATATATATATAGAGAACATGGAATAGTACAACATTTTTAAAAAAGATCCTTCGGCCCACAACATTTGTGCTGAATTATACTTTCTTTCTTTTTCAATCTTTTTATTGAGTTTCATATAAATATAAAAAAAACATAACAATAATGAATAGGTTATGAATACAATAGACTTAAGATTACATTGATAATAGGATAATGATATCCTATTAAACATCAACAACAAAAAAGAACATTAATCAATCAAGTCTATATAATTATATATAAAAAAAACAAAACTAATCATCAAAAGAAAAAGAAAAAAAAATTAGAGATGTGTGAAAGAAATTATATATATGAAACAAACACTAAACTAAAACTAACATGGGCAATAATAACAGTTTATAAGTATATGATAGTGTCAAAGAACTCCGGAACTCCATACCTGAACAAGAATAAACACAGAGAAGGTCTGGGAAAGGCCAAATTAATTCATATGAAAATGTCGAATGAACGGTCCCCAAGTTTCTTCAAATTTAATTGACGAGTCAAAAATAGTGCTTCTAATTTTTTCCAAACTCAGATAAGAAATAGTTTGAAAAAGCCACTGAGACGTGGTAGGAGGGTTTACTTCTTTCCAATTTTGTAATATAGACCTTCTGGCCATTAATGTTACAAAAGCAATCATTCGTCTGATTGAAGGAGAAAACTGATTACCATCCTCATTTGGTATACCAAAGATTGCAGTAATAAAGTTAGGTTGTAAATCGATGTTCCAAATTGAGGAAATGGTAACGAATATGTCCTTCCAATAGTTATGTAAAGTGGGACATGACCAAAACATGTGGGTCAGTGAAGCCACTTCTGAATGACATCTATCACATTGAGGGTTAATATGAGAATAAAATCGAGCAAGTTTATCTTTAGACATATAAGCTCTATGTACAATTTTAAATTGTATTAAAGCATGTTTAGCACATATAGAAGAAGAATTAAACATTTGTAAAATTTTTTCCCATTTATCTGTTGGTATATTGTATCGAAGTTCTTTTTCCCATTGTTGTTTAATTCTATCAGACATCTCTGGTTGTATCTTCATAATCATGTTGTAAATAAAAGCAACTAATCCCTTCTGACAAGGATTTAAGGTAAAAATCAAATCTGAGAAATCCGTTGAAGTTGAGTTGGGAAAAGATGGTAAAACTTTATGTAAAAAATTTCTGATTTGTAAATATCTGAAGAAATTAGATTTAGGTAATTTAAATTTATTGGAAAGTTGGTCAAAAGACATCAAAGTACCTTCAAAAAAAAGGTCACGAAAACATTTTATACCTTTCCTTTTCCATATGCTAAAGGCTTGATCTGTCAAGGAAGGTTTAAAGAAAAAATTAAATTAAAATAGGGCTATCAAGCACAAAGTTTTTCAGAGTAAAAAATTTCCGAAATTGAAACCAAATTCGTAATGTGTGTTTAATAACAGGATTAGATATCTGTTTATTGAATTTAACTAAATCAGCAGGAAGAGAAGAACCAAGAACAGAGAATAAAGAATATCCCTTTACCTCATTGCATTCCAAATTTACCCACTGCGGACACAATAATGAGTCCAAATCTAATTTCCAATACGTTAGGTTACGAATATTATTTGCCCAATAATAAAATCTAAAGTTAGGCAAAGCTAAACCACCATCTTTTTTAGATTTTTGTAATTGCCTTTTACTTAACCTGGGGTTTTTATTTTGCCACACAAATGAGGAAATTTATGAATCAATGTTGTCAAAAAAGGATTTAGGAATAAAAATTGGTAAGGCTTGAAATAAATATAAAAATTTCGGTAAAATCATCATTTTAATAGCATTAATCCGACCAACTAATGATAGGAATAAGGGAGACCATCTTGTAGTAAGATGTTGTATTTGAAGAAGCATAGGTAAAAAATTCAGTCTAAATAAATCTTTATATTTCTTGGTAATTTTTATACCTAAATAGGTAAAATTATCAGTAACAACTTTAAATGGAATCCTGTCATTCAATAAAGTTTGCGCGTTTAAAGGGAATAATTCACTCTTATCTAAGTTTAATTTATAACCAGAAAAACTACCAAATTGAGCCAACAAGGATAAAATAGTGGGAATAGATCTATCAAGATCAGAAATATATAACAGCAAATCATCAGCATAAAGTGATAATTTATATGATTTCTCATTACGGGTAATACCAAAAATATTAGGAGATTCACGAATAGCAATGGCTAAAGGTTCTAACGCAATATTAAATAATAAAGGACTTAAAGGACAACCTTGTCTCGTACCACGAGATAATTGAAAAAAGAAGGATCTATAATTATTTGTAAGAACAGAAGCAACAGGTTTATAGTATATTAGTTTAATCCATGATATAAAATTAGGACTAAAATTAAAATTTCTCAATGCATTAAATAAATATGTCCATTCAACTCTATCAAAGGCTTTTTCAGCATCTAATGAGATAACACATTCTGGGACTGTGGGTGATGAAGTATGAATTATATTAATCAATTTTCTAACATTAAAAAAAGAATACCGATTCTTAATGAAACCAGTTTGATCTTCTGAAATAATCTGTGGTAGTACCTTTTCTAATCTAGTGGCTAAAATTTTTGTAAGAATCTTAGAATCTACATTTAATAATGATATAGGGCGATAAGATGTACATAAAGTAGGATCTTTATCTTTTTTAAGAATTAGAGAGATAGTAGCTTCATAAAAAGACTGAGGTAATCTCTTCTTAGCAAATGCATCGTTAAAGATTTCACATAACCAAGGGGAAAGCAAAGAAGAAAAAGTTTTGAAAAATTCTACAATATAACCATCAGGGCCAGGAGCTTTCCCTGAATTCATTGATGAGACAGCCTCACCTATTTCGGCCATAGAGATAGGAGCATCAAACAAGCTACGATCTTCACCAATCAGTTTAGGAATATTCAAATTGTTAAAAAAATTATCCATCATGGACAGGTCACCATCAAATTCTGATTGATATAAAGATTTATAAAAATCTTGAGAAGTATTATTGATTTCTTTATGATCAGTGGTTAAATTACCGTCTTGTTTACGAATTTTAATAATTTGTCGCTTGGTCGAAATAGCTTTTAATTGATTAGCTAACAGTTTACCAGTTTGATCACTGTGAATATAGAATTGAGTTCTGGTCCTAATTAATTGATTTTCACTTGAAGAAGATAATAATAAGCTATGTTCCATTTGAAGCTCAACTCTCTTCTTATAAAGTTCTATAGTAGGAGTCACGGAATAAATCTTATCAATTTCCTTAATTTTATCCACTAATAAAGCAATATCTAAATATCTTTTTTTCCTTTTACCAGCAGAATACGAAATAATTTGTCCACGGATAAAAGCCTTGAAAGAGTCCCAAAGTATTCCTCTGTCAATTTCTTCAGTATAGTTTGTTGAGAAAAACAAATCAATTTGCTGTTTTATATAGGTGACAAATTCTGGGTCTTGAAGCAGAGTAGCATTAAGTCTCCAAGATCTAACATTATTGGAAAAGTCCGGAATCTTAATAGATAACTTCAAAGGTGCATGATCCGAAATAGTAATAGAATCATATTTACAATCAATAACATCCGTTAATAACCGATGATCAATAAGAAAGTAATCAATTCTAGAATAACTATGATATACATGTGAAAAAAATGAAAATTCTTTATCTTTAGGGTTCAAAAACCGCCATATTTCTGTAATTCCCGAATCAACCATAAAAGAATTAATAAGTCAGGCTGATCTATTCGGAAGAGTTCGAATAGGTTTAGATCTATCCATCAAAGGATTCAAACAACAATTAAAATCTCCACCCATTCTCAACATATATTCATTCAGATTAGGAAGGGAAGTAAATAAACGTTTAAAAAATTCAGGGCAGTCAAAATTTGGGGCATAAATATTAACTAGAACCACTTTCCGATTGAAAAGTGAACCAGTTATCAACAAAAATCTGCCCTGTGGATCAGAAATAATTTCGTGATGTGTAAACAAAATTGAGGGGTCTATAAAAATAGACACACCCCTAATTTTAGCGGTACAATTCGAATGAAATTGTTGACCCTTCCAGAACCTAAAAAAACGTTGATTATCCTCCCTCCTCATATGGGTTTCCTGTGCAAAAATAATATTAGCGTTCAATCTATGGAATACCTTAAATATTTTTTTACGTTTAATCTGATGATTTATACCATTAGTATTCCAAGAGATAAAATTAATAGATTTATCCATCATGCCAATATTAGTTGTGTATATCATAAAAGGTTAAAAAGACACATAACCCATAATTTAGGAAAAAGGAAAATAGATTCAGGAGCAACCGGAGAACATGACACCTCAACAATATTAATAATTTAAAGTTGGCCCATAAACTAAAAGCAGAAAAAAACGCAAAAGCGTGAAAAAAGATCCCCCACCCCTTCCCCCCACCCTTCGAAGAAAAGCCAAGCGGCAAGCGCATAATCTAACACTAACCTTACCCCCATTTCAAGATGGCAGCTCCATAAAAAGCTTTTTTAAAAAAAACTATGTAACACCCATATTTAAATATAGGGTTGCAAAAAGAAAATATATGTCAATCAGAATGAGAAAACTAATATAATAAAACAAACAATCTTTAACAAAAAAATAAACATTAAAATTTAAGAGTGTAATATACCTTTAAAAAAAATTTCATATATAAATGCAAGAAAGATGACGTTTCAAAAGCAAAGACTTATGGGAAGAAGAAACGACTTTTTGAAAAAGCCATCTTACAAAATATAAATGTAGATTCAACAATCTATTAAAAAAGTTTAATAATAAAAAAAATACCAAAATAGGATCAAAAAAGATTCAATAAACACTACAATATATATTAAAAAAAACTAAAAAAATTCAAAGCATTCGTCCCATTTCTAAGTACAGGCAAACAAATAAATGTCTTACGGGAAGAAGAAACGACATCTTGAAAAAAAAATAAATCATTTTTACAAGATATAGATGTATATATCTGAAACAGAAAAAAGAATTAAAAAAATATTGTAAAAGTTAAGAAAGCATCCATAAAACAGTGATAATAGTGAAAAATAAGAACCAGACCCATAAAACGGGATAAAAAGTTATAACCCAACTTCGTAGGTTACTTAAAATGAGATGGCACCCTCTCTCCGAGGAATCTTCAACATGACACATAGTTCAAGTTGCACTAGAAGATCTATATTCTTCAACAAATTTCTTCGGCTGAATTATACTAAATCTCTTTTGAAAGAACCCAGAACTAGAACATAGATTAATACAGCAAAGTGTGGGTCCTTCAGCCCACAATTTTGTGCTGTCCCTTTAAGCTACTCCACTACCAATCTGACCCTTCCCTCCAATATAACACATAGTCATCCATTTTTCTTTCTTCCATGTAAGAGTTTTAAATGCCCCAAATGTATCAGCCTCTACCTCCATACCCAGAGGTGCATTACAGGCACCGACCTCTCTCTGTCATCACACCTAACCTGCATTCACTTTCAAAAGATGCCCTCTGGTGTTGGCCACTGCTGGCTATCTATGCCTCTTATTATCATATACAACTCTGTCAAGTCACTTACTTTCCTCCTTCATTTTTCAAAAAGGCCTTAGCTCACTCGCAAACAAGAGAAAAACTGCAGATGCTGGAAATCAAAGTAACACACACAGAATGCTGGAGGAACTCAGCAGGCCAGGCAGCAACTATGGGGAAAAAAAGTAAACAGTCAACGTATTGGGCTAAGACCCTTTGTCAGGACTGGTGAAGGTCTTGGCCTAAAATGTCAGCTGTTTCCTCTTTCCATAGATGCTGCCTGACCTGCTGAATTTCTTAGCTCACTCAACCATTACTCACTGGAATTTAGAAGATTGAGGGGGGATCTTATTGAAACGTATAAAATTCTAAAGGGATTCGACAGGCTAGATGCAGGAAGATTGTTTCCGATGTTGGGGAAGTCCAGAACGAGGGGTCACAGTTTAAGGATAAAGGGGAAGCCTTTTAGGACCGAGATGAGAAAAAACTTCTTCACACAGAGAGTGGTGAATCTGTGGAATTCTCTGCCACAGGAAACAGTTGAGGCTGGTTCATTGGCTATATTTAAGAGGAAGTTAGATATGGCCCTTGTGGCTAAAGGGATCAGGGGGTATGGAGAGAAAGCAGGTACAGGGTTTTGGGTTGGATGATCAGCCATGATCATACTGAATGGTGGTATGAAGGCTCGAAGGGCCAAATGGCCTACTCCTGCACCTATTTTCCATGTTTCTAACCTATCCTCAGAAGACATGCTGTCCAATGCAGGCAACACCCTGATAAAACTCCACTGCACCCTCTCTAAGCCTAGTCATGATGTTTGATAACAGTGAGTTTGAAACAAATTCAGAATTATTGTCATGTACTTTACATGGACTGATGTGTCGGCTTAATGTTTTTGTAGTGCTGGTTGGCACGACTGATGATCGAGCGTTCATTGGCAATTAAATGCCCAAATATTGCCACCCATCTTGTGGGAGCCAAGAAGATACAGCAGGTGTTGGTGCGTGCCGGAGTCCTTGAGAACTACCTGTCCGAGTCCCCGGAAGCGATCGAACGAATCCGTGCCACTTTTGCGGGCCAGTACAGCATCGATGAGGTACATAAATGTGCTGTTTATGAGCCGCGGCAAATTGAAATTTGGTTTATTATTGTCATGTGTACTGAAGTACAGAGGAGAAAGTTAGCTTCACAAGCTATCAGTAAGGATTGATTCAAAGCATCAGTGCATCGAGCTAGTGCAAGTAAAAACAGCAACAGAATGGAGAATGCTGTGTAGCAGTTACAGATTGGCAGTGGTACATTAAGGTCAATAATTCATCTTTAACGTTCAAGAGATCCATTCAAGGTTTTTATAATAACATGACAGAAGTTGATTTAGGCCTGGTGTAACGTTTTCAGACTTCAGTTATGTTTTAAGGAGGGGGAAACGAGAATATACAGGGTGAGAAGGCGTCTTTGATTATCAGAATCAGGTTTAATACGTCATGAAGTTTGTTATCTTTGCCGTAATGGTACAATGCAATACATGATAATAGAAATAAAATGTGAATTACAGTAAGTTTGTATATTAATTAGTTAAATTAAATAAGTGGTGCAAAAATAAAAAGTAGTAAGGCAGTGTCCATGGGTTCAGTGTCCGTTCACATATTGGTTGGGGAAGAAGCTGTTCCTGAATCACCGTGTGCGTGCCTTCAGGTTTCTATACCTCCTTCCTGACGGTAGGAATGAGAACAAAGCATGACCTAGGTCAGGGGTTGGCAACCTTTACGACTGAAAGAGCCATATGGACCCGTTTCCCACAGAAAAGAAAACACTGGGAGCCACAAAACCCGTTTGACATTTAAAATGAAATAACACTGCATACAACGTTTTTTTTGCCTTTATGCTATGTATAAACAAACTATAATGTGTTGCATTACATTTCAAAAACTAACAAACTAACATAAAATACATTTTAATTAAATACTCATCATTTATTTTCCAAAGCCACGGGGAGCCGCAGCACAGAGATGAAAGAGTCGCATGCGGCTCCGGAGCCGCGGGTTGCCGACCCCTGACCTAGGTGATAGGGGTCCTTAATGATGGATGTCACCTTTTTGGGGCTCTGCTTCTTGAAGACGTCCTGGATACTACAGAGGCTATAGTGTTCATGAAGTTTACAACTCTGCAGCTTACTTTGATCCTGTGCAATAGCCAGTTAGAATGCCCCCCACAGTACCTCTGTAGAAGTTTGCTAATGTCTTTGGTGATATACCAAATGTCCTCAAACTCCTAGTGAAATATAACTGCTGCCAAGCCACCTTTGTAGCTGCATCGATACGTTGGGGCTAGGATAGATCCTCAGAGATATTGTCACCCAGGAACTTGACACTGCTCGCTCTCTGCACTTCTGATCCCTCTAGGAGGAGTGGTATGCTGGCTGCTTTTCAGAGGCAGCAAGAAGCGTAGGCAGAGTCTTTGGAGGGGAGGCTGGTTTATGTGATGTGCTGATTGTGTCCACAACTCTGCAGCTTCTTGCAGTCCAGGACAGAGCAGTTGCCTTACCAAGCCATGACGCATTCAGAAAGGATGCTTTCTTGGTGTAGAATGCAAATTTGTACATAAGATTTTCAAAAAAAAAGACAAATAATTTGCAGTAGTGTGCAGAAGTCTCGGGCACAAATATATTAGCTAGGGTGCCCAAGATTTCTGCACAATACTGTAGTAATTTTATGTGTTGCACTGTACTGCTGCAAAAAAAAACAAATTTCCTGACATATGTGAGTGATGATAAACCTGATTCTGATATGGGTCTCCACTGTGGACTGAGAGTGGGAATGGGGCAGGGAGAGGGGAATCATGGTTGGGAGAGGAGAGGGAGTGAGAAGCACCAGTGGGACATTCTGTAATGATCAAAAACCAATTGTTTGGAGTCACTTGCCTTGCCTGGTCTCTCAGGATTGGGTGTGTCTGCACCCGCACCACCTCTTTCCCCCTCTCAATTCCTGGCATGCTTTCTCTGCCACCTGTCCCACATCTCTCCCATGGCACTCCACCTTCACTATTCTGACATCCTTTGCTTCCATCAGAGTTGCAAATTAACTCTGTTCCATATTGACAAATACAGTACAATGCAAAAGCAACACACACAAAATGCTGGTGGAGCGCAACAGGCCAGGCAGCATCTATAGGGAGAAGGACTGTCGACATTTCGGGCCGAGACCCTTCGTCAGGACTAACTGAAAAGAAAGATAGTAAGAGATTTGAAAGTAAGAGGGGGAGGGGGAAATCTGAAATGATAGAAGACAGGAGGGGGTGGGGTGAAGCTAAGAGCTGGAAAGGTGATTAACAGAAGGGATACAAAGCTGGAGATGGGAGAAAGAAAAGGGGAGGGGGAGCAGCAGAGGGAGATGGAGAACAGGCAGAGTGAGAGGGGCAGAGAGAGGCAAAAAAGAAGGGGGGATAAATAAGGGATGGAGTAAGAAGGGGAGAAAGGGCATTAACAGAAGTTAGAGAAATCAATGTTCATGCCATCAGGTTGGAGGCTACCCAGACAAAATATAAGGTGTTGTTCCTCCAACCTGAGTGTGGCTTCATCTTGACAGTAGAGGAGGCCATGGACAGACATATCAGAATGGGAATGGGACATGGAATTAAAATGTGTGGCCACTGGGAGATCCTGCTTTCTCTGGCAGACCGAGCGTAGGTGTTCAGCGAAACGGTCTCCCAGTCTGCGTCGGGTCTCACCAATATATAAAAGGCCACACCGGGAGCACCGGACGCAGTATACCACACCAGCCAACTCACAGGTGAAGTGTCACCTCACCTGGAAGGACTGTCTGGGGCCCTGGATGGTGGTGAGGGAGGAAGTGTAAGGGCAGGTGTAGCACTTGTTACATTTACAAGGGTAAGTGCCAGGAGGGAGATCAATGCGAAGGGATGGGGGGGGGGGGAACGAATAGTTATATAATAATTAATGTAACATATGAATTATATGAATTTAAAATCAGAATCAGGTTTAGTGTCACTGGCATATGTCATGAAATATGTCAACTTTGCAGCAGCAGTACAATTTAATACATGATAAATATAGAAAAAACTGAATTAAATTAGGTATATTAAATAGTTAAGTTAAAATAAGTCATGCAAAAAAGCAGAAATAATTCTTTTTAAAAAAGAAGTGAGGGAGTGTTCATGGGTTCAATGTCCATTCAGAAATCAGATGGCAGAGGGGAAGAGGCTGTTCCTGAATTGTTGAGTGTGTGCCTTCAGGCTTCTGTAGCTCCTTCCCGATGGTAACAATGAGAAGAGGGCATGTTCTGAGTGCTGTGATCCTTCATGAGGGATGCCACCTTCCTGAGACGTTGTTCCTTGGATACTGCAAAGTCTATGATATAGGTCAGGGGTCAGCAACCTTTACCACTGAAAGAGCCACTTGGACCCGTTTCCCACAGAAAAGAAAACACTGGGAGCCGCAAAACCCGTTTGACATTTAAAATGAAATAACACTGCATACAACGTTTTTTTTGCCTTTATGCTATGTATAAACAAACTATAATGTGTTGCATTTATGAAATTGATGAACTCCTGCAGAGAAAACGAAATTACATTTCTGCATGCAACAAAAACATTTTGAACTCCGAAAAAAAGACGTTGGGTTGAAAGTTACTTTTAAGTAAAATACTCAATGTCTATTTGAGTCCTTCTTGTATTTATGAAAATCGCCGAACTTAAATTTTCCGCCAGCAGCAAACCAAAAATATCATCAGCCAGCTGTCAGCCTGAAAAATAAAAGGACTATTTCACTGAACAATGAAAAAATATGAATATACATAAAATAATAGGCAATTAAAATATTTATCATACTTGGTTAATGGGATTTCTGCTCCTGGACCTCAGCGCACAGCGTCTGCACATCAGGGCTGTATGACGTCACCTTCATCTTTACACAGGATCGCAAGCTGTCATCTGTGAAGCATGCGCGATGTTTGTTTTTAATAAAGTTCATGTTGGAGAACACCTGCTCACATACATATGTGGATCCAAAGATCGACAGGACTCCAAGCGCATACTTTTTCATGTTTACATAAATGTCGGGCACAGCATTCCATGTTTCAAACACAAGTTGGTCCGGATTTGGAAGGTTTTCAATATCACTCCATTTGTGATTCTGAGCAAGAACGGCCTTCTGACGGGCAACATCTTCAAGGTCTGCTGTCAAGCGTCTAAACTTGGACACCCATATGTCTTTGTCGGCTATGTCGGCCAGTTCCATCTCAAGATCAGGTTGACTCACACCTGCCAATGCAGTCGTATTCAGTAGGGAAGGATCGATGCTTAAGGGAGTGACCGGGAAGGATAATGTGTTTTTTTCCTCTCTGAACTCACAGAAGCATTTCCCAAACGATGTTTGCATTGCGATGATTGCAGAATGTAAATACTCCGAAATTATCATGTCGTGACCTTGTTTGAACTCTCTCAAATTGGGGAAGTGAGACAAAGTGCCTTTCTGTAAATCTCTGGCAAGCACTGTCAACTTGCGCTCGAATGCCAAGACATCCTCCAACATGTGCAGGGCTGTGCGTCCTTTCCCCTGAAGAGCTGTGTTCAGCGTGTTCAGGTGCGCTGTCATGTCTACCATGAAGTGTAGCTTTTCCAGCCACTCTGGCTGTTCCAGCTCAGGAAAGTTGAGCCCTTTGCTGCCCAGGAAAGTTTTCACTTCTTCCAGACACGCGACAAAGCGTTTCAGCACCTCCCCTTTGGACAGCCACCGGACTTTGTTGTGCAGCAGGAGATCAGAATATGCGCTTTCCATCTCGTCCAGTAACAAACGGAATTGACGGTGATTTAAACTTTTTGCCATTATTTTATTGACAATCTGAATGACAACATCCATTACTTCTGTGCATTCCGGAGGAAATGTTTGAGCGCACAGTGCCTCTTGGTGCAAGATGCAGTGAAAAGTCAGCAGCTTTCTGTCCAGCGACTTCTGCAGTAAAGCCACAAATCCCTTGTGCGTTCCCGTCATATTCGGAGCCCCATCAGTAGCTACTGACACCAGATGGGTGGTCTTTATTCCTTTGGCTCTTAAACAATTCAAGACAGCCTCACAGATGTCCTCCCCCCGTGTTTGGTCTTTTAGAGGTATCAACTCAATCAGTTCTTCCTGTGGCCCGGCAGAGTTTACATACCGGCAGAACAACGCTATTTGTTCAATATCGCCTTTGTCTTTAGACTCGTCACAGGCAATCGAGTAGGCCACAGCTGAATTGATGTCTTTAATTTGCTGTCTTGTGATGTCTTCTGCCATTTTTATGGTTCTGTCTTTGACAGTCTTTGCAGAGAGGGGCATATCCCTGATTTTCTGCACAATTTCACTCTTGTTTTTAAAGTCCGTGAATAGATGTTCTGAAATCTTAATGAAAGATTCTTTTATATATTCACCATCTGTAAACTGCTTCCCGTGCCTGACTATTTCCTGAGCGGCAATATAACTGGCGTATGTCGTTGATTTTCCTGACTTCATCCATTTCTGGAAATGATTTTTGCTCAGATCAACCTTCCGCATCAGTTCCGAAACGGCTTTTTTTCTCTCATCTCCATCCGGATATTTTTGAGCAAAGGCTGCGTGTTTACTCTGGAAATGCCTTGCGACATTTGACTTTTTGTTGTTTGCTAGTTTCTCATTGCATATTAAGCATACCGGTAAACCAGTCTCGTCAACAGTGAAAGCAAATGAATCTGTCCACGTATCATTAAACGTTCTGTTTTCTTCAGTCACTTTTCTTTTTTTAGAATTCTCCATAGTTGGCTTACCTTGGATCGAAAAATTAAAGAAATCGCGCACTGGCGGGTGTCAGGTATTGGCAGTGGTGACGTATATTAATAGCGATAAAAACACGTTGCAGCGGTGTGTTCAGGCAGTCAGTAAACTGCAGTCAAATAACTTTATTCGAACTAAACAGCCTTGCTTCTAAGCCTCCCTCAACCCAGCCCCCATGGACGCAGATGCTGCAAAAGACACGTACTCACAAACCCCCGTAGGCAATCTCCCTTAGCCGGAATGCTGGCTAATTGAGAGCCGTTTCGGATGTGTCAGAAAATGTGTCGCCACACTTACATTGTACAAGATCACCATAATCTTCAAATTTAGAATTACATTTCAAAAGCTAACAAACTAACATAAAATACATTTTAATTAAATACTGACCAATTATTTCCCAAAGCCACAGGGAGCCGCAGCACAGAGGTGAAAGAGCCACAAATGGCTCGGGAGCCGCAGGTTGCCGACCCCCGATATAGGTGAATTACATGAATTCATATTTTTACTACCTCTACTTCCTCAGAAGTAATTCCTGTTATTGAGGAAGTAAAGCTGCTGGTGTGCTTTCTTTGCCACAGTGTCTATGTGGTTGGATCAGGACAAGCTATTCTTATTTATTTTTCTCATTGGGTATGTTTAAAAAGGTGTTTTGAACTGCTGACAGACACACAAGATGCTGTCAACTATCAGCATTCATACGGTTAAGCCGTGGGCACGAAGGGTAAAGCAAAAACTCGTTCATTTATCCTAACCGTGTAGCAGAGGTGACTTCCAATTTCACTATAAATTGGAGATTGGTATGTTACACGGTAAACACATCAGTTTGTTCAAGAAAGAGCAGAGGAATCATCAAACTGTATTTCAAAGCAAGGAAAAGCCTCCAGATCTGTGCAGTGAGTGGAAGATAGAGTTCCATAGGACACAAGCAGGCCCTCTGGTCCAACATGTCCACATAAATGGTAATCTCATTTACCTGCACTTGGCCTTATCCCTCAAAAGCTTTCTTATCCATGTACCTGCCCAAGTATCTGTGAAACTTCAGAATGGTGCCCACCACTACCACTTCAGAATCAGAATAGATTTATTGCCACTGGCTTTTAGATGGTGTGAAATTCCTCTGACAGCTCATTCCATGTATACACTGCCCTCTGTGTGGGGAAGATATTGCCCCTCATGTCCTCAGTAAATCTTTCTCTTCACAACTTAATCCTGTGCCTCTAGTTTGAGATTCCACTCCCCATCCCGTTTTTTGGGAGGGGAGGAAGACTGTGACCACTCATGATTTGATGCTGCTTGCAAGCATTGCATATCTAAACAGCCAGCTCTTCGCTGGAAGAACTCAGCAGGTCAGACAGGAAGGAAAGGAATAAACAGTCAACTTTTCAGGCAGAGAGCAAGTGCTAATGAAGAGCCTCAACCTGAAATGTCAACTGCTTGTACCTTTCTGTAAATGCTGCCTGGCCTTCTAAGCTCCTCCAGCATTTGCTGTGTGTTGCTCTCGATTTCCAGCATCTGCAGAAATTCATGTGTTTACAACGGTGGAGTCTCTAGGGTTAATTGCCCTCTCAGGCAAAGTGTAGTGTAATGATTTGCTACCTGCAACTTCTTTTGATTTGTGTAGGAAGCAGTAAAAACTGATAAAACAATCACTTATTCTCAATCTTTCTATTGATCACCAGACTTTGTCAGTGTGGGCATCAAACTGAGAAACCAAAATATTCCTGTTGAGCTCATGAGTTTGTTGTCTCTGATCAACTGGGTTGTGACAACTAGTCATGATTTCCCAATTAAACTTCACTTCCTTGTGCACGAGAGGAGCAGCACAATCCCGAGCTGCTCCAAAGAATTTCACTCAGAATTGTAGTTTCATGCAAGCATTGACCGGATGAGGATCTTAAACACTTCTCATTCCTTATTGCCAGACAAAGAGTAAAATCACCAATCATTATGTACGTTTACAAGCATTAATGACCAATAGAAACTATATAGAACAAAGAACATAGAAATCTACAGTGAATTACAGGCCTCTCAGCCCACAAGGTTCTGTAGATTTCTATGTTCTATGTAGTTTCTATTGGTCATTAATGCTTGTAAGAGTACCTGTGATGGAAACATTCATTTACATTTAATCTAATAAAAGGCAGCCAACCATATCTTACTTTTAGTAGAGAGTTATTGTCCTGTAGTTTATATTTGCTTTTATATATTTAATTTGCATCTTCACCTTGTCTGCTCTGTTCATGTTCATGGTGTTTTATCAGGTTCAGAATCAGGTTTAATATCGTCAAGTTTATTGTCATTTAACTATATACATGTACAAAGCATATAACCATATAATGTATATAGAAACGAGACAACATTTCTTCAAACCAGGGTGTAAAGCACAGTAGTACATATAGCACACAATAACTTATGAAAATAAGGATAAAATCTACAGAAGGGTCATACATATGTAACCCCCTGGGTCGCCTCAGGCTCGCTCAGCTCATTTCGTCTAGGGGGAGCAGCCTTCGGCCCCGCCAAACTGGGTAATCAGCTGGTGTGGATGCTGTGTGATGTCCCCGCCTCGCCCAAAAACAGACAGTACACCATATGCGACTAAATGAGTACAATTTATAAAGGTTACTATAACTAAGTGATTAATAACGATACAGTATATATGAAGAGAAAATTAAAGAAAAGGCGCCAAACTTATCAAAGTCCAAACCACTTCGTGCACAGCCGTTGGAGCTCAATTACTGAAGTCTTCTGGCCACCATTCGATCCCCTCCGAACTCCTCGACTCGCAGCTCAGGACCCTCCGAACTCCTCGGACTCTCCAAACAGCTCAGGACCCTCCGAGTGGTCAACCAAGCACATCTAGCTTCATTCCCCCCCCCCCCTCGGAGAATCTCCCGGCCTCGGACCCCCCTTTGGGGTCCGATCCTCGCCCAGCTTAGAGCATTGCGTCCTCTCTCTCGACCCCCTCGCGCCGATCTGCCCAAAAGCCCATCAACAAAAGCTTACAGACTCAGAAGAAAGAACATTAATCCCCATTTGGTTTACAAAGGAATACCATTCTCGTTATCAGTAAATTAGCATTCCTGCTAGTTAACAAAAGGAAACCCTTTCCCAACAGTAACAAAGAAAAAAAAGAAACCCCCTTTACACACTTCCTCCACCAAATAAAAGTCATGTCCTCATGACTACTAAATAACTCGCCACCTTTCCTGCCAACACACCGTAACCCAAGCACAAACAGTGACATCTCCTCCCCACACAGTAACCCTCACGCCCTGTTCCTCAGGCGCTACTTAGGCCAACTATCTGGGAGTTCCCTAACCCTTCTGAGGCCTCCGTACCCCCTCACCTAAACCCTTCAGGCTTGGACACAACTGGGGATACCTTGGGCCCACTACCAACTCCTCTCTCAACCTCTCACTCATGCCCCACACTGCACACAGCTAACCCTCCCCGCTACACCTGACTCAATGGGAGAAGGGCCAAAGGTCTCTTCCTCAATTGAGGGAAAGTCAGCAAAAGGCAGCATGTACCACACATCCAGCACATCATCCATCGAATCTGTATTCTTCCTCATTCCTGTGATCGGTAGCTGCTGTTTGATCTTCTCCAAACGGAAACATGTGGCCTGCACTGCTCCCGCAGTCTCTTCAGCCTCCTGTTCAGTATTCATTGCACTTCTCTCCAGCTTTTTCTTCCTCATGACTTCTTCCAGATCAACTTTCAGGTTTTGCACTTCATTTGAACTGTCGATGGTCATCTTCAGGTTCCCTTCAAGCTTCCGCTTCTCTCTTCTGAGATTCGTCTGTAATTTCTTCACCTCTGCAAACTCCCCTCTCCGGGTTCTCAGTTTGCTATTACCCTCAGTCAGACAACTTTCTTCATTCTCTCCAACTTGTAAGTCTTCCGAATGGTTCCAGATCACTTTCTCCAGTCTCTCCGTCTTCATTTCAAACTTGATTCCGTAGAGATTCACGAGCTGCGACCTTCGCCAGCCCTGGCACGTGTCCCGAAAACACTTTAACTCGGTAGTTCTCAGCTGCTCCTGCAACGACCTCACTTCATATTCTCCTGAGGCAAATCCAAATACCAAGAGATCATCCACATACACCAAAACTCCAAACGCCTCCACATCCCCTATGGTCTTCCACCTGCCCCGCAGGAAGGTTGCAAGGGCTCCAGATATGCCCTGTGGCATCTTTTCGGACCCGAAGACTCCTAGGGAATTTATAACGGCCATCTTCTCCTTGTTGGCCCCACTCATCGGGATCTGGCAACATCCACTCCTCAGATCCAGCACCTTAAACCACTTCACACCACTCAGTCAGGCCATCGCCTCTCTGGCCCTCAGGGCCATATTCTGGTCACTGACAGTGCGCCTCTTCAATGCAATATAATCCATACACACGCTGCCTACATCTTCCACGGCTGTAGGGGCCAATCGCTGCAACCTCTCTCTCTCCGAGGTGTCTTCAGCAGTCAACTCCCCTCCCTTGTGGTATTTCGCAGCGTCCACGAAGAGGGTCTCACCCTCAGATACTTCCCCCAGGCCGTATCACCACTGGCTCTTGTTTGAATTCAGTATCAGCCCAATGCTGCTACACACGTCCGCACAAGCAGCTCGAAACCCTGGGTGCATCGACAATGCCTCCAAACAACGCTCACCCGCCTCCTCCGGGCAGGCTCCCAAGCGCACCAGCAGGATTTTGGTTCTCTCTAGAACAGAAACGCTGCCCGTCTCAACAGGGTCCGGACACATCAGCATTAACGATTCATGAACCTCAGTCTCCTCCACATTTGCCTCTAAGAACTCCATTTTCACTGACCAACAACCGTTGTCTGGATAATCACCGGCACTGGTACCCCGAATCTCCAGTGTCCTCAATGTTGTCAAGGGTAAATGCTTCCAATAACGGTTATGAAACAAACTGTACAGCAACTTCACCGGCGCCCCGGTGCCGAGGATGGCTTTAACTTGACTTCCATCCATCCGTAACAACACCTGTGCGCGTGGCCCCTCTAAGCCTTCAGGAATAGGGTCTGTTCCTTTCGGGAGTTCCTTGGTACATTGCTGGGAATGTGCTCCCCCAGAGACCCCAAGCCGTTCCCCCACTGGGCCTCCTCTAAGTTTCCCGACACCTCTCGAATCAACGGAACAACTGATCCCCTTGACAGATCCCCTTGGCACCACAAGCAATTTATCTGCCCCCCTAGGCAAAAAGGGATACCCTAAAAACTTCCCACCAATCTCCTGCCACAGATATAATAAGCCCCCCAGCTGCGGCATTTGACTTCCAGTCGAACCACACGCATTTTCCCACACTTTCCCAGAACTGGCAGCGGTCACTTCGAGGTAATTGCGCCCGACAGTTCTAACAAAGTCACCAGCCCGCCTACTCAAACTTTCAACCCGTCCCTGTCGCTATTCCTCAGCCAAGCACTGCCACTCACCCAACAACTGAGAGGTCCGCACCGCCCACGCCTCCGCCCCTTTAGGGCTGGACATTATTTCAATAACTGGGCGGAGCTCACCACTGCTGAAACATCCCAACCTGTCACTCCTCAATCTCCAAACAGTACGGACAACCCATGGTCCCACCACCATTTCGTCAGCCAACAGCAACAACCCCACCCAACACACACACAGCGATAACCAGCAATCGCACACCCACAAAGGCACACCAGCTCTTCGCCGCAGACACAATTTAAAGAGGGTGATCACACAGCTTCCACAGAAATCAACCCCGGACGAGCACCCCACAATGTAACCCCCTGGGTTGCCTCAGGCTCGCTCAGCTCGTTCTTGTCTAGGGGGAGCAGCCTTCGGCCCCGCCAAACTGGGTAATCAGCTGGTGTGGATGCTGTGTGATGTCCCCGCCTCGCCCAAAAACAGACAGTACACCATATGCGATTAAATGAGTACAATTTATAAAGGTTACTATAACTAAGTGATTAATAACGATACAGTATATATGAAGAGAAAATTAAAGAAAAGGCGCCAAACTTATCAAAGTCCAAACCACTTCGTGCACAGCCGTTGGAGCTCAATTACTGAAGTCTTCTGGCCACCATTCGATCCCCTCCGAACTCCTCGACTCGCAGCTCAGGACCCTCAGAACTCCTCGGACTCTCCAAACAGCTCAGGACCCTCCGAGTGGTCAACCAAGCACATCTAGCTTCATCCCCCCCCCCCCCCTCGGAGAATCTCCCGGCCTCGGACCCCCCTTTGGGGTCCGATCCTCGCCCAGCTTAGAGCATTGCGTCCTCTCTCTCGACCCCCTCGCGCCGATCTGCCCAAAAGCCCGTCAACAAAAGCTTACAGACTCAGAAGAAAGAACATTAATCCCCATTTGGTTTACAAAGGAATACCATTCTCGTTATCAGTAAATTAGCATTCCTGCTAGTTAACAAAAGGAAACCCTTTCCCAACAGTAACAAAGGGAAAAAAGAAACCCCCTTTACACATAAATAACAAACTAAAATGCATTAATATTAAATACTGTGAGATACGGAAAAGTTAACCAGTGACACTTCAAATACGAAGCGGTGGAGAGTTCAGAAGCCTAATGGCCTGGGGTACTAAACTGTTTTTCATCCCGACCATTATTGTTTTCATTCATCCTAATCTCCTGCCTGATGGTAGAAAGTCAGAGAAGATGCTGGATGGATGGGCGAGATCCTTTATAATACTAAGGGCCCTACGTATGCAGCGCTCCTGATAACTGTCCACGATGGATGGTAGGAAGACCCCTACGATCCTCTCAGCTGTTCTCACAGTGCTTTGTAGGGACTTCTGATCCGATGCTCGACTGCTCCCATACCAGATGGAGATGCACCTTGTCAGGACATTCTCAATGGTGTTCCTGTAAAACACAGTTAAGAATTAGGGTGGCGCCTTGCTTGCCTCAATCTTCTTAGGAAGTGGAGGTGCTGCTGTGCCACCTTGTTCAGGGAGGTTATATTAAAGGACCAGGTCACTCGCATACGTCCTGAAATTTGTGACAGCAGTGTATTGCAATACCATGATAATAAAAACTGTGAATTTACTGTAAATATATATATAGATTTAAATTAAATAAGTAGTGCAAAAAGTATTAAGGTAGTGTTCATGGGTTCAATGTCCATTCAGAAATTGGATGGTGGAGGGAAAGACGTTGTTTAAATATCTGATGGGAGTGGTGTTTAGAAAGCTGAATGGAAATATCAATAATAATATTGCATTTTAAAAGTTTTTTTAATAAATGAGACAAAACTTTCTCTGTGGCAGGGTCGTGAGGGTGATGAAATAATAGCAAAAGCATTGGAGGATCCAGAATCTTACGTGCTGAAACCACAGCGAGAGGGAGGAGGTAAGATAAAGTTGTCGCTTTGTAAATCAGACAACAGGGTTATTTCTTGAGCTCAGAACTTCCACATAGTACAGAGGAAGTGTATTGGTACAGGAGGGTCACCAACATTCAAACCTTTGCCCAGATTTCCGTATTGCTTTGTGAGTTTGATTAATAGTTAAGTAAGTAGTGCAAATGAAAAAGTAGTGAGGTAGTGTTCATGGTTCAATGCCCATTCAGGAATCAAATGGCAGAGAGGAAGAAGCTGTTCCTGAATCACTGAGCATGTGCCTTTGACTGAATTTATTATGAAAGTACATATATGTCAACTTAAGATTCATTTTCTTGCAGCCATTTGCAGTAGTACAGAGAAACGCATTGGAATGAATGAAAAAGTATACATAAACAAAGACTGACAAATAACCAGTACAAAAGAAGACAAACTGTGCAAATACTGAAATAATATTAGATCAATAGTAAAAAAAAAATGAAGACTGAGAATTGTAGAGTCCTTGAAAGTGAGTCCATAGGTTGTGGAAGTGATCAGTTTTTTAGTGACTTCTTTTGAGGTTTCTTTGTTTCGTGGCTGCCAGTAAGGAGACCAATCTCAAGGTTGTATACTGTATCCAAGCTTTGATAATAAAAGCATTTTGAACTTTGTACATGAAGCCATTGCCTGATGTTTGGCTGATGCAGACGAGAACATCTCACAGTCACATCGCTTTACAAACTGTATCCCTCAAGCAGCCAGCCTCCGCCTGTGGGCCAGGCAGCCTGTGCTGCGTGGACAGAATTTCAAAACTGGTTACTGTTTGTACTTAATGGGCCTTTTGAAGACTGGGTGCTTCTTGTTTGTGTTCATACCTGACACCCCTATTTGGTAATCCCTAAAGGATGCCCCACGTCTGTCAATTCCCAAATAGCCTCACCGGGGTAAATTGAAGGAAGCTGTTCCCTTAACTGAATCATTCAATCAGAAACCACATAGCATAATGCTATTACAGTAATCCAGATTCAGTTCGCCTTTGTCTCCAGGGAGTTGTATGTTCTACTCGAGGAAGTCTTGTCACTTGTAATATAGTCTGACTCTAAGTATGTACTTCAATGGAGCCATTTGTCAGACACAAAATATTGAAGTAAACAATGTCATTGTGGATATTGAAATTGTGCTGATTTATTCCAGGTTCTCCAGTTTCAAGATTCAAAGTACCTTTATTATCAAAGAATGTATAAATTATACAACCTTGAGATTTGTCTGCTTACAGGCAGCGCACAGAGAATGAGGGGGAGAAAAACACAAACAAACACAAACAATGGAAGTGAGCAACAACATTCTGAACCAAATGGAGTCCATGGATCCAAATCCCCAGAGCAGCCTGGAGTAGGCCCAAAGCCTTGGTCTCAGTTCATCATATTAGTGGGGCAAATCGCCGCAAAGCTCTCAGACACGAAGCCCAGGAGCCGGGGACAGAATTGCAGCCTCAGCTTCGTGGGGAGAGGTGTGGGCATTGCCGGAGAGCGAGTGAAATCGGCCCAGCTCTCTCCTCCAGTCCCAACACCTTGCCTTTCCAATCGTACCTGGGCTGAATTTTAATTGTCCAAACGGTGGATTGTTCCTCACATTAGGACCTGGGCTCCGCCACTGTGAATTGCTCTGGGCCTTGACCTCAATGCCCTGTGATTTGCGTCGAGCTTCAATTCCTCCCCCCCACATTCTAAAGATATACAGGTTACCAGGCTAATTGGTCACATGGGTGTAATTAAGTCGCACAGGCAAGTTAGGCTGGAAGGGCCTGTTACCGTGCTGTATCTCTAATTTTTTTTTAATGAAGGGATAAAATGAGCTGTGTGTAGTAATGGACTGGAATTTTCTGCCTGTGAAGGTGATTGAGGCAGTTAGGGCCTTTAAAAGGGAATTGTGAGTAAATTTCTGATTGGAATAATTTCTGAACTCATGAACACTGTCCTCCCTACTTTCTATTTCCTATTTTTTTGCGGTACTTATTTAATTCAACTATTTTATACTCAATGTAATTCACAGTTTTCTCTTTCTCTCTATTTTCATATATTGCATTGTACTGCTGCCACAAATTTAACGTATTTCACAACATATGCCATGATATTAAACCGGATTCTAAAGGTTCTGCTTCCTTGCTTAAGGTTGCGCTACCTAACGTGTGTGACTGACTGGCGGTTCGAAAGCAAAGAAATTTGTTACGAATGTTTTAAAAATGTTACTGATGTCACTTTTTTTAAATGTAACTTGTGGTAAACTATCACCTCAAGCACTGAAGTGAAGGCAAAGCAAACTCGAGAGATGTGCCCTGCTGGTGTGCTGGGCAAAATCAACACACTTGGAGTTGGAGCCTTGCTGATTGGAGCGGACGATTTGGACGAGACAGAGGAGTTCCGACACCTGTCCAACTAACCTGATGTGAGGGTGGATCATTTAAAGCGCCAATCTGATTTGGGGAGGTCGAGAACAGCTTCTTTGGCAGCAAAATCTAGGCCAGAAGCAAATCACTGGCCAGCATGTTCTGGGCCTGGAGCAATTCACCGCAGTGGGGCCCAGGTCTGAATGCGAGGCACAGTCCGCTGTTTGGACAATTTAAGCACTGACCCAGATAGACTGGAAAAGCAGGGTGTCAAGAGTCGGGCAAGGCTGGACCTCGCTGGGTGCCGAGCCGATTTGTAGAGGTCAAGAACGGTTCTTCGGCAGCGAGATCTAGCCCAAAGTGATTCACTGTGGTGGATCCTGGGTTCGATTGCAAGGTGCGACCTGCTGTTTGGACAATTTAAACGCTGGCCCAGATAGACTGGGGCTCCTCTGCGACATTAAGGGTATGAAACTGCCCCCCCCCCCCCCCCCCCCCCGCTGCTGTGCTTCATGTCTGCGAACTTTGCAGCGATTTGCCCCACTGACATGATGAACTGAATATCGAGGCTTTGGGCCTACTCCAGGCTGCTCTAGGGATTTGGATTTAAGGGTTCAATTTGGTTCAGAATGCTGTTCTTGCTGCTTGCTTCTATTGTTTGCAAGATTTATGTTTTTTTCCATCTTTCTCTGTGTGCAGAGGGGTTTGGGGGTTGCTCTTCATTTGTTTTTTTACTGGGTTCTTTAGGGTTTCTTGCTTTGCAGCTACCTGTAAGCAAACAAGGTTGCAGAATTTATATATTCTTTGATAATAAATGTACTTTGAGCCTTGAAACTTAAATCTTAATGCTGAGGCTTTGTAAGGCATTGGACAGACTGCACTGGGAGTATTGTGAGCAGGTTTGGGCCCCGTACTTAGGAAGAGATACGCTGGCATTGGAGAAGGTCCAGAGGAGGTTCACAAGAATGATCTGAGGAATGAAAAGAGTGTTTGATGGCTCTGGGCCCATACTTGCCGGAGTTTAGAAGAATGAGGGGAATTTCATTGAGACCTATCAAATATTAAAAGTCCTTGATAGATCAGATGTGGAAAGGATATTTCCTATAGTTGGGGAGTCTAGGACCAGAGGGCATAGCCTCTACATACAATGATATCCCTTTACAACAGAGCTGAGGAGGAATTTCTTTAGCCAGAGGGTGGTAAGGCTGTGGAATTCATTGCCACAGATGTCTGTGGAGGCCAAGTCATTGGGTATATTTAAAGTGGATGTTGATAGGCTCTTGATTAGTAAGGATGCCAATGGAGAAAGGGGACAAAGCAGGAAAGCGGGGTTGCGCAGGATAATAAATCAGCCGTGAAGGACTGCTGGAGCAGATTTGATGGGCCAAATATCCTGATTCTGCCCTTGTGTCTCACGGTCTTTCTGGAGTTCTAGGGTGGTGGTTAATGGAACAGGGTTAATTACTCTGCAAGTAACGCACCAAAGGGCCAAGTGGCCTCCCTCCACACAAGTGATTCTGTGATTGTGTAATTCTCACTGTTCGTGTTGGTGTCAGGTAACAACATTTTCGGTGAAGAGCTGAAGCAGGTTCTGCTCAGCATTAAAAATGGATCAAAGCGATCAGCCTATATCCTGATGGACCGGATCAGACCACAGGCAGTGAAGAATTACCTGCTGCAGGCTGGCACGGCTGTGAAACTGAAGGAGTGTATAGTTGAATTGGGAATGTTCGGTGTCTATATCAGGTAAGGAGGTGTCCCTAACACTTTGACCCATTCTCACCTCATTGCCTCTCTGCTAAATCTATTGATTTAGCGTATGGTAGCCTGTAGGACAAGTTTCATTCTTGAAACTGATGCTCCAGTGAAGATCCAAGTGCTTACCATCTGTGTTAATCGTGACTCAGCCAGAATTACTCATGGAACCCAAGGCCTGAGGTTTCTCTTAAGAAACTGTCCCACACAGCTTGAGACCTCATTCATGGAGATAGTCACCTGTAACAGAGAGTGCTTGGTAAACACACTCCTTACACATGTGCCACATTACCCACAGAAACATTGCCTTGTCATTCTGCTATCATTGCACTGAGTATACACCCTTCATTGTCTTCCCCCAGTATATACTCATCACAGATCCTAAAACAAGCCGATGTGCGCAGGTTGGCTTTATTGTGCCTTTCCGGCTGTGTATGGTGGAATATTCCATTTCTTTAGTAACGGGGGAAGTATAAATGTGTGAATCAAAATCAGGTTTATTAACACTGGCATGTGCCGTGAAATTTGTTAACCTAGCAGCGGTAGTTCAATGCGATACAAAATATAGAAGAAGAAAATATAATAATGAAAAGTAATTCAATTACAGTGTATGTATATTGAATAGATTAAAAATCATGCAAAAACAGTGTTCACAGGTTCAATGTCCATTTAGGAATCAGATGGCAGAGGGGAAGAAGCAGTTCCTGAATCACTGAGTGTGTGCCTTCAGGCTTCTGTACCTCCTACAGTAACAGTAAGAAAAGGGCATGCTCCAGGTGCTGGAGGTCCTTAATAATGGATGCTGCCTTTCTGAGACACCGCTCCTTGAACATGTCCTGGGTCCTGTGTAGGCTAGTACCCAAAATAGAGCCAACTAAATTTACAAACCTTTGCAGCTACTTTCGGTCCTGTGCAGTAGCCCCTCCATACCAGACAGTGATGCAGCCTGTCGGTATGCTCTCCATGGTACATCTGCAGAAGTTTTTGAGCGTATTTGTTGACATATCAAATCTCTTCGGACTCCTAATGAAGTATAGTCACTGTTTTGCCTTCTTTATAACTGCATTGATATGTTGGGTCGAGGTTGGGTCCTCAAAGATCTTGACACCCAGGAACTTGAAACTGCTCACTCTCTCCACTTGTGATCCCTTAATGAGAATTGGTATGTGTTCCTTCGTCTTACCCTTCCTGAAGTTCACAATCAGCTCTTCTGTCTTACTGACATTGAGTGCAGGGTTGTTGCTGTGACACCACTCCACTAGTTGGCATACCTCACTCTTGTACGCCCTCTTGTCTCCATCTGAGATTCTACCAACAATGGTTGTGTCATCAACAAATTTATAGTTGGTATTTAAGCTACGCCTAGCCACACAGTCATATGGAGAGAGCAGAGCAGTAGGAAGTTGAGGATCTAATTGCAGAGGAAGGTACAGAGGCTCTATACCTTCTCAATCAGGATTGAGGGAATGATGGTTTTCAATACTGAGCTATAGTCGATGAACAGCATCCTGATATAGATATTTGTGTTGGATCACAATGTGATCATCACTGGAATCAGGTTTATCAGCACTGTGTCATATGACATGAAATTTACTGTACTGCAGCAGCAGTACAGTGCAAAGACATAAAATTACTATAAATTACAAAATAAATAGTGCAGAGAAAAGAATGAAAGAAATGTTCAGAAATCTGACAGCAGAGAAAATAATTGGCAGTGGGTTTTCAAGCTCCAATACCACCACCTGGATGGTGATAATGAGAAGGCGCATGTCCCAGATGCTGAGGAAACTTAGTAATGGAAGCTGCCTTCTTTAGACGCCACCTCTTGAAGGTATCCTCGATGATGGGGTGGGTTGCGGCCCTGATGGAACTGGGTAAATCTAAACCCTGTGCATCATATTGCGATCCTATGCATCAGCAGCTCCAAACCAGACTGTGATGCAGTCAGAATGCTGTCCATTGTTCGTTCGTTCGTTCGTTAGGTGCCTCTTCGTATGATGTTGGCAATTATATCCTCTTCATGACCATGATTCTTCCTGGCAAACTTTTCTGCAGAAGAGGTTTGCTGTTGCTGCCTTCTGGGCAGTGTCTTTACAAGACGGGTGACCCTAGCTGTTCACAATACTCTTCAGAGATTGTCTGCCTGGTGTCAGTGGTCGCACAACCAGGACTTGTGATCTGCACCGGCTGCTCATATGATCATCCACCACTGCTTCCATGGCTTCATGTGACCCTGATCGGGGGCTAAGCAGTTGCTACATCTTGCCCAAGGGTGACCTGCAAAGGGAAGGAATGCCTTACACCTCCTTTAGTTAGAGACGTTTCTCCACCCTGTCATGCATTTGCACACCTGTAGAAGTCTTCAAGAGTCTTTGATGCATACCGAATCTCCTTCAGAAAAGGTGGCCTGTTTATCTGTGCAGTCAGTCAGATGAAGTACTTTACAATAATGCATCGAGTCTTACTCTTGGACATGTGGCTTGGTTTCATCGTGGGTCCAGAAGACTTGGAGTATACATGGCTAAAATGTTATTGACATCACAACCTCTGTTATTGACAACTTAGCAAGTTCTGAAAGTCACACCATCCATAGAAGTTTTTCACTGTTTTCTAACTGAACTACTTGCTCTTCTCCAATCCAAGTGAATGCAAAAGAGACCATGGCTGGAACTAATTGCCCTAAGATGAGCCTGGATTAACCCATTCTGAAAGTTCCTGCCATCGGACAGGAGGTAGAGAATCCTCAGGTCCCACACCACCAGGTTCAGAAACAGTTATTGCCGTACAACCAATACACTGAACCAACATGGATAATTTCACTCACTGCAACTCTGAGCTGGTTCCACAACCTACAGACTCACTTTCAAAGACTTTACAACTCATGTTAAGCCAGCTGGTTGTGTAGTTGCATCAGCTCCAGACTTGGAGACAAATGATCCCAAGTTCAAATCTAGTCGGCTCCTTGCATACTTACTATCTGTGCTGGGTTGAGCTCCGAGCTAGCAACTCTGCCTCAAAAAAAAGTCAAATGCTATGGAAACGGCAAAAAAATGCTGCCCAAGGTGCCAGAAGGTGCAAGAAGTTTACAACAATAACAACAAATATTCTTAGTATTATGCCTTCTTTCTGCACATCGGTTGTTTGGCTGTGTTTAGAAACATAGAAAACCTACAACACAATACAGGCCCTTCGGCCCACAACGCTGTGCCAGACATACTTATTTTAGAAATTACCTCTGGTTACCCATAGCTCTCTTTTTTTAAGACCTATGTACCTATCCAAGAGTCTCTTAAAAGTCCCTATTGCATCTGCCCCCAGTCCATTTCACACACTCACCATTCTTTGCGTAAAAAAAATAAATAAATTTACCCCTGACGTCCCCTCTGTACCTACTTCCAAGCACCTTAAAACTATGCCCTCTCATGTTAGCCATTTCTGCCCTGAGGAAAAAGCCTCTGACTAGCCACGCAATCAATGCCTCTTATCATCTTATAAACCTCTATCAGGTCACCTCTCATCCTCTGTCGCTCCAAGGAGAAAAGCCCGAGTTCACTCAACTTATTCTCATAAAGCATGCTCCCCAATCCAGGCAACATCCTTGTAAATCTCCTCTGTGCACTTTCTATAGTTTCCACATCCTTCCTGTAGTGAGGCAACCAGAACTGAGCACAGTACTCCAAGTGAGGTCTGACCAGGATCCTATATAGCTGCAACATTACTCCTTGGCTCCTGAACCCAATCCTCCATTGATGAAGGCCAAGACACCGTATGCCTTCTTAACCACACAGTCAACCTGCTTAGCCGCTTTGAGTGTCCTATGGACTTGGACTCTAAGATCGCTCTGATCCTCCACACTGTCAAGAGTCTTACCATTAATACTATATTCTGCCGTCATATTTGACCTACCAAAATGAACCACCTCACGCTTACCTGGGTTGAATTCCATCTGCCACTTCTCAGCCCACTTTTGCATGGTATCGATGTCCCTCTGTAACCTCTGACAACCCTCCAGACTATCCACAACACCTCCAACCTTTGTGTCATCAGCAAGTCAAGTCAAGTCACTTTTATTGTCATTTCAACCATAACTGCTGGTACAGTATGTAGTAAAAATGAGACAACGTTTTTCAGGACCATGGTGTTACATGACACAGTACAAAAACTAGACTGAACTACGTAAAAAACAACGCAGAGAAAACTACACTAGACTATAGTCCTACACAGGACTGCGTAAAGTGCACAAAAACAGTGCAGGAATTACAATAAATAATAAACAGGACAATAGGGCAAGGTGTCAGTCCAGGCTCTGCATATTGAGGAGTCTGATAGCTTGGAAGAAGAAACTGTTACATAGTCTGGTCGTGAGAACCCGAATGCTTCGGAGCCTTTTCCCAGACGGCAGGAGGGAGAAGAGATTGTATGAAGGGTGCTCAAATTTACTAACCCATCCCTCCATTTCTTTATCCAGATCATTTATAAAAATCATGAAGAGATAGGGTCCCAGAACAGATCCCTGAGGCACACCACTGGTCACTGACCTCCATGCAGAATATGACCCATCATAAATTCTATTTTTTCTTTACTTTCCCGTAAGTACCTGGAAGAAAATGAATCTCAAGGTAGTACATGGTGACATGTACATACTTCAATAATAAACGGACTTTTTTGAATTTGAGGTTACAGCTGGCATCAAAACGCTGCAGTTTGTGTGTGTTGTTTGAATTTCCAGCATCTGCAGATTTCCTCGTGTTTGCAGTTTTCTGTTGCTTTTCACATACAGTATTCATATTAAATGAATATTAACAATCCGGAATCTTTCTGTATTCAGTTAATGGAACTTGGGCATTGCTGGCACAATCAGTGTTTGTGGTAAATCTCTCTGCCTTTGAGATGTTGTCATGAGGCAGGGATACTGAAGCCTGAAGAGCCCCATCTTCAACAACTTCTTCCCCACTCCCATCAGGTTCTTGAAATGACCCGAAAAACCCTAACACTATCTCAGACTACATTTCTTATTTTATTGTTCAAGTTTTGTATAATTTGTTAATTTGAGTTGCTTATAGAATATAAACAGTACAGACCCTACAGCCCATGATGTTATGCTGGTCTTTTAACCTACTCTAAGATCAACCTAACCCTTCCTTCCTACATAGCCCTCCATTTTTTCTGTAATCCATATGCCTATCTAAGAGTCTCTGAAATGTCCCTAATGTATCTGCCTCTACCACCACCACTGGGAGTGTGTTCAACACACCCACCACTCTCTATGTAAAAATTAAATAAATAAATCACCTCTTTTACTTTCTTCCAATCACCTTAAAATTATATTCCCTCTTACTAACCATTTCCACCCCGTGAAAGAGTCCGTGGCTATCCACTTAATTTGTGCCTCTTGTCATCTTGTTCACCTCTATCAAGTCACCTCTCATCCTCCTTCGCTCCATAGGGAAAAGCCCTAGCTTGCTCAACTGATCCTCATAAGATGTGCTCTCTAATCCAGGAAGCATCCTGGTAAATCTCCTCTGTAATCTCTCTAAAGTTTCTACACTCTTCCTATAATGAGGCGACCAAAACTGAACATAATAGTCCAAGTAGGGTCTATCCAGGGTTTTATAGAGCTGCAACATTACCTCATGGCTTTTGAACTCAATACCATGAACCCCGACCATTAACCGAAGGTTCTGTGGACCCCAGCTTCAGAACCTATGACAATGAAGTTAAGAAAGGGTCTATTTTACCATCTTGAACTGCTGCTGTGTATAGGAGGTACAGTTCACACAGCACTGTTCAAAGTACACGTATGTCACCATAGACTACCAATGTGCAAAAGACAAACTGTACAAATACAAAAAATAATAATATTCACACAAAATGCTGAAGGAACTCAGCAAGCCAGGCAGCATCTATGGAAAAAAGTAAACAGTCAATATTCTTTTCAGGACGAGACCCAAAATAATAATATTATAATAATATTAAATAAATGGGTAATAAATATCAAAAGCATGAGTTGTAGAGTCCTTAAAAGTGGGCCATAGGTTCTAGAATTAGTTCAGTGTTGGTGTGAGTGAAGATATCCATGCTGGTTCAAAAACCTGATGCTTGAGGGGTAATAACTGTTCCTAAACATGGTGGTATGGGAACTAAGTACCTCTGTCTAATGGTAGTAGCGACAAGAGAGCTTGGCCTGGATGATGGGAGCCCTTGATGATGGATGCTGCTTTCCTGTGGCGACATTTCTTGTAGATGTTCTCAATGCTGATGAGTTTGATCGGCTGGGCTGTATCCACTGCTTTTTATAAGTTTTTCTGTTTGTGGCTGTGATGCAACCAGTTATGGTGCATCATGAACACAAGAAAATCTGCAGATGCTGGAAATCCAAAGCAACACACACAAAATGCTGACGAAACTCAGCAGGTTAGGCAGCAACTTTGAAAATGAGTAAACAGTCGATGTTTTGGGCTGAGACCCTTCATCAGGATGTTATCTGGTCATCTAAAGAAATTAAAAACGTCTACATTTAGTACACAATGTCCTTCAGGGAAAGATATTAGTGATAATTATCTTTAACTGCTTCCTCTGTTCAAGGGGAGGAGAGGGATGAATAATAAATATTGGCTTTGCCAGGGAGACCCACGTGATATGAAGAAATAAACAAAAAGATTAAAAATTTGCTGTACAGGAATCACAGTTTTTTTTTTCTTGCTCTCTTTGAAGATGGAAGCGATATGAAGAAGATGGCGAGAATAGAGCAAGCCAGCAGACCTGGCTTCTATGGAAGGAGAAACTGTTTAAGGCGGAAGTTGATAGACTCTTGATTGGTCAGGCATCAAGGGATAGGGGGAGAAGGCAGGAGGAGATTGGGACTGAGAGGAAAATTGGATAGCCATGATGAAATGGGTCAGACTTAGTGAGTCAAATGGCCTAATTCTGCTTCTATATTTTATGGTCTTATTAAGGACCCAGAATCACACCATCCAGAACATGCCTTCTTTTCATTACTACCTTCAGGTGCTTGAAGATGCAGACTCAACATTTTAAAAACAGCTTCTTTCCCTTCTGCCATCAGATTTCTGGATGTTCTATTAACTCATGAATACTACTTCAATATTTATTTCTTGCATTTTCATGTTTTATTGTAACTTTAGTAATTTTCATGCCGTACACAGTACTGCTACCTCAAAAACAACAACATTTCATGATAAACACTCAGACCACTCTATTAGTCTGCAAATATCTAATCAGCCAATTATGTGGCAGCAACTCAGTGCATATAAGCACACAGACATGGTCAAAAGGTTCAGACCAAGCATCAGAAGGGGGAAGAAATGTGATCTTGGTGACTTTGATCATGGAATGACTGTTGGTACTAGACAGGGTGGTTTGAGTGTCAGAGGAGAATGGCCAAACTGGTTCAAGACAACAGGAAGGTGACAGTAACTCAAATGACCATGCATTACCACAATGGTGTGCAGAAGAGCATCTCTGAATGGACAACATGCCAAAACTTGAAGTGGATGGGCTAGAACAGCAGAAGATCATGAATGTACACTAGGTTTTCAAGGTACTTAATAAAGTGGCCTTTGAGTGCATGTCAGTGATAATAAGCATGATTCTGATGAGTTAATGTTTCAAAGACCAGACTGAGTGACTTGGGGAGAGAGTGCAAAATGGCATCTTGTGAATTCTTGAGCTCTTGTGCTTTTTTACATTAAATCTTCATTTTCTGTCTTGTAGGAATTGTAATAAGATGGTGATGAACGTATGCCCCGGGTACTTGCTTCGCACAAAGAGCACGGAGTTTGCGGATGGAGGCGTGGCTGCTGGAGTGGCAGTTCTCGATACGCCGTACTTCATCTGAACCACAGGTGTACTGGCGTGTATGTGCAGACTGCTGTGGGAATTCAGCAAGGACTTTCCCACCCTCCCTGCTGGGTGGAAGAAGGGCAGAGGTGATGATGGCCCTTCAACCAGTAATTTACTGAAGGATTCAGAATCTTAATTTTAAATAAAATGGACCAATCAAATCGATACAATTCAGAACAGCTGGGCAGCACAGTAGCATAGTGATTAGCCTAATACTTCTCCAGTGCCAGCAATTCTTGCCACTGTCTGGAAGTAGTTTATATGTTCTCCCTGAGACCATGTGGGCTTCTCCCAGTTTCCTCCCTCATTCCAAAGACATACAGGTTAGTGGGTTATTTAGTCATATGGGTGTAATTAGACTGTGTGGGCTCTTAGGGCCAGAAGGGCCTGTTACCGTGCTGTTTCTCGAAAAATCTAAAAAACTGAAGTAAAGGGTTAGATGTCTCTGGTTGTTAACAGGGTTGACAGTGTCTGAAAAAAATGAAATGTTACTCAGGCAGCATTGATAATTGCAAGTTATTACCCCCAGGTATGTCACTGGGATTTCTACAGTTTGCAACACACACACACACACACACACACACACACACACACACACACACACACACACACACACACACACACACACACACACACACACACACGCACAATGCTGGAGGAACTCAGCAGGTCAGGCAGCATCAAGATCAACCAGGCGGAGAGAGAGGGATGATGGCATGAACATTGATTTCTCTAGCTTCTGTTAATTTTTCCTCTCCCACTCTTTTTTTTCATTCCCCATTCTGGTTCCCCTCTCACCCCTTCTGTTTTCCTCATCTGCCCATGACTTCCCTCTGGTTCCCCTCTTCCTTCCCTTTCTCCCATAGTCCAGTGTCCTATCATATTCCTTTTTCTTTAACCTTTCACCTCTCAACTTGTACCCCTTCACCCCCCCCCACATACACACTTTGTGTATGTGCTGATTTATGGTTGCCTTTCCCTTCTAACGCCTTCTGCCATTTCTGCAAGGAAATAAGTTTTTAATTTGCAATTTGCTGATAATATTGTGTGTACCCAATGACACTGACACCTCTGTGTGCTCAATAACATGGCCTACCTTCAGATCAGTTTTGTTTTTCAATAAGAGTATCTTCCCTGCCTAACCTAATCAAATATTTTGACCATATCCATAACCTGGTTACCAATTTCAAAGGGATGATTCAAAATGCTGGAGTCAGGCAGCATAAGTGGTGCACCTGAGTTCTTGCCCTGAAATACTGACTGTGCATTCTTCTCTATAGATGCTGCCTGACCTGCTGAGTTCCTCCAGTATTTTGTTTATTTTACTCTGAATTTTCAGCATGTATTGATTCTCTTGTGCTGAAAGAGTTGATTTATTTTTGTGTAAAATGTGATTTTAAAATGAATCGCAATGAAGTCTATTATTAGATAAGCAGGATTTAGCAACTCTATGTACGTAGACTTACAGAACACTAACGTTTTAAATTTGAAGCAATTGACCCTTTCACAATTGTACATCTAACTAATTGATGTGCATTACTACATAGATCTTAATACCATGATGTGCTGCTTCAGTTAGCTGTGGTCCCTATTATACATACCCTCTGTACTGGAGTGCATAAAGGGTTGAAACTGCACCTGAAGGTCTGGAGCTTACTGAAAGGGTGATGCAGGTCTATGAAAAAGAAAGTAACTTGTACAAAAGACGGCCTAATGTTCACCTACCAACCTGGTAACCGGTTGATTCAATGATGGTTAATTCTATTTGCTTTTTGTGCTCCAACCCTCCTCACTTATTTTAAGAAATGGTAGTGAAGCAGTTAGCATCTTTGTCCCACAGCTCCGGTCTCATCCTTGGCATCTTAAATGCTTTTTGGCATTTGACTTTTAACAACCTTTCCTATTTCAGACCAAACTCCTGAAGATATTAAAATGTAACTATGGGGATCTGCAGCAACAAAAACAGACCATTCTGCCCAACTAATTGAGCTTAAATCTTAACTCTTATTTTCCTTCAAAATTGTTTCTAGATTTTTAACACTTTTTCTTGTTATTGTTAATGTTATTGGCAGCCGGAGATTTTGTTCTGCTAGCACAAGCAGCCTTCACTTGTGACTGGGTACTCTGATAAGATATTGCATTGAAACTGACTCTAATCTCCCATCGCAGATGTCTTCCTGAAAAGCAGATCAATTGTGGCTGTTCGATGCTAGATTAGCCAGCACACTGGCTGAGTTAGGAGCAGCTTGTCTAGTCTGAACTATAAAGGACCTTTTTGTTGATCTTTTTGTACACAGAATTGAAATTGTTTAATTTTTTTGGAGTGTGGTTCTCAAAATTACCTAAACTTACTGTACTGTGATCTGATTACCTGGATTCTCTGATAGACCAAGGTCCTGTATACAAGTGTACCAACACTCATTGTGTTCTGACTACCATTATGATTCATCTAAATTTATTATTTTATTGAACAACATAAGTGTTGCTCTCCTTGATTATTGTTTCATCTACCTATCACTACTGTGGTAAAGAATTTGCTTCTGAATCCCTTGATTAGGAATAAATCATTGCAAAATGAATTGAAAATAAATTCATAACATAATTATTGAATTACTTGTGAAATAATGTAACCAGATTGAATTTAATAGTCATAAAACAGCACAGAAACAGGCTATTCGGCCCATCTAGACCATGCCAGACCAGTTAACCTGCACACGGACCATAGCCCTCCATACCTCTACCATCTAGTTACCTGTGCAAACCTCTTGCCTGGCAGCTTGGTCCACGCTTTCACGACACTCTGAATACAGGAGTTTCCCCTCATGTTCCCCTTTAAATGTTTGCCTTTCACCTTTAACCTATGACCTCTAGTTGTAGTCCCACTGAACCCCAGTAGAAAAAGCATGCTTGCATTTACCTTTACTTATACCCCATACATGCATACACACACTTTTTACACACACGCAGAGGCGTGCGCACTCACACCAACACAGAATACGGTCAAAGTGTGATGCAAGGGTATCTGCCCACTTCCACATTCCTTCAGGGTGAATGTATTTCTCAGATGATGTGACTGAGTTTCAGAGAGCATTTTAATCTCATCTCCGAGCTAATGATGGCAGCCTGACCTTGCGTCAGAGTTGGCCCACAGCAGTGTCCTGGATTTGCAGCATTGCCTGTGAAATGCTGGGAAAGGAAAGCTATTCAACGACTTTCAGCCTTGCAGAGATCAGTGTTGCATCAGATGATCTGAGTGAAAGGACTCCTATCTGTGACTGTGCATTATCCACACTGCTGAAAACTGTCCAGTCACCCAACACTTTGCAATGCCTTCAATGACAATTCAGTGGTTTCCAGATAACATCCAATAAATCATAGGTATCTATTTCCTATGGAACCAAACTTATGAATCACAAGAGCAAACACGAGGAAATCTGCAGATGCTGGAAATTCAAACCGCACACAAAATGCTGGTGGAACACAGCAGGCCAGGCAGCATCTATTGAGAGAAGCACTGTCAACGTTTCGGGTCCTGACGAAGGGTCTCGGCCCGAAACGTCAACAGTGCTTCTCCCTATAGATGTTGCCTGACCTGCTGTGTTCCACCAGCATTTTGTGTGTGTTGTTATGAATCACAATCAGTTTTTTAATCACTGATATACTACACGTTGTTAAATTCTGTGGCAATATATAAGAAGAAATACATATTTAAAAATTAAATAAGTAGTGCAAAAAGTGTGAAGAGGTGTTCATGGGTTTATTCAGAAATCTGATGGTGGAGGGTAAGAAACTGTTCCTGAAACTGAGTGTGTGTCTTCAACCTCCTGTGCCTCCTACTTGGTGGTAGCAATGAGAAGAGAGCATGCCCTGGGTAGTGAGGTTCCTTAATGGTGGATGCTGCCTTTTTGAGGCATTATCTCCTGATAGGTCCTCGATGGTAGGGAGGCTTGTGCCCATGATGGAGCTGGCTGAGTTTACAATTGTCTGCATCTTTTTCTGATCTGTTCTTTGGCACCTCCATACCAGATGGTGATGCACCCAGTTGGAAATCTCTCCACGGTACATCTGCAGAAATTTGAGTGTCTTTGATGATGTACCAAATCTTCTTAAACTCTTAGTGAAATATGACTGCTGGCATGCCCTCTTTGTAATTACATCAATATATTGGGCCCAGTCTAGATCCTATGAGATGTTCACACCCAGGAACTCAAAACTGCTCACCCTTTCCAAATTCTCGGAAGGATTTAATGTCTGCTGCAGAGCAGAAGATTGGACTGTGTGGCACCAAAGGTTGATGAAATATCACCTGTTTGGGAGTTGTAAATTTAAGTTGTCCTACAGAAGGTAGTACTGCACTGTCAGGGCTGCTGCCTTCTGGGTGTAGCTTTTTGTAGAAATTCATGTTCCCATTAATTAGATGGAGCTTGAACAGCAGCCATTCAGAGGCGAAAAATGAAGATGTCATCACCCAGGTCCAGGAAAGAGCTTCAAAAATCAGTGCTTCATAGCCGGTTTTTTTTTCAGAGCTTGAACAGCAGCCAACTGGTGTTTGAGATTTATTGGTAAGGTAAAATAAAAATAAGATGGGAGCTAGCAGAATGGCCATTGTTGGAGCAGGACAGTTTTAGAGTGGGGAAACTTATGGCTTTGGCTCGATAGACATAGGCATATTAAGTCTCTGGTAAGCACTTTGTTGCTCATTCTTCATCTGTTAGTGCATAGTTAGAGCAGTAAGAATGGCTCCAAGGGCTGTGTTTTGTTCTTTGTGTGAGACGTGAGAATTCTGGGAGACCTACAGCCTCCTGGATAACAATGTCTGTACTAGGTGCTTCAAGCTGCAGCTCCTCAGAGAAGGTGTTAAGAAGCTGGAGCTGCCACTCGATGACCTTCAGATAAGGGAAAAGAGGAGATGATAGGTAAGAGCTACAGAGAGATAGTCAACCCTATGTTGCAGGAAGCAGGTGAATTGGCAAATGTCAGGGAAGGGAAATAAGTAGCTAGTACAGAGTACCCCTGTGCCTGTTCCCCTCAATAACAAGTATACAGTTTTGAATACTGTGAAGGGTGACGACCTACTGGGGATGGGGGGTGGAGGTGGTGGTGGTGCCACAGTGACAAGGCTCTCACTGTGGCTCAGAAGGCAAGGGGGCAGAGGAGGAATGCAGTGATGATGGGAGATTCCATGGTTCAAGGAGTAGACAGGTGAGACTGAGAATGTGATAGAGAGTCCTAGCTGATATGTTGCCTCCAGGGGATGTCTCGGATCGTATCCACAATATTCTAAAGGTTGGGGGTGTGGGGATGAACAGCCAGACGTCATGGTACATATTGGTACCACTGACAGAAGAAGGAAAAGAGAGGAGGTCCTAAAAAGAGAATTTAGAGAGCCGGGTAGAAAGCTGAAAAGCACGACCACCAGGCTGACAATCTCTGGATTGCTGCCAATAAGGGTAACCATAGGATGACTTTGTAGATGAATGTGTAGCTGAGGAACTGGTGCAGGGAGCAGGGTTTCAGATTTATGGATCATTGGGATCTCTTCTGGGGAAGGTATGACCTTTGCAAAAGAAATGAGCTACACCTGAACCCAAGGGGACCAATATCCTTGTGGGCAGGATTGCTGGAGTTGTTGGGGAGGGTTTAAACTAATTTGGCAGGGGAATGGGAACCAGAGTGATAGGGCTGAAGATAGGGATATTGGTTTACTAGCAGAGTACAAGGTACGAAGTAAAATTTATTATCAGAGTACCTACACGTCACCACATACAACCCTGAGATTCTTTTTCCTGTGGGTAAACTCAGCAAATCTATAGAACAATAACTGCAACCAGGATCAGTGAACAACGAACTGTGCAAATGCAAAGAGCAATAAATAACCAGTATGAAATGAATGACCATGAAGTAATAAGGTAAAGAGTCCTTAAAGTGAATACCAGCAAAAGAATGTGTAGTTATTCCCTTTTGTTCAAGAGCCTGGTGGTTGAGGGGTAGTAACTGTTCTTGAACCTGGTGCTGCATTGTCCTAAGGCACTTCTACCTTCTACCTGATGGCAGCAGTGAGAAAAGAGCATGCCTGGGTGGTGAGAATCTCTGATGATGAATGCTGCTGTTCGGCAGCAATGTTTCATGTAGATGTGCTGAATGGTTGAGAGGTAGTGTATAGTGAAACTGTCAGGAAGGACAGGCAGATGAGATAGGACAAGACAGTAGAAAGTGGGATAGATTGCAGTGTAACAAGTGGACAAAATTGAAAAGGGTGACAAATATAGGACTGGAAGGATTATACTTGAATGCACACAGTACACAAAATAAAGTTGATGAAATTGTAGACCAACTAGAGATTGGCAGGTATGATATTGTGGGAATCACAGTGTCATGGCTGAAAAGCAGTTGTAGCTGGGAGCTTAACATCCAAGGATACACAATTTATTGAAATAATAGGCAGGTAGGCAAGGAGGAGGAGTGGTTCTGTTGATTAACAAAAAATGAAATCAAATCCTTAGAAAGAGATGATGTAGGAATGCAAGATGTAGAAACCTTGTAGGTAGAGTTAAGAAACTGCAAGGGTAAGATCATCCTGATGGGAGTTACATACAGGGCTGCAAAACATAGCCAGGATATTGTCTACAAATTCAGATTCAGATTCGGTTTATTGTCATTTAGAAACCACAAATGCAATGCAGTTAAAAAATGAGACAACATTCCTCCAGAATGATATCACAAAAGCACATGACAAAACAGACTACACCAGAAAATCCACATAATGTTTGGCAATCCCCAATCCAGAGTCAGGAGAGGCCGCTGCATATTAGTATCGCGCTACCGTTTTAGCCCATTTCCCGGAAAGGAGCTCCAATCCCACGACAAAACAAGACCAAAAACTAAAGCTACAAGACCTGCACAAAACCACATAGTTGCAACATATAGTTACAACAGTGCAAACAATAGCATAATTGATTTAAAAAAAAACAGACCATGGGCACAGTAAAAATAGTCCAAAGATGTTAAAAGACTATAAGTTCAAAGGAAACCACCACATAGTTTTCACAAGTCCTCAGGGTCCCGATAGACTCGTCATCCCACGCCGGCAGTAGAAGGGAATACCCCCGCTGTGGAATTTCCACGGCGCCGCCCGACTCGGCCTCACAGACATAGCACACAATGAAAGCTCCGTCAAACCCAGCCTCATAGACACAGCGCACACTGAAAGCGCCCCGACCATAGCGGACTCTGAGTCCGTCGAGCCTCCGACTATCCCCTCCGGCACAGCTTCTCCGAGCACCATCCTCTGCCAAATCTCAGACGCCCCCGCCAACGGCCATCGGCAACATGACCCCGAGGACTGGGGGTCTGTTCTTCCCAGCAGAGTCCCGGACCTCACAGCAGCAGCAGCAACGAAGAGGGTCTTCCTGGAGATTTCCAGAGGTTCCTCCGTGCTCCCACGTCCGTTTTCCATCCGATTATGATTGCGCACGGCACCCCGCTTCACAAATAACAGATAACCGGCTCCGGAGTGGCCGCTGCGAGCTGCGGATTACAGTGGGAAATAGAAAAAACAAGTTAAAAAGGCAATGTTACATTAGATATGGGGAATTTCACTATGCAGATAGACTGGGAAAATCAAGTTGATGCTGGATTCTAATAGAGAAAATTTGTGGAATGCCTCTGAGATGGCATTTTGGAGCGGCTTGTGGTTGAGCCCACTAGGGGATCAGCAATTCTGGATAGGCTGTTGTGTAGATCTGATTAGGGAGGTTAAGATAGGGAACCGTCAGGTAATGATGGTCATGATATGATAGAATTCACCCTGTAATTCAAGAGGGAGAATCTAAAGTCAGATGTATCAGGATTACAGTGGAGTAAAGGAGAACAGAGGCACGAGAGTGGAGCTGGCCAATGTTGATAGGAAGTGGAGACTAGCTGGGCTGACAGCAGAACAGCAATGGCTGGAGTTTCTGGGAGCAATTTGAAAGGTGCAGGATAGGTGCATCCCAAAGAGGAGGAAGTATTCTAAAGCAAACACGAGGAAATCTGCAGATGCTGGAAATTCAAGCAACACACACAAAATGCTGCCTGGCCTGCTGCTTTCCACCAGCATTTTGTGGGAAGTATTCTAAAGGCAGGATAATGCAGCTAGCTGTCAAGGGAAGCCAAAGCCAATGTAAAAGCAAAAGAGAAGAAATATAATAGAGCAAATAAGATTAGAAACAATACCAAAAGTGTTTTTTTCAGATATAAAAAGCACAATTGAAACCATCCTGACCAACAGCGCCACCGTGTGGTATGCCAGCTGCACAGCCGCTGAGTGACAAGACCTGCATCGTGTGGTGAAGGCAGCCCAGCGAATTGTCAGGATGGAGCTCCCAGGACTGGACACCATCTACTCCAGCAGACTCAGGAGGAAAGTAATCAGCAAAACCAGAGACACCACACACCCCGGCCACTCCCTGTTTGGCCCGCTTCCGTCCAGCAAAAGGTTCAGGACACTAAAAACCAGAACAAATAGACTGAGGAACAGCTTCTACCCCAGAGCTGTGGCCTCTATCACACCACTCCCACAGAACAGTGACTGAAACTGTGAGCACACACAAGGACTCAAATACTTGCACTAACGGCACTTTGTGCATTACTGTGATATTCTGGTGCTGCTGCAATTTATTTTCTGCTACTTATCTATTTAATACTGTTTTTCTATCACTGTCTTGTTTTTATCTACTGCTTTATTTAATTGCCTGAGAGGAAGCCAAACAGAGTTTCATTGTATCTATGTATAATGACAATAAAGATCGATCATTCATAAAAGGGAGGCAAGAGTAGATATTGGAGAAGGAAATGGGAAATGAACATTTTGCATCAATCTTCACTATGGAAAAGATTAGTGGTATTCCAAAAGTTCAAGAGTTTCAAGGGGTAGAAGTGAGAGCAATTGTTATCACTAGGGTGATGGTGCTTGGGAAACGGAGAAGTCTGAAGGTAGATGAGTCACCTGGGACTGATGGACTACACCCCGAGGTTTTAAAAGAGGTAGTTAAATAGATTCTGGAAGCATTAATAATGATCTTTCAATAATCAAGAGTCTGGCATGGTTCCAGAGGATTGGATGATTGCAAATGTCATTCTGCTCTTCAAGAAGGGAGGGAGGCAGAAGAAAGAAAGTTATAGGCCAGTTAACTTGAGCTCAGTGGTTGGGAAGGTGTTGGAGTTGATAGTTAAGAATGTGGTTTTGGGATACGTGGAGGTACATGACAAAATGGGCCGAAGTCGGCATGGTTTCCTTGATGGAAATTCTTACCTGACAAATCTGTTGGAATTTTTAAAAGAACTAGCAGGCAGGATAGACAAAGGAGAATCAGTGGATGTTTTGTACTTGGATTTTCAGAAGGCCTTTGACAAGGTCCTGCACATCAAGCTGCTAAACAAGATAAGAGTCCACGTTAGTACAACAAAGATACTAGTACAGATAGAGCATTGGCTGATTGGCAGAAGGCAAAGAGTGGGAATAAAGGGAACCTTTCCTGATTGGCTGCCAGTGACTAGTGATGTTCCACAGGGTTCGATGTCAGTTCTTACCTTGTATGTCAACGATTTGAATGATGGAGTTGATGTCTTTGTGGACAGGTTTGCAGACGATACAAAGAGAGGTGGAGGGGCAGGTAGTGCTGAGGAAGCACAGAAGGATTTACACAGATTAGGAGAATGGGCAACATGTGTCAGGAAGTACATGGTCATACTCTTTGGTAGAAGGAGTAAATGTATAGACTGTTTTCTAAATGAAGAGAAAATTCAAAAAACTGAGGTGCAAAGGGACTTGGGGATCGACATGGAGGATTCCCTAAAGGTTAATTTCCAGTTTGAATTGGTGGTGAGGAAGACAAATGCAATGTCACATTCATTTCAAGGGGATTAGAATATAAAAGCAAGGATATAATGTTGAGGCTGTATAAGGCAGTCATGATGCCTCACTTGGAGTATTGTGAGCAGCATTGGATCCCTTACCTGAAAAAGGATGTGCTGACTTTGGAAAGGGTTCATAGGAGGTTCAAGTCAAGTCAGGTCACTTTTATTGTCATTTCGACCATAACTGCCGGTACAGTACATAGTAAAAATGAGACAACGTTTTTTCAGGACCATGGTGTTACATGAAACAGTAAAAATCTAGACTGAACTGCGTAAAAAACAACACAGAAAAAAAACTACACTGGACTACAGACCTACCCAGGACTGCATAAAGTGCACAAAACAGTGCAGGCATTACAATAAATAATAAACAGGACAATAGGGCAGTAAGGTGTCAGTCCAGGATCCGGGTATTGAGGAGTCTGATAGCTTGGGGGAAGAAACTGTTACGTAGTCCGGTCGTGAGAGCCCGAATGCTTTGGTGTCTTTTCCCAGACAGCAAGAAGAAGAGATTGTATGAGGGGTGCGTGGGGTCCCTCATATTGTTGTTTGCTTTCCGAATGCGGCATGTGGTGAAAATGTCCGTAATGGTGGGAAGAGAGACCCCGATGATCTTCTCAGCTGACCTCACTATCCGTTGCAGGGTCTTGCGATCGGAGATGGTGCAATTTCCGAACCAGGCAGTGATGCAGCTGCTCAGGATACTCTCAATAAAACCCCTGTATAATGTAATGAGGATGGGGGGTGGGAGATGGACTTTCCTCAGCCTTCACAGAAAGTAGAGACACTGCAGGGCTTTCTTTGCTATGGAGCTGGTGTTGAGGGACCAGGTGAGATTCTCCACCAGGTGAACACCAAGAATGATTCTGGGAATAAAAGTGTTGTCATATCAGTTGTGATTGAAGGCTCTGGGCCTGTACTCACTGGATTTTGTAAAATGAGGCTGTATCTCATTGAAACCTGATGAATGTTGAAAGGCCTAGTTAGAGTGAGAATGGAGAGGATGTCTCCTATAGTGAGTGAGTCTAAAACCAGAGGACACAGCCTCAGAATAGAGGGGCATAAATTTAGAACAGAGATAAGGAAGAATTTCTTTAAGCAGAGGGTAGTAAATTTGTGGAATTTGTTGCTAAAGGCAGCTGTGGAGGCTAGGTTACTGGGTGCATTTAAGGTGGAGGTTGATAAATTCTTGATTGGTCAGGGCATGGAATGTTATGGGTGATGCACCATCAATAACTCTGAGATGTGGGTTAAGGTAGGCTTTTATTGGCTGGAAGAAAGCACAAGCAGCAAGAGACCATCACACAACATCCTGGAGACTGAGGGGGGAGCAGTGCCTCCAATCGCCTTTATACCGGGGTCTGTGGAAGGAGCCACAGGAGCAGTCGGTGGGGGGGGGGGGGGGCATGTCCAGACAGGTATATGTAGTTCACCACATTCACCCCCCCCCCTTTGTTTTAAAAGAGAGTCCCCATGGGGCGAAGTTTCTTACAAGTATATTTACAGGTTAAGTCTATCAGGTGGTCGAATCTGTCGCTGCGATCTACGTAGCACCGGCTGTGATTGCACAGGTGTTGGTGGTGATTGCACCGGAGACGGTGCTGGTTCCGGCCTGACTGGAGGTGTCAGCCCACTAGGCGTCAGTGATCCCTCATGCGTATGCGAGGCGCCTGATATATGCGCGTGCGAGACGCCCGGTATAGGAGTGTCGTGAGGAGTCTGTGTAGGGCCTGGTGTGCACGGTGGTGTCACCTCGGGTATAGGGTTCATAGTTACCATGGAGTGTTCAGGGTAGTGATCTGCTGCTGCTGCGGGTGCCAGGTCACGGACGGAGACCGTGTCCTTCCGCCCATCAGGTAAGACCACGTAGGCATACTAGGGGTTCGCATGTATTAGGTGAACCCTTTCAACCAGCGGGGAGTATTTATTGCTCCTCGCATGTTTCCGGAGCAGCACTGGCCCTGGGGATGTCAGCCAAACCGGTAGGGTGGTCCCAGTGGCTGGGAAAAGAAAAGAGGCGCTCATGAGGGGTGGCATTAGTGGACATACATAACAGGGAGCGGATAGAGTGGAGTGCCTCAGGGAGGACCTCCTGCCATCGAGAGACCGGCAACCCCTTTGACTTAAAGGCTAAAAGTGTGGCCTTCCACACTGTGGCATTCTCCCTCTCCACCTGTCCATTTCCCCAGGGATTATAACTCGTGGTCCAACTAGTAGCAATGCCCCTAGCCAGCAGGTACTGGCGCAGCTCGTCACTCATAAAGGAGGACCCTCTATCACTGTGGATATAGCAGGGGTATCCGAACAGAGTGAAGAGATGGCGAAGGGCTTTTATGACAGACGTGGCAGTGGTGTCGGGGCAGGGGGATGGCAAAGGGGAACCGCGAGTACTTGTTGATAATGTTGAGAAAGTAGGCATTGCGGTCGGTGGAGGGAAAGGGGCCCTTAAAGTCAACACTCAGTCGCTCAAAGGGGCGGGTGGCCTTGATAAGTTGCGCCTTTTCAGGACAGTAGAAGTGCGGTTTGCACTCAGTACAGACTTGGCAGTCCCTGGTCATCGTCCTGATGTCCTCAAGGGAGTAAGGCAGGTTCCAGGCTTTCACGAAATGGTAAAATCGGGTGACCCCCGGGTGGCAAAGATCTGCATGGAGGGCGTATAACTGGTCGAGCTGCGCGCTGGCACACGCTCCCCGGGATAGGGCATCAGGGGACTCATTGAGCCTTCCAGGCCGGTACAGGATATCATAGTTGTAAATGGAGAGTTCTATTCTCCACCGCAAAATTTTATCATTTTTGATTTCGCCCCGCTGTTGGTTGCTGAACATGAACACAACCGAGCGCTGGTCGGTCAGCAAGGTGAACCTTTTGCCGGCGAGATAGTGCCTCCAGTGCCTAATAGCTTCCACTATGGCCTGGGCTTCGTTCTCCACCACAGAGAGCTGAATTTCAGGGCATTGAAGGGTACGAGAGAAGAATGCTACTGGCCTGTCTGCCTGATTGTTAGCAGCCAACACGAAGTCAGAGGCGTCACTCTCTACTTGGAAGGGAATGTTCTCGTCCACCGCATGCATCGTTGCTTTGGCAATGTCCCCTTTAATGCGGCTGAAGGCCGCACAGGCCTTGGCAGAGAGGGGAAAAGTGGTTGACTTGACCAGGGGGTGGGCCTTGTCTGCGTAGACGGTGTTCACCGGCCGCAGATACTATCTTTTGAGGGAGTCCAGTGCCACTTAGTAGATCTGCAGGTCCCTGATAAGGGAGTATACTTTCTGGCTGACCCTCGAAAGGAGGATTTTGTGCATGATAGCGAGCTCAGTCACACGAACCTCCTCCAAGTATGATTGGAAGCATGCAAGCCAGAGTTCAAAGGCAAGAGCTGCTTCTGGAGCTTGAGGATCAATGTCCAATTTTTCCGGACGTAAAATGCTTTCCATGTTTTAAAACTTCCAGCCAATAAAATTGATGCACCATCAATAACTCTGAGACGTGAGTTAAGGTAGGCTTTTATTGGCTGGAAGAAAGCACAAGCAGCAAGAGACCATCACACAACATCCTGGAGACTGAGGAAGGAGCTGTGCCTCCAATAGCCTTTATACCGGGGTCTGTGGGAGGAGCCACAGGAGCAGTCAGCAGGGGGGGACGTGTCCAGACAAGTATATGTAGTTCATCACAATGGGGAGAAAGCAGAACAATGGGGTTGAGAGGGAAATTCAGCATTGATGAAATGGCAGAGCAAACTCAATGGGCTTAATTCTGCTCTAATGTCTTACTGGTCTTGTGGTCCAATTTTGCCCCATCATCAGCCTGTCCTTGCTAGTACTCTCACTATACAATCCTTCTGTTTGTAAATCAAGAGCCCTATTCTCAGCTCTATCACTCTGGTTCCTGTGCACCTGCCAAATTAGTTTAAACCCTCCCGAACAGCTCTAGCAAACCTGTCCACAAATATGTTGGTCCCCGTCAGGTTCAGGTATAACCCGTCCCTTTTGTACAGGTACCAAAGACCCCATCACCGCAGCTCCCTCCAGTAGGTCATCCCCCTCAACAGCATCCAAAACTGTATTCTTACTATTGAGGAGAACGGCCACAGGAGTACTCTGCACTGGTTGCCCAATTCCCTTCCTTCTCCTGGTAGTAACCCAGATACCTGCCTCCTGCAACCTAGGAGTGATGACCTCCCTGTAGCTCCTATCTATCACTTCCTCAGTCTCCTGTACGAGCCAAATGTCATCGAGCTGCAGCTCCAGTTGCTCAACACATTCTCTGAGGAGCTGTAGCTCGGTGCCACTGGTGCAATGAAATTATCTGGGAAACAACAGGTCTCCTGGAATTCCTACATCTTACACAAAGAACATAACACTGCCCCTGGAGCCATTCTCTAACTATGCCCTAACAAATGAGGAATGAAGACTACATTAAAGTCTAATTATCAAATGGTATGATGTATAAATGAGACCCGATGAAGCACCTTGGCTGAATCGTTCACTTTTTCTTCCTTTCCATGGGTGTAGCCTGTCCTGCTGAATTCTCCCAGCATTTTGTGTGTGTTACTCTGGAGTTCCAACATCTGCAGAATCTTCTGTGTTAGAAAAGTGGTATTTTGTATTTAATTATTTAATAGCCACTACACTTCATACAGAGAACTTGTGAAGTTGCCTTCGGATGTGTCTGCAACGTATGAGGTTAGAAAACCTGCATCAGTTTTACAGCAGTTGTGTTCTCCCCATGGAGTAATTTTGGGTTAATATTGTGGTTGGCGGTCGTTCATGAATGAAATGTGAAAGAGATCTTTTATTTCTTCAGTAAAAGTATACCTCTATTTAGTTCTGGGGAAGAATTTCTGTTTTAATGTAATTTGTTTTAATATATCCTGCATTTCAATTGAAGCTACACCTTATAAAGTATTTAACTAGCTGGAAAACAGTTTTGGGTGTTTGGGGATAGCGGAATAAAGTAAATTCTTGTTTCTACATAGTGCACATGAGCTAAGTTCTGTCTGCTCCTGATAAACAGAGCACTGCTGGGTTTGAGGATGTTGCTATGTATTCACTGTGTATTTTTGTAATAAGATTAGAAATACTTGAATTTGCCATTGGGATGTTCTGCCTACGGTGGATGCAAGAAATGAATTCAAATGAATTCCATTTATGTCCCTATCCATGATCCTGTAGGGTTGAGCCTCTCCTTCAAAATAAACTTGTTTCATGACTAAAAGACACTGGAGCAGAATCAGGCCATTCAACCCATCAGGTCTGCTCTGCCATTCCATCATGGCTGATTTATTGTCCCTCTCAACCCAATTCTCCTACCTTCTTCACATAAACTTTGACTCCCTTACTAAACACAAACCTATCAACCTCCGCTTTAAGTATATCCAATGACTTGGCCTCCACAGTTATCTGTGTCATTCCACCACCCTTTGACTACAGAAATCCTTCCTCATCTCTGTTCTAAAGGAAAATCCTTCTATTCTGAGATTGTGCCCTCTGGTCCCAGACTCCACCACTATAGGAAACATCCTCTCCAGGTCCACTTTATGAAGGCCTTTCAATATTCAATGGGTTTCATTGAAATCCCACCCCCCCCCCATTCTTCTGGACTAAAAAGTACAGACCTAGAGCCATCAGAAGTTACTTATACATTAACCTTTTCATTTCCAGGATCATTCTCGTGAATCTCCTCTGGACCCTCTCCAATACCAGCACATCCTTTCTTAGATAGGAGGCCCAAAACTGTTTACAATACCCCAAGTATGGTCCAACCAATCCCTTATAATGCCTCATAAAGCATAAAGATGAAATCTTAAAATTCTCTCTCTCTCTCTTTCTCTCTCTCTCTCCCCCTCTCTCCCCCCCTCTCTCTACCTCTCTCCCCCTCTCTCCTTCCCTCCCTTAGCATCCCACTCAAGATTACACTAGAAATCTGCGCAACAGCAGAAAAAGGATACGCAGGGAGGCTCAACTATTTCAAACTGACTCAATCAAAAGCACTATATGTTATGTATTATTTTTAAAAATTGTCCAGTGCTTAACTGAATTTCATTTATTACATTCTTTGCTGTCTGGCTTGTGCTTTGAAAAGTTGCGGGTGATTTGTGACTTGAGAATGAAGTCAGTTTAAATATTATTGTTACTTGTTCCTGATCCAACTTATTATGCATTTCTTTCCTTCAATTCTACTGACATGACTTCAGACTTTGAAAGTACAGGAGACTGCAGATGCTGCAATCTGGAACAAACACAACACTGAAGGAACTCAGCAGGTCAGGCATCTGTGGTGGGAAATGGATAGGTAACATTACAGGTTCAAACCCTTCATCTGGATGTTCATGAGACCAGATAGAGGGTTTCAACCCGAAAAACTGACTATTTCATAGACGTTCCCTTGACTTGCTGTGTTCCTGCAGCAATTGTAGATGCAAGAAATCTGAAATAAAACAAGATGCTGGAAATAACTGTGTTCCTCAAGAGAAAGGAAATAACCGCCAAACATAAGATTCTGTAGATGCTGGATATATTCCAATTTTCTTTGTAAGTTCCCTATCATTGGCTTTAGACAGACTAATCTGTAATTATCTGACTACGGTATTTACTCTCTTCCGATCACTTGGCACCTTGTTTGTGGCGAGTGCAGATTTCAAGATCTCTTTCGGGGCTCCAGTAACCTCCTACTTTGTCTCCCATAGCAGCTTCTTATGTATTTCCTGTGGAAATTTACAGGGCCCCAGGGACCTAGCCACTTTTAGGCCTGATGCACCATCAATAACCCTCTCTCTGAGGCGTAAAGGTGAGGTATCGGCTTTTATTGACTGGAAGAAGGAACAAGCAGTGAGTGACCACCATACTACATCCTGGAGACTGAGAGGCCGGGCTCAGGCCTCAATCGCCTTTATACCGGGGTCCATGGGAGGAGCCACAGGAGCAGTCAGCGGGGGGCGTGTCCAGACAGGTATATGTAGTTCACCACAAGGCCTGATAAGAGTGATCACCCATCGAGTATTATGTTCCTCTAAGGTAGGGGTCCCAACCTTTTTTATGCCACAGACCGATACCATTAAGCAAGGGGTCCATTGACTCTATGTGTTGGGAACTCCTGTCCTTAATGAATTGTTTAACATGGAGAGGCTGATGCATTGGCAGCAACCACATAGTTCTTGACAGATCGGAGACGGTATCCATTGGAGTGGAATGCAAGATGACTGGGGACCCTTTGCTGCTGCGGTTTTCCTCCACCTTCACTACCATTGTGACGTGTCATCATCTTCCACCAGCTCCACCATTGAGATCTTGGTTGGATCGCTCTTCGTCTGAAACCTCCCCCCTGAACTTACCACCATGTCTGACCCTACTTGGAGCTAAGCGAAGGCAGTATCGCTATTGGGATCTCAGGAGCCTTTCCACCATGACAAGGTGATGGTCGTCTGAGGAGACATCTAACACCATTCTCCTCCACATATACATTAGAGTTCCCCTGTCCCGACTGGCATCTCCAGCAACAAATCCTTCTCATTCTTCCAAATGCTCAACTAACCAGCATTTGGAAGACCAGTGAGATGGACTTGCCGGTTGCTGAAGGAGCCCAGGCATCTTCTGCCAATTTAAAGCTGCATTTCCCACGTGTGAAGTGTTTGAATCATTCTCTTACCCAGTCAGCACTGGAGTCATTGAGTGTATTCAAGGTTGATACAGATCTCTGGATAGCTATAAGCAAAATGACACGGGGAGCAGACACTTGAAAGCAAAATCAGATCAACCACAGTCTTGTTGAGAGGAGCAGACTCGAGGGCTGCACAGCCAGCGTCACATTTTATATTAGGAATAACATTGCTTACAGCACTGTTGTGACTGATTAAGACACGTGGAGATAGAAGCTGGTAGATATAAAAGGTCTTTTTTCATCACAACAAGCAGGTTACTCTCTTGGAGATAATTTCAGTTGAATCTTCCTGAACTCGGTGTGCAATGAGTTCTTAAGTGAGTGTGTGGAATGAGCTGCCAGCTCAGTGGATGCTGGGTTGATTTCAACATTCAAGATAAATTTGTATAGGTATGTGGATGGGATGGGTATGGAGGGATATGGTCCATGTGCAGGTTGATGGGTCTAGGCAACATTATAGTTCAGCACTGACTGGATGGGTCAAAGGGCCTGATTATGTGATATTTTTTCTATGATATTGTGACTCTAAGCATTGGAGGAACTCAGCAGGTCTGGAGCATCTGTGGAGAGGAATAAACATTTGACATTTCTGGCTGAGACCCTTCACCAGGACTCATTGCTACCAAAGGTCTCAGAGTGTGTCACCAAAGACTTGGCAAATTTCCATAGATGTACAGTGCAGCCTTTCTCAATGGTTGCATCAGTGTCTGATATGCACAGGATCTCCAATGCACAGGATTGCAAGAGCCTGGAGAGAGTTGTAAATTCAACCAGCTCCATCACCAGCGCAAGCCTCTCCACCATCAAGGACAATGCAGTGGTTCAAGAAGGTGACAGCGATCATTAGGGACTCTACTCATCGAGGACATGTCCTGTTTCTCATTACTACCATTGGGGAGAAGGTACAGGAGGCCTGAAGATTTAGAAGCAGCTCCTTCCTCTCCACCATTAAATTACTGAATGGTCCGTGAGCCCTTGGAGCCTGCTGTGCCTACTTTCACACTATTTATGTATTGTAACATATCATAATTTTATCTGTTGTGCTGCTGCACCACAACAGATTTCACATCACATGTCAGTGTTAATAAACCTGCAGCTATTGAAATTGTATTTAATCAGAATCAGTGACCTCATTTACTTCAATACTTTGGATCTGACAAATATCATGTCCATCATGAACACAAGCCTCCATAGTATCCAGGACATCTTCAAGGAGCCTCTGAAAGGTAGTGTTCATCATTAAGGACCATCACCCCCAGGCCATGCCCTCTTCTCCTTGCTACCATCAAGTTACAGAGAAAGGTTGAACAAGTTAGGTCTTTATTCTTTGGAGCATAGAAGGTTGAGGGGGGGACAATAGAGCTATTTAAAATTATGAGAGAGATAGATAAAGTTGACGTGGATGGGCTTTTTCCATTGAGAGTAGGGGTGGTTCAAACAAGAGGACATGAGTTGAGAGGGGGCAAAAGTTTAGGGGTAACACGAGGGATAACTTCTTTACTCAGAGCTGTATGGTACGAGCTGTATGGTACGAGCTTCCAGTAGAAGTGGTAGAGGCAGGTTCGATATTGTCATTTAAAAAAAATTGGATAGGTATATGGATAGGGAAGGAATGGAGGGTTATGGGCTGAGTGCAGGTTAGTGGGACAAGGTGTGAGAAGCGATCGGCACGGACTAGAAGGGCCGAGGTGGCCTGTTTCCGTGCTGTAATTGTTATATGGTTATAAGATTTTGGTGAGGTCTGATTTGGAGTATTGTGTGCAGTTTTGGTCACCTACCTACAGGAAAGATGTAAATAAGGTTGAAAGAGTACAGAGAAAAATTCTAACTCCTTGGATATGCAAGTAACTCAGTTATTGACTACAGAGCAAATAAACCTATGACCATGTTTGATGTGATAAGTAACAAAGTAAGTCTGGTATGGAACCTTCCTTAATCTCTATCACAATCATCCTAAATAACTTAGCTGAATGTTGTACGTCTGATGCCTGGTTTGATGTAGACCAATTAACCGAATCCCATTGTCTCGTGTTTGTTGCATACAAGAACATCTCATGGTCTTGCTAGATAGTATACAAAGCATGTCTAATGAGCAGCCTATGTCTGTCCATATACTGTTTGTTCACAAAGTGATCCTTTTAATTCTAAGCAACAAACAAATTATTTACTTATAGAGTGGAATTGGCCCTTCTGGCCCTTCGAGTCGTGCTGCACAGCAACCCCTGATTTAACCCTGGCCTAATCACAGGATAATTTGCAATGACCAATTAACCTACCAGCTCGTATGTCTTTGGACTGTGGGAGGAAACTGGAGCACCTTGAGAAAACCTACACAATCACAGGGAGTATGTATAAACTCCTGACAGACAGCGATGGATATTGAGCCAGGGTCATTGGTACTGTAGAGCATTATGCTAACCACTACACTACCATGCCATACTATGTGCTCAAGGAACTCAGCAGGTCTGGCGGTATCTGTGGAAGGAAAGGAAGAGTCAGCATTTTGGGTTGAAACACTGCATTAGCCCTTATTAACACACACAACATGCTGGAGGAACTCAGCAGGTCAGGCAGCATCTATGGAAAGGAATAAATAGTCTGTTTTGGGCTGAGATGGTTGATGCAGTGTTTTGACCTGTAACATCAATAATTCCTTTTCTTCCACAGATACTGCTTAACTCATTGAGTTTCTCCAGCAGACTGTAATTCCTAAAAGTGTCATTTCAGACAGTAGATGAAAGTCGGTCACAAGGAAAGATCTGGAATAAACCGAGGAAATGTCCACATTGATCATCACCCATTTTTGTATCATCATGGCAACTGCCCAAGACCACAAGAGTCTACAGAGACTACTGCTCATCACATCACTAAAACCAACCTCCCCTCCAGGGACTCTGTCTGCACTTACTGCCACCTTGTAAAAGCAGCCAATCCCAGACGGAGGATGAAAGGAGACCTGATAGAGGTGTGTAAGGTATTGATCATGTGGATAGCCCGAGGCTTTTTCCTAAGGGCTGAAATGGCTAACACGAGGGGGCATAGTTTTAAAGTGCTTGGAAGTAGGTACAAGGGACTGTCAGAGGTAATTTTTTCACACAGAGATTAGTGGGTGCATGGAATGCACTGCCAGCGAAGGTAATAGAGGCGGATGCAATAGAGTCTTTTGAGAGACTCTTAGATAGGTACATGGAGAATAGGAAGAATAGAGAGCTATGGGCTAAGAAAAATCTAGGCAGCTTCTAGAGTAGGTTACATGGTTGGCGCAACATTGTGGGCCAAAGGACCTGTAATGTGCTTTCTCCCCCTTCCCATCTTGCAGAAGATGCTAAAGTCTGAAAGCATATACCAACAAGTTCAAGGACAGTTCCTATCTCACAGTAAAATGAACTCTTCTATAAGATAGACTCTTGATCTCACTATTTACTGTACCTAATCATGGTCTTGCACCTCATTGCCTATCTGCACTGCACTTTCTCTGTAATTGCATCAATAGACAATAGACAGTAGGTGCAGGAGTAGGCCATTCAGCCCTTCTAGCCAGCACTGCCATTCACTGTGATCATGGCTGATCATACACAATCAGTACCCCGTTCCTGCCCTCTCCCCATATCCCTTGACTCTGCTATCTATAAGATCTCTATCTAACTCTCTCTTGAATGCATCCAGAGACTTGGCCTCCACTGCCTTCTGGGGCAGAGCATTCCACATATCCACCACTCTGAAAAAGTTTTTCAGCATCTCTGTTCTAAATGGCCTACCCCTTATTCTTAAACTGTGGCCTCTAGTTCTGGACTCACCCATCAGCGGGAACATGCCTCCTGCCTCCAGTGTGTCCAATCCCTTAATAATCTTATATGTTTCAATCAGAACCCCTCTCATCCTTCTAAATTCCAGTGTGTATTGCTTCCTGTTATTGCTTTTCCTTTGTAGTACCTCAATGTATCGATTGATGTAATGAACTGATCTGTAGGGGTGGCACACAGAACAATTTTTCCCTTTACCTTGGTACATGTGACAATAATCAATTTACCAAATCCTGGGAATATTCAAGTCGGGCAGCATCTGTAGAGGGAAGTACATGTTAACGCTGTGGATCAAAGACTTTCGTTCAGAACTAGAAAGGTCAGAAATAAAACATATTTTCGGGCAAAGAGGTAAAGGATGACAGGAGTAAAAGGCAAGATGTGGGGCTAAGAGACCACGAGTGTTTGGATGAAAATATTGGTAATGGAGATAGCTAATACAGTGTGTGAAAAATACTAATTATCTCAAGGGTTGTTATGAACCCTCCCCCAAATAAACAGACGAGAAGAAAGAAAGGCGATGCGATAAATATTGGATACAAGGCAGGATGGCCAATTTGCCGAAATAGTTGAATTCTGAAAGCTTTGTAGTTGGACTGGTGGGAAACTTGTAGGCTGCGCCAGGTCTGGATATTTCCCACTTTAATGCAGCATTAACAAAAATCCCGCTGCATTCAAAGCCATGATTATTCTTGTGCATCCTCATTATTACTGAAGAGCGAATCAAGCTGACTTCTCCCCATACCGAAGAGCAGGTGCCAACAGTCTTTGAGTGACGTGGGCGTGGGGCCAATGAGTGCAGCTGGAAGTTCGGGTCGCTTTCCGTGACGTACAGAGACCAATGGGGCGGAGGCGGGACCGGGTGAGGGGCCCGCCCCTGCGGTCACGTGAGCAGGCGCTGCAAGATGGCGATGGTGGAGGGGTAAAGTTGGTGGCTGTGAGCGGTGTGTGTGACTGGGCGAGGGGCGGGAGGCGAGGACCTATCTCCCCGAAAACCTCGCAAGGCCGATTGAAGTCTCGCAGTTGGCTCGGGTAACTACAGCTTTGTGTTTGTAAAGCGGTGTACAGGGGAGGGGTACCTGTTGGTGGGTTCCTTCGTGTAATGGCGGGGTGGGCCAACCCCCCCTCCCACTCCGTATTACCGGCCTCGGCCAGCCCTCTTCACCCTTCGGTTTCCCCCACCCTTGCCCCTTCTAGAAAACGTCCCCGAAGGCCCGAACAACTTGCCGTGACGTCTGTCGCTGGGTTGGGCATTTCCCCGTCTGTTTATTACCCACGGAGCGATGTGGGTAAGTTTCATATCAACTTTTGGCATCCGTTTCCCAACCTTTAAACCTCGTCGGTGGGTCAGTTTTCAAGGGAAGAACCGTCAAAGTCTGTCTCTTAGTCTCTCCACCTACCCCTGTTTCCTTGGAGACATTTCTTGACTGTCTTGAGGTCCAAAGCTCATTGATGAAAGCAGTGTTAAATGGCTTTTTGAAATTTCATGAACTTAACAGAATCGTTAGGGCACATGTGGAGCAAGTTTTGCCTGTCACGCTTATGTCTCATGTAGAACTGGAAATTATTTATCTGATTCTCCAGAAACCGTTTTTTTTTAGAGCTCTCTCTCATCCAGCCTCTACAAGCTGAGTTCAAGCAACACAGACAAAATGCTGGAGGAACTCAGTAGGTCAGACTGGAAAGAATGGAGGTTTCAGACAGAAGACCCTTCAGTGTTTATTCCCCTGCAGACTTGAGCTCCTCCAGCTTTTTGTGTGTGTTGCTCTCAATTTCCAGAATTGGCAGAATCTCTTGGGATTATGAGTTCCATATCTGTGTTTTTAAAGAGAAGGTTTTCTATAAAAGCTCCAAATGTGTCTTTTGCCTATCAATTTGATGGTCTTTGAGGAGTTTTCTTTTCCCTGTTCAGCCAACCTGTCATGATCTTAATGCACTTCCACCAAATCTTGATCTTCTATCCTTGAGGAATCTCAGGGTTGTGTACACTGCATAATAAATGTACTTTGAATCTTCAAGGAGAACACTTCTGAGTTCTTCGGTCTAATCTTGTAATTGAAACCCTTGTTTTCTGGAGTTGATTGAGGAAATGCTCTAATTTTGGAGACATTTTCTGGAGTTGTGTCTTAATAAGAAAATTTTCGTGATTTAAGTTGATTCTACCACATACTGCACTAATGCCAATCTTTATCTGATTATGCTCCTCTGATAGTGTTGGAAAGTTATGCTATTGTATCCATAATGCCACTACAGATTGATTATGTATGTTGGATTTATCTTTTAATACGTTTCACTAATAACAGAACTGGCATAGGAACGTGCTGGCCTTGCATAATATGTTCTGGGTTGTATGAAGTTAATTAATTTGGGGATGACATAGATATATTTGTTCACAGTATTATTGTTAGGATTTAATTTTGTTTTTTAAGGTGCTTGGAAATGCTTTTTATCCTTTTGATTGGTGGCCAAAGGCAAGAGTGATTTTGCAAGAATTCACGATAGCAAATAAGGCATTTTAGGAGAAAACAAAGTATTTGGTGACCTCAATGTTCTGGAATAGTGCATTGGTCTTTATATCTGACTGGAAATATAAACAGAGCTGCTAATTAGTACTTCATCTATAAGTACTTCATTGTATAGTCCGGTTTCTCCAAAGTCCTGTATAAACTAAACTTGAATTTTTTTCATGTTCTGACTTGCTTACTTTTTAATGATGTTTGTTACTAAGGAGCAACTCTGTTTTGAAATTCATTTTTGTTCATTTGTTAGGCTTTTCAATTTTTATTTCCAGGTAGGAACTGTAGTCCACAATTTAAATTGCCATGAAACACGTGATTCGAGATAAGGCAAACGTCTTGAATTTTAAAAATACCATATGAAGCATCAACTGTCCACAGTTCATAAACACGAGATTCTGCAAATGATGGAAATCCAGAGTAACATACAAAATTCTAGAAGAACTCATCAGGTCAGGCAGCATCTATAGAGAGGAATAAACAATAAATGTTTCAGGCTGAGACCCTTCATTGGGACTGGAAAGGAAGGGGGAATAAGCCACAATAAAAAGATGGTGTGAGGGGGAGGAGGATGAGCTGGAAGGTGATGGGTGAAGCCAGCCATATGGTAAAGGGCTGGAGAAGAGGGTGGACCATGGGAGAAAGGAAGGAGAAGCACCAGAGGTAGGTAAGGGGAAGACATGGGGCCAAAGTGGGGAATAGAAGAAGGGGGAGAGGGAAAAATTACCAGAAGGAAAAATCAATTTTCTTGCCATCAGGTTGGACACTACCCAAATAGGGTGTCGCTGCTCCACTGAGTGGTATCATCGTGGCAAAAGAGGAATCCATGGATCAACGTTTTGGAACAGGAATAAAATGGAGGATTGGAATTAAAATACGTGGCTGCAGGAAAATTCTGCTTTTGGTGGCTGGAGTGGAGGGGCTCAACAAATTGGATCCCCAACTTGATGTGGAGAAGGTTGGATTAACATATTTCTGTAGCAACAATTTACCTTTAGTATTAGTGTTCAGTTGATAGGTTAGTTTAAATTTGAAACTCTTTTACTAATCTGTGTTTATGTTTGGCTTGAACATTTGTCTGCCAACAGAGTTATCAGTGTACATCTGAAAAAAAATTTTAAATGTGCAGATGCTGGTCAGAAACAAAACCAGAAAATGCTGGAAGGACTCGGAATGTCTGACAACATCTGTGGATAGAGAAATGCCTAACTTTGCAGGTTAAAGACATTGTCAGAACTGGGAAAGAGAGAGAGAAGTTGGTTTAAAGTTGCAGAAATGGTTTTGGGGATAGAACAAAGGATGTGTCTGTTATGAGTTGAGGCCAAGCTGTTGTGAGGATGAGTTATTAATGAAGTCAATTAAAGAGTAATAAAGGAGTGTGTGCTGCAAGTAGTAGGTCAGGATGTGTTAACGAGAGGGGAAGAAATTGAGTCAATATGTATGGACAAAGAAAGTTACTTATGGAAAATTCAGTCCAAAAGAATGCAATGTGCCCAGATACAAAGTGCCTTTATTATCAAATTATGTCTGCAGTACAGCATCCTGAGATTTGTCTTCCCACAGACAGCCACGAAACAAAAATACTGTAGAACCTGTTGAAGGTAAATATCAAACACCCAGCCTATGGGAAAAAAAGAGCAATTGGCCAAACCACACAAATAAAACATTGGACCATAGGGTCCTAGAAACATTTTAGGAATGCTCTATTCCAATTGATTGAACTGTGTTGTTGACTATAGGCCGTAGAGCCAATCCCCATCGAAGTACTTTGATTAGAATCGCGCAAAGTAACAGTAAGGTGCCATTTCTCCAGCCTTTTGTTTGAAACTCAATTTGAAAGTTGAATAATTACCAAAGTTGCGCAACTAACATCTACATTTCTGATAAGTCCCAAGTAATACAGTAAATACCAGTGTTAGTCTGCTGATATTTTTTGTGCTCGGTAGGGAAGGGACTTGACAATAACTGGGATGTTGCCTGACTTGCAACTAGCAGATTGTTACTATCCCTCATTAAAATGTTTATATTTTTATTACTTAAGTGTGTTTTTTTTCCCCTGAATTTTATTTATCAGTGGTTGCCGGGAATGCAGATGGTTCTGATCTATCTTTTTGTCTGGAGTTTGTAGTCCCACCCTGCACTGCATTTCCTCAGCTAGATAAACCATTCCACCAATATGGAGCACTCCGTCTGCCAAAACAAGCGGGATCTCCCGGTGGTCACCCGTTTTAATTCCACTCCCCATTCCGATATGTCCATCCATGGCCTTCTTCACTGTCCGGATAAGGCCACACTTAAGTTGGAGGAACAACACCATGTATTCCGTTTGGGTGGCCTCCAACCTGATGGCATGAACATCGGCTTCTCAAACTTCCAGTAGTGCCTCCCACCGCCCCCTCCCCTTCACCATTTCCCATCCCCTTTTCCCTCTCTCATGTTATCTGCTTGCCTGTCCATTGTCTCTGGTGCTGCACCCTCCCTTTTTCTTTCTTCCATGGCCTTCTCTCTCTTTCACCAATCAATTTACTAGCTCTTTGCTTCATCCCTCCCCCTCCCAAGTTTCACCTATCACCTGGGGTTTCTCTCTCCCTTCCCCCCACCTTTCAAATCTACTCAGCTTTTTTTCCTCCAATCCTGCCAAAGTGTTTCAGCCTGAAACATTGACTGTACTTTTTTCCATAGATGCAGCCTGACCTGCTGAGTTCCTCCAGCATTTTGTGTGTGTTGCTCAGATTTCCAGCATCTGCAGATTTTCCCTTGTTTGTGATTTAAACCATTCTACCATGTCATTATATCAGAGAAGAGTTCACAGGAAGAAATTAGAGATTTTGCTCAGGTAACACACACAAAATGCTGGTGGAACACAGCAGGCCAGGCAGCATCTATAGGAAGAAGCACAGTTGACATTTTCTCGGCCCGAAACGTCGACAGTGCTTCTTCCTAAAGATACTGCCTGGCCTGCTGTGTTCCACCAGCATTTTGTGTGTTGTTTGAATTTCCAGCATCTGCAGATTTCCTCGTGTTTGTTCTTTTGCTCAGGTAAGCGTGTTTTGTACATCAAAATACAGTTCTGTGCAGAAGTCTTACACACTGATATATAACTAGGGTGCATAAGAATTAGGCACAGTATTGTGTTTGTCAACGTGGAGCTGAGTAAGTCTTTCAGAAGCAAAGGATGTTAGGAATGGCGAGAATGGAGTGCTATAGGATGGTTGTGGGACAGTGGCAGAGGAGTGCCAGGGGTGAGGGTGGTGCTGATGCAGACACACCCAGCCTGAAGCCACCAGATAAAGTCATTTGTTTATTTATCTTTACAGAATGTCTCTCTGGTGCTTCCTTGCTCCTTTCCCCTTTTCCCCAACCATGATTCCCCTCTCCCTGCCACCTTCCCACTCTCAGTCCATAATAGAGACCCATATCAGAAGCAGGTGTATCATCACTCACCTGTAATGTAATTTGTTTTTTTTGCAGCTGCACTGCATAAAATTACTCCAGTACTGTGCAAAAGTCTTAGGCACCCTAGTTTTATATATGTCTGGTCATATTGGAGGTTTTTTTTTACACAGTAGTGGGTGTATGGAATGCTTTGCTGGGGTGGTGGTGGAGGCAGATACATTAGTGACATTTTAGATCATAGGTGTCAAACTCAAGGCCCGCGGTCCATATCCGGCCCGGCGTACAATTATATTTGGCCCACGAGATCATTTTAGATAGATCTATTATTTTAATTATTAATGGCCCGGCGATATGAAGCCTATGATTGTAAGTTAATACCAATCATAAAAATAATGCTTGCTCAGCAGTCTTCTTCATAAGAAATGGAATTTGTGAAGTGAAACACTTTGTAGTTATAGCAGAGACTGAGACACATGAGAACCAGCTGAAAAAACGGAGGCAATGAAAGCCACGTTCGCACGCGCCTGATTGATCCGGCCCGCATGAAGCTGCATTTTGCCCAATCCGGCCTGTGACCTAAAATGAGTTTGACACCCCTGTTTTAGATAGATACATGGATGATATCAAGGGCTAAGTAGGGGGAAGGGGTTAGATTGATCTTAGAATAGGCTAAAAGTTTGGTGCAACCTGGTGGAGCAAAGGACCTGTACTGTGCAGTTCTATGTTCCGAGGTACAAAGCTCCAAAATGTGAATTCTGAGAGATGTGACTATTGTGTAAGAGAGATGCTAGTGCATTAGATGATTAACATGTGATTAACAGGTCTGGAGTATTGAGTACAAATCTAACTGTTAACAGCTGATCAATTTAAAGGAATTAAATAAATCCTGAATTGAAATAATGGTTTCAGTAATGATAAGATAGTAAAACTAACAAAAAACATCAAGTTGAACAACATTTTGTAAGGACTGAAATTACTTGCCCCCTTACCTGATCTGGTATGTATGTGACTTCCAATCTGTCTGCATCTTGTGAACTGAAGGAAAAATTGTAATTTAGTTTTTTAGAATATCAAAACCTGTGAAATCAAAATCTTTAGAGGTTAAGAGTTATACAGCATAGGCCTTTCTGCCAATCATCATGTCCATCGCACTTGCAATTGCAGATTACAAAGAGTGTGGCAGTGCTTCTACTTGGAGTTTGAGGAGATTTGGCATGACATCTAAAACTTTGACAAACTTCTATGGATGTGTGGGGAAGAGTGTATTCACTGGCTGCATCACAGCTTTGTATGGAAACACGGAAAATCCTACTTTCAATCATAGGTAGAGTCCTTCCAACCATTGAGCACATCCACATGAAACACTGCGGCAGGAAAGCAGCATCCATCATCTGAAATCCTCACCACCCAGGCCATGCTTATTTTCTTGCTGCTGCTATCAGGTAGAAGGTACAAGAGCCTCAGGACTTGCACCACCAGGTTCAGGAACAGTTACTGCCCCTCAACCATCAGGCTCTTGATCAAAAAGGGATAACTGTACTCACTCGCCCATCCACTGAGATGATCTCGCTTTATGGACTCTTTATCTTATTGTCTTATGTTCTTGATATTTATTTATATTTGCATTTGTTGTCTTCTGCACTCCGATCGTCATTAATCCTGTTATAGTTACCATTCTATTGACTCGCTGTGTATGCTCGCAGGAACATGAATCTCGGGGTTGTACATGGTGACATATATGTTCTTTGATCATAAAAAATTACTTTGAACCATGCATTAATTCCAAATCCCACTATTTCTTGCACAATTAAGTACACATCCAGCTATCTTTTTAAGCTTTCCTGTTTCTGCCTCCGCCACCTGCTCTGGCAGCTCACTGCAGATACCAACTACCATCTGTTGTTCCTCTCCATGCCTTGTGGCATATCAGGCAGCAACCTTCTGTTTCTTTAGCATTTCTCTTTTTTTTAAACAAGGCCAAGTTGTTAGCTTGGTGCACAACCCAGCACAGGTGGAAAGGGAGCAAGGAGCTGGCTGGATTCGAACCCGGGGCTACTCACCTCAAAGTCTGGTGCGGATACCACTACACCAGCAGGATAAAACTAACCTCTGTGAAAAATTTACCACTCAGATTTCCTTTCCTTCCATCCACCCCGTTCTTGAATAGATATCCTCTGGTTTTAGACAACAACCATTGGAACTAGTCTGGCAATTGACCTTATCTATGCCTTTCATATACATCTGTCTTGTCTTCTTAGCTGGCTTCTTTTTCTCCAGGGGAAGCATACCCAGCCTATGTAATGCTTCCTCATAAATTCATTAATTTTTGTAGTTCCAAAGAGGATTACATCCTTGGAATGTGCTTCAAATATCTTGTTTTTTGTACTGTATTAGTATTTTGAGGGTAACTGGGTGGGCAAAGAGAAGTCAGATTCCTGATGAAGGGTCTCAGCCCAAAGCATTGACTGTTTACTTCCCTTCCTAAATTCTGCTCGACTTGCTGAGTCCCTTCAGCATTTTGAGTGTTGCTCAAGGTTTCCAGCATCTGCAGAGTCTGTTGTGGATATGTAAGTGATCTGGGTTTGCATCAGGCTGTGATACTATAATGTAATATACAGTATTTAATGTATTAACATGGTATAAGAGTCTGTTTGGGTTGTCAGCTCCTTCTAGAGCAGTTCCATTCCCCCATTCTTAGTTTTTTTTTCCTCTCCATTTTCTTTTCTTTTTGCTCCTGAAAGCCTGGTTTGGCTCTGTTTCAACTATTTTGAAAAGCAGTGAGGTCCAGATTATAATCAATCTCTGGGTAATCTCTTTCATGCTTTTCCTCTTGGTTCCATGCAAATCATATTGAAAACAGATTAAATTGAGTGGCTCTGCCATTCAAAGTAAATTTAGTATCGAAGTACATGTATGCCATCATATACAACCCTGAGATTAATTTTTTTAGGCATTCACCATAAATCCAATAACCATAACAAAACTATTTAAAGACCACACTAATTGGGTGTACAGCCACCATACAAAAGACAACAAACTTTGCAAATATAAAAAGAAAGAAATAATAAATAAGCGATAAATATTGAGAATATGAGATGAAGAGTCCTTGAAAGTGAGTCCATGGGAACATTTCAGTAATGGGGCAATTGAAGTTATCCCCTTTGGTTCAAGAGCTTAATGGCTGAGGGGTAATAACTGTTCTTGACCCTGGTGATGAGGGTCTTGAGGCTCCTGTACCACCTTCGTGATGGCAGCAGCGAGAAGAGAGCATGGCCTGGGTGGTGGGGGTCCCTGTTGCTTTCCTGCGACAGTGCTCGGTATAGATGTGCTCAATGATGGGAAGGACGTTACCCATGATGGACTGGGCTGCATCAAGTGCTTTTTGCGGGATTTTCCATTCAAGGGCATTGGTGTTTCCAAAGAGGTCACAGTAGGTGCAGGACAGAAACACTGAAAGTTTACAAAGCAGAAGCAAGCCACTGGGATTCACTGTGTTCATACCGATCAGGGAAATCTGCTGCCCTTGTACTTGACATTCCTTCGAGTACACAACAGTCAGGTGTTAATCGTGCTGATAGTTTCAAGCAGAGAGTTCTAGATTTCTATTAGAAGAAATATTTTCATGTCTTTATCTGATCATTCTGTTAATAACTTTAAATCTATCCATCCCACCCGTCCCCCATGGGCTTCTGTTTAGGTTATTTGTAATTCTATTTATCCTAGTTGCATCTCCTCTACTTCAAAGGTCTGGAGGGGTTGGGGAGAGGGGCACCTTATCCAGTCTCACAGCTGCAATTTTCAGTCTCCTTTGCTCCCTTTCTAGTATAATTACGTCTCTCCTGGTACCTAGATCTATACGAAATACTTAAGTTGTCTTCCAACAAAACATGTTCAATTTTGTGGTGAAAAACTCCTAGCTCTTTTTACTGAGATACAGCACAGAATAAAATAGGCCCTTCAGGCCCTGCAATCCTCTGATTTAATCCTAATCTAATCATGGGACAGTTTACAATGACTAACTAATGTACCAATTGGTATGTCTTTGGACTGTGGGAGGAAACTGGAGCACCCAGGGAGAACCCACGTGGCCACAGGGAAAATGTACAAATTCCTTCAAGGCAGCAGTGGGAATTGAACCTGGGTCGCTGGGACTGTAAGGCGTTGTGCTAACCACTAAACTACAGTGCCACTCTATCCTCTGTTTGACTTGGAAAGAAAGCATCCTCTTGTGCTCTCTGTTAGCCATAATTTTTATCATCTTATTAACTTTACTGATATGTGGACATAAAATCCGAGGCTGGTCTGTTGTTAGACACTGCCAGTATTCTGCCATTTGTTGTACATTTCCTTTTCCTTACAATAGTTCCATTTAATATCTGAGAACGTTTGTAACCTCCGTGCCCCCAGTTGACCTCCGTTCGCCTAGGGTAAACTGCCAGTAGTGCAGTACTTCTGTGTAAGTACGGTGTAATGCGCCCCCAGTACACGCTCACAATACAAGTACCAGACAATACCCAAAAGCGAGTAAATAATTGCAACTTTATAGTGATTTCTTAGTGATGGGTTAGTAGAAACAGATAACCTAAAGGTGCCAAAGTAATAATCAGTTTGTCAGTTTGTGCACATACGTTGGAGCTCCCACCTCCCGTTCCTTTTCACAACAACCTTCTGAGTCTTTGGTCACCATCCGAACTGCTGACATCCAGTATCCATTGCTCTGGAACTGCTGCCTGCTCCGCTTACACAGACATGATAGCATAACAATTCTCCATTGGTTAGTTTTCCCCTTATCAATACCCATAAACCAAACATACGAGATACAGGATCCCATTACAGCATTACAGAGAAGCCATTTTATTATAAAATACAGAGAAGCCATTTTGTTAGCCTGAACAGTTAACGCCACTGTTACTGGTACTAAGAACCCTACATTCTCCCCCTACCAAATTTAGTCATGCCCTCATGACACTCAAATAATTTGCCAACCACAAAACCCAAAGCACAAAACCCAACCCAAGTGCAGAAAGCAGTGACATAACTCCCCAAAACAGTGGAGATCACACCCTGTTCCCCGGGTGCAACATAGGCCAACCTATCGGGAGGGCGCCTACTTCTCTGAGACCTACGCACTCCCTCTTCTAACTCCTCCACTCCAGACCCTACAGAAGGCTCATGGAAACTAGGAGGGAAACCCTCCTGCAAACAGTCATCCAAGTCCCTCTGCACCTCAGAACCCTCCATCTCTTGCTCACGCCCCACATCCTCCTCGCCGGTGCCCTGTGGCACTCCTGACAGCCCATCACTAGTCCCCCTTCCCCGTCTAACCCAGTGGGGGAAGGTTCAGGAGTCTCCTCCTCCACTTCGGGGGCATCAGCAAACGGCAGCATGTACGAATCATCCGAGACATCTTCCTCCGAGTCAGTATCCCTCACGGGCTGGGCCTGGGCCCGCCTCTCCTGGTGTGGGCTCTTCCGCCAATCTGTGTGGACGCAGAGTCCTGGTACAGGGTGCTGGCTCCCACTCTACTTATACGTCTCGCCCCAGAGGCAACAGATGATTCCAGTGGAGAATCTTGACGGGCCCCCTCCCATCCTCGGGCTGCACTCGGAAGACCGGTAAGTTGGACAACTGACTCCACCACACAAGGCATGTCCGACCAGTGATCAGCCAGTTTGTGCTTCCCAGGTAATCCCAAATTCCTTATGAGGACTCAGTCTCCCAGCAGGAGCTGGAAGAACTTCACTTTCTGGTCATACCTCCTCTTACTTCCCTGATTCTGCTTGGCGGCTGCCTCCCCAGCCAACTCATAAGCCCTTTGCAGCTCCTTCATATCAGTCACATGCTCAAGTAAGGCTTTGGCGTTACTTCACCTGCAGTCGTCGCAAAACAGAGGTCAATGGGCAACCTTGCCTCGCGCCTGAACATCGGATAATAGAGTGAGTAGCCAGTAGCTTCATTGTGTGTACAGTTGTAACAGTGAACCAGATGTCCAATATGTTGACTCCATCGCCTCTTTGCTGATCTCCAGTGTCTGGAGCATGTCTAGCAGGGTCCGATTAAACCTCTCTGGCTGGGGGTCACCCTGTGGATGATAGGGGGTGGTCCTCGATTTCTCAATTCCCAGCATATCCAGTAACTCATAGATGAGCTTACTCTCAAAGTCCCATCCCTGGTCACTAACTATGTATCCGCCGGGGAAAGCCATAATGCACAATATACTTTTCCCATAGCACTTTTGCCACCGTAATCGTCCACTGATCCTTGATGGGGAACACTTGAGCATACCTGGTGTAATGGTCTGTGATGACCAAGACATTCACCGTGTTGCTGGTATTGGGCTCTATGGCCAGGAAATCCATACACACTAGATCCAAAGGCCCCATACTCTGCAAGTGCAACAATGAAGCAGCCTGAACAGGCTGCGTCTTCCGGCGTATGCAACGTATACAGGACTTACAGTGCTCGTCGACCTCCGACCTCATTCGGGGCCAATAAAACCAGTCCTTGAGTAACCCATAGGTATTCTCCACCCCCAAGTGTCCAGAGTCATCATACAGTGACTTCATCACAACCCTCCGATACTTCTCAGGCAGGACCAGCTGCCAATGCTGAGGTCAGTCTGAGGGTGACGCTACCCGGTAAAACATTTGTTCTTCGACCTCAACCGAGGACATTCTCTCAGTAAGAGACATGGAGCTGTGTTGTGTCTTCTCCACCTGGGCCACGTCCCCTTCTCAACTGCCAAATAGTGCCAATGCCAGGGTCATCTCGCTGAGCAGCTGCAACTTCCCCAGGACTCAACTCTGGCAGCTGTGGGGTCTTCAGAGCAGTCATGTCACAGTAAACTAGGGGTAGGGCGTCATCGGACACCACCAATGGGTCCACTGCACGATCTGGCCTCTCCTTTTCCTCGGCCTGCGCGGTGATAGCAAACTGACCCATGGCCTTCACCCCGGATGCAGGAACGCTCTTCCACTCCTCGTCCTCATGCTTCCATCGAGACAGAACATCCACATCGACATTCTGGCTCCCCGGCCGGTACTTCAGGCTAAAATCATATGCAGAAAGGGCGGCCAACCAACGATGACCGGTGGTGTCCAGTTTCACCGAGGTCAGGATGTAGGTAAGCAGGCTGTTGTCCGTCCGCACCTCAAACTTGGCCCCGTAGAGATAGTCACTCAGCTTATCCACCATCACCCATTTCAACGCCAGAAACTCCAACTTGTGGGTGGGGTAGTTCCTCTCGGATGGTGACAAATTCTGGCTGACAAACGCTACTGGCCTCAGTCCGGCGCCTTGATCCTGATACAAGACGACCCCTAACCCCTTCCGACTGGCATCGGTATGTAGCACATGGGGCAATCGGGGTCCGCAAAAGCCAGTACAGGCGCCTGAGTCAACATCTCCTTCAGGGACAGAAAAGCTGCTTCACATTGGTCATCCCATCTCTGTCCGAAGGGTTCTGCTGGGTTCAAATATTCTCCAGCCTCCCATCCTCCTCTTCCTTTCCCTTTCTGCCCCGATTTGGTGGGGGGGGGGGGAGATAGCCACACAGAAGCTGGTTCAAGGGATGGCTCGCCTTGGCGTAGCCCTTCACGAATCTCCGATAATATCCACAGAACCCCAAAAATGAGCGCAGAGCGCTTACAGTCTGGGGCCTTGGCCAGGTGGTCACCGCTTCGGTTTTACTTGGGTCTGTAGCTACCCTGTTCCACGAGATTATATGTCCAACATAGCTAACAGATGTCTGGCAAAACTGGCACTTGTTTTAATCTTTCAGCCAGTTGAGCACCTTCATTAGCCTCACTTCATGTTCTTCCAAGGTGGATCCAAATACTATCAGGTCGTCCAAATATGCCAGTACTTCAAGCAGGTTCATATCCCCCACAGTCTTCTCCATGGTGCTCTGGAAGGTGGCAGGGGGCCCCCAATATGCCCTGGGGCATCCCTTCGAACTGGTAAAATCCCAGAGGGCATATAAAGGCCATCTTCTCCTTATCTGCCTCACTCATCGGGATCTGGTAATATCCACTCCTGAAATCCAACACACTGAACCACTTCGCCTCATTCAGACAGGCCAGCGCGTCTTCGACCCTGGGGACCATATACTGGTCAGGGATGGTGCACCTTTTCAGGGTCCTATAGCACACATATACGAATCTTCCCATTCTTCCTCCTGGCCACAACTATCGGGGACGCATAAGGGCTGCGGGACTCCGAAAATATCCCATCTTCCTTCAGCTTACTCAAATGCTGCTGCACATCTTCCACTTCTGCAGGGGCCAGTCACCGTGACCTTTCTCAAAACGGGGTGTCTTCAGTCACCTGAATGGTGTGGCGAGTGCTCCTGGAACAGCCCACGTCAAACTCATCTAGGGAAAAAATGTCTTTCAGCATCAACATTCTCCGCTTCCAACTCTTAAGCACAACTCTTAACGCCCCAGCGGTCAACTTTTGAAACATGTTTCAAGCTGCCTTTAAGGAGGCATGTGATCACTTTTAAAAGAGGGATGCCCCTGGCGCATTTGTTCCGGTGATGGTGATGCATTACAGAGAAGCCATTTCATTATAAAATACAGAGAAGCCATTTTGTTAGCCTGAACAGTTAACACCACTGGTACTGAGAACCCTACATGTATTTAATCTACAACCTGAAATTCTTGCTCTTCACAGACATCTGCGAAAACAGAAGAGTACCACAAAGAATGAATGATAGTAAAATATGGTTAGAATCCCAAAGCCTCCTTCCTCCCCCCTCCCATGCACAAGCAGCAGCTAAGCATCAGCACCCACCAAGCAAGCAATAGCAAAGCCCCCAAGAGGGACCACGATCTGCAGTACAGAAAAGCAAAGCTTTCAGCCAACAAATAACAAATCTGACATGACACAGGCGTGCGCTCTCTCCCTCTCCCTCTCCCTCTCCCTCTCCCTCTCCCCCTCCCCCTCCCCCTCCCCCTCCCCCTCCCCCCCTCTCTCTCCCTCCCCCTCTCCCCCGGCGAGATAGGAGATCCCCCACTAATGAGATAGAGAGAGATCTACTGTTCTCGATATTCCATTTTCTCCCACGACATTTCAGTCGGCAGCACCAGCATAGGACTCTCTCATCCAGAGGGCTGCAAAGCCTCGGAATCCTGAGGTCAGCTTGTCTTCTAAGCCACTCTCTTTGGATATTGAAAAATGGCTGTTTGGTGAGCCCCAGAAGTAGGAGCCTTCACCATAAAGAACCGCAGCATGAGTACAGCTGCAGGTCAAGGGCACCTATCCACCTTGAAAACAGGAAAAAAAGACATAGGTAGAATTTCCCCTCTTTCTGCAGATAAAGCTTGAAGAAGTTGCTCTCTAGCACCCCAAATTCTTTAAATTCCACAGCCACTTTCCTGCCCAACTGACAAAGCCGTCTAATTCCTCAGAAGTCAAAATCTTTCCTAATACCATGGTAATATTTGTATCATTGGCAAATATCTTTATGACTCGCCTTCTATACATATGTGATATATATATATATATATATATATATATATATAAATAAAAAACAAAAGCCAGATATCAGGTACTGAGCTTTATAGAGCCCCAGTGGTATAACTGAACCAATATTAGACCCATCTTGACAGTCTCCTTTAATTTTTTGACAAGCCTGCCACACGAATCTTCATCAGAAGCTTTTCTAGAGTCCCTGTAGATTATAATCAAATGCACAGCTCTCATCTGAACTTGGTTACTTCCTCAAAATTCCAGTTAAGTTAGTCAGATGTGACCTTTCCTTAACAAGTACAAATGCATAATCTCTGATTAACATGCCTTTTTAAAGGAAGACTTGTATTGTTCCTCACAATTGATCCTAGTACATTGTTTACTACTGAAATTTAACTAGTCTTTAATTATGGTTATCCCTCCTCTTCTTAAACTGAAGTAGTGTCACATTAGCAGTGTTCCACTTCTGTGGTGCTACAGATGTAGTTCAGGATACCTTTAAACATTTGAGACATTGAGACTTTCATCTTCCTTCCTTGCTTCCATTATACTCTGCAACATTTTTCACCCAAATTAGTAGCTTATTGACTTCTGAAGATGCTAATCCTCTTAATGCTTTTCTCCTTTACCTTGTTTATTTCATCCAAGATTTTGCACACTTCCTCCCCATCTATGGTATTGGCTTCATCCCTCTCTGTTGTAAATCCAGTTACAGTGTATTCACTAGGGACAACAACTACCTTCATAGTGTAGATGACCTTTTAGGTGCCAAATATACTTTATTGTTATTCTCCAATCCTTTTATATTCTTGAAACAACTTCTGTTTTTTTTGTGAAAATTATATGATTAATTTTACCAAGTTTGCCTTCATGGACCTCAGCTCTAATCCTTGTATCTATTTCCAAGAAAGACATGTCAACAATAATTCCCTCCTTCCCCCTCCACCCCCATCATGTCAATAGGCTTTCAGTACTTGTTATCAAGTTGAAGTATGTTGTCATACGACTGCATACATGTATATAGCCAAATGAAACAGTGTTCCTCTCAGCAGTACTCACAATTGTTTGTAGGGTCTTGTGGTCAGATGCCTTACAATTCCCATACCTGACAGTAATGCAGCTGGTCAAAACTCTCAATGGTGCTCCTATAAAAATTGGTTTGAATGGAGGGGTTGTGTCTTGCTCACTTCAGTCTTCTCAGGAAGTGGTGATGCTGCTGTGCTTGACTAAAGAGTTGGTGTTGAGAGACTAGATGGGCTCATCTGTTATGTGTACTCCCAGAAACTTGGTGTTCCTAACTCTGTCCATGGAGGAACCATTTCTGTACAGTGAGAAGTGATCAACCTCCATCAAGTCCATAATCATCACTTCGGTTTTGTCTACGTTGAGACTCAGGTTATTGTGCTTGCACCATTCTACCAGCTGCTCTACCATGTACTTTGTCAGCCTCTCAGTGAATAACTAATACAGTATCTAACATGCACTTCGAGCAAAGGTTTTTTGGTACCCAATTTCAAATGAGTTAATAATTATAATCCATAGTCACTCAACCAAAATCATATGAATACATGAATACTGAATAGAAGTAACTGGTATTTACCCATGATGGACTGGGCCGTATCCATTACTTTTTGTCAGATTTTTCCATTCAAGGGCATTGGGGTTTCCATACCAGGCTGTGATGTAACCAGACTCTACCTCACATCTGTGGAAGTTTGTTAAGGTTTTATATGTGTCACACTGAATCTTCACAAGTTTCTATAAAGTAGAGGCATTGTTGTGCTTGGAGTGATAATACTGAGGAATTTAAAGTTGCTGACTCTCTCCCTCTCTGATCCCTCAATGACTGACTCATGGACTTCCAGTTTCCCTTTCCTGAAGTCAATAATTAGCTCCTTGGTCTTGCTGACGTTGAGTGAGAGGTTATTGTTTTCAGTTCCCACTACTGTCTATAAGGAATTTGTACATTCAGCCAGTGATTACGTGCATTTCCTCCTGGTGCTCTGGTTTCCTGCATGTGCCATACACGTACGGGATAGTAAGTTGTGAGGCTGCTGTGTTGGTGACAGAAACATGCGGGCTGTCCACAGCACATCTCAGACTATGTTGGTCATTGACATAAACAATACATTTAATTGTGTGTTTCAATGCACGAGACAAAAAAAAGCTAATCTTTATTTCAGATTCCGGTTAATGCCACCGGCATATGTTGTGGAATTTGTTGTCTTTGCGGTAGCAGTACAATGCAATATATAATAGGAAAAAACTGTGAATTACAGTAAATCTATATCTATATATATAAAAACAATAAATGGTGCAAAAATAAAAATAAGTAGTGAGATAGTGTCTGTGGGTACAATATCCATTCAGAAATTGGATGCCAAAGAGGAAGAAGCTGTTTCTGATCATTGGGTGTGGGCGTTCAGGCTTCTGTGCCTCCTACCTGATGGTGGCAATGAGAATAGGGCATTTTCTGGGTGATGCCATCTTTACTAATAACTTCATCTTTATTCATAACTGGTGGTGATCTGCAGCTCGCTATCTTAAAGAGAGGCTGAACGAGAAATCCTCCAACATGTTCTTGAAAAAACTTGTGAAAAGTTGTGACTTGCAGGGCTAAGGACCAAGAACTCAGAAATGGCATTAATGGGAAGTAAAATTCCAGTCATAAGCTAATTGCTGCCTTTGGTGAAATTTTAAAAAACTAAGATCCGAGGCCTGAGACTGATCTTTAAGAATTTCTACTAGTTGCATCTTACCATTCTGAAAAAATCCATTCATTCATGCTCTTTGTTCTATTATTTAAGAGTCTTCTCTCGTCATACTAGGATACAGTTCTAAATCCTTGAGCCCTCATCTTGTGAGATGTATTGGACAACAGTATCTCTTGCAGTGCACTATTTTAATATTTTTTTTTACTTCTGGGCAGTCAAAAATATCAAACGAGTTAGGAAAATACAAAATTCTACATAAGTTGATGGAATATTTTAATGAAGTATAGAAAAGGTTTGACCATAAGTGGTTTAGACAGGGTAAATAGTCTTTTTGCAAATATGTCAAGGATGGAGGATACAAATATTGGGCAGAAGATAGTTGGGGGGGAGGTGTGTTCTTCTAAAAGCAGATTTTTTTTGATCTGGTACTGTGTCAGTAAGGGTAATGGGAACATGGTTAGCCACACTTCCAAAAGGTGGTGAGGGAAAATAATTTGCAAACCTGAAGGAATAGAGCATTGGAATGGGCGGATTGGATTGCTGTACAAAGAACCAGCATGGGCTGCCCTGGTGGTGGAATCAACATATCGAATGCTGGAAATAATCAGTCTCTTGAGAGAAACTTAGTTCATATGTTGAGCGAATGATCTTTCTTTAGGAGTGCTTGATTATTTACACAGCATTTTCTGTTTCAGATTGTACTTTTTGTTTTGATTTCATTCCATGTTGTAATATTTGTGATGCTTCCAGTCAGTAAAGCCGCTTTATCAAATAGGTGCTGTGAAGAAGTATTTGCCAAATTCACTGTCAGTCCTTTCACTGTTCCAAATTCTCTGCCGGTTTCACTAAGTGCCACATCTGGACTAAGACCAGCCCGGTGAACCAGCGAGCACCAAAGTTTCCTCTGTTCTGTGTCTTTGATCCCAACACAAGTGGAAATTAAACAGCAGTGATGAGAAAATTGGTATAAAATTATATATTTATCAGCTACTTGTACACAGTAAAACATACATCTTTGTTTTCTTTGATGCATTATGTTCATTTGGACTGATGTTCTTAACTCTTATTCCTCGATGGAGTTCAGGCACAGAACAAATTACAGAACTTGAGCTTGAGGTGCATAGTGCCACAGGGTAGAATGTTATTTGACTGGGTTGGAGGACATCAATCTGCAGAAACTCTGCAAAGTCTCAAGAGTCACTTTCCCAGAGAACATGTTTGTTGGACAGCAGCAAGCCGGGAGTGTTATCTTAAGTGAAAGGACTGAAGAAAGTAAACTGTAAAGTTTTAATAATGATTTATTGTCACCTTAGGTTTAAGGAGCCATTTACATGAATCTGTAGTTTGGTACCCGTACTTTGTGGATTACTTCATTTTGGATTAAAGAGCCCTGATCTTGTGAGATGTATTGGACAACTTTTTTTTTGGACAACTATTTTTCTTCTGGGCAATCAAAAATATCAAACAAGTTAATTTAAACAAGTGACAAGTTCTGGTCTCCGAATTATAGGAAAGATGTCAACAAAATAGAGAGAGTACAGACAAAATTTACTAGAATGTTTCCTGGGTTTCAGCACCTAAGTTACAGGGAAAGATTGAACAAGTTAGGTCTTTATTCTTTGGAGCATTGAAGGTTGAGGGGGGACTTGATAGAGGTATTTAAAATTATGAGGGGGATGGATAGAGTCGATGTGGATAGGCTTTTTCCTTTGAGAGTAGGGGAGATTCAAACAAGAGGACATGAGTTGAGAGTTCAGGGGCAAAAGTTTAAGGGTAACATGAGGGGGAATTTCTTTACTCAAGAGAGTGGTAGCTGTGTGGAATGAGCTTCCAGTAGAAGTGGTAGAGGCAGGTTTGGTATTGTCATTTAAAGTAAAATTGGATAGGTATATGGACAGGAAAGGAATGGAGGGTTATGGGCTGAGTGCGGGTCAGTGGGACTAGGTGAGAGTAAGCATTCGGGAAGGACTAGAAGGGCCGAGATGGCCTGTTTCCATGCTGTAATTGTTATATGGTTAAGAAACTACAAAATTCTGCACGATGGTGAAATATTTTAATGAAGAGGTTTGACTAAGTAGTTTAGACAAAGTAAATAGACTCTTGACATATTTGTCAAAGATGAGGGATGCAAGTATTGAAAAGAAGGCTGTGGAGGGCAGAGATAGTTTATGATCTGCTACTGTGTGTCAGTAAAGGTGGTGGGAACATGGTTAGCCACACTTCCAAAAGGTAGTGAGTAGTGAGGGAAAATAATTTGCAGATCAGTAGGAATAGGGCATTGGAATGGGCTGATTGAATTGCAGGAAGTTGAAGAGTCGATGGGCTCTGGTGGTGGAATCAACATAATGAATGCTGGAAGTAATCAAGTCTATTCAGAGAGCAACTTAGTTCACATTTAATGCCAGTGACCTTTCATTAGGATTCTTGCTTGACAGCACTTTCTGTTTCTGATTTGTATCTATATTTTTTAATTTCATACCATGTTAGAGTCATAGAAAAGTACAGCACAGAGGCAGGCTCTTCTGCCCATCCAGTCCATGCTGAGTTATTTAAACTGCCTACACTCATTGATCTGCACCAGGACCATACCCCTCCATAACCCTATCATCCATATACTTATACAAACTTCTCTTAAACTTTGAAATCATAGTTCACATACACTACTTGCACTGGCAGCTGGTTCTACACTCTCACGACCCTCGAGTAAAGAAGTTTCACCTCATGTTCTGCTTAAACTTTTCACCCTTAAGCCGTGGCCTGTTGTTGTCCTATTTAATCTCAATGAAAAAAGCCTACTTGCATTTACTCTATCTACAAGACCATAAGACAGAGGAGAAGAATGAGGCCATTCAGCCCATTGTGTCTGCTCCACCATTCCATCATGGCTGATCCCAGATGCAACTCAATCCCATATCCTTTGATGCCCTGATCAATCAGGAAGCAATCAACTTCTGTCTTATGATAACCCATGTTGGCCCCCACCGCAGTCGGTGGCAGAGCATTCCACAGATTCACTACTCTGTTTAAAATAAAAATTCCCCCTTACCTCTGTTATAAAAGGTTGCCCCTCAATTTTGAGGCTGTGCCCTCTAGATGCCCCCATCATGGGTAACATCCTCTCCTCATCCACCCTGTCTAGTCCTTTCAACATTCAGTAGGTTTCAAAGAGATCCCCATGCATTCTTCTTAATTCCAGTGAGTACAGGCCCAAAGCTACCAAACATGAATCTCCTCTGGACTCTCCAATGATAACACATCCTTTCTGAGATATGGGGTTCAGAACTGTTGACAATACTCCCAAGTGTGGCCTGACTAGTGTCTTGTAAAGCCTCCCCATTATCTACTTGCTTTTATATTTTGTTCCCCTTGAAATAAATGCAAACAGACCCAACCTGTAAAACCTTCCAGGAGTCTTGCACAAGGACTCCTAGGTCTCCCCCACCGCACCTCTGATGTTTGAACTTTCTCTCCATTTAGATAATAGTCTACGCTATTGTTTTTCTTTCAAACATTATATTACATCTGCCACTTTTTTGCCCATTCTTCCAATTTAAGTCCTGGTGCAATGGTATTGCTTCCTCAGCACTACCTACCCCTCCACCTATCTTTGAATCATCTGCAAACTTTGCCACAAAGCCATCAATTTCAATATCCAAATTGTTGATAGACAATGTGAGAAGTAGAGGTCCTAATACTGACCCCTGAGGGACACCCCTAGTCACTGGCAGCCAATCAGAAAAGGCCCCTTTTATTCCCACTCGCCGCCTCCTGCATGTCAGCCATTCCTTTATCCATGCCAATATCTTTCCTGCTCTCATAATTTTGTATACATCTATCAAATCTCTCGATATTCTACACTCCAGGGAATAAAGTCCTAACCTATTCAATCTTTCCATATAACTCCTTGAGTTTCAAGAGCCCTCCTGAGATTAGGAAGTCATTTTACCAGAGAACACGCTTGTTGGACTGGCTGCATGTTGGGAGTGTTATCTTAAGTAAAAGGGCTGATGCGAGTAAACTGTAAAATAGTTATTTTTTTATTAATGATTTATTGTCACCTTGGGTTTAAGGATCTGTAAGAGGACCACAGCCTTGTCATTGGGTTAGGAGGCTTGCATGCCTCAAGACCTTAAGAGCAATGTTGACTGGAGTCATGGCTTTATGATTCTTGGTCGGATCACCCATGGCTTGTCTGCAGAAGGCATGGTGGAGGGAATACATTCAGATTGGAGGGTTGTGACTGGTGGTGTCCCACAAGGATCTGTTCTGGGACCTCTACTTTTTGTGATTTTTATTAGTGACCTGGATGTGGGGGTAGAAGGGTGGGTTGGCAAGTTTTCAGACGACACAAAGGTTGGTGGTGTTGTAGATAGTCTACAGGATTGTCGAAGGTTGCAGAGAGAAATTGATAGGATGCAGAAATGGGCTGAGAAGTGGCAGATGGAGTTCAACCTGGAGAGGTGTGAGGTGGTACACTTTGGAAGGACAAACTCCAAGGCAGAGTACAAAGTAGATGGCAGGATACTTGGGAGTGTGGAGGAGCAGAGGGATCTGGGGGTACATGTCCACAGATCCCTGAAAGTTGCCTCACAGGTAGATAGGGTAGTTAAGAAATCTTATGGGGTGTTAGCTTTCATAAGTTTAAGAGACGCGATGTAATGATGTAGCTTTATGAATCTCTAGTTAGGCCACACTTGGAGTACTGTGTCCAGTTCTGGTCGCCTCAGTATAGGAAGGGTATGGAAGCATTGGAAAGGGTACAGAGGAGATTTACCAGGATGCTGTCTGGTTTAGCGAGTATGGATTATGATCAGAGATTAAGGGAGCTAGGGCTTTACTCTTTGGAGAGAAGGAGGATGAGAGGAAACATGATAGAGGTGTACAAGATATTAAGAGGAATAGACAGAGTGGACAGCCAGCGCCTCTTCCCCAGGGACCACTGCTCAGTACAAAAGGACATGGCTTTAAGGTAAAGGGAGGGAAGTTCAAGGGGGATATTAGAGGAAGGTTTTTCACTCAGAGTGGTTGGTGCATGGAATGCCTTGCCTGAGTCAGTGGTGGAGGCAGATACACTAGTGAAGTTTAAGAGACTACTAGACAGGTATATGGAGGAATTTAAGGTGGTGGGTTATATAGGAGGCAGGGTTTGAGGGTCGACACAACATTCTGGGTCGAAGGGCCTGTAATGTGCAGTACTATTCTACGTTCTAAAAAAGTCAAAGGATAGAGGCCAGACTAAGAGTGGTCCATCGGTACCCCAGGTTCAGGGGTTCAGCTCAGGGCTAACAACCCTAACTATCAAAAAGTTGTTACAGAAACGGCAATGAAGAATCCTTGTATATCTGTGTGCGATGGTATATGGCCCTGGACAGGCAAAAGTGGAAGACTTCATTGCTGCCCTAAACATCAGCAGTGTAACGGGCAATAACTAAGGAGACATTTGCATGCACCTGCAGTTTGGAATACGTAATTTGTGGATAACTACTTCTTTGGTTAACTTTTAATGCAGTTCATCGTTGACAATGTTAGCTGCAGATTCAGGGTTGAAGCACCACCACTCGTTCCCTGTATTCACCATTTTATATATTGAGAGCTGGTTCAGAACCCATTGACCTGAATACGAACATTGTATCTGTCTGAATGTCTCTCTCTCTCTCTCTCTCTGCCCAGATTCCATTCTCAGGAATGGAATGATAGAGTAGATAGTCAGAATCTTTACTCCTCAGTTGGGGTGTCCAATTCAAAGTGAAGTGCGTATATGTCACTATATACAACCCTGAGATTCATTTTCTTGTGGGCATTCATAGTAAATAGAAGGAATTGTAATAGAATCAATGAAAAACTGCACAAAATAGACAAACAACTAACTTGCAGAAGGCAACAAATTGTGCAAAAACAAAAAGGATATTAATAATGAATAAATTAAAAATAATTATCAAAAACATGAGTTGTAGAATCCTTAAAAGTGAGTTCCTAGCATTGGGGTGAGTGAAGTTATCCCTTCTGGTTCAGGAGCCTGATGGTTGAGGATTAATAAATATTCCTGAACCTGGTGGTATAAGGAGGAGACTCCTCCTGTACCTCCTTCCACCTTTTTCAAGAGGTCATAGCTTTAAGATGAGCAGAAGGAGATTTTTATAACGGAGCAGTTGACATCTGCAGCTTGCTGCCTTAGGAGTTAGTGGAGTCAGATGCATTTGCTCTGTTACCCCAAATCTGCAAATTCTTTTAGTGCTGCATTTAACATCCTCTATCCTATCATTTAATATATAGAGACCGGAAATAAACTTGTAGTTCAGAGGCACATCATTGACTGGTAGAATGTAACAAAGACTGCAGTGGAATGACATGACCAGAGTGCAAAGCAAATTTATCATAGTACATATATGTCGCCATATACAACCCTGAGATTCATATTCCTGTGGGCATTCTCAGCAAATCAATAGAATCATAACTATAACAGGGTCAATTAAAGATCAACTGGAGTGCAGAAGACTGCAAATACAAATGTAAATAAATAGTAATAAATAACTAGAAGATGAGATAGGAAGTCTTTAAAGTGAGATCATTGCTTGTGAGAATATTTCAATGATGGGGCAAATGAGTGTAGTTATCCCCTTTTCAAGAGCAATGGTTTAGGGGTAGCAAATCATTTTTAAGTTTATCTAAATTATTTAGGAAGTCTTAAAATTTTGAATTGCTCCAGAACATATATAAATTTATTTTATTTTTGGCGGTAACTGTTTTTTATTGGGCTGCTGGATTTCAGAGCTCTTAATTTCCCCTTCAGGATATCAGTGCATCATGTGTGTCTGTGTTTCTGTTCAATGCCAAGGCTGCTCATTTCCCTAGCTTTATTAAATATTGATGCATTTTTCCATGTAAATTATTTCTGCTGGGTAGTTTACATGATCATGTTCTTTGATCCTTTGAGAGAATACAGTAGTTTGCTCTAGCAGGGGTTCTCAACCTAGGGTCCACAAACCCCTTGCTGAATAACCATATAACAATTACAGCACGGAAACAGGCCATCTCGGCCCTTCTAGTCCGTGCCGAACTAGATGGTATGGTATTGGTCCATGGCAGAAAAGAGATTGGGGGAGCCCTGCTGCAGGGAGTACTCAAACAGTTAAAGTACAATTTCTGCCTGTTTTATAGTCAGCGTGTAGCTAAGTACAGCAGCTCCTCAGAACTTCCCTGCTGAAACTTTGGATAGGCACTGAAACTTAGACACAAAGGCAAAGTCTCTAGTTTTAGCTGAGCAGCATTCAGATGTGCGCAATCCAAATAGAATGCAGTTTTAAAATCGGGTGGTGAATTTGGCAAGATCATCCCTTGCCCTTTGATTTTAAAGATACCATTGGGGTGAGTAATTAAAGTAACCACCATATATAGGAATGTAATCTACGTTCAGTTGACGGGGAAGTGTTAATGGAACACTAAATAAGACAATAAGAGATAGGAGCAGTATTAGGCCATTTGGTCTCAAGTCTGCTCGACAGGTTGATTTATTATCCCTCTCAACCCATTTCTCCTGCCTTCTCCACAAAACCTTTGGTGCCCTTACTAATCAACCTCTGCTTTTAAGTATATCCAATGACTTGGCCTCCACACACAGCCATCTCTGGCAAGGAATTCCACAGATTTGGCACCCCCGGCTAAAGAAATTCCTCCTCACCTTTGTTTTAAGAGAATAAACATTCTGGGTAAATTTGATTAAAACTGCAATCCCTGAATACTTTTGGGAGCATTGCATGCAGCAAGAACTTGTAATTTAAAAAAAACTAACAATCAAAGTAAGTAAGTGAGTCGGGCGGCGCGGTGGAAGTCCATAGCGGGGGTATTCCCTTCTGCTGCCGGCGTGGGATGGCAAGTCTGTCGGGACCCTGGGGACTTGTGGAAACTGTGTGGTGGTTTCTTTTGAACTTAGTCTTTTAACATCTTTGGACTATTTTTACTGTGCCCATGGTCTTTTTTTTTATCAATTATGCTATTGTTTGCACTGTTGTAACTATGTGTTGTGACTATGTGGTTTTGTGCAGGTCTTGTAGCTTTAGTTTTTGGTCTTGTTTGGTGGATTTGGAGCTCCTTTCCGGGGAATGGAATGAGCTAAGACGGTAGCTCGATATTAATACGCAGCAGCCTCTCTGGATTGGGGATTGCCAAACGTTACGTGAATTTTCTAGTGTAGTGTTGTCATATGCTTTTGTGATATCATTCTGGAGGAACGTTGTCTCATTTTTTAACTGCATTGCATTTGTGGTTTCTAAATGACAATAAACTGATTCTGAAGTAGATACTGAGCAACACACACAGAATGTTGAAGGAACTTAGCAAATCAGGCAGCATCTATGGAGGGGAATATGTAGTCAATGTTTTGGGCCAAAGTACTTCGTCAGGACTGAAAAAGAAGAGGGAGGAAGCCAGAATAAGAAGGTGGGGAGAGGTGAAGGAGAAGGTGGGTAGATGGGGAGGGGGCAGATGAGTGAGAGGCTGGGAGGTGATAGGTGGAAGAGGTAAAGGGGTGAAGAAGGAGGAATCTGGTAGGAGAGTGGACCATGGAAGAAAGGGAAGGCACAGGGGTTGATGTGTAAGAGGAGAAGAGGAAGTGTAAAGGGGAACAAGAATGGGGAATTGAAAAAGAGAGAGGGGAGGGACGAGAAAGTACTAGAAGTTAGAGAATTTGATTGTCCTGTCATCAGACTGGTGGCTATGCAGATGGAATATGAGGTATTGATCTTCCAACCTGAGTGTGGCCTCATTGTGATAATGGAGGAGGCCATGGACAGACACGTCGGAATGGGATAGAGAAGTTGAATCCCACCTTTTGTGGTGGATAGAGTGAAGGTGCTCGACAAAGCAGCCCCTCAGTCTATGTTGGGTCTCACCAATGTAGAGGAGGTGAAGAATGTGCATGACAAAATGGTTTTCAATTGGATGTTGGGTGTTTTCGCTGGGTGTCACATACCAGTCAGGTCTGTCAAGATCGCTGGATGTTACTTACCAATCGAGTCTGTTTTTCCATTGCATTGGAAAGCTAAATATTTGAAGCCAAAAAATAAATTGCCAGGATAATTCAGCAGGTCAAGCAGCATCTGTGGACTCAAAGGGATTGTCACCATTTTGGTTTGAGATTCTACATCAGGATTGAGAGTGTAGACGAAGGATAGCCAATATAGAAGTGGTAGACAGGCTAGTAGATGATGTGGATAAGAGAGGGATGATGGAGAAGGGCAAGTGCAACCAGGAAGGAAAACATGATCAAAGGGACTGGTGGGAGTGGGAAAGAAACATGAAAAGTAAGTTATCTGGTATTCACAAGTAACTAGATAAATGCCTTGAGTGTATCTCATTCAGCATCAGATCTCATTGAAACCTTTTGAACGTTGAAAGGCCTAGACAGAGTAGATGTGCAAAGGATGTTCCCCATGGTAGGAGAGCCTAGGACAAGAGGGAGCAGCCTCAGGAAAGAGGGGCGTCCATTCAAAACAGACATGGAGAGAAATTTCTTTAGCCAGAGGGTGGTGAATTTGTGGGATTTGTTGCCATGTGCAGCTAATGGGTGTATTTAAGGCAGAGATTGATAAGTTTTTGATTGGATATGGCATCAAAGATTACGGGGAGAAGGCCTGGAAATGGGGTTGAGGAGGAGGGACAAAAAGGATCAGCCATGATTGGCGGAGAAGACTTGATGGGCCAAATGGCCTAATTCTGCTCCTATGTCTTATGGTCTGTGGTCTTACCAGTAAAGGGATAATAAGAACTAGAGATTCTGCAGATGCTGGAAATCTGGAGGAACTCAACAGATCAGTCTGCATCTATGAAGGGGATAAAAATAGTCAATGTATTTTTTTCTGCTGAGACCCTTCATTAGGACCAGAAAGGAAAGAAACAAAAACCAGAGAAAGAAGGTGGGGGCACCTATCTTCTCCCTCAGTTGCTCTCACCAATCACCTGCCAGTTTTATTCCTCTCCTCCCCCACCTTGTTCTGGCATTTGACCATTTCCAGTCCTGATGAAAGATCTCAGCCTGAAACACCAATTGTTTATTTTTCCCCATAGATACAGACTGACCTGCTGAGTTCTTTTGGTACTGTGTCTCGATCAGTAACAGATTAAATGAGTGTTACCATATTTATGCCTAAAAGGTATTTTTGCGTTCAAATTACATTGGATATTCTGGACTTGATCGTGGTTGCAGAAATGATTGTTATATATTTGATAAGTTTATGCTGATGCATTAAAAGTATTGGAAAATTTCAGAACTGAATGAATAAATTTCGTTCTGGAACTTATTTATTTTGCGTTCGTGTACCATGAAAATTAATGTCAGCATATTACAAGGGAGAGTGGATGACTGCAAACAGAAGACACGTGGGAATGGTGCGATAATGGGGGGGGGGGGTAATTTTAGGACAAAAGTAGAACTAGTTCTGGAGAAATTACAAGAGTGAAAATATAATTGCTGGAAGTTGTTCCTCTAGACCAGGGGTTTGCAACCTGGGGTCCATGGATCCCTTGCTTAATGGTATTGGTCCATGGCATAAAAAGGCTTGTGGGAACCCCTGTTCTAGAACTAGGAAGAGAATGTGTCTCTTGAATCATGAGTCTGATATTGTGGAGAGGGTTTCATATCATGCCCTTAAAATTGAAAGGCTGGAAAATGAAACAAGATGGAAGTCAGTTCATTGGGAGATAAAATGTCTGTACCAGTTTTCTGGTTTAACTGTCATTTGCAAGGTAAGCAAGTTGGTTTGAGAATTTTAAGTTTTTGTTTGGTCAGTGGAATCGGCAAAATCTGGTTCAACTGAGCAAAAAACTCATTGACTTGCAGGTGCTATTCTAAAGCAAGGAGAATTGGCCTGTGGTGCAGAAAATATATTTTGTAAATCTATGTCTTAATATGAAACAATCAGAATAGGCAAAGACTATGTTGGCGCTGAACATATTGCAAGACTTGCAGGCTGCCCCTAGAAGCCCCACTCAGGTGTGTTGGTTGTTAGCACAATTGACTCATTTCACTGTATGTTTCAATGTAAATGTAATAAATAAATTTGAATCTAGAATTTACATGGATTAGAATTTGTTGCAAATGCCAACTCTAAAGAGGAACTGGCAACCCATCAGGCCTACATTGACTGGCAGCCACCAATTTACATTAAATCCATTTATATTCCAGCAACTCTTACCAGACACCCAGATTCTATGACTTGCCTACACATGAGACATTATACACTCAGTGATCACTTTATTAAACACACCTGTATACTTTGTTAATGCAAATATATAATCAGCAGATCATATAGCAGCAACTCAATGTGTAAAAGCACGCAGACATGGTCAGAGTTCAGTTGTTGTTCAGATCAAACATCAAATTGGGGAAGAAATGTGATCGAAAAGTGACTTTGACTGTGGAATGATTGTTGGTGCCAGACATGTTGGTTTGAGCATCTCGGAGATTGCTGATCTTCTGGGATTTTCACACAGTACATTCTCTAGAGTTTACAGAGAAAAACAAAAAAAATCATCTAAAGTTCTGTTGGCGGAAGCTCATTGTTACATGGAAGGTCAGTGGGGAATGGCTAGACTGGTTCAAACTGACAGTAACTCAAATGATCACATACAACAACAGAGGTGTGCAGAAGAGCATTTCTGAATACACATAATGTCCTACCTTGAAGTAAATGAGATACAACAGCAGAAGACCATGAAAATACACTATGGCCATTTAATTAGGTACAGAAGGTATCTGATAATGTGACCATAGGGTGTAATAGCTGATTAACCTATCAACTCACATAATAGTAATAACCCTATGGAGCACTTTTCATACAGTTGAAATGGGATAAAATACAAATATGAAAATAAAATAAAAACATGAAAATAAAAAGATGTTAATTAAAAACAAGATTAAACAGATTTTGAGCTGGCGCTTAAAAGTGTTAACTGCATCTGCATTCCATATAGTTTTTGGAGTATTCCATATAGTTCAAAACAGCTGACCTGCCAATTATCTTTTGAGGAACATTGTTTAAATTTAAGGGACTGGGAGCTCAAGCAGGATGATAGAACAGTGATGTACTGGACCAGTCCCAGACCATTAAGAGCTTTAGAATCAATTCTAAAAGATACAGGAAGCCTATGCAGAGTAGCTAGCATGGAAGTGATATGTTCCCCCATTTTGCTTTTAGTTAAAGGTCAAGTATTTGGCATTTGTGAATGAGTTGAAGTTTTTCAATAGAATGCTTTAGAAGGCCAGTTAAAAAGTTCATTGCAGTATTCTAGTCTTTTCAATATAAAGGTGTGAATTAGTTTTCAGCATCGTTACATGACAGAAATGAACATACCTTTGTGGTTACTTTCTTTGGGATTTAAAATTCACATCTGAATCAAGGATAACATCCAGGCTAGTTACTTCAGATTTTACAGCGAGTGCCAAGATCTCAAGTTTGTTTATCTCTTTTGGCTTCAGAGTCAACTGAAAGTATCTTCATTTAGTTTTTGGAAATTATTGCTCTTCCATTAGTTTTTTGCAGCCATAATAGGAGTTAGAGAAGATAGTGTTATCATCATCAGGCTCAACTGAGATGTGCAATTGTGTGTCATCTGCATAACTGGAAATCAAGTTTATGCTGTATAATGATGTCTCATAAGAGGAGCATGTACAAAGAGAAGAGTAGCTTCCATGAGCAATACCAAAAAGTACACTGTATCTCTTAGAAAATTAGTCTCCGAGAAAGACAAAACATTTTCTCCCTAAAATATATGAATGAAACCAATAAAAGGCACTACCAAAGAAGCCAACCCAGTTCTCAAGGCGATCTAGGACAGAGGTTCCTAACCTTCTTTATGGCATAGACCAATACCGTTAAGCATGGAGTCTGTGGACCCCAGTCTGGGAACCCCTGATCTAGAAGAATGTTGTGGTCAATTGTGCCAAAGGCACACTTAGAGGAATTAGCACTAATACTCTGGCATCAGTGCTGAGCTTAAGGTCACTGATGATTTAGTCAGTGTTTTCATCACGTTTCTGAGATGTGGGAGGACACTAGAGCACTTGGAGAAAAAACAGAAAAGATAACTCCTATAGCATTGACATTCGTAACAGTGAAATACAACAACCAACAAGCTATATTGAGCTTGTAACCCACAAGGTTGCAGGGAGAGCATGCAAATTTTACTTCATGCTTGAATTGTTAAAGGTAAACAATTGTAGGATGAGTGACTAAACAATGAGGCAGCAAGTTTGTGCAGGCTATGCAGAATAATGCTAGTAGGAAAGTAATGGTGAAAATGTTGGAACAAAAAGGACTAACTGAGTGAAGGCTGTGAAGGGGAGAGTTAACAAGAGGACAGCTTGCTGTTATTATAGTCAAAAGAGGAGTTGTAGCTGATTTTGACAAGGGCAGTCTTGGTATTACTTGATTTGAAGAGACCTGAAGATAAGTGAGTGCAGAGTCCTTTGATATATGTGCAATATTTTGTGAGACAGAATGAGTGTCACAGAATAAGAGTGCGTGATTTTTTTGTGATGAAAGTTTTGACAGTTATATGATGTGTGAGGTTCAGAGTAATTTCTAGCTGTCATGGATCTAAGGGAGTGGTGAATAGTGTTAGAGATTTGTGAAACTGATGAAAGATTTTGGTAAAGTTGTGGTGGGGAATGAGTGATTAGGGAGGAAAATAAAGTAGTAGTAGATTGGGACAAGTCTGTCAGAATTAATGTCTGTAATGATATCAAGACTTCAGAAAGGAAAGCCTGAGGCTGATGACTGTGTAAGTAGATTTTTCGTGTCAGAATAGCAGTCCAAAATGGATGATCTGCTGAAGTGCTGCCTTCAGAAGTGGCAAGTTCCCAATGTCATTTGTTAAGAGTTATCTTAAGAAAAATTAGGATGTTGTAGCTAGCAGTCAATTTATATCAACAACTAATCTGAGATATTATGCAGGTCTTACCTAATTTTAACTATCTCCTAAAAACATTTCTGCTTGAGAGAAATAATGCAGCCAAGGTGCATGGGTTATAGGATTGATGTTAATGTTATCAAGACAAGGTTTGTGAAAGTGCTGAAGTGATCAAGGTAACTCGTTTTAATGGCTATGTGACAGTTTGTGAATGCAGATTTGTCATTGCATTGTGGTTTGGAAAACTCATTTTTTTAAATACATGGTTGCTAACAATCACCTGTGTGTAACTTTTCCATTTTGTTGTGACAGACCTTTCCCCTTCTCCAGGAATGATGCATTAGGCAATAGGATCCTTATTATTACCCTTCAGTTCATTCAAGTGCACCTTTCACAAACTGACGGGATGCCATCACTTCACTGATAGTTTGTATGTTGATAGGTGCATGAGAACAAGACAACATAGCTTCCTATGAAGTGTTTTTCTTAGTTTCAAATGAATTGTTCCTGATCTTGATTCTCCCTTGAGAACTGAGAACTTGGTGAATGGTTGAAGTAGAGTTTTGGGCCATGTGTGCTGCTCCCCATCACAGCAGATTACTACTATTTTAATCAGGGTTGGGGATTTCATTCACTCTGATGTGCAGTAGTTCTTCCAAGTAATTAAAAATGCTCATTTTAGTGTAATTTCTCCGGATTTAAATGATTGTAACCTAATAATTTAGCTTCATTGCAATAGATTTTGTTTGCTGTATTTTGATCAGACATTTTGGTTAATCATTTCTGCCCGAGTCACCTTATTGATATGCACACACTGTAGCATAGTGGCTAGCACAATGCTGCACAGTGCCGGCAACTCAGGTTCAATTCCCACCGCTGCTTGTAATGAGTTTGCACACTCTTCCCATGACTTTGTGGGTCTTCTCCAGGAATTCCAGTTTCTTCCTACATTCCAAAGATGTACCTGTTGGTAGATTAATTTGTCATTGTAAATTTGACTAGGATTAAATTCCGGGTTTCTGAGCAGCACGGCTTGAAGGGCTGGAAGTGCTCTATCTCAACAAATAAATAATCCATCAAAGTATATAAGCTAGATTGTATATTTATGTTGTTTTTATTATTGTATCTTATTGTGTTTTATTTTGCTGCATCGGATCTAAAGTAAAAATTATTTTGATCTGCTTTACACTTCTGTACTGGAAATGATATTAACCAATCTTGAATCTTGGTTAATCAGAGTTCCTGAGAAATGTCATTTGGAAAACCTGTGTTGCTCGGGTGAAGAGGCAAACCCATAAACAAAAAGAGATTCTACAGATTTTGGAAATCCAGGGTTACACATACAAAATGCTGGAGAAACTCAGCAGGTCAGGTAGCATCAGTGGAGAGGGATTAAAAAGTTAATCAGGTGAAGAGGCTGTGGTTTTAGTAGGATAAATAAAAACTATTTTCATTAGCTAATTGTTACAGGGGTTGGGGAGCTGCTGTGGTGTGGATTATTTAAACCAGGGGTTCCCAAACTCTTTTACGCCGTGGACCCCTAACTTTAACTGATGGGTCTGTGGGCCCCAGGTTGGGAACACCTGATTTAAATGATGGTGAAAAGAAGTGAAATATGGTGAGGTGTGAAAATTTTTTAAATCTTTGTAATGGCCTGGAACTTGATGCTTGTAAAGGTAGGGTGGAAGCAGGGTTAATTGTGTCTACCAAGGAGATGCTTGAGGGGAAGTATTAACAGGTTGCAGGGAAAGATAGATATATGGGACCGAATGGATTCTTCCACAGAGAGCTGGCATGGGTTCAGTGGGTGAAATGGCTCTCTGTGCCGCAATTCTGACCTACACAGCCTACCTACAGTCAGATTTGTCACATCTAACAGGAGCTGCTTAGGCTTGATATAGGCAACTGCAGTAATTACAGTCCAGCTTCTTCCTCACAATGATCAATGATGTATGACTGCAGTCATGAACAAGTCACTTCAAAGGCTAATGATTTTACCAGTTGTCAAAGCACCAGCAAAAATCTTTTGTGGAAAAACTTCCTATTTTCTTAGTGAGCTTAAATAAATCATCTGTGACTAAGTACAATGAGAATTGCTGTATTGCACATGCAGCATAAAATTCATATTCTAATTTTGATTGAAGTTAATGTTGGATATAAAGGGTCCTTGTATTTTGTCTATTTTTAGATTGCTACCAATTTGCAAAATGAAAGGTTCATCTTGGAAAAAGAATCTGAAAAGGCATAGGGACAATCATTTTGCAGAGGTTCACACATTGAAATTCTTAGCAATGCAGTTGTTATTTTTGTGATCAAATAAAGACATTAAGTGAGTGCACAGAAAGTTCCTTTAGGTGTTAACTCTGATGATAAGATTTTATTTTCCTTGTAGTTATTAATGTTGATTAATGTCGTCATTTAATTGTATACAAAGTCTGCAGATACAAGTTATGTGGTGGCAAATTTGATTGGTTCTAGTTGACTTCAGGAGGGCACAAAGCGACCACACTCTGCTGACGGCTCCTCAGTAGAGATCATTAAGAGCACCAAATTTCTTGGTGTTCACCTGGCAGAGAATCTCACCAGCTCCATAGCAAAGAAAGCCCAGCAGCATCTCTTCTTTCTGCAAAGGCTGAGGAAAGCCCATCTCTTTCCCCCCCCCCCCCCCAATCCTCATCACATTCTACAGGGGTTGTATTGAGAGCATCCTGAACAGCTGCATCACTGCCTGGTTCGGAAATTGCACCATCTCCGATCGCAGGACCCTGCAACAAATAGTGAGGTCAGCTGAGAAGATCATCAGGGTCTCTCTTCCCGCCATTACAGATATTTACACTGCATGCTCACACACCCCTCATACAAACTCTTTTCCCTCCTACCTTCTGGGAAAAGGCACCAAAGCATTTGGGCTCTCACAGCCAGACTATGTAACAGTTTCTTCCCCCAAGCTATCAGACTCCTCAATACCCAGAGCCTGGACTGACACCAACTTACTGCCCTTTACTGTGCCTATTGTCTTGCTTATTATTTATTGTAATGCCTGCACTGTTTTGTGCACTTTATGCAGTCCTGGGTAGGTCTGTAGTCTAATGTAGTTTTTTTTCTGTGTTGTTTTTAACATAGTTCAGTGTAGTTTTTGTATTGTTTCATGTAGCACCATGGTCCTGAAAAACGTCTTGTTTTTACTGTGTACTGTACCAGCAGTTATGGTTGAAATGACAATAAGAAGTGACTTGACTTGAAAGGTTTTGGGGAGAAGGAAAGAGAATGGGGTGTAAAGGGGGAAAATAAATCGGCCATGATGGACTGGCAGAACAGACTCAATGGGCTGAATGGCCTAATTCTGTTCCAAAGTCTTAGTCTTATTTTGGAAGCCATGTGGCTGCAGAGGATTAATGCAGCCACAAGCATCCTACAATGAAACCAAGGTACCATCCGGAAAAAGGTTCAGGAGCCTCAGGACTCTCACCATCAGATTCTGGAACAGTCATCACTTCTCAACAGTCAGGCTGTTGAACTGGTGGGGATAACTACACTCAACCTCACTTGCCCCGTCACTAAACTGTTCTAACTTTTGCACATTGGTTAGCTGTCCGTCCTGTTGGAGCGGCCTTTCATTTTTTCTATTGTGGTTCTTGGATTTACTGAGCATGGCCACAAAAATACGACTCGTAGAGTTGTACGTGGTGACATAAATATACTCTAATAATAAGTTTCTTAAATCTTTGAACTTTGAATGCAGTCCAACCTTTTATTTATGAGATCTGCAGAATTACTAGCAGCTGCAGAGGCGTAATAGATTTTTTAAAAAGTCCAAGGATATACCCATCTTGTTTCTTGCATTAAACTTTCAGAATTACTACCAGACTGAATTGAATAGTTAACCTAGAGAGTAAATTCTGAGGAAGTTATATTCAAACTGGACCTTTTGTATGCCTCATGTGCCTAGTTCAGTGGGTTCAGGAAACAAACAAAAATAATAGCATCCTCGTGTTTTGTAGTGACTGGAAAAAAAATTATTTTCTTTTATGTTAAAGAAATCTATATATAGAAAAGGTAGGTACAATTAAATGCGAGGAACAGGAAACATAGGTGCAGGCTTGTCATTTTAAGACTAATTTCTAAAATTACATTGAGAGCTAAGTATTGAGGGTTTACAAGAATGTAACTAGTGGAGTGCCCCAAGGCTTTCAGATATGTGCCATCTATGTAAATGATCTGGAGGCAAAGTGTAAGTTATTAAGGTTTGCTAATGATGTAGAAGTAATCAAGCATGCATGTTGTAATCAGGATATTTAGATTCAGCAACAGGATATAGATAGGCTGAGTGGCAAAACGTGACAAATGGACTTTACTGTAGGGAAGTATGAAGTCATCCACTTCGATGGGAGTGGTCTAAAGCCAGACCATTAGTTAAGTGGAGAAAGACTGCAGGCGAGCGACCTACTGTAAACAAACTATGTATAGTGCTAGCAGACAGTGCAGCAAGTGGTCAAGTAGACAAAACACGTATTGGCATTCATTTGCAAAACTATATGTTAATACCTAATCTGTATACATTGTTTAGAAATAAGGGAATATTGTTACAATTGTACTGCCAAGACCACTCTTAAATTACTGCAGTTTTATACAGGAGTTAGAAAGTAGTCCAAAATAAATTCATTAGGATTTCTGCATGGTAGTGTAGTGTCACTTTAAAATGCCTGCAATTACTGATCAGGGTTTTATTTCCTCTGCAGTGTACATTTTCTCTGCAAGGTTTCCTCCCACCTCTGAAAGATGTACAGGTTTGGATTAGGGTTAGTGAGTTATGGACATGCTTTGTTAGTGCCAGAATTGTGGTGACACTTGCGGGTTGCCCCCAGCACAAATCAAATGATGACAAACTGTTTTACTGTATGTTTCAATATTTCGATTTATCTGTCTCAAATGAAGATGGTCTTCTTTAGGATGAGAGGATTTTCTTATTATAAACAGCTAAAGAAATTTAATCTCTATCTGAGTTTAGAAATGTATTATGAAACAAAATTGAGGGGGCATGATAGGATATGTGATCTCAAATGAGGGGGCATATAAGCAAACTTTTTATTCCAGCTCATGATTTTGGTACCAGATATAGAGACTTTCCAAGGTATTGGATGTCTTATGAGTGCACTATCACATGTTAATGCGCCTTTTCTTGAAATGTTGCACCATAGAAAAATAAACTTTGCAGGCAGCCCTAAGTTTAAAGGAAATGCAGAAAAGATCTCAGAGGGAGCATGGGAAGCCGAGCCAAGTCACTTCAAGGAAACATCCAATCGAACTGGATGTGGGAAGAGGGGCCCCTGGTATGTGGATAGAGAACAAAGTAATGAGGTCCAGCATGTGGACAAGGGAGCGCCACAAACCTGCCTGAGGAATCATAGGCTGAAAGTGTTGTCGTTACTTGAAATGACCAGGAGACACAGACAGTTCTTCGAGAAGTTTAAACCTTTATTTGCAAACAAAGGCTGAGGCAATCAATGAACTTGTCACCGAAAGCCCACCGAGCTCCAGTGTACAGCATTCTTTATAGTAATTTCTTATCTCAGTTACATTTCGGTTTCATCAGCATACCCAATCAGTTTTTAATTGCATATCATCTATACATTAACTAATCAAACGCTCTTGCCTAGCTCGGTGCACTACCATTATTTTTCACCCGTTCGCATTGGGGTAGGGCCCTGTTCCTTGCCAAGGTTATTTTTTCCAGACAGCCTCCCTCACATTCCATTCTGTGGACCATCCTGTCTGTCACAGTTATCTCTTACTAAACAAAGGCTGGGTGTAATACATGGAGTACATTTCAGCTAATTAGTGCTGCTAGCTAAACAGGTGTTCTGTAATTGCCACAGTATATGCAGCTAAGAGAGTACAAAGTATCTAGTTAAAACAATACATAGCAAAATGTGTCTAATAAAATAATACATAGTAATATTCAGTACCTAGAAGTGATCACATAGTATAGTAAATAGCTAGTACATAGTGATTATATTTCAGGTATATATAGTGATTATGTCAGGTATATTTCTCAATAAAAGCAAGGACAACTTCTATCCTACTGTTATCAAGCTCTTGAGCAGACCTCTTGTACACTAATGTGGATTCTTGGCCTCACAATTCGCTTTGTTGTGATCTTGCACTTAATTGTTTGCACTTTCTCTGTAGCTTTTACACTCTATTCTGCATTGTTATTGTTTTACCTCAGTGCACTGTGGAATGATCTTTTCTGTATGAACAGCATGCAAGACAAGCCTTTCATTGTATTTTGGTACATGTGACAATAATAAATCAATGTCAATAGGTATAATCCACGTGCCTTTTAAAAAGCACAAGTTTGCATCTGACCATCTGCCTTATCCTTCATTAGATCCAGATGGTGACCATCAAGGTTTTAGGTGGTCAGCTAGATGCAAAATAATAGGCATTTTCAGATTGTTAGGTAATGGACTATCGGAGCTAAGGAGCATTCTTTTAAAACTGAGGTCTGTCTGAACTTTGAGGCAAGATCTCTGGGTACACAGAAGAGGATGGGGTAGATCGGCCATGTACCAGAGCACTCTTGTGGGGCATATACCTATTTTGTAATGTGTGTTTTTATTTATTGATTGATTGGGGTACAGCATGGAATAGGCCCTACTGGCCCCTCGAGCCATGGTTTACTCCTAGCCTAATTACAGGAACATTTACAGTGACCAATTAACTTATCAATCGGTACGTCTTTGGAATGTGGGAGGAAACCAGAGCCCCCAGAGGAAGCCCATGCAGCCATGGGGAGAACGTACAGGCAGCGGAGAGAACTGAACCCAGGTCACTGGTACTGCAAAACATTGTGCTGACCACGACGCTATCCTGCCACATTTTGATAAACAAAAGAACCTGGAAGCAATTTATTAGGTTGTGCATAATTGTGATAACTTTATGAATAGTTTTAATAGTTTAGATTTGCTACACTACATTGAATTGTGGATGATTTAAAGGATGCTAATTACTTTGCAGTCAAAAGCCTTTGGAAAGATTAATGTATGTTTAGTAATGAAGGGCCTAAAGTACACACAATGATGTACAATACACCTACATTTCACATAATAATATTTTCCAGTAAATTCAAATAAAATTCTGTTCTTATTCTAAGCCCTGAAGGAAAACACCAAGTTGATACTTAAGCTGTAAGGAAATGATTGCTTTGGGCTGTCTAGATCATTAATTTTACTAAATAGACTCCATTCTGTTAATTGTATCTAATGCAAAACACATTTTGCTGTAGTGAAACTTAAGTGCAAGATAAAGAGCTTATGTCCAATTTGGAACTTTAGACTTTGGAAAATTGTCTTACTTTCCAAATTCAACAAATTACTCATTTTGATCAAGGTGATGATATTTGGTAAAATACCACTGGTGATGTGATGTGATTTTTAAAGGAGCACCTACAAATGCTGGAGGAACTCTGCAGGTCAGGCAGAAAAGAATAAACAGTTGACCATTTGGGCTGAGATACTACTTCAGGACTGGGAGGGAAGGGGGAAAGATGCCAGAATAAAAAGGTGGGGGTGGGGGAAATGAGGCTATCTGGAAGGTGAAAGGCAAAGCCAGGTTAGTGGGATAGGTCAAGAGCTGAAGGAATTGATAGGAGAGGAGAGTGGACCATAGGAGAAAGAGGAGGAGAAGGGAACCGGGGGAAGTAATAGGCAGGTGAAGGAGTAAAAGATCAGAGTGTGGGTATAGAGGAGGGGAGATTTGTTTACTGGAAGATGAAATTGATATTCATGCCATCAGTTTAGAGGGTACCTAGACAAAATATAAGGTGTTGCTCCTCCACCCAGGAGTGTAGTCTCATCGTGGCACAAGAGGAGGCCGTGGACCAACACGTTGAACCGGAGATCAAAATTAAAATCTTTGGCCACTGGGAAATCACACTTGTGGTGGATGGTGTGGAGGTGCTTGATAAAGTGATTTCCCCCAATTTACAATGAGGCTCATCAATGTGATTTTGAAAGATGGAATGGGTCAGTGATTGAATCAAAAGCAATCAGTGAATATGCCTTTGCTCTGAAGAGAAAAATTGTGGATTTTTATGGGTACAGTAACTCCTAACTGATTACAAGTGCAGCATTTTTCAATGATCTCTTCAAAATTCAAGATTGTTTAATGTCATTTCCAGTACACAGGCGTAAAGGAGAACAAAATCCAATGCATCACAAAAAAGCAATAAGATAAAGAACACAATAATAAATAGAACACAATATATATAAATACATAACATAGCTTGTATGTGTATGGCACGTGGCCAAGTGGTTAAGGCGTTGGACTAGCGATCTGAAGGTCTGAGTTCGAGCTGCAGCCGAGGCAGCGTATTGTGTCCTTGAGCAAAGCACTTAACCACACATTGCTCCAGTCCACCCAGCTGAAAATGGGTACCGGCAAAATGCTGGGGGTTAACCTCGCAGTAGACTGGCATCCTATCTTGGTGGGGGGGGGGGGGGGGGGGAGGAGTCTTGTACTCTCAATCGCTTCACGCCACGGAAACGGGGATAAGCACCGGCCTGATGAGCCTATAAGGCTCGAGACAGACTTTTAACTATACCTTGTATGCATTGATTGTTACTGCACTTAAAGTGACACTAGGTACAGGAATGGTTGTACTTAAGGTAACTGACAGGAAATGATTTTGTAGTGGTGATACGATAGGTACAGAAACCACTGAAGGTTTTTGTTGCACAGGTATTGTAAATCATCATGATAAATCCAAATTTCCACATTCCTGCATTTTTAATTCATCACTGTAGATAGGTCAGGGTTTTTAAAGCATAACGAAATATTCATGAATTACCATTTGGAGCTGTATTTAAACATTAGATTCGGTATCTAAAACAGAAGAGGTATTAAGATGTAAAATTAGTTTATAAAAGCATTTCAAAGGTCTAAATCTTGATCTTTCGTATTTGTTGCACATCTCCCAATAGCTGGGGTTTGGGGTCAAATTGCAAACTGTCTTCTGTATTTCATCTTCAGATATGCAATGTAGTTTATGCAGAATTCACACATAGACGTGCCACCAACAGCTTGTGAAAGGTATATAAACTTAGCTTTATTCAGACACATAATTGCAAAAACAAAGTACAGTCGGCCCTCCTTATCCATGAATTCCGCATGCGCTAATTCAACCAACCGCAAATCGCAAAAACCCGGAAGTGGTCTTCCAGCACTTGTTGTTCGTGCATGTACAGATGTTTTTTCTTGTTATTATTCCCCAAACAATGCAGTATAACAACTATTTTACATAGCATTTACATTGTATTAGGTATTATAAGTAATCTAGAGATGATTTAAAGTATACGGGAGGATGTGCGTGGGTTATCGTGGATCAGGATTGAAAAAATCGGAAGTTCTTTTACTCAGTAAGTCGGAACAGGTACATCCGGTATTATTTAGTGTCAGTTAGTCAAACGTTTGTCTTAGAAAGGTGAAATATATACTATATACTATGTGTATAAAACACTTAAGAATGTATGTTTCAACGCCAGGCTTGGGAACTTCTTCCTGAGTTCAATCCAGTGACAGGTGTCGAGTGCACTCTCTGCCATGCCGGGTTGATGTGAGGATCAAAAACCCAAAACCCAATAATTAAACCACTGCGTTGCTTAGTAATAATTGTAGCTTTCACCGGAGCAGAGCCTTTCTCACTTTACCCTTTAAAATTGTTCCGATTGTTGACTGACTGTAGCCTGACACTTCCAATGATGATGGCGTTTTACCTCTTTCCGGTCGCTTTATTATTTCCACTTTATTTTCAATCACGATCGTGATTATGGTCGTGAACAGAAACACTGTGGATTCAGAGTTCTGCTGGTGGGTCCTAATGTCCACCACACTGAAACACGTTAAATAAGGTCTGTGGTTCTGCTGGGTCCTAAGATCCACCGCATTGAGACAGGTTGAATAAGGGACTTGAGCATCCGCGAATTCTGGTATCCGCCGGGGGTCCCGAAACCAATCCCCCACGGATAAGAAGGGCCGACTGTACAAGCACAAAGAGGTTACACAATATACCACTCTGTGAAGACACAAGGTGATCAACCTCAGACTTGTACCCAGCTTTCTCTCAGCCTGACACTCAGACTCCTTCTACAGTTCTCTGGCTTGATGTGAAGCTGTTACATTGGGTATTGTCCCTTTTTGCACTATGGTTCCAGTCTTTTCACAGAATCTTATTTGCCATTGATGGCTTTTCTAAACAATTTCTGGTTCAGAATAATCAGTGCTGGAGTTTCAACCCTTTGATTTAAGTTGCTACCAATCTCCTTGCTTGTATTTTCTCTACATCTCAACAGAAATCTTCACACACCACAAACCATCCTCCTCTCTGTTGATCTCCAGATGTTAGTTAAGCCTGTATACTCTGTTCCTTCATCTAATTTCAATGGCTATTTAAACTCAACTTTCAAGATGTGCTTGGATATGAGATTGTCATTTATGTTGGAAGGTTTCAGATTGAAATGAAAGCAGATTTTGACATTGAGTAGAGAAATGTACTCAGTTCAAACCAGTTAGTCTTGAATAATACACTTATTCACTTGAAGTCTCTAACTTTTCAACCTTTCCCTGCCAGGTCTGCTTCATTTACATTTTGATCAGGCATCAGTCCTTGACTGGAGTCATAATGGTTTAGAAAAATACAGCACAGAAATGGCCCATCTTGTCCATTTTAACAAGACCATCAGTCATTAGACCATAAGATGTAGAAGCAGAATTAAGCTATTTAACCCATCGAGTCTGCTCGGCCATTCCATCATAACTGATTTATCACCCCTTTCAACCCGTCTCCTGCCTTCTCCCCATAACCTTTGATGCCCTTATTAATCAGGGACCTATCATCCTCTGCTTTAAATATACCCAATGACTTGGCCTCCACAACCATCTGTGGCAAAGAATTCCACAGATTTCGCCATCCTCTGGTTGAATAATTTCCTCCTCATCTCTCTTTTTTTTTAAAACAAGGATCCCTGACTCTCTACTATAGTTAACATCCTCTCATACTATCTAGGGCTTTCAATATTCAATAGTTTCAATAAGATTCCCTCTTTATTCTGTGAGAAGCAGTGGGTGTGGGTGGAAATGGAAGAATGAACCGGGGAGAGCCATCCCCCCCAAAATATAAGAGGAGAGCATGACGTGTGGCGATGATACTGTGTTTAAAAGATTCGGGTAGACATTATAGAGGATGATATGAATACAGAGATGAAAGGCAAGAGTAAGGAGATCTCTAGCCTTGTCCAGGGTGATAGAAAAGGGACTGAGGGCAAACAGGCAGGAACTGAAATGGATGTGGCTGAGAGATTTACTTACTTTAGGATTATGGAACATTCTGGTCAAAGTGGGGTGCCATCTGAAATTTGCTACCCTGGCCTGTCAGTCAATTACATGCAGGTGGAAGGCACCACAGTATAAGAACAAAGACTGTTAGGCAGGGTTACAGCTTCTTCCCCCAGGATGTGAGTCTTCTGAACACCCTGATACCACCCAATGCACATTATTATTGACAGCGCCAGTAGTGGTACTATAGTGTATATTTAACTATATATCATGTATGCGGTTTGTCAACTTGTACATCCACATAATACTTAATCTGTTAATATTTTATGTTCTGTATGTCATGTATGCACTGTCTTTTGCACCTTGGTCCTCGAGGAACATCGGTTAAGCGATATCCATTATCTGTGTATGATTGATTGACAAGCATAAAGAAGCTTTGATTTAGTTTCCTCATTTTTCCTTAGTTGAACCTTTTCATTTGAATATAACTTTGTTACCTTTGCTGATGACTATTGTCTTTATAGGGTGAATAAAGAAGACAGTACTATTTCCCCTCAAGATCAGTCCCAAGAGAGAATGTCCTGGAGAGACTAAAGCATTGGGGATTGATTGGTGAGTATAATGTAACTATTTGGATTCAATGTTTGAGAAGATTATTTCTGAAGATGAAAGATAACATATCTTTATTAGGACGGCACAGTAGCTTAGTTAGCATAACACTATTACAGTGCCAGCAACCTGGTTCAATTCCTGTTGTTGTCCGTAAGGAATTTTAAACATTCTCTCTATGATCACATTGGCTTCCTCCCACATACGACATTGGAGCAGAATTAGACCACTCAGCCGATTGAGCGTGCTCCACCATTCCATAATGGATTTATTACCGTTTTCCTGCCTCCCCCAATAACCTTCTATGCCCTGACTAACCAAACACCCATCAACCTCTGATTTTAATATACTCAGTGACTTGACCTTCATAGTCGTCTGCCTCCACATTCTAAAGATACATGGGTTAGTAGCTTAATTGGTGTAATTGGGTGACATAGGTTTGTTAGGCTGGAAGGCCTGTTGTTACCATGTTTAATTTCTAAATCTTTTTCTATGGTAGCGTATTTCTAGTCTTTTTTTTGTAATCTGGCATTAAAGCAGAAATGCAAGAAACTAGCTTATTAAACTGTGACAGTCATAGATCTTTTGTCCTGAGATGTATTATTGAATTGTTTCACACTGTTGTTATACGTGGATGGCCAAAATTAGCCCCACGAGATAGCAGGGCGTCCCACAGCTTTAGGACAAGGACTTCTTCCCCAAGGCAGTGAGACTACTTAACTTCCTGCCACCACCCAGGTCTCATCACGTATGAAGCACTAGTGGCGTTATACTGTTTACTTTTTAACTTGTCATAAATGCACCTTATTATTTGTTCGTGGTAATATTACTTTGTGTATTGTGAGTGTTGTATGTACTGTTTTGCACTTTGGTCCAGAGGAACTGTGTTTCATTTGGCAGTATACTTGAATACAGTTGAATGGCTATAATATTGAACTTCTAGATCTACTTGATCTAGCTGACGAGATTATGTTCAGTTTAAAGGAAATGCAGATTGGACTTGTGCCTCGCTGCCTGTGAATTGCAGTGCTGGATGGGCTCTTTGTAGTAGATGAATAAAGAGCAGTGAGTGCACATGATGAACTGGACTAGAAATTGGGAGCAGGAAAGCTGATTAATGATCATATCTGGCTACGTTTTAATTTTAAATTGCTGATCTGATTTCTGTCCTTACAAGCTATATAGTTTACCACTTCCTGGGTTGCGATCAGTGATGCTGGCCAATGTAAATCTGCTGATAGTTTTAAATTTTAAGTTCTGTGATAGTCCAATTGATTATTTTGTCCCTGCTTTCCTGTACCCCGCAGCTGAAGAGAGCAATTTGCATCATTGCCCCTGTACTTAGTTTGTTTTATGTTCTTGCTTCGCTCTGTGCAGTTCTCACAGTGCCTTCAGCGCACAGCAATGCTAATGATATTAAATGGGATTAATCTATGCTAATGCAATAATTGTACACTTTATTGAAATGGTGCTTTTAATTTAACTGATTTTCTTGTATAGGTTCACACATAGTCTGAGCCATGGCCACGAATGGTACAAGTTCTTCAGCAAGCAACCATACAACAAGATCGCAACTTGGGATAAAAGGTGGGTCTGGAGGAGGATTAATTTATGCACTGCTATGGAGATCTGCCAGTTTTCATATTTGATTTATTTATTTTTTCTCCTTTTTCACAAGTTTGCATCAGCTGTGACCAGGTAACCTGTATCATTGTCACTCTAGTCCAGCTGGTAGTGATGTGTATGGGTCTGATTTTTCTCTCCTCTTCCAATCCTGGTTGAAGTTTCTGAAAATTTTCAATAGGTGCCTTTGCCATACGTTAGGTTACATGTTGATACAGTGGACACAATATCCCTTTTTCCTCAGTTGTGTTACAACTTTTGAGCAATCTTAGTATATTGAATTGTTATATATACTCAGTAACTATTTTATTAGGTACATCTACTTGTTAATGTACGTGTGTAACCAGTCAATCATGTGGCAGCAACATGGTCAAGAGGTTCAGTTATTTTTCAGACCAAACATCAGAATGGAGAGGAAATCTAAGTGACTTTGACCATGGAATCAATGTTGGTTCCAGACAGGGTGGTTTGAGTATCTTAGAAACTGATATCCTGGGATCTTTGTGCACAACAGTCTCTAGAGTTTATAGACAGTGGTGTGTGAAACAGGGAAAAAAAATCCAGTGACTGGCAGTTCGGTGGCCAAAAACACTTGGTTCATGAGGTGGTCAGAGGAGAATGGCCAGACCAGTTGAAGCTAACAGGAAGGTGACAGTAAATCAAATAACAACACATTGCAACAGTGGTGTGGAGAAGAGCATCTCTGAATGTACAACACGTCAAACCTTGAAGTGGATGGGCTATAGCAGCAGAATGCCAGAAGCATACACTCAGCAAATAGATTGTTGCTGCAGATTCCAGCATCTGCAGTCTCTGGACACCATGCAAAATTTATTCCTCTAGATAAATTATCATCTGAGAATTCTTCAATTGATACTAACAGCTTTTTCAACAGGATTGTAACTTTGGAGAGACCCATGCATAACCATCTAGATGTGGGCAAAAACATCTACATCAAAAATTGGAGGAGAGAGAAAAGATATCAGAGCATGGTATAGGATACTCCTGTCATCAGAAGTGACATCTTCACCCTTAACGTAAATTCTGGTTGTCTACAGTGTCCCCATCCTGACACCACCACCACCTTGTAATCACTTCCATGTGCTTATTCTCTAATGTGGTTTTCTTTTTGCTAGTGCTGACTATCATGAAAAATCTGGGCTGGGCCACTTTGTCCACGTTGTTTGGGTCATTTAATATTTGCTATATGAAAGATTCTATGTGTGTTGGCAGTACTGCGATCCACGATTTCATAAGTTGCATCAAAGCATGCAGTTGTGACATTTGTGATGGCTTTGCTCTATGGTTGAGTCATTCCACTTCTTGTTTAGGACGATTTCTCCATTTTTTGTTGTAGTCATTTGTGCAAAGCTCAAAGAAAATAAGAAGAACTGGTTTGGGCCCAGTCCCTACGTAGAAGTGGCTGTCGACGGCCAGTCAAAGAAAACTGAGAAGCTTACCAACACACACAACCCCAAATGGAAACAGCATGTCACAGTGTATGTTGGATATTTTTTATGCTGTTACATTTAGATGGTATTGTGATTAACGTAACATTTTATCCCGGTGTTGAAAAACGGAAGGGCAAAATAAGGGCAATGTATTGAAATGTTGTTTGTTTGTTTATTTATTTAGAGCATGGACCTCTTAATGCTATTGGTCCGTGGCATAAAAAAGGTTGTTGAGTGCCGTTGACTTATGGTGACCCGATGAATAGTGCAATTGTCCATAGGGTTTTCATGGTAAGACATGGAAGTAGTTTGCCAGGCCTTTCTTCCGCAGTTGCCTAGGTTGGGACCCGGCCAGATTCAAACTTTGGACCATCTGCCTCAAAGTCCAGTTCTGATGCCACTATACCACCAGCCAGCCCAGGTTGGGAACCCCACCAATTTAGAGGTACAGCATTGTAACAGGCCCTTCTGGCCCAACAAGCCCACTTCGCCCAAATGCACCCATGTGACCAGTGAACCTACTAAGCTGTAATTCTTTGGAAAATGGGAGGAAGCTTACATGTTGACTAAGAGAATGTACTAACTCCTTACGGCAGCATTGGAATTGAGCCTGGGTCACAGGCACTGCATTAATATTATATCAACTGCAACACTGCTGTGCCATCTCCAAAAGTTTTACATGGTCTAACCAAGCCCTACCCAATTGGCATGACATGATTTATTTGTTAAGGTTGCTAAAAAAATTTTGATATTGTATTCTAGAATTGGAGGAGAGTTGGTATTTATGGCCAGAATCCAGTTCTATAGAAACATAGAAAAATTTACAGCGCATTACAGGCCCTTTGGCCCACAATTTTGTACTGAACATGTAACCTACTTTAGAAGCTGCCTAGAATTTCCCTACAGCATTAGCCCTCTATTTTTCCATGTCCCTATCTAAGAGCCTCTTAAAAGACCTTATTGTATCTGCATCTACCACCATCACTGGCAGTGCATTCCACACACCCACCACTCTGTGGAAAAACCTACTCTTGACATCTTCCTCCTACCTACTTCCAAGCACCTTAAAACTGTACCCTCTCGTGCTAGCCATTTCAGCCCTGAGAAAAAGCCTCTGACTATCCACTCAATCAATGCCCCTCATCATCTTATACACCTCTATCAGGTCACCTCTCATCCTCCATTGCTCCAAGGAGAAAAGGCTGAGTTCACTCAACCTATTCTCATAAGGCAGGCTCCCCAATCCAGGAAACATCCTTGTAAATCTCCTCTGCACTCTCTCTATAGTATCTATATCCTTCCTGTAATGAGGTGACCAGAACTGAACACAGTATTTCAAGTGGGGTCCAACAAAGGTCTTGTATCCCTAACAAAAAAATCCTTCTAAATTGAAGAAATATCAATTTAACTCATAATGTAGATTTGTGTTCCAAGTAACCCAGCCAACCAGTTATCTTCTTTGAAGGTTGCTAGAAAATGAACTCAGTTTCTAATACAGTGTATTCCAGTTAATTGGGGCACATTGGGACCAGTACATTTTGGCCCAATTAAGCAGCTGCCCAGTTATCTGAAGTTTTATGGAAATAGTTAAAAAGATATAAAAAGACAAACTACCTTTTAACTGAGTAACAAATCATATATTTAAATGAAATGCAGAACAAAATAGAGCACTATCAATACTACTACAGTGCTATAAAACTGCGTATTAGTTCCAAATAGTTATTGATGGAGGAATTCATCATGTAGCTGCTAACTTGAAGTAGTGAAATCATCTTATTATCACTCCTGGCAGTTTCTGGCATCTTCAAGCCTGAATGTTTAAAACTGCAGTGAGTAAAGCAGTTCAAAATTGGCTTTCTACTTATTTCTCACCTTCTATCAGTGATAAAAGTCACTGCTTTTTGAACACACATGCACGCATCTGACACTAGTTAGAAACTGAGCGGTGGTGGTCTGCTTTCCCAGTTAAGCGTCATAGTGTCACAAATAAACAAAAGGAATCCCAACTATACTCTTAATTAGTTCCTTAAGAGCTCCTTAAGAGTTGTCCCAAATAAGAGGCTGTCCTGATTAATTGATGGCCCAATTAAATGGAATCCAATATCCATGATCCATAATTAAATGGAATCCATTTTTCATTTCTGGTGCTAATCTGTCTCGAAATAATCAACTAATGGAAACATGCTGAGATATTGGGCCATTATTGCCACATTGCCAATCCATCCGCCTTTGGAAGAGTTTGACATTCCCATATTGGCCTCAATCCCACAAAACTGACATGGAAGCAAGTCATCCTTGATGCTGAGAAACTGCTAATCCAATGCAATGGCTGTTGCATAATTGAATTCAGGATTAAGGGTGTTCTAGCTGTTTCATACCGTATATCTCCTGGATTTGGCTCTCAAATGAGCTTTGTCACCATATGCTGAGAGGGTGTATTTCAAATCAGGCATCTTATCAGTATGGTTTGGTACCCTGTCGAGCATGTGAAGGCGACATTGTTTGTTTTAAGTGGGATTTCTTCTTACCGACAATTGTTTTTTCTTTCGCCAGTTCCCATATCCTCTGGAATATTAGTTTCATGCTGGAGTTCATTTCATGGGAGGGTTTTATTTTTTAAACTTGTTCATTATCTTTCATTGACACAGGATTGTAACACCATTCAGCATGATCCATTTTCGAGTATGGAGCCATCAGACGCTGAAATCGGATGTCTTGCTGGGATGCGCCACTCTGGACGTCTGTGAGACATTAAAATCTAATAATATGAAATGTGAGTTTGTCCTGTTACTTGGCAGACCTGCCATCGCCATCTGTCAAGAGCAACTCTTTGTTTTTCATTGTCATTTCATGAGATTAGTAATAAAGATGGCACAGGTGGCTGCTCCTTGTGCAGCCTTTTGCTGACTGAAGGGTCAGTCCAGCTGTGATATGACAATGGGACACTGGATAAGGAAAGAAATGAAGGAACCAGTCCTTAATGTAGTAGACATTTCACTATTTTATTCTCTGCTGTCAACTCCACAGTGGAATCTAGATGAATTTTAGTTCATCAGTTGAAACATTCTTTTGTCAAAAGGAGAAAGAGTGAGCTGAAAATTTGGCATTCCTTGCATTGAAATCTATATTACCGGAAATTATATTTGTATAACATCTTGGATGTAATCCAAGATGCTCAAAGCCAGAAGAAAAAAAGATTATCATGAGTCTTTTGAGTGGATAACTATCTTTCTTGGGTCTAGCCTTTTTTTTGGAACTGGACACCTCATGCAACTAGTGTTTCCTTAAAAGCTTGTCTTGTAAGAACAAAGTTTTTCTTGTTCTTTCCAAAATGTAACTGACTGTGATGCACAATTTGTTCTTGCCCCACCTTCAGCCATTTTCATGCTTTCTTTTACATGGTTAATTTTCGTCCAAAGTTCCTGCGATTTTTGGATGTTCTTGGTAGTAAACCAACTCAAATCCTAAAGAAGGTTTAAATTTTTAATATGTGGAAGACTGCTTGCATGGCCATAATCTACTCAAGTTCAGTTAAACTTGAGTTTCTTTCTTGCTTCCTTCCTGGAGGCACAGGTAGAAGCAAACTGCTATGTATTTCCAGTAACTCCCTGAAGCTACCAGCCTGCCTGTCATGTCACACGTTATTTACACATAGAAACAACTGTAGCCAAACCTGTCCCGTATAGCTGCAGAACAGGATTTGTGTGAAGAGGATTAGTTGCCTTGCCCCACCCAGCTACTCTGAGCCCAGCTTCAGCATTTCCATCCAGTGCTGACAATTCAGCTGCCTAGGGCCCAAACTTTGGAATTCCTTCCCTAAACTGCTGCTTGTAGTTTTGAGCAAACTTTCATGACCTAATTTTCCCTTGAATAGCCTTATTAAATTTTGTGCAGTAATTCTCAGTTATATCTTTTTTAATGTGTATTTTTATGGTTCTTTCACATCCCTTTCATGGTATTGCCAAATACTTCTCAGCCTGTGAAATTATTTTGAAGTTGCCTTGAGGAAAACATGACAGCCATCACACAAACTTCTTCAAACAATAATCATGACCAAATAATCTGTTTTTGTAATAGAACTTCAGAAGTAAATGTTTGTCAGTCCATCAAGGATAACCCTTCAGTACAGTTTGGTTTTACTGTTTTAAAGATACTATGCAAATCCAACTTATTTTATCTGTTTGACTCGATGTTGATTTTATTACGACTCAGTGAGTAAACTTTAGGTGGCTTTAGAGTCTGGCTCAGTGCCAAACCACACACCATCTATTTTCGATTTAATGGTCCTTCACTATCCTTTGAGCCCTGAGATTAAAAATGTTTATAGCTTTGAAATATTTCTGTATTTCTCTATGACTTCATTTTGTGTGCATTTTTCTTTTAATTTTTGCTTGTTTTATTTTAACAGCAGCTGCAGATTTGCTGAATATATTGTGGGATATTTAATCTGAGAATTAATGTTAATGGATCATATTAAAGAAGGACATTTTGTTCTCAATATAGTCGGCCCTCCTTATCCGCGAGGAATTGGTTCCGGGATCCCTCGCGGATACCAAAATTCGCGGATGCTCAAGTCCCTTATTCAACCTGGCTTAATGCGGTGGATCTTAGGACCCTGCGGAACCCCAGACCTTATTTAGCCTGTATAAGTGCGGTAGACATTAGGACCCGGCGGCAGCGGTCTGAATCTGCAGTGTTTCTGTTCACGAAAGTAATCACGATTGAAAATAAAGTGAAGATAATAAAGCGATCGGAAAGAGGTGAAATGCCATCGGTCATTGGAAAAGCATTAGGCTACATTGGTTAACAATCGGAATAATTTTAAAGGATAAAATGAGAAATGCTGTGCCCCGATGAAAGTTACAATTATTACTAAGCAACGCAGTGGTGTAATTTTGGGGTTTTGGATTTTTGATCCTCCACATTAACCCGGCACCCCGAGCCCGGCACTGAAACATACGTTCTTAAGTGTTTTATATGCATAGAAAGGTAAAATATATACTATGGCAAACATTTGACTAACTAACGCTAAATAATACCAGATGTACCTGTTCCAACTTAGTAAGAGAACTTGCAATTTTTTTCGATCCCAATCTACAATAACCCACGCATGTCCTCCCGTATACTTTAAATCATCTCTAGATTACTTATAATACCTAATACAATGTAAATGCTATGTAAAATAGTTGTTATACTGCATTGTTTAGGGAATAATGACAGGAAAAGTCTGTACATGCTCGAACAACAAGTGCTGGAAGAGCACTTCTGGGTTTTCACAATTCACGGTTGGTTGAATTCGAGATACAGAATTCGTGGATAAGGAGGGCCGACTGTACTCCATTCAAAAAAGTGAAATGAACTTTAAAATTATTATTGATTCAGTTTAAAAGTCAAACAATATGTCATATGTCACCTACACAGCCACACCACGGTTTTGGTGAATGGGATTCTTCTGATATTTTTCAGCGTCTATCTTTAATCTGTTTACTGAACGAGGGATCTTTGCCTGGGAGAAGACTCCTTTCATGCTGTTGCTCTATCCATGATCATGATTGTTCTTTGCAAATCTTTCTACAGAAGTGGCTTACCATTGCCTCCTTCTGGGCAGTGTCTTTACAACACAGCCATTATCAATCTCTTCAGAGATTGTCTACCTGGGGTCAGTGGTCACATAACCAGGACTTGTGATGTACAGCAGCTGCTCCCAACAACCTGGCGGGGGGTTGTGGGGAGGGGCTAAGCAGTGCTACACCTTGTCCAAGGGTGACCTGCAGACTAATGGAGGAAGGAGCACCTTGTGCCTCCTTTGGTAGAAACATATTTTCACCCCAACGCCCGAAAATTAGTAATCTTAAATTATATGAGGGGTGATTGATAACTCATCTCTTTCTACCTTAGACTATGAACTTATCAATCACCTCGATGAGTTATTAACTTCAAACTTTCTGCATAATCACTCAGAGATGAACTGCATGTGCATGTAACAAGAGCTGTATGACTCATCTCCTTTTACCTCAGGCCACAAACTTATCAATCACCCCTGCTGTGGACATTTCTTGGAGGTCCAAGATCCGTATGCTCCAGGACCGCTGGGCTAAGTGTGTAAATGTAGGAGGGGACTATTTTGAAAAATAAATGTCCTAAGTTTTCTGAAATTAATTCCTCCTACCTTAGGCCACGAGCATATCAATCACCCCTTGTAGATAACTTTTGTTGAAATCCAGACCATGCTTTTAGATTGGGTATATTCATTGCTGTCCAAGCAGCTGGCAAGTTGAGGTTGCCCATGGTAACAAAAAGAACAGGCGGAATCACATTCACCTGTAACGTGGTGTGGCTTTAAGGGTCAAATCTATATGACTTTCAAACTAAATGAGTAATTGTTTGAAAGTTAATTTGAAGGAAGTAGTATTGATTACGTGTAGGATTTCTAACAGTATTTTCTTCCTTTTCAATAACTAATGACTGCCTTAAAAAGAGACCACATTTCTGATAGAAATTTACCCATTTTTGTAACTGCTGGTGAAGTACAGGGAGGGTATCTTTTTAAATTTTATGTAAGCTTTTAATTGGGTTCAGAGTCAGAAAATTCACAGTACACTTGAAAGTTTTTATTAAGGCCAAAGAGTTGAGGGAGAGGCTGATTTACTATTAGATATGAAGCTTTGAGGAGATTATATAATTGAAATAATGTGAGGATGTTGTAGAGAAGTAGGAGAGTTGTTTTCTCCAGCTGTCTTGGCGGGCATCCCAAATCCTCATGTGGTTTGAGGGCACGTGCTTGGCCCAATGAATGCTTCAGATTCTCAACATTTGATTGGAAGCCAAGGCTTTCTTCCAAGTAGGGAATCTCGTGGCAAGACGCACTGTGAAACTCTAAAGTATGGGTCCAGAAATATTCCAGATTTGTTGTTTTAAAAACTGACCTATCTCAGTAAATGTATAAGCTGTACTGAAACTGGAGTTTGTCCTATTATCTAATTATAATATAACTTGTGCATTTTGACATTTAATGATCTTGTACAGGTGATTTTTATTTAATTTATACTAGATGTGATAAATAACCCAATCAATGAATACTCATGGTAACATTATGGCTTAAGATCATAAAACACAGGGATTAACTAAGGCCATTCAGGTCATTGAGTGTGCTCTGCCATTCAATCACGGCTGATTTATTATCCCTTTCAAACTCATTTTTTTTCCTGCTTTCTCCCATAGAAACACAGAAAACCTACAGTAACCTTTGCTGTTATTAATCAAGAACTGATTAATCTCTTCTTTAAATGTACTCAATGACTTAGCTTTCGCAACCGTCTGTGGCAATAAATTCCATAGATTCATCATCCTCTAGCTAAACTTATTTACTTAAGTTTACATGGTAGATGGAGGGCTATGCGGTAGGGAAATTCTAGGCAGCTTCTCGAGTAGGTTATATTGTCGACACATTTGTGGGCTGAAGGGCCTGACCTGTTCCAAGCAAAGGTCCTTCCTTTCCCAGAGATGAGGTCTGTTCACATTTTTTGTAGCTCTGGGTTTTTTATGGGATGGAATTGCTAGCCGCATCCCCAATACATCTCCTTTCATGGCCGGGCTTGGGACTGTCCATGGCAGAGTTCCTTTGGCTAAAGAAATTCCAAGAATTTTAATTGCTCAAGCTATTTTGTTCACTTTTATTTTCCAATATAACAGACCCTTGTGACATTTTGATTAATGTCAATAATAATGCCCTTCGGTGTAGTGTTGTTCTCTTGATATTTGTTTCTAACTTTTCCTAGTTGACAATGTGGTTATAAAGTTACCACTCAACAATGATCGTGATATCATGGACGGGGGTGAGCTGATTGTCTCTCTAGATGGGTTAACTGTTGATCCAGAAGTCTTGACCAATGGACATTCAGCAAGTACAGCAAGTGAGTGAGCAAATTTAAACCCCTTTTACCAACGTAATGTGAAATGCATCTGAAATAATTCTTAATACAGTGTTCAATCCTCCAAACTCGCTTGTCCAGAACATGCAAGACATTTAAGTTGATTCATAAATGCTTCCAGTTGTCTGTTTGCTGTCGTTATATAGCAGGAGACATTTTGAAAATAGTCTATATAAAAAATCTGCCTATAAATTATTACTAGGGGTTGACTGGACTACTACTTTCATTAATTTCTGTGAAGATTGCTAGGAAATATGTGGCACATGGATGAAACAAATCCTGGATTTCAATTTCAAGTTCAAGTTCAATTATTCAACCCTGCACATGCACACAGCTAAACGAAACCCCATTCTTCCAGGGCCAAGATACAGTAAGTATAGTCACTGATGCCATATATTGTAATGATAGCACATTTAGTCACAAAAGTAAAATTATCACAAGTCCCTGAGTGGCATAGCCAGGCATGGTTCACGGGATGTTGTCCTGGAGCCATGTTTCTGCGCCTAAGACTTTTGCACAGTATTGCACTGCACTCAGACTCCGCATAACGCTGATTCATTGCAATGTTGTTATTCAGTTATTTATTGAATTTTTTTACATGACAAAAATTCATTCGAAGCAACACTTAAAATTTCTGAAGAGCAGTTGCCATTACAGTAAACATTCAATCAGCCAATGAGAGCATTTTACATATGTTCTGAACCACTCATGGCCAATCACGTGTTAGTTTACACTGTGCCTCCTCCGCGTGCACAAGCATTCTTGTTCCCTCGCCAATTTATTCCTTTTTTTTCCCCACCCATAACTTCTGGAAATGGCCTGCAACTTCCAGTGAGGGTAGTGCATCTAATGTGTCTAAGAAAAGCATTAGCATGGAGGTGAAACTGCAAGAGATACAGGGTGAGAATGTTAATGATGGCGATGTTAAAGAGTTCCTGCATTCCCATGGTGACAGCTTTAATAACGAAGAGCTTTGAGAACTGGCAGAGCAGATCCTGGGTGAATCTGAGGACACAAATGGAGAAGAAATGCTAACAAGAAACGTCACCACAAAATTCCTCAGCTCTAGCATCACCATGATCAGTTAAATCGTGGGTCAGTTCATTGCTTTGTTCCCAGTCAGGGTCATTTTCAATAAGACAAAGAGAAGTGTTTTCAACATGATTTCCAGCTACTGAGAGGAAACTTAATGCAGTCCAATCTCAACACCTACATGAAGAAGAAGCTAAAATTACAGGAGGGCCCACAACCTGATCCCTCCCCCAAGATGTAACCACCACCCGCTTCCCTCCACTGCTGCTGCATGTTGCCGCTCCACTGATGTACAGGTTGGGCCTATTTGCGTGTTTGTTACTCCATGAGTTACCGTGTATACATAAAATAATATATATCTCGGGTTTGATTTTTTTTTAAATCAGACATACATATCCATTTACGTAATGTTATAATGACCCCGCATTGCTCTGATGTATATTGTGCTCCACCTCCAAGTAACGCATCCTCAGTGTTAAGACTTTTGTCTCGTGTCTCAGAGCTGGGTGTGTCTGCACCCGTGCCACTCCCTGCCCTTGACACTCCTCCTCTGCCACCTGTCTAACACCCCTCCCCTGGTGTTCCATCCTCGCCATTCCCAACATCCTTTGCTAGCAGCAGCATTACAAACTCACTGTCCACGTCAGGTTGATAAATGCAGTACTACGCAAAAGGCGTAGGCACTCTAGCTATATATATTTGCCTAAGACTTCTGCTCAGTACCATATATATAGTCAATAGATTATTTGATGTATTACTGTTATGTTGGTGCATTCAAATGGCTTTGTAATAGTTGGCACGGGTAGTGGAAACAAACCTATATTCATCCCTGCATCCCACATCTACGAATAAGCTAATTCTAATAACTATAATGCATTGTTTGATATTTTGCAGGCAACTCAACGAATGAAGGCTCCCGATATGGTAGTGAGGCATATATACTAAATCCCTCAAGGTAAGATTTAGTAAGAGTTGCGATCTTCTAGTTATCTTCAAGATAGGTGGCAACTTTATTGATCCCAAAGGAAATTACAGTTCCCAACAATAATACAGCTACCTGAAAAACAAATTGGAAGAATCCCAGAAACACAAGTGCCTACGGATGTTGTAATCTGGACAAAAAAACAAATTACTGAAGGGATTCAGCAGGTGAGACAGCATCTCTGTAGTTGACATTTCTGGTTGAGATTCTGCAAGAACACTCCCAGTTTTACAGATCATCATGATTATCCACAGTCAAGCAATAATTCAAAATGGCAGAGAATGGAGAACTTCCTTATAGCTGACAAAGCTTTGACGTCAATCCCAACATGGTAGTATTATTTCTCCTTGTTACGTTGTACCCAGTTTTAATGCAGTTGTATTGTGCACACCCAAGGCAACTTTAGTGCTATTTCCTATGCATAAATAGTACTTTTTCCCAAGCCCACTTCAAATTACCCTTTGATATGTTTCCAGGAGTGGCTCTGCATTATCCAAAACTAAAAAAAATAGGATGACCACTTGTACCTTATGCTTGATTCTCCTGACCCTTTCAGATTGTATGATACTGCACATCCAAGCTCCATCACCAAGTGATTAACCTATTGTTTTCAATGCTCTTGTCCAGGACAAGATTGGAACTTTGTTCCTTTATGTAAATTCACACTTAGAAGAAAGAAGAAGCCTCTCACCCACCTTGGCAATCTGATATTTTATGAAGTGTTTATCATTGCCAGAGATGTTCCATTTTATGATTCCTTTGCCTTCTATGACTCCTTGATGTTCCTCGCAGCGCCTTACATAGCTTGGTGTCAGATCTTACTTGATTATGCTCCTAAGAAGTACCTTGGGACTTCTGAGTACATCAAGGCACTGTGCAGCACCAGCTTTATTGTTGATTGCTCATGGCTGTTGGCACTATTGTCTTGTAAATTGTTGGTTGCTATTGTGTTGTCTGATATGGTATTGTTCTGTAATTTATGCTTGGCACTGAACCACAATCAATTCTGGTATGTTTTCACATACTGGCAATAAAGTGATTGTGATTCTGATTTCCCCTTTTGCCCTATTAGAAAGAGTTGCACAGATTAACTGATATTAATGTTTTCACTCGTGTTGGCACGTAGATAAGGCATTGGTCTAGTGATCTGAAGGTTGTTAGTTTGAGCCTCAGCTGAGGCAGTGCGTTGTGTCCTTGAGCAAGGCACTTAACAACACATTGCTCTGCGACGACACCGGTGCCAAGCTGCTTGGGTCCTAGTGCCCTTCCCTTGGACAACATCAGTGGCGTGGAGAGGGGAAGGCTTGCAGCTTGGGCAAGTGCCGGTCTCCCATACAACCCTGCCCAGGCCAGCCCCCTGGAAACCTTCCAAGGCACAAATCCATGGTCTCACGAGACTAACGGATGCTTATATTCCTATATGTTTTCACTAAAAATGCAAAAAGTTAATGGGAACAAATGCTGATTAGGGTTGGTCATAAATTTGGATTTCAAAGCCATTACATTTTTCCCAAACATTCTCTAAATTTCTAAAAATTATTACTCATTATACAAATTACAAATAATTTGTTCTCAGTTATTGTGAAAGATAAATTAGTGCAGCTGCTAACAATGTAGGGAAGGCATATAAACACAGGTTGCTTTCAAGGTGTTAGAAGGCCTAAGATGATTACTTTAGATTTTAGCAAAAGAAGGTATTGTGGCGACCCATTTCCTGGCGCATCCGAACCAACTCACAATTAGATAGCCTACGGGGGTTTGCGAGCACAGAGCTTTGGAGCCTCTGCGCCATGGGGGGCCGGTTGAGGGAGGCTTAAAAGTGAGGCTGAAGTTTTCGAATAAAGTTTTTTCTTTCGACTGCAGTTACCGACTCCGTGTCGTAATTTTAGCGCTGCGTGTAGCACACCGCTACAGTATGATAGAATTGATGAAAGATCCCAACCTGAAATGTCGACTGTCCATAACCCTCCATAAATGCTGCCTGATCTGTTGAGCTGCACCAGTGTTTGCTTAATACTGTTTTAATATAATTATTCTATTTAATCAAATGCTGCAGCAGCCAATATAAGCTGAAATTCAAGTTTAATTGTCATTCAACCATACACATAAATACTGCCAAATAAAACAGCGTTCCTTTGGGCCAAGTTGAAAACACAAAACCAGTACAGCAGAAAAACATACAGTTGCAACAAGTCCCCTATCATGGCCTGCAGATTAATGGTGCATGCTTGATGCTCTGCAGCCATTTCTGCAAGAACAGCCCACAGCAGTTACTCATTGCATGCAGCACAGCTGCAGATGAGGGCAATTCAACTTGTCTTCCTGTGAGTGAACTCTGGAAGGCAGCAATGATGGGTAGCCAGTGCTGGCTCCAGCAATGCTCAACCACCTCTGATGTCTCCTTCCTCGGCGGTGGCAACAGGCAACCTACCCCAAGGCATGAATGAGGGCCTGGTCCATGCCTTGTTATGAATGTGCCACAACTCTCTGGGGCCGAAGGGTACAAAGTAGCCCCCTCCTTTTTGAGAATCACAAGATTGCTATTAATTTGGGTCTGGGACCCAGGAAATGAGAGAGAGAGACGTCCAGAATATACAGGGTTTGGAATGTGTCCTGGCCTCAGCAAGACGGAACCATTGATAACGGCTGTTGTCTCTTGGAGATGGAATTGTGTATTGAGTACTGTACTATTCATTGAAGCCCCTCAGGGGATGACCAGAGTGGTCTGGTTGAGGGATTGCATCATCCCAACCTGATTGACATCTGAGACCCCGTGAGTAAGGATAAAAGAGGGTCTGGGGAACAACCCCTTCACACGCACCAGGAGAAATGCTAGAAATCCCGTGACAGCGTTTAATAGCAGCAGCCGGTGGGGGGCTTGCATGCGTCCTTTCCCTTTGTCTGGGATTGGGGCCTCACCACGGGAGAACGGCTTAGCTAAAGGAGAGGCCACAAGTGACCGGCCACACCAACGGAACTCTCGAAGGATCGAAATCATAAAAAGGAAAAGCTGGCAGGTTTCTAAAAATCTCTCTCCTGACTCCAACCAAAGGCTGCAGCCTGAATGAAATGAGTGACTTTTATATTTCCATCGGACAATACATTATCCCCTAGACAACGATAGAGCTTATTTCTTATTGATTATTATTATACCCGCACTTTTAGATTTAGTATTGACGACGTATATTATCTGTATGTTTGCATTGATATTATTTTTGTGTATTTTTACTAATAAATACTGTTAAAAATAGTACCATCAGACTTCAACGGACCTCTCTATCTTTGCTGGTCAGTGACCCAGTTACGGGGTACGTAACAAAGTGGGGATCTTGTCTCGAGATTTGATACCAAATTGGAGGGCCAGTGAATCGGGCTTAAGTCCAGACATGGGTCTGGTTGCGTGGGTAGCCAGATGGGAGACCAGCAAAGATGGGCGTGGATGAATTTATAGAAAACCCGGCAGCTAGAGGCTGCCACAAAGTTGGACTTGATAAATATTGTGAAAGGACTAAACCTCGCAGAGGTGAGGTTGTCAGTGAAAAAGTGGGAGGTGCGGAGGGCCATATTATATTGTGAAGAATGTGTTTTCTGCTGAGGTATTGGAAAATATCCCTGAAAAGGCACTGGCTAGTGGGACGGCTCAGTTAGAGTTGGAGAAATTAAGGTTGGAACATGAAATTAAGTTAAAGCAGCTGGAAGCAGCTGAAAAGTAAAAAGAGCCGACAAGCAAAGGGAGTATGAGCTCCAGCTAAAGCAGTTAGAGGTGAAAAGGGAGAAGGAAAGAGCTGAAAAAGAGCAGGACAGAGCTGAGAAGCAGAGAGAGCATGAAATTAAGTTTAAACAGCTGGAAGCAGCTGAAAAAGAGAAGGAAAGGGCTGAAAAGGGGAAGGAAAGAGCCGAGAAGGAGAGAGAGTATGAGGAGAAAGAGAAACAGAGGCAACATGAGATAAACATGGAGAAGTTAAGGCAAGAGCGAAGAGCTCAAGGGTCAGACCGAGAGGAGCGGTTTAATGTTAGTCGGGAGTTTAGGTTAGTACCTCCGTTCGAGGAGACGGATGTTGATAGTTATTTCTTGCATTTTGAAAAGGTGGCAGTGAGTCAGAAGTGGCCCAGAGATCAGTGGGTGGTGGTGTTACAAGTGTGTTTAAAAGGGAAGGCACAACGGGCATATGCGGCATTGTCCATGGAGGAAGAAGAGTCTGAGAATTATGAGAAAGTAAAGGAGGCCATTCTTCAGACCTACGAATTGGTACCTGAAGCCTATAGACGAAAGTTCAGAAATTTAAAGAAAGGGTGGAATCAGACATATACCGAGTTTGCCTATGAGAAGGGTGTGCTCTTGGATTGTTGGTGTGCAGCAGAAATAGTGGAAGAATATTTTTGGCGTCTCAGGGAGTTAATTCTGATTGAGGAATTTACAGGTTGTGTTTCAGATGATATCCAGATGTATTTGAATGAGAAGCCGAATAAGTCCATATCCGAATATGCTGGTTCGTAGATGAATATGCCCTAACCCACAAGACAAAGCTTTCCTCAAATAAAAGTTACCAGAGAGACCGTGGGAACGGTAGAGAAAACCCGCTGGCTGAGGCAGAGATCCCTCCGGGAGCTAGTGGTAAAATTGAGGAGGAGAGGCAAGATGGCAGGAGAGGTCCTGGCTTGACCTGTTTTAATTGTGGAAAGGTGGGTCATATTGCATCAAAGTGCCTTGCTCCGAGGAAGGAGACAGGAAAATGGAAAGCAGCAGTCCCTACAGGATGTGCTGTGGTGATCAGTAAATCAACGAGAGAGCCCCAGGTAGACAGAGTACGAGAAGGGTCTGAGAAGTGTATTTCAGAAGGAACTGTGTCTGTGAGAGAGGGATACACACCAGTTCCAGTGCGGATCTGGAGAGACACGGGAGCTGAGCTGTCATTGATTAGCAGTAAGGTACTGGATTTTGGTCGCAATACTGCAGAGGTAGCTTTGAGAGGCATAGGAAAAGGGACAGATCCTTACATAGGATCATTATAAATTGTGAGCTGGTATCTGGACCAGTTGAAATAGGGGTGTGATCAGAATTCCCGAGAACTGATGTGGATGTCCTTCTTGGTAACAATTTAGCCGGTGGTAAGGTTTGGTCAGCAGTGAAGCTGACGAGCCAGTCTGTAAGTGTTGAGGACCCGCCCCTAGGTTCCAAGATCTATCCCGCATGCACGATCACTCGCAGCATGTGGAGAAAGGCTGCTGAGAACAAGACCAGTTTAAATCCGGCCAGTATCGATTTGGCTGAGACGTTTTTACCGACCCTGTACCAAGAGGGTTTAGAGCAGTGGTTCCCAACCTGTTTTTTGGCCATGCCCCACCTAATCACCTCTAAAATCCTGATGCCCCCTGTGGTGATATATAATTCTTATTATTCAAAAAGTGAACTCCTATTCACCTGGAGGAAGCCTAAAAGACCATTAACTTGGTTTAAACAAGCTTCCAAAGAACATTCATGAAAGAGAAAAATAAAAGAACCAAAGGACTGTTAAAGTTCTGAGGAAGAAATTACTAAGAAATTGTAAAAAAAAGAACATTAAGTGATATTAAAATAATAATAATAAATAAATAAAACAATGCCGATTCATTTCTACAGCATACAAAGACAGATACACCGTTTAAAAGAGATGACACAATGTACACACCTTCACACCACCAAGAACCGAAAGCTACTGCAAAAAGCAGCATTGGCGCGACCTCATACAAGTTTCTTACGTGTTTGGACTTGTTCATTCGTTCCTTCCTACATCAGTCAATTCATTAATTTAATTATGAAAGCCATTTGATGGTTGTAATGATGGTGATACACTATATATACAGTACATACGCAATTACACATGTATATACAAGTATTTTTATGTATGCATACTGTATATACCCATATGTATTAACTCACACACACTCAAACTCACACAGACTTACTAGTAAAAATTCACTGTTAGTAACTCATTCTTGAATTGCCCCCCTTAAAAATCAAATTACCCCCCCCCCCCCGTGGGGTGTATGCCCCACGTTGGGAACCACTGGTTTAGAGGGTGGAGAAACGGAGAATAGGAAAGTGAAAAAGAGTAAGGGAGAGGAGGTAGTCCTGCCCTTAGCCAGGAGGAAATTTATAGAGGCACGAAGTAAAGATGAGAAACAGATAAGGCTGTTAAAAGGTCCAGAGTTGGACATGGATGATCTGTCTGATTTGAAGAAGTTGAAAATTCTAAAGGTGTTCCCGATAATAAAATGAGGGCATTCCTAGATGAAAAGGATGCCATTACCTTGCTGGGTTGGCAGATGAGGTTGTTTCAGCTCGCGGGGTTGAGTTTACTCCGGAAGGGAGTTGCCCAGAGAGTAACTGGGAGGATCAGGGGAATTTAGAATTTGAAAAGGGTACGGGTATTGAAAGCCTGGAAGAGGCAAATGTCCCATTTGGGTGTGTTCAAGATGTGGATGCACGTGGTACTGAACCTAGTAATGGAGCTCAGAAAAAGTCTGAGGTATTTGATTCAGTTGAAAAGGAATGCAGTCCTTGTGGGTCAGATGGACTTGGTTCAGTGAAGAAAGGGTTAACCTTGGTAATAGTGGGAAGAGAGAATTCCCAGTTGGTTGTGTTCGAAGGTGTGTTAAAAGTTAGTGAGGAGATAAAAGGTGGTGAGGTGAATATTATTATTGAAGGAAAAGGGAAAAGTGTAGTTCCTAAATTGAATGAAGAAAATTTAAAGTCTGGATTGATGTCAGAAGCAGCAACCAGGCTACAGAGACAATGGCTTGGTAACACTTGCCTGCGAATCAATTACAGGTTGATTTGGAATGTAAAGGTGCCCCACACGCTATTGTTATTCAAGAGTGTGCTGTGAAGAGGCAGCATCTGAAATGCTGTTTGGACTAACAGTTTAAACTGAAAACTAATAGCATGAAGGGTCCTGAAGAGAAAACTAGCAACTTGCTTAAAATTAAAGTATTGTGTGGAAATTCGGAAAATGGTCTAAGTTTGGAACACATTGTTGACAAAATAGCTCCTGTGAAAGAAGCATGCAAAAGCCTATTCCACACTAGTATACAAGTTAACCACATGGGAGTTAACTGGAAAAGGGGCGAGGGTTGACGGGATGCCGTTTTAACTAACCGGATCCGGTTTTAAGAAATTTCGACAAAGCATGTGAATAATAAAGACAACCCCCATGGAAGAGTGACTGTTAAGTTTGAAAGTACGATAAAGATTAATATTTGCATGAACTTTTGTAGTATACACGTAAGCTAAGATCACAACTCTTTAGTTTTTCCTTTGTTGAACAAAAGAATAAAAATAGGTGGTTATTAGATTGGAGTCTGATGCTACAAGACTTTATTCAGGTACAAGATGTTAAGATATTAAAGGAAGTGACAATGTAATCGTTAACTGTTTAGATGCTGAATTGAATGTATAACTGTATTACTCTGTAGAAAAAAAACTCTTTTGTATTGTGTTAGATTCCAAAATCCTGTAAGACTCTGTATTAATTCATTTTTACCAATGGTAAAAATCTTTGAAGGAAGGGGGTGTTACGAATGTGCCACAACTCTGTGGGGCCGAAGGGTACAAAGTAGCCCCCTCCTTTTTGAGAATCGCAAGATCGCTATTAATTCGGGTCTGGGACCCAGGAAATAAGAGGGAGACGTCCAGAATACACAGGGTTTGGAATGTGTCCTGGCCTCAGCAAGGCGGAACCCTTGATAACGGCTATTGTCTCTTGGAGATGGAATTGTGTATTGAGTACTGTACTATTCATTGAAGCCCTCGCGATGACCAGAGTGGTCTGGTTGAGGGATTGCATCATCCCAACCTGATTGACATCTGAGACCCCGTGAGTAAGGATAAAAGAGGGTCTGGGGAACAACCCCTTCAGACGCACCAGGAGAAACGCTAGAAATCCCGTGACAGCGTTTAATAGCGACAGCCAGTGGGGGGGGGGGGGGGCTCGCGTGCGTCCTTTCCCTTTGCCTGGGATTGGGGCCTTACCACAGAAGAACGGCTTAGCTAAAGGAGAGGCCATAAGTGACCGGCCACACCAACGGAACTCTCGAAGGATCGAAATCATAAAAAGGAAAAGCTGGCAAGTTTCTAAAAATCTTCTCTCTTGACTCCAACCAAAGGCTGCAGCCTAAATGAACTGAGTGACTTTTATATTTCCATCGGACAATACATTATCCCTAGACAACGATAGAGCTTATTTTTTATTGATTATTATTATACCTGCACTTTTAGATTTAGTATTGACGACGTATATTATCTGTATGTTTGCATTGATATTATTTTTGTGTATTTTTACTAATAAATACTGTTAAAAATAGTACCATCAGACTTCAACGGACCTCTCTATCTTTGTTGGTTAGTGACCCAGTTACGGGGTTCGTAACAGCCACAACCAAGGTCTCGCAGTTCCACCGCCAATGAACGAGCAAATCAGATTCGCAGTATTCTACATTACCAATGTTCATTGTAGTCTTGCTATCTCAACAAAAAAGTCCTGTCCTGTGCATTGGATTATGACCATCATTGGTGCTGCCTTTCCTGGGTGGCTGAAGCGCCCTGCAACACGGAGCACAACAAGTCCACCTCCAGGGCTGTCCTGCAGCTCGCTAGTGAGGTAGACCTGCAGTCCTTGATGTTCTTAATATCCAACACTCTCTTGTGATCGTGAAACTGATGTAAAGCATAGACTATTGCACCTTTGGTTGGACCTAGAGAGGCACCGCCATCTTACCAGAAAATGGTTGTGCATTCTCACTCTGCATGTTTGTGTGTGAAGATCTCTCATATCTTATAATGCAAACATTTTAAATGTTTTATTGTTGATGGTTTGGCATTGGGGATGTCATTTGGGTTCCATTTCCTTCCACGTGCACCAAGAATTTCAAATATCTATGATCTCTTGCAGTGCAAATGGTGATGCAATGTCACAAGAAGGCTCAATGGACACTGGGTCTGCTGATGAACACAATATGAATGGCAGAAATACTCCATCACCGTCTCCAAAATCAAAGCCAGTAAGGCCTCCAAGACCCTTGAGACCCCCACCTCCGGTTCCATCCAGACCCGTGAGCATAGCAGGTAACACTGCAGAACAGTATTGACTACTTCGGGACTAAGGGTTATTGCTAGAAAGGGACAACCTATTTAGTCATTCCTGTCATGAGGTAAAGATTTTCCAATCTATGTTAAATACCTATTTGCCTTTTTTTAGTGCCTGCTATAACTGAGAAGTCTCTAAATACTTTCAGTACGTTTAAGTTGAAGTCACATGGATCTTTCTTTTCTACTGCTCTCTTCTGTTCTGAAGTTGGTTTAAAAACTAGCCTCTTGGAATGAGCTTTAAGCCACTTGATCTAATACTTCACTTGATTGCTGTCTCTTCTACCATTGTTCTTATAAACACAAGAGATTCTGCAAATGCTGGAAAGCCAGAGGAGAACACACACATTCTGGAGGGACTCTGAGGATACTGAACAGTTGACGTATCAGGCCAAGATCCTTCATCAGGACTCTTGTTCTTGAGAAGGATTTGGGGAAATTTAATTACTGCAGTCAAGTTATAGTTTACTGACTGTGCCCTGATGTACATTAAGGTGCGTTTTCATTCACATCTTTGATCATTATTTGGATTCTGGTTTGCTCTGGGACAGAACCACCATGGTCTTGGGCAAAAACAGCTGGGAGTCAATATTTAATATAAAGATTCTTTTTTTTGTCATTCTGGCACAGTAATTTATTTTTAACCTATGGTTAGCTATCTTTTGCTATTATGTGAGTGGAGGAAGAGCTAAAAAGCATTCTAAGCCTAGACTTTTTAATGCTGCCTTCTTTCCTGTAAATTCTGTTTATTTAAAAATAATAACTTATTTGGAATGTAAACACTGTTAATGGGAGCAAATTCAAAAATTTCTGTTCCAATATTGCTTTGACAAGCAAGGAGGTATTTCAGTGTGAAAAATATAACAGAAAATTACTTCGTCTATCTTGAAAATCTAAGCAGGCAATTCTCTGAATTGCTTTGGCAATGAAGAAAATAACTTCATTCTTAGCGATTAAGTAAAACTACATTCAAGCCAGTATAATTTTAATCTGTTACCTTGTTTTCAACAAGTGTTGTAATCTGACTTTCTGTCAATCAGTCTTTCCATTTTATGTTCGTGCCATTGTTCCTGACGCATTAGCATACGATTTTATTTGTGGATGAGCTACTCTGAAATTACGTCAGTCTGCACAAGAGACTCTGTAACTTGGGGTATTTCAGCTGATCAGTTGGTCCGTTTTCCTGTCAGTTAAAGGAATATAATATTGTGAAACAGAAAGGAAAGCCTCTGTTGACCACCTTGTTTGGCAAATAAGCAGACAGTTTTTTCGTAATTAAATCTTAAGAGATGTTTGTAGTTAATTCATGATATAATCTGCTAATAATTTGTTCAATTTTGTGGCAAATAACATTTTAAAGTTAACACATTATTGTGAAGTTTAAACTTAATCATTATCACATTTCTAATACTAACATGTTTAAATCAATGTATTCCATCCTGTACTGATTGTTAGTTACTGTAATGCTGCTTAGAATATATGTGGGTTACACAGTGCTCTTAACTAAAAGCTTATCCCAATGCATTTTACTAGAGGTGGTAAACATTCCAAATATCCAAAGGGTTACTGGTTTGCAGTCCTACATAAAGAAGACCTTGAGTAGGAAAGTTACAATTCAGAGAGCTATAAAACTTATATTGCTGAGGATTATTGACATGCAAATTTAATAAAATCAGCCTCTTACAATGTAGTTTATCAGCTTATCCGGTTGGGGCTTTCTTGCCAGCAACTCCTGTTTCTGAGTGCTGAATTACAGCAGCCAAAAGCTTGTTTCCTCTGTTCCAGTCACTCTTAATTCTTCAACCTGCTCTTGCATTATCCAAAAGCACAAGTTTTGACCTTCTCTGAATCATGCTAAGCTAAATGATGTGAATTGCAACAGTCCCTTCAATAATCTGTTAACTTGCTACATCAGAGACATCTATTCTAGAGAAAGATAAATTGCCTTTTAACTCATGCGAGAGCATAGACCGTCAACTTTTTTGCTGTTGATGTTTTTGGAGCAGGCAATTTAGTTTTTTCCAGCACGGATGGAAAGGAAAGCATGCACGGGAGCCGGCTGGATTCGAACTCGGGGCCTTCTGTCCCAAAGTCCAGCGATGATGCCACCAGCCGGCTCTATTCCAACATTTGTAGATTTGATCTCTTCTTTAGTCTTTATTAGATTAGAATTCAATCTAGTTTTGAAACTTTTTGGAATTCTGACAGCTTGGATTGCAGAGAAGAAATAGATATGAAGCTGCCCAGGAGAGTTGGATGTAAAGTAGAGTTTGAGGAGACTGTCTGGAAGGCTGCTGTAATGGGTTAACCACAAAGGAAAGCTGTGCTGGCTTTGGAACTAAACAAAGTCATCCAAGGGATTGTCTTGATTGTGGAGTTGCAGGAGGTTGTAAGAGAGTATGTCCTTTAGAATGATGGCCATGAAAAGTTGGTCATAGGTCATATCCAGGGTATAAATGTGATAGGTTAGCTTTTTACAGCAACACAGTATAATGCAACTCCGCCATAGATGGAATGAAACCTGGCTGCAAAAAGAGTTGGGTTGGGCATGGAGCTAGCAACTCCATCTTGTAAAATCCCAGTACTACAGGAATGGCAACAGAAGCTCCAAAGACTTCATCTCTGGAAGAGGAAGGATACACCAAAAGGATGGAATACGGCTGTGGAAACTGCCTATGCCTCTGTAGGGGTGATGGGCTTAAGAAGAAGACGGTATAATGGAATCACAACAACCCTAAATTACATAAGCTTAAGTTAACATGAATTGTATATACCTTGGACAACAAAATAAAAATATGCATAATTCAATTAGAGCAAGGTAGACCATAAGACAGAAGCAGAAGTAGGCCATTCAACCTATTGTATCTGCTCTGCCATTTGATTATGACTGATTTATTTTCCTTCTCAACTCCATTGTCCTGCCTTCTTCCCATAACCTTTGCCCTCACTAATCAAGAACCTAACAACCTCGGCTTTAAATACACCAAATGACTTGGCCTCCACAGCTGCCTGTGGCAATGAATTCCACAGATTCACCACTGTCTGACTAAATTTGAGGGATATATAGTCCAAGGTTGACATGAGGTCTTTTCCAGGTTAGTTCAAAAACCTGATGGTAGTGGGGAAAATGTTGTTATTGAACCTTGAGGTATGGGTCTTCAGGCTCCTGTACCACCTGCTGGATGGCAGCATTGAGAAGAGGGCTCAGCCCTGATGGTGGGATGTCCTTAATGATGGATTCTGAGTTTCTAAGATTCTGAGTTGCCTGTGATAGGGGTCCTTGATGATGGGGAGAGCTGTACCCAATGGAATTGTTCAGAACAAAAAAATGTGCCTTCATAATAAAGCATTAATACTGAGTCATGCATGCTATTTGTTACTTATATAATAGACAATAGACAGAAGGTGCAGGAGTAGGCCATTCGGCCCTTCTAGCCAGCACCACCATTCACTGTGATCATGGCTGATCATACACGTTCAGCACCCTGTTCCTGCCCTCTCCCCATATCCCTTGACCCCGCTATCTATAAGAGCTCTATCTAACTCTCTCTTGAATGCATCCAGAGACTTGGCCTCCACTGCATTCTGGGGCAGAGCATTCCACATATCCACCACTCTCTGGGTGAAAAAGTTTTTCCACATCTCTGTTCTAAATGGCCTACCCCTTATTCTTAAACTGTGGCCTCTAGTTCTGGACTCGCCCTTCAGCGGGAACATGCTTCCTGCCTCCAGTGTGTCCAATCCCTTAATAATCTTATATGTTTCAATCAGATCCCCTCTCATCCTTCTAAATTCCAGTGTCTACAAGCCCAGTTGCTCCAACCTTTCAACATATGACAGTCCCGCCATTCCAGGAATTAACCTTGTGAACCTATGCTACACTCCCTCAATAGCAAGAATGTCCTTCCTCAAATTTGGAGACCAAAACTGCACACAGTACTCCAGGTGGGGTCTCACCAGGTCCCTGTACAGCTGCAGAAGGACCTCTTTACTCCTATGCTCAATTCCTCTTGTTATAAAAGCCAGCATGCCATTAGCTTTCTTCACTGCCTGTTGTACCTGCATGCTTGCTTTCATTGACTGATGTACAAGGACACCTAGATCTCGTTGTACTTCCGCTTTTCCTAACTTGACTCCATTTAGATAGTAATCTGCCTTCCTGTTCTTGCCACCAAATTGGATAACCTCATATTTAGCCACATTAAATTGCATCTGTCATACATTTGCCCACTCACCCAACCTGTCCAAGTCACCCTGCATTCTCATAACATCCTCCTGACATTTCACACTGCCATCCAGCTTTGTGTCATCAACAAATTTGCTAATGTTACTTTTAATCCCTTCATCTAAATCATTAATGTAACAGCTGCGGTCCCAGCACTGAACCTTGCAGTACCCCACTGGTCACGGCCTGCCATTCCGAAAGGGACCCGTTAATCACTACTCTTTGTTTCCTGTCAGCCAGCCAATTTTCAATCCATGTCAGTACTCTGCCCCCAATACCATGTGCCCTAATTTTGCCCACTAATCTCCTATGTGGGACTTTATCAAAAGCTGTCTGGAAGTCCAGGTACACTGCATCCACTGGCTCTCCCTTGTCCATTTTCATAGTTACATCCTCAAAAAACTCCAGAAGATTAGTCAAGCATGATTCATGAATCCATGCTAACTTGGACTGATCCTTCTACTGCTATCCAAATGTGTCGTAATTTCCTCTTTTATAATTGACTCCAGGATCTTTCCCACCACTGATGTCAGGCTAATCGGTCTATAATTCCGTTTTCTCTCTCCCTCCTTTCTTGAAAAGTGGGACAACATTAGCCACCCTCCAATCAGCAGGAACTGTTCCTGAATCTATAGAACATTGGAAAATGATTACCAATGCGTCCACGATTTCTAGAGCCACCTCTTTAAGTACCCTGGGATGCAGACCATCAGGTCCTGGGGACTTATCAGCCTTCAGACTCAACAGTCTATCCAACACCGTTTCTTGCCTAATATAAATTTCCTTCAGTTCATCCTTTACCCTAGTTCCTTTGGCCACTATTACATCTGGGAGATTGTTTGTGTCTTCCCTAGTGAAGACAGATCCAAAGTACCTGTTCAACTCTTCTGCCATTTCCTTGTTTCCCATAATAAATTCACCCGTTTTCTGTCTTCAATGGTCCAATTTTGGTCTTAACTTTTTTTTTGCTATTCCCATACCTAAAGAAGCTTTTACTATCCGCCTTTATATTCTTGGCTAGTTTACCTTCGTACCTCATTTTTTCTTGGCGTATTGCCTTTTTTGTTATCTTCTGTTGCTCTTTAAAAGCTTCCCAGTCCTCCGGTTTCTCGCTCATCTTTGCTATGTTATACTTCTCTTTTATTTTTGTACTGCCCTTTACTTCCCACATCAGCCACAGCCACCCCTTACTCCCCTTAGGATCTTTCTTCCTCTTGGAATGAACCGATCCTGCACCTTCTGCATTATTCCCAGAAATACCTGCCATTTTTGTTCCACTGTCTTCCCTGCTAGGGTATTGTTCCATTGAACTTTGGCCAGCTCCTCCCTCATAGCTCCATAGTTCCCTTTGTTCAACTGTAATACTGACACATCCGATTTTCCCTTCTCCTTCTCAAATTGTAGGTTAAAACATATCATATAATTCTTTCTGATTCTCTGTTTTCAACAGTCTGTGAAAACGGGTACTCGGGTCCCATGGAGAATGGACCTGCTGCTGCTGTTTCAACTGCAACAAATACCATGCCTTCAGCTGCAGTGACAAATTTACCAGAGCCATCAGCCAGTGTTGCTCCATCAGCTGCAACTGTCTCTCCTGGTGACCGTGCACTAAACACAGTGAACAAGGGTCCACTTCCACCTGGGTGAGATTCCTTTTGTAAGATGTATTTTCTGTTAAATTTTTATAAGGTTTTGTTAGTCTTGAAGAGAATTTTCCTTACTTTTATTGTGGAAGACGATTGTAGTATGAAAGATTTTCCCTTTTGATTGGGGTAGGTTAGGTTCATAGTGACTTCCCTGATGTACTTCAAACATTAGAGCTCCCATAAATGTTAAGGGTAATGAATGAACCATAAGATTCCTTGGAACATTGCACACAGGAAATGTGACAAACCAAGATGGTTTAATCTTTTGATCCATATCTTTATGGAGATTGTACAATATGTGTCAGAAAGAAACAATTTACAGTGCATTGTGATTTGGAATGTGCTATCTTAAAAGAAGATGAAAACAGTAACATTTAAAGCAGAATTTAGATGAAGTGTGGGGTGTTGGGAAGAGGGGTACTAGAATTCCAATACTGAGGGAGAGGCACAGAGGAGTGGAATTTGCTATGGAGCTGATGCAGGCATGATTGGCTGTACAGCCTCCTTGCATGCTATGGCCTATATAACATTTGCCACATGAAACTAATTTTTAGATGGCACTGTTTCATGTTGAGATAAGTGTTGTGATTTCTCATGGCTGTAAATATTCAGAAATAGCTGTCAGAATTAGCTTTGGAAGTTAATGTAGAGCAGTTCAGTCCAGGAACAGGCCCTTCAGCCTAGCAAAGCTGAGGTGACCAAGTTGCCAGTGAACCTTATCCCTCTTGCCTGAATGTGATCCATATCCCTCTATTCTCTGCCTGTTTAAATGGCTCTTAAGCATCACTGGTGCATCTGTTTTTGAAGAAACTTGCCTTTATACTTCACCATTTCACCTTAAACCTGTGGCCTCTTGTATCTGACATTTCCACCCTAGGGATAAAGCTCTGATTGTCTATCCTTTCTCTGCCTCTCATAATTATAGATGTATCAGATTGTCTCTCAGCCTCCAAGCTCCAGGGAAATTGACCCAAGTTTGTCCAAACTTTCTTTAAGGCTAATACACTTGAATCCAAGCAGCATCCTGGTTGAAGCTCTTTTCCACGCTCTCCAAATCTTCCACATCCTCCCCATACTGTGGCGATCAGAACAGTGTATAATACTTCAAATGTAGCCTAACCAAAGTGTTAGACAGCTGTCCTGTATTGATCCCTCTGTACATCAATGCTCCTAAAAGTCCTGACATATACTGCATACTTGTGGTTTAGATCTTCCAAAATGCATCTGTTAATCATAAGCTGGAACAATTTGATTCATACTGAAATACATCTTACGGAAATGTTTGTTTGATGATAAACTTCAATAAAAATAAATAAATTCCAAAATGCATTTCCTCACACTTCAGCTTATCCACATTTCCTCCCATTCTCATGTCACCTGCAGTCACATTCAGTCAGAGAAACACTTCACCACCACTACCTTCTATCTTTTATGACCAAGATGATTTTTTTTGAAATTATCCAACTCAACCTGAATTCCATGTGACTTCATCACCTGGACCAGCCAACCAGGAGAAGCTTGTCAAATGCTTTACCAAAGTCCATGTAGACAACGTATGCTGCCCCACCCTCATCAATCATCATTCATCACTCCTCAGAAAAACTGCTTTGTGAGACAGGACTTACCTGACAAAGCTATGCTGACGATCAGAAATAACTCCAGGTTTAAGTTAATCTTCATTAGTTTCCCTGCAGCTGATCTAAAGGTCACTGAGCTATGATTTTTTTTTCTGGATCGTTGTGATCCTTTCCTTAATTCTTCTGTATCTAAAGTGGAGGCTGGTACATTCTTGATTAATAATGGTATTGAAGGTTACTGGAAAAAGGCAGGAAAATGGGTTTGAGAGGGAAAATAAATCAGTCATTGAATGGCAGAGTTGACTCAGTGCTCCTGTGTTTTACGGTCAATTGATGATTCACGTTGGGTGCATTCAACAAATACATACGAAGAAACTCAAAAGTATTTTCCTTCTGAACATATTAGAGGCTATTACATTATATTTAAAGTATTTAAAGAAGTCCTGCTTGTATTTATACAGGTTTAATTGGGCTGCATCTATTTTTGCAGGCACGTACTAATTATCTCTGAACAGTTATCTTAATTTATTCTTTAAAAAAACCTAACCCACTGCTCTGTGCTTTGCCAACTGTTTGCCAGTGTGGTATGGGGCTCTTTTTGATCATAGCATACATAAGTTTGATATGCAAACCATTTTAAATCTGAAATTTAGTTTCTGTTAACGTGCAACTTGAATGGAAGTATTGATGGCTGAGAGTTAATTTGTGTCGCAAAGCTGCATGCATGCTGTTGACTTTAAAGTAGCATGCTCTGTAAAAGAAGAGGTTCTTGGACTTTAGATACAAATCTCATGAGAAAGCATTGGCAGTCAGAAAGCAGCATTGCAGAATATCATGGGTGGTCTAGCTAGAGTCATTTGCTGAACACATTTAACTTTGGGACTGCTTCAATTTTCTCTTATGGACAAGTTATTAAATGCCAGATAATAATGGAGTTACAGAAACAAAGTTTACTGACCATTTGTCAAGTTTGTGGATTGTGTTTAATATTTTTGTTACTGAGTTAAGCTTGCTAAAGTTCTAGCCTACCAATCTCCTTGCCTTAGTGTTAGGTCCACTGTCAGCAGTTTCAGAGGAAAGACTTCATGTTATCAAATTATATTTGATAACATTCTGGAAGTTGAGTATTTCAGCTTTTAAATACACTGACTATTTAGATTGGGATTGTGAAATATTACAGCACAGAGCTTGCCCCCCCACCATCCCCGCAAGTAGTATCCAGCTCCACTTTGAGGTATTATGGAAATAGGTACAAAAAAAAAATCCTGGAAACAGTGTGGAGATTTAGCACAGAAACAGAATTAAACAGAAACAGATATAGCATTTTGTGTCCCGAATCCTTCATCAGAACTGGGAAGGAGTAAAATTCTACATTTATCATTTTATGTACATGCAGTCAGTCTATGTATGTAACAGTTACTTGTATATTGTCTTTAATAGGATTGCTTTTACATTTATTATATTTTTCATTTATTATTTGTTTATTGTGCTCTTTAATGCTGCATTGGATCTAGAGTAACAATTATTTTGTTCCTCTTTGCATTTTTGTACTGTAGAATGACAATAAACTATTTTGAATCTTTTTAAGGCAGCGCCTCACAGGAAACTTGATAGCCTATTTGTATGTTAAATGTTTTAATCCTACCTATAGTTTGTTCGCTGATCACTGAAAATCTTTATCCCATTTTCCTTTTCTGACTGGAAAACTTGTCTCTTTAATGCATCAAAATTGGTAAACACTTGCAAATGTACTGTACAGCCTCAAGCAGCTCATTTAAACTTGTGTCATTTCATTCATATTCTCTTCATCCTCTGTACCAAACTGGATCACTTCGCACCTCTCTGAATACCTTTGTGAAAGATTTAGCACACAAAGTGAGAATTTAGGTTACGTGAAGTACAACTGGTGAGATGGTTAGTTCATTTAGGAACTAAAGAAGTGCAGCAATATTGATGCTAGTCAGTAATTAAACAAAACTGGTGGTTGTAAAATCTTAAGTGTATTTTATTAAAGGGTGACAATTGTCTTCTGAAAAAGCTTGCAGTTATAAATCTGGTCAGGAATAGCTAGTAATTTGCTGTATTGTGTCATACCACTTTGTTAATAACCTGAAAAATGGGTGTGAGGGGAAGTGAGATTTAACATTTATTTATATGTAGCTTTGCTCTGTTAGTATAACAGAAGGTTTTATTTTCTTTCTGTAGCTGGGAGCAGAGGGTGGATCAACATGGTAGATTGTATTTTGTAGATCACATTGAGAAGCGAACAACGTGGGAAAGACCACAGCCATTACCTCCAGGGTAAGTGCATGCTCATTAGTGAATGGATGTTCTGGCATAACCTATTCTTAGACCCATTTATTATCGTAACTGCTAATGAACCAAATTATGGTAGCATTAATTAAAATCATTATGTACTTAGGACATCTGCAATACTGATGCTACAAAGGCAGTTTCATTGGGTAGTGCTTTCTGAGCAGTGCCTTCCACAGAAAACCCTTTTAAAGTTCAAAAGATAGATTTTATTTTTTGCACTTCTGGCCCTTGGTGTAAAGCACATGGTTGGAGCTGTAGCCAAGTGTTATGTTTAAGTGGTTGCAAAAGCACCCACTATCTGACAGTGAGATCAATCACTGACCATCTGTTCTGTAAAGGAGGTTGGTTACTTCTCGTGATGAGGCACGTGTGCCCTGGCAGGTTCAATTTGAACCTGTTGTTAAAATCTGTCCTTGACATTTCTCCAGGTGAAGGGATTGAGGACTTTTAACCTGGAACATAGAAATACAAGCAGGAGTAGGCCACTTACTGTGGATTATATGTTACTTTCCTACTCTGATCACGATAATGTTTAATTCCCTTAATATCTTAAAATCTATGTTTAGAAATAATGGCTTCTGGGATATTAGACCAGCTGAATTTATAATTTTTTTGGTGATGTTGGGTGGCACAGCCGGCTTTACAGTATCAGCGGCTTGTGTTCAATTCCTGCCGCTGCCTGTAAGGAGTTTGTCCATTCTCCATGGGTTTCCTCCCACAGTCCAAAGACCTACCGGTTGGTAGGTTAATTGGTCATTATAAATTGTCCTGGGATTAGGGTAGGATTAAATCGGGATTGCTGGGTGGTGTGGTTTGTGGAGTCAGAAGGGCCTATTCCAAGCTGTATCTCAATAAAATAAAATTTTTAAATAAAATATTTAACTCTTAATTACATTTGCTTTGTAACTGGTCTCAATTACACTTACGATTGGCTTTTCATAATTGCTGCCCAGAAGCTATGACATATGTACGATGATGCTGAAAAGCCCTTCATCTAGTCATACCATTATATAATTTGATTACTTCTACAAAATTGCACAATATAGGTTCAAAAGAATGGGATTTATACTCCCGATGCCTGTGCACAAGTACCTTCCCGAGCTACATCAATCACAGTTTAGAATGTATTTGAAAGTGATGCTGCTGAACCGCCGGAGAAACTGAAGTACCTGTGACAAACACTGCCATCAGTTCTCAGTCATTTCATCCAAACTTTCAAAATCACTCTGCTTGAACTCAACATCAAAGTAATAAGGAATGTTAAACATTATTCTTTATTGCATTCAGGTTTCTCTAGTTTTCATTAAACTTCAGGTGAAACCCATCTTTCCATACCTACACTTCAGTTAGGTGACTGCAGCCCTGAACTAGGAAACCGATGGTTTAAAATTAACAACAGTTCAGCTATTCTTTGCTAGTTGTTTGAAATCGGGGCATATATCACTACTCTTCTAACAACCATCTCATCTGATTCGCCACTACCACTGACCCCATTGACTCTTAAGCAACATGCAAAAAATGGAGGAACTCAGCACCTAAGGAGGGGAATAAACAGATGATGTTTGTGGCCAAGACCCTTTATCATCATGAGTTCTGGTGAAGGATCTCAACCCGAAGCATCAACTGTTTATTCCCCTCCATAAGTACTGTCTCAGCGCTAAGTTCCTCTAGCATTTTGTGCATGTTGCTCAAGATTTCCAGCACCTGCAGAATTTCTTGTGTTTATGATTTGCTGGGTCAGTTTAAGCTAATTTTACTTTGCCCCTGAGCTCTGTGTTTCTACTTCTGTTGTTAACAATTATAAATTATCACAAGAACCTTTGAAATTGGGATCATAGAATATGCTAATCAAAGCTTAACTCTGCAGTTGGAATGCATTAATGTCTTTAATTGTGTCTTCCCCAATTCTTGCTTGATAGCTGGGAGCGAAGGGTTGACGAAAGGCACAGAATATATTACGTTGACCACATTACCAGGACCACCACATGGCAGCGGCCTACGGTGGAATCTGTCAGGAACTTTGAACAATGGCAGTCGCAGAGAAATCAGCTTCAGGGAGCCATGCAACAGTTCAACCAGAGATTTATTTATTCGGTAACCAGCTATTTTACTGAAACTTTCAGAAGAGCTGAATGATTGCTTGATCTGTACAAAATCAATACTTTGATTTTGGCATCCACTAAAAAAAATTATATTCACTATGATCTAATGTCCTCTCCAGCCATTTTGAATATTTTTCATCTTCATTTAATTTGGGTAATGTAACTGTGTTCAAGCTCTTCATAGAATTTATCTATGTCCTCATTTGATCCGTCTGTTGTTGGTGCATATATCTGTATAATTGCTAAATCAAATGGTTGTCCGCTGAATCTGACAAGGAGCACGCTTTCTGGTATTGCCCAATGTCCTAGAACACTTTTTGCCATGTTTTCAACCATAAGAATTCCTACTCCATTAGTCTGGGATGTTCCACAAGAATAAATTAGTGTTTTATTTCTATTCCAACATGTTCCAGCACCTGTCCAACAAACTTCGCTAATTCCCATGATAATTTTTAGTCTTTCCATTTCATTTAGCACATTGTTCAGTCTTCCTGCTTGATACAGGGTTCTTGTATTCCAAGTGGCAATGATTTTCTATGGAAATGGAAATCAATGAATTGATCCACTTGACCCGAAACAGGAGTATGGGAGCCATGGCAGTCAAAGCTCAGTCTGGGCATGGTACCTGATGATGATGATGATATAAATGTGTGCTGGAGATGTGGACGAGATTGCTTAAACAGTTCACCATTGTTTTAATGGAAATATTTGTGTCAACATGTTTCAGACGTCCAAGTCTATGCACTCAAGTATGTTGGCTTTCCACATTCTGCTTGTACTCACCGTTCAGTGCAGGAACTTCAGTAATTACCTGAATTATGGAGGCCCAGTTTGGTTTTACGACTCCAATATTTGATACCTTTAGTCCTATTCATCCATCTACCTCGCAAAACCATTATTTTTATTTGGCTTAATTAATGATTTAGTTAATTTGCATCCGTTAATTGTGTTCCTGGTTAGTTAAGTCCTGTTTTAGCTGATGCCAGGCAGACAATCTTGGAAGAGTATTAATAATGGCTGCGATCACTTGTCTTGTAAAGACACTGCCCAGAAGAAGGCAATGGCAAACCACTTCTGTAGAAAAACTGCGCCAAGAACAATCATGGTCATGCAATGGAGGACCATGATCGCCTACGTTGCACAACATGGCACATGATGATGATGAGCTGTGTTTACAAGGGTGCTTTATTTTCTTAATTTTTATGGTTTTTTTTTAAACTGTTTCTAAGTTTGATCATTCATTTGGAAATGATGAACTGTCCTTCTGAGTTCTGAATGTTAACTGTTTAATCCTGTGCATAGATACTGCCTGACATGCTAAGTTCCTCCAGTATTTTGTATGTGTTATTCTGGATTTTGAGCATCTGCAAAACCTCTTGTGCTTCTGAAAGTCAGTGTTGTCAAAACAGCATCAGAGCAGACCACAAGTGTTTTGCACTGTCTATTTGCTAAATTCCCATTCATGACCTGTTACTGCTGTACCAAACAGCTTCCTTTGTATGTAACTACACAATGTTACTATGGCTGCAGTCCTCAGGTGGTGGTGACCATGAGGTACAGGCTTAATCTGGCACAATCCAGTGTCAGATGTATCTGTTGAGCTGAGGCTATCTTGTGTTTTTTTTTTGTTATTTTAACTACAAATAAGTGTTAATTCTGTTAAGATTTGCTATTTTTGCAAGCTGTCTTGTGACCTGTTAAAATTCTTAATATATCTAATTTTAGTGACTAGTTTGTCACTACAGATACATTAAATATAAGTACAACAGATATATTAAATATTTTAATGACAAAGAAATTTTACTTAATGACAGTACTTACTGCCTGTTGTGGCACTGGCGTTTAGGGCAGCAATAAAGGTTCTCCATCTCCGTCTGTCCTTGTAGAAGGATTCTTTATTGCTGTTTCTGTTTTCACCAGTCAGGGTTTTTGTGCTGAGCTGAACCCCCAAACCTGGAGACCTGGTGAACCACTCCCAGTCTGGCCTCTACCCTTTGACCTGTTTGGTACAGGTTACCCTACCAAGAGTCAAAGCATAAAGCCCTGACTCCAGCCAACATCCAACTCCAATCACAGCATGGGTGTTCCACTTGGAAAATGCCGCCCAGCAACCCCTGATTTAATTGTAACCTAATTACAAAACAGTTTATTAATGACAGGAGTCATAGTCTTTTCTTTGACCTTGGAATCTGGCCTTCTGAGTGACTGTTGTACAATCTCTTCTGCCATGTCCTGTCAATGGTGGAATCTCTTCCTCACTGCTTGATCTCTCTCTAATGCCATTCTTTTATTTGTGTTTTTTTAAGCAGTAAGTTGAACTTTACTTATTGAGATACATAATCTGTTAATTGTGTTCCTGGTTAGTTAAGTCCTGTTTTAGTTTTTTTAAATTGAAGCAAGAGGCAGAGAGGGAAGAAGTAAAGGCATCTCGGAGAGAAGCTGTTTTTTTTAACTGATCGGGGAAAAGTGGCTGGACTGCGCAGGCACGTGACATAGCGCGCCAAAGGTTTAAAAAGGAGAGGAAGTTTTCAACAGTGTTTTAAATCGAAGCAAGAGGCAGAGAGGGAAGTAAGGCACCTCGGAGAAAAGCAGTTTTTTTTTAACTGATCGGGGCAAAGCTGCTAGACTGCACAGGCACGTGACGTAGCGTGCCAAAGGTTTAAAAAAAAAGACTGCCATATACAGCAGTCATCGTCGGAGTGGACTAAGGCAGAGTGGGATGGGTTTGGCTCAATCAGGCTTCGGCGTTAACAGACAGAGGCGAGGTTTGAACGGGGCACGACTGCGCAAGAGTGTGAAAGTCGGCCTCTGAGATCAGTGGGAGAATTTTAAAAGCCAGCAGAGGCTGAGGACGAGCTTGCTCCCAGTGAGGTAAGGCCAGGTAAGCTCCTTTAATTAATCTAATTAGCTTAGGAGTAGGTAATGGAGGCAGCAGTTAGGGCAGTTGAGTGCTCCGTTTGCAGTATGTGGAAAGTCAGGGTGAGCACAATTGTCCCTGCTGACTACACCTGCAAAAGGTGCATCCAGCTGTAGCTCCTGACAAGCTGTGTTAGGGAACTGGAGCTGGATGAACTGGATCACTTGGGAGGCAGAGGCTCCCAAATAAACAGGAGATACAGGTGATAGTCACCCCTAAGAGTCAGGAGGCGGGTGACTGTCAGGAGAAGGAAGGGGAATAGACAGAAAGGGCAGAGCACCCCTGTGGCCATTCCCATCAACAATAAGTCTACCGTTTTTGATACTGTTGGTGGGGACGACCTACCAGGAACAAATTGCAGTGGTTGCATCTCTGGCAACGAGACTGGACCGTCAGCTCAGAAGGGAAGGAGGGAAAAGAGGAGAGCAGTGGTGATAGGGGATTCGATAGGGGGATAGATGGGAGGTTCTGTGGAAGAAATCGACAATCCCGGTTGTTCTGTTGTCTCCCTGGTGCCACGGTCTGTGATACCTCGGATCGAGTTCTCAGTATTCTCGAGAGGATGAAGCCGGATGTCGTGGTCCATGTAGGGACCAATGACGTGGGTAGGAAGAGTGAGGAGGTCCTGAAAGGTGAGTTTAGGGAGTTAAGCGCCAAGTTAAAGGACAGGACCTCCAGGATAGCAATCTCAGGATTGCTACCAGTGCCACATGCAGGTGGGTTTAGAAATAGTAAGATAGCACAGATCAACACATGACTGAACACCTGTTGTAGGAGGGAGGGCTTCAGATTTATAGATTATTGGGCAGTTTTCCAGGCAAGGTGGGACGGTTTATATCTGGACTGGAGGGGGACAAGTATTATTGCAGGTAGGTTTGCTAGAGAGGCTCCAGTGGATTTAAACTAGATATGAGGGGGGAGGGGAACCAGAGTGTAGGAACAGATGTATGGGAGAAGGAAGAAAAAGAAGATAGTAAAGTTGTTTGCACCATTGGAGATAAACAGAGAGGAAGAGCTGGAGAATTTCTTAAATGCATTTATTTTAATGCTAGGAGCATTGTAAGAAAGGTGGATGAGCTCAGAGAATGGATTGATACCTGGAAATATGATGATGTAGCTATTAGTGAAACATGGTTGCAGGAGGGGTGTGATTGGCAACTAAATATTCCTGGATTTCTTTGCTTCAGGTGTGATAGAATTGTAGGGACAACAGGGGGAGGGGTTGTATTACTTGTCAGAGAAAATATTACAGCGGTGCTCCAGCAGGATAGATTAGAGGGCTCGTCTAGGGAGACTATTTGTGTGGAATTGAGGAATGGAAAAGGTGTTGTAATACTTATAGGGGTGTATTATAGACCACCTAATGGGGAGCGAGAATTGGAGGAGCAAATTTGTAAGGAGATAGCAGATATTTGTAGCAAGCACAGGGTTGTGATTGTGGGAGATTTTAATTTTCCACACATAGGCTGGGAAGCCCATTCTGTAAAAGGACTGGATGGTTTGGAGTTTGTAAAACGTGTGCAGGATAGTTTTTTGCAGCAATACATAGAGGTACTGACTAGAGAAGGGGCAGTGTTGGATCTTCTGTTAGGGAATGAAATAGGTCAGGTGACAGAGGTATGTGCTGGGGAGCACTTCGGGTCCAGTGATCACAATGCCATTAGTTTCAATATAATTATGGAGAAGGATAGGACTGGACCCAGGGTTGAGATTTTTGATTGGAGAAAGGCTAACTTTGAGGAGATGCGGAAGGATTTAGAAGGAGTGGATTGGGACAATTTGTTTTATGGGAAGGATGTAATAGAGAAATAGAGGTCATTTAAAGGAGAAATTTTGAGGGTACAGAATCTTTATGTTCCTGTTAAGTTGGAAGGAAAGGTTAAAAGTTTGAGAGAACCCTGATTTTCAAGGGATATTGGAAACGTGGTTCAGAAAAAGAGAGAGATCTACAATAAATATAGGCAGCATGGAGTAAATGAGGTGCTTGAGGAAATATAAGGATGTAAAAAGAATCTTAAGAAAGACACAGGGTTGCTTTGGCAATTAAGGTGAAAATAAATCCGAAGGGTTTCTACAGTTATATTAATAGCAAAAGGATAGTGAGGAATAAAATTGGTCCCCTAGAGAATCAGAGTGGACAGCTCTGTGTGGATCCGAAAGAGATGGGGGAGATTTTGAACAATTTCTTTTCTTCGGTTTTCACTAAGGAGAAGGATATTGAATTGTGTAAGGCAAGGGAAACAAGTAGGGAAGTAATAGAAACTATGACAATTAAAGAGGAACAAGTGCTGGTGCTTTTAAGGAATATAAAAGTGGATAAATCTCCGGGTCCTGATAGGATATTCTGTAGGACTTTGAGGGAGGTTCGTGTAGAAATAGCAGGGGCTCTGACAGAAATATTTCAAATGTCATTAGAAACGGGGATGGTGCAGGAGGATTGGCATATTGCTCATGTGGTTCGATTGTTTAAGAAGGGTTCTAAGAGTAAACCTAGCAATTATAGGCCTGTCAGTTTGATGTCGGTGGTGGGTAAATTAGTGGAAAGTATTCTTAGAGATGGTATATATAATTATCTGGATAGACAGGGTCTGATTAGGAGCAGTCAACATGGATTTGTGCATGGAAGGTCATATTTGACAAATCTTATTGAATTTTTTGAAGAGGTTATGAGGAAAGTTGATGAGGGTAAAGCAGTGGACGTTGTTTCTATGGACTTCAGAAAGGCCTTTGACAAGGTTCCGCACAGAAGGTTAGTTAGGAAGGTTCAATCGTTAGGTATTAATATTGAAGTAGTAAAATGGATTCAACAGTGGCTGGATGGGAGATGCCAGAGAGTAGTGGTGGATAACTGTTTGTCAGGTTGGAGGCCAGTGACTAGTGGTGTGCCTCAGGGATCTGTACTGTGTTCAATGTTGTTTGTCATATACATTAATGATCTGGATGATGGGGTGGTAAATTGGATTAGTAAGTATGCAGATGATACTAAGGTAGGTGGCATTGTGGTTAATGAAGTAGGTTTTCAAAGCTTGCAGAGAGATTTAGGCCAGTTAGATGAGTGGGCTGAAAGATGGCAGATGGATTTTAATGCTGTTAAGTGTGAGATGCTACATTTTGGTAGGAATAATCAAAATAGGACATACATGGTAAATGGTAGGGCATTGAAGAATGCAGTAGAACAGAGTGATCTAGGAATAATGGTGCATAGTTCCCTGAAGGTGGAATCTCATGCGGATAGGGTGGTGAAGAAAGCTTTTGGTATGCTGGCCTTTATAAATCAGAGCATTGAGTGTCGGAGTTGGGATGTAATGTTAAACTTGTACAAAGCATTGGTAAGGCCAAATTTGGAGTATTGTGTACATTTCTGGTCACCGAATTATAGGAAAGGATGTCAACAAAATAGAGTACAGAGGAGATTTACTAGAATGTTACCTGGGTTTCAGCACCTAAGTTACAGAGAAAGGTTGAACAAGTTAGGTCTTTATTCTTTGGAGTGTAGAAGGTTGAGGGGGGTCTTGATAGAGGTATTTAAAATTATGAGGGGGATAGATAGAGTTACGTGGATAGGCTTTTTCCATTGAGAGTAGGGGAGATTCAAACAAGAGGACGTGAGTTCAGAGTTAGGGGGCAAAAGTTTAGGGGTAACACGAGGGAGAATTTCTTTCCTCAGAGAGAGGTAGCTGTGTGGAACGAGCTTCCAGTACAAATGGTAGAGGCAGAATTGATATTGTCATTTAAAGTAAAATTGGATAGGTATATGGACAGGAAAAGAATGGAAGGTATGGGGCTGAGTGGAGGTTGGTGGGACTAGGTGAGGGAAAGCATTTGGCACAGACTAGAAGGACTAAGATGGCCTGTTTCCGTGCTGTAATTGTTATATGGTTATACAGCACGGAATAAGCCTCTTCTGGCCCTTCGAGCTGCATCACCCAGCAATGCAGCAATTTAATTCTAGCCTAATAACAACAATTTACAATGACCAATTAACCTACCAGCTGGTACTCTTTAGACTGTGGGAGGAAGCCAGAGCAAGCCCATGTGGTCATGGGGAGGTGTACCAATTCCTTATAGGCAGTGGCAGGAATTGAACCCAAGTTGCTGGTACTGTAAATCTTGTGCTAACTTTCCAGAGCTTTCTTACTTCATGTCATTTCAAAAATACATTTACTGTTTTATTACTGGCTCTTTTATTTTTATAGTTTGAGTTGTTCTTTATCTTGATTGAATTTGTAGAGGTGAGCCTGATCTGATCAGGCATCCCTGTACACATATTATCCTGTACCTAGTTGCAGTTTTTGTTATTCACATAGTGCTCTGAACATTTCAACTTTTCCATCTTCTCCTCTACTCCATCTTTCACTCATTCGCTGTCTTTGTCCCTAAGTTCCTTGCTTGAAGTTCAGGTCCTCCCTGGCTTGCATGCAGCTGATACTTAAGGCCGGTGGTGTGGCTTGCCTGCTACTGCCATGTGGGAGTTTAGTTTCCAACTTGAAAACTGTTTGGGATCCGAACACCTCACTGGAATGGGACCCTGCTATAACCTGGGGATGACCTGTGCTCTCGTTCATTATCATCTCTCTGGTGGATTCAGTTTACTTGTTCAGCCCCTGATTATCCGTCTGCTTCAAGCTCAGCCCCGTGGCTTCAATTTGTGCCTTGACGAAGTTCTAAAACGCACAGATTTTATGTTGAATATGCGGTTCTGTAGATGCTGGAAATCTTGAACAGTCACAAATTGCTGGAGGAACTCAGCAAGTCAAGTAGAATCTATGGAGTGGGATAAGCAGTCGATATTTCAGGCCGAGACCCTTAATCATGTCTCATCAAAATAGTTTCTATTTGCTTTCAGTATCCTGAGCCAGTGGTGCCTGCTGAATTTGACCCCCTTGGCCCGTTGCCAACTGGATGGGGTAAGTAGAACCTAAACATGAAAGAAAAATATGCAGCTTAAGAATAATTTGAGACTGTGCATATGATTCAGTTATATTTAAATCTTGCTAAAGATTATCACTGGTTAATTAAACTCTATGTCATTCATGTAGAAAAGAGAACAGACACCAATGGCAGGGTATACTTTGTAAATCATATAACGCGTACCACTCAGTGGGAGGATCCAAGGACAGAGGGGTAAGTAAACCTTTCGAGTGCTACTAAGATAAATGCTGATGTTCCTATGCCATGAAGTAAGTTTGGGTCATAGGTGTCAAAGCTTTAAATGCAGATCATCTAATCATAGTGTTTACTATTTGCATGGGTGGATTTCTGTTGATTTTCAGTCCATCTGCTTTCCATTCCGCCTGGTATGAAGGTTCCAATGTACAGGATCAGAAAAAGCTGTAGAGATTTGTAGACTCAACCAGCTCCATCATGGGTTCTAACCTCCCCATCATTGAGGATACCTTCAAAAGTTGGTGCCTCAGGAAAGCGGCTCCTGTCATTATAGACCTTCACCTCCTGACCCAACATATTGATGCAGCTGTAAAGAAGGCAAGACAGCAGCTATATTTAATTAGGAATTTGAGGAGATTTGGTATGTCACCAAAAACACTTGCAAGTTTCTACAAATGTACCATGCAGAGCATTCTAAATGACTGCATCACTGTTTGATGTGGGTGTTTTCTGCAGAGACTCCAGTGGATTTAAACTAGATACGAGGGGGGGAGGGGAACCAGAGTGTAGGAACAGATGTATGGGAGAAGGAAGAAAAAAGACAGTAAAGTTCTTTGTACTGTCAGAGATAAACAGAGAGGAAGAGGTGGAGAATTTCTTAAATGCATTTATTTTAATGCTAGGAGCATTGTAAGAAAGGTGGATGAGCTTAGAGCATGGATTGATACCTGGAAATATGATGATGTAGCTATCAGTGAAACATGGTTGCAGGAGGGGTGTGATTGGCAACTAAATATTCCTGGATTTCGTTGCTTCAGGTATGATAGAATCGGAGGGACAAGAGGGGGAGATGATGTATTGCTTGTCAGAGAAAATATTGCAGCGGTGCTCCAGCAGGATAGATTAGAGGGCTCGTCTAGGGAGACTATTTGGGTGGAATTGAGGAATGGAAAAGGTGTAGTAACACTTAGAGGGGTGTATTATAGACCACCTAATGGGGAGCGAGAACTGGAGGAGCAAATTTGTAAGGAGATAGCAGATATTTGTAGTAAGCACAGGGTTATGATTGTGGGAGATTTTAATTTTCCACACATAGGCTGGGAAGCCCATACTGTAACAGGGATGGATGGTTTGGAGTTTGTAAAATGTGTGCAGGATTGTTTTTTGAAGCAATACATCGAGGAACCAACTAGAGAAGGGCAGTGTTGGATCTTCTGTTAGGGAATGAAATAGGTCAGGTGACAGAGGTATGTGCTGGGGAGCACTTCGGGTCCAGTGATTACAATGCCATTAGTTTTAATATAATTATGGAGAAGGATAGGACTGGACCCAAGATGGAGATTTTTGATTGGAGACGGGCTAACTTTGAGGAGATGCGAAAGGATTTAGAAGGAGTGGATTGGGACAGTTTGTTTTATGGGAAGGATGTAATAGAGAAATGGAGGTCATTGCGATGTAGAAAATGTATAAAAAAACTAATTTAAAAAAAGAGAAATTTTGAGGGTACAGAATCTTTATGTTCCTGTTAGGTTGAAAGGAAAGGTTAAAAGTTTGAGAGAACCCTGGTTTTCAAGGGATATTGGAAACTTGGTTCGGAAAAAGAGAGAGATCTACAATAAATATAGGCAGCATGGAGTAAATGAGGTGCTCAAGGAATATAAAGAATGTAAGAAGAATCTTAAAGAAATTAGAAAAGCTAAAAGAAGATACGAGGTTGCTTTGGCAATTAAGGTGAAAATAAATCCGACGGGTTTCTACAGTTATATTAATAGCAAAAGGATAGTGAGGGATAAAATTGGTCCCTCAGAGAATCAGAGTGGACAGCTATGTGTGGAGCCGAAAGAGATGGGGGAGATTTTGAACAATTTCTTTTCTTCGGTATTCACTAAGGCGAAGGATATTGAATTGTGTAAGGTAAGGGAAACAAGTAGGGAAGTTATGGAAACTATGACAATTAAAGAGGAGGAAGTACTGGTGCTTTTAAGGAATATAAAAGTGGATAAATCTCTGGGTCCTGACAGGATATTCCCTAGGACCTTGAGGGTGTTTAGTGCAGAAATAGCAGGGGCTCTGACAGAAATATTTCAAATGTCATTAGAAACGGGGATGGTGCCGGAGGATTGGTGTATTGCTCATGTGGTTCCATTGTTTAAAAAGGGTTCCAAGAGTAAACCTAGCAATTATAGGCCTGTCAGTGGTGGGTAAATTAATGGAAAGTATTCTCAGAGATTGTATATGTAATTATCTGGATAGACAGGGTCTGATTAGGAGCAGTCAACATGGATTTGTGCGTGGAAGGTCATGTTTGACAAATCTTACTGAATTTTTTGAAGAGGTTACGAGAAAGTTGACGAGGGTAAAGCAACAGATGTTTTCTATATGGACTTCAGAAAGGCCTTTGACAAGGTTCCGCACAGAAGGTTAGTTAGGAAGGTTCAATCGTTAGGTATTAATATTGAAGTAGTAAAATGGATTCAACAGTGGCTGGAATGGAGATGCCAGAGAGTAGTGGTGGTTAACTGTTTGTCAGGTTGGAGGCTGGTGACTAGTGGTGTGCCTCAGGGATCTGTACTGGGTCCAATGTTGCTTGTCATACACATTAATTATTTGGTTGATGGGGTGGTAAATTGGATTAGTAAGTATGCAGATGATACTAAGGTAGGTGGTGTTGTGGATAATGAAGTAGGTTTTCAAAGTTTGCAGAGAGATTTAGGCCAGTTAGAAGAGTGGGCTGAAAGATGGCAGATGGAGTTTAATGCTGTTAAGTGTGAGGTGCTACATTTTGGTAGGAATAATCCAAATAGGACATACATGGTAAATGGTAGGGCATTGAAGAATGTAGTGTAACAAAGTGATCTAGGAATAATCGTGTATAGTTCCCTGAAGGTGGAATCTCATGTGGATAGGGTGGTGAAGAAAGCTTTTGGTATGTTGGCCTTTATAAATCAGAGCATTGAGTGTCGGAGTTGGGATATAATGTTAAACTTGTACAAAGCATTGGTAAGGCCGAATTTGGAGTATTGTGTACAGTTCTGATCACCGAATTATAGGAAAGGATGTCAACAAAATAGAGTACAGAGGAGATTTACTAGAATGTTACCTGAGTTTCAGCACCTAAGTTACAGAGAAAGGTTGAACAAGTTAGGTCTTTATTCTTTGGAGTGTAGAAGGTTGAGGGGGGTCTTGATAGAGGTATTTAAAATTATGAGGGGGATAGATAGAGTTGACGTGGATAGGCTTTTTCCATTGAGAGTAGGGGAGATTCAAACAAGAGGACATGATTTGTGAGTTAGGGGGCAAAAGTTTAAGGGTGACACGAGGGGAAATTTCTTTACTCAAGAGTGGTAGCTGTGTGGAACGAGCTTCCAGCAGAAGTGGTAGAAGCAGGTTCGGTATTGTCATTTAAAGTAAAATTGGATAGGTATATGGACAGGAAAGGAATGGAGGGTTATGGGCTGAGTGCGGGCCAGCGGGACAAGGTGAGAGTAAGCGTTTGGCATGGACTAGAAGGGCCGAGATGGCCTGTTTCCATGCTGTAATTGTTATATGGTTATATGTTGTAAAATTAGCTAGCTCCATGATGGGCTTGAACCTCCGTAGTATCCAGATCATCTTCAAGGAGCAGTGCCTCAGTAAGGCGGCATGCATCATTAAGGACCCCCACCTCCAAGGTCATCCCCTGTTCTCATTGCTGCCATCAGGAAAGAGGTGCAGTAGCCTGAAGGCACACATGCAGTGATTCAGGAACAGCTTCCCCTCTGTACTGGAAATTCGCTTCGTACAGCATTGGTAATAAAACTGATTCTGAATTTAGTTATGATCTTTTGTCTTAAATCTTCAGAGAAACAGTGGAAATTTGCCTTTGTTGCTTGGGCATAACCATTTGCAATACACTACAAAGGAAATTAGGTTCCATCAAAGCTATTTTTCAAAAATTATTCTTGATGTAGATTTTCAATGCAATCTGCAGCTGTTTTACATTCATTTGGTGCATGTGTGTGGTGTCATAACTGGGCAACACTGGTAAATCTGTTTCCTGATTGGAAACAGAAAGAAAAAGGTTTTATGGCAATTCTGCTTTACTGATAACACGAGTGAATCTGCAGATGCTGGAAATAAATAAAAACACAAAATGCTGGCAGAACTCAGCAGGCCAAACAGCATCTATGGGAGGAGGTAGTGACGACGTTTCAGGCCAAAACCCTTCATCAGGAGTGAAGTAACATGGGATGGTCGAGGGGGGATGAGAAGTGGGGTCGGGATAAAGTAGAGAGCTAGGAAGTGATAGGTTGGAGGAAAATGGGCTAAGGGGAAGGTGGAGAATTATGGGAAATAAAAGAGAAAGAAAGGTAGGGCTGGGGGAGATTATGGTGAGGGGGGGAAAAGAGAGAAAGAGAACCAGACTGAAATAATAGATAGGGATGGGGATAACGGGGGAGCAGGGGTATCAACGGAGGTCTGTCAGTTGGATGTTCATGCCGGCAGGTAGGAGGCTACCTAGGCGGGAGATAAGGTATTGCTCCATCAACCTGCACGCGGCCTCATCTTGACGGTAGAGGAGGCCATGGACAGTCATGTTGGAGTGGGTGTGGTCTATGGAATTGAAGTGTGTGGCCACAGGGAGATCCCGCCACTGCTGGAGGACTGAGTGCTGGTGTTCGGTGAAACGGTCTCCCAGTCTGTGGCGGGTCTCCCCAATGTATAATTGGCCACATCGGGAGCACAGGATACAGTATATCACCCTAGTTGACTCGCAGGTGAAGTGGTGTCTCACCTGAAAGGACTGTCTGGGGCCTGGGATGGTGGTGAGGGAAGAAGTGTGGGGGCAGGTGTAGCACTTCTTCCATTTGCAGGGATGAGTGCCCGGAGGGAGGTCGGTGGGAAGGGATTGGGGGGGGGGTGGGGGATGAGTGGACAAGGGAGTCGAGTAGGGAGCGATCCCTGCGGAAAGCCGGGAGTGGGGGGGAGGGAAAGATGTGGCTGGTGGTGGGATCACATAGGAGGTGGCTGAAGTTACGGAGGATTATACGTTGGATAATCCTCCCCTACCAACAGCCAACTCCCCAATCCAACCTACCCCCTCTGAACGCTTTGCTCTCCATTCCCTCCGCAATCATCTCAACCTTACCATCAAACCTGCTGATAAGGGGGGTGCTGTTGTCGTCTGGCGCACCGACCTGCACATAGCGGAGGCACAACGACAACTCGCTGACACCTCCTCTTATCTACCCCTGGACAATGACCCCACTAGGAAGCACCAGTCCATTGTCTCCCAAACCATTTCCGATCTCATCAGCTCGGGAGATCTCCCATCCACGGCTACCAAACTTAGAGTTCCCATACCCCACACTTCCCGTTTCTACCTCCTACCTAAGATTCACAAACTGCCTGTCCAGGCAGACCCATTGTCTCTGCTTGCTCCTGCCCCACTGAACTCATTTCTGCCTATCTTGACTCTGTTTTATCTCCCCTTGTTCAATCCCTTCCCACCTATGTCCATGGTACTTCCCATGCTTTACATCTCTTCAAAGATTTCAAGTTCTCTGGCCCCCACGCCTCATTTTCATCATGGACGTCCGGTCCCTATATATCTCTATCCCCCACCAGGAAGGTCTCCAAGCTCTTCGTTTCTTCCTGGATTCCAGACCCAGCCAGTCACCACCTACCACCACTCTTCTTCGCCTCGCGGAATTAGTCCTCACACTTAACAATTTCTCCTTTGACTCCTCCCACTTCCTCCAAATTAAAGGTGTTGCCATGGACACCTGCATGGGTCCTAGCTACGCCTGCCTTTTTGTCGGCCATGTGGAGCAATCTATGTTCCAAGCCTACATCGGTATCTGTCCTCCTCTTTTCTTGCGTTATATCGAAGACTGCATCAGCGCTGCTTCCTGCATGCATGCTGAGCTCGTCGACTTCATTAATTTTGCCTCCAACTTTCACCCCGCCCTCAAGTTCACCTGGTCTATTTTCGACACCTCCCTCCCCTTTCTAGATCTTTCTGTTTCTATCTCTGGAGACAGCCTATCCACCGACGTCTACTACAAACCTACTAACTCCCACAGCTATCCAACGTATAATCCTCCGTAACTTCCGCCACCTCCTACGTGATCCCACCACCAGCCACATCTTCCCCTCTCCCCCACTCTCGGCTTTCCGCAGGGATCGCTCTCTACACGACTCCCTTGTCCATTCATCCCCCACCCCCACCCCATCCCTCCCCACCGACCACCCTCCGGGCACTCATCCCTGCAAACGGAAGAAGTGCTACACCTGCCCCCACACTTCTTCCCTCACCACCATCCCAGGCCCCAGACAGTCCTTTCAGGTGAGGCACCACATCACCTGCGAGTCAACTGGGGAATATACTGTACCCAGTGCTCTCAATGTGGCCATTTATACACTGGAGAGACCCGCTGCAGACTGGGAGACCGTTTGGCCGAACACCGGCGCTCAGTCCTCCAGCAGTGGCGGGATCTCCCTGTGGCCACACACTTCAATTCCACAGACTACTCCCACTCCAACATGTCTGTCCATGGCCTCCTCTACCGTCAAGATGAGGCTGCGCACAGGTCGATGGAGCAATACCTTATCTCCCGCTTGGGTAGCCTCCTACCTGCCGGCATGAACATCCAACTCACAGACTTCCGTTGATACCCCTGCCCCTCCTTACCCTCATCCCTATCTGTTATTTCAGTCTGGTTTTCTCTCTCTCTCTTTTCCCCTATCACTATAATCTCCCCCCAACCCTACCTTTCTTTCTCTTTTATTTCCCATAATTCTCCACCTTCCCCCTAGCCCATTTCCCTCCAACCTATCAGTTCCCAGCTCTCTGCTTTATCCCTCCCCCCACTTCTTATCCCCCCTCGACCATCCCATGTTACTTCACTCCTGATGAAGGGTTTCGGCCCGAAACATCATCACTACCTCCTCCCATAGATGCTGTCTGGCCTGCTGAGTTCTGCCAGCATTTTGTGTTTTTATCTGCTTTACTGGTACTAGTTTTTAATTCCACCACATTAATTAATTGAGTTAACATTTTCTGGCAGTCATAGTGGGGGTTTTATTATTTTACATCATTATGCTGTTTGCAAAATGCCACAGATAAAATGGTCTCATTACTAAGCTCATTTATCAAGTGTTTCTTTTCTGCAAGTGTCCTAATGATCTACTGTCCATATAGTTACAACAATTACAACAACTTATCATTTTAATAGGCAGATCTTTGTTTAACTCTTTGACTCTCTGATCTTATCCATGCACTGATTGTGGACTTCAGAAATGGTAAGATGAGGGAACACTCACCAGTTCTCATAGAGGAGGGGTCGGCAACGTTTACCACTGAAAGAGCCAATATGGACCCATTTCCCACAGAAAAGAAAACACTGGGCGCCAAAAACCCGTTTGACATTTAAAATGAAATAACACTGCATACAATGTTTTTTTTTGCCTTTATGCTATGTATAAACAAACTATAATGTGTTGCATTTATGAAATTGATGAACTCCTGCAGAGAAAACGAAGTTACATTTCTGCATGCAACAAAAACATTTTGAACTCCGAAAAAAAGACGTTGGGTTAAAGGTTACTCCATAGTTAGCCTACCTTGGATCGAAGAATTAAAAGAAAGCGTGCACTGGTGGGTGTCAGGCATTGGCAGTGGTGATATATATTAATAGCGATAAAAAACACGTTGTAGCGGTGTGCTACACGCAGCGCTAAAATAAAGACACTGCAGTCAAAGGTGACTTTGTTCGAACTAAACAGCCTTGCTTTAAAGCCTCCCTCAACCCATCCCCGTGGGCGCGGATGCTCCAAAAGACACGTACTCACAAACCCCCGTAGGCTATCTCCCTTAGCCGGAATGGTGGCTAATTGTGAGCCGGTTCGGATGTGCCAGGAAATGGGGTCTCCACAATGTTTTTAGATTGTACAAGATCACCATAATCTTCAAATTTCGAATTACATTTCAAAAACTAACAAACCACGGGGAGCCGCAGCACAGACATGAAAGACCCGCATGCGGCTCCGGAGCCGCGGGTTGCCGACCCCTGTCATAGAGGGATCAAAAGTGGAAACGGTGAGCAATTTCAAGTTCCTGGGTGTCAATATCTCTGCAGATCTAGCCTGGACCCAACACATAGATGCAGCTACAAAGAAAGCACAACAGCAGCTATATTTCATTAGGAGGTTAACAAGATTTGGTATGTCACCAAAAACACTCTAATTTCTACAGATTTACCATGGAGATCATTCTAACTGTCTGCATCACTGTCTGGAGGGACTACTGCATGGGATTGAAGTAAGCTGCACAGACTTGTGCTCCATCATGAGCTCTAGCCTCCATAGTATCCAGGACATCTTTTAAGGAGCAATGCCTCAAAAAGTCAGAGTCTATTGTTGAGGACCCCCATCACAGAGGTCATGCCTTGTTCTCATTGCTTCTGTCAGGAATTAGGTACAGAAGCCTGAAGGCACAGGCTTAATGATTCAGGAACAGCATCTTCCCCTCTGTCTTCTGAGTTTTTGAATGGAAATTGAACCCATGAACATAACTTTTTTTTTGCACGGCTTATTTTATCAAGTTTCATGACATGTGCTGGTGATATTAAACCTAATTCTTCTGATTCTGCATTTACATGGGTGAAAATTTTTGAGAGAGCCCTTGTGCTAATAAAGTACATAAAGAAAAATAAATTTTGATCATTTTTTGTAGACTTGAAAGCTTTGCGGTATCACATGCTTGAGATGAGGATGTGGAACTCGTGTATAGCAGCCATTCCACTGAAAACAAGCCACTATTAGCAAAAACTGAAGATGCACTTGGGCTTCAGTGTGTACCTTCAAACTATTTAGCTGAATCATTATCCAAGTAACCAAAGATACAAGTATTAACAGAGTTTTGCATATGAGCCATTTATATACATTTGCCATCAATAATTGAATAAAACTAAAAAAGAGGATATTAGAGATTGCAATTAAAAGTGCTTTGATAGCCTTCATTTGCTGAGGTATCAACTGTTGTATCATGTGATTTGCAGGGAATTATTATGAGCGTTATAAAGCAGCCGTTGATGCAGTTATCACAGGAGAGCTAAAGGCCATGTCGCAGCAGTCTGTTTTCCCTTCTGATGCTGTTCATAGTGCAGACCCGTTAAATTCACGTATGTTATTTATTCCTCCAGCATTCTCAATGAGAAGCCCTTGCCAGATGGATGGGAAATGCGCTTTACAGTTGATGGTGTTCCATATTTTGTGGATCATAACAGAAGAACAACAACGTACATCGATCCACGCACGGGGAAGTCAGCACTGTAAGTTGTGAATCGACCTTTCATGCAGAACAAAAATGTTCAACGCTCATTGATAATAAACAGGATAGGGCAACAGAATCAAATCCAGTACTTGTGGCTACTGGTTGAACTTCAGCTCCAGATACCAATTAACAGAGATAACGAGAAGCTTCTTTTGCCAGAGGGTGGTGAATCTGTGTAATCCATCACCACAGACAGTTGTGGAGGCCAAGTCATTGGGTATATTTAAAGTGGAAGTTGATAGGTTGTTGAGTGTCGGTTACCCGGAGAAGGGAGGAGAATCAGGTTGAGAGGGATAATAAATCAGCCAGAATGGAAATAACAGAACAGAGTTAATGGACTAAATGGACTAATTCTGCTCCTATGTCTTATGGTCTAAATGTGATCTTAACCCAAGGTTTTGCTGTTCTGCCATACTATAAAAGCATGGTTATCTAACACTTGTTGCAAAGAAAATGCAGTCTTTAATGAGATATCACCAATGTTGATGAACAGGCCTATCATCTATTGCACTTCAAAGGAATTAGTTTATTCACTATGATAAATATGTAAACAAAATATTAGAAATATGGAAACATAGAAAACCTACAGCATAATACAGGCCCTTCAGCCCACAATGCTGTGCTGAACATGTACTTACTTTAGAAATTACCTAAGGTTACTTATAGCCTATTTTTCTAAGCTCCATATACCTATCCAGGAGTCTCTTAAAAGACCCTATCGTATCTGCCTCCACCACCGTCACCGGCAGCCCATTCCACACACTCACCACTCCCTGCGTAAAAGAACTTGTCCCTGACATCCATTCTGTACCAAGCACCTTAAAACTGTACTCTCTCATGTTAGCCATTTCAACCCTGGGGAAAAAATCTCTTGACTATCCACAATCAAAGCCACTCATCATCTTTTTACACCTCTATCAAGTCACCTCTCATCCTCTGTCACTCCAAGGAGAAAAGGCCAAGAGGGTTGGTTTTTTTTGTAGAACAGTGAACATTCTGTTATCCAGCATGTGTTGGATAACCAGTGATACCAATTAACTCAAAATCACCTTGGTACCTTCCTAAATCAGATACCACCTAGAAATGCCAAATAACCATGCTTTTTATTAGCACAAGACGTTCTGCAGATATTGGAAATCTTGAGCAACACACACAAATGCTGGAGAAGCTCAGCAAGTCGGGCAGCATCCATGGAGGAGAATAAATAGTTGACGTGTAGGGTATCAGTCCTGAAGAAGGGTCTTGGCCCGAAAAGTCAACGGTTTATTCCTCTTAATAGATGCTGCCTGACCTGCTGTTTTTCTTCAGTAATTTGTGTGTGTTATACCATGCTTTGACTGAACACAGATCTGTACAGAACAAATGTTCTCCAAAAAGTCTTTGTAGCTGAAAGGAAGTACAAAGAAAAAATTTGTCATTGACTTTTTATATAATTATTCCCTTATTAGATGTTTCCTGACATCCTGGGTATTTACTGTATTCTGTTTTTATTCACTTCTGCTACTCAGTATTTTCACTTCATAAATAACTAGATTCAGCAAAAAGTTTTAACATGTGTCAAATCGGTTCTAGATTTTCCTGAGAGTAGACTATATCAACAAAGTCCAGCTCCTGGCCTTCATATGTGGCTTAGCTACTAAGCCCTGCGAAAGTTTCCACTGACAGGAGAAGGGGCAAAGGTAGGTTACTGACACCTTAAAACCAGATGGGGCTTGTCAGCCACCTAGGAAAAGGAAAACTCATCTCAAACCTCTGCTGCCTTGCGGCTACACCCACTCATGAGGGAGGCTATGGGAGTAAACCCTGAGGGGAAAAATTCAGAGCTGGAGTCCCTAAAGCATTCAAAGTACATTGAATACCAAACCGTATTGGTTTCTGTCATTCCTTTGGATTCGTCTGCTGCGTGCATAGCAGGAGCCTGCTACATGGGCAACAGCTTATTCTGCATATCGTTCTGCCCTGGCTCGTGTATCACATAGATATCTGGAACACAATATCCATTGCCGATCCCAACCAACAGAGGGCCTCAAAAAGACCACATCAAGAGATGATTGTTCTTACTCTTTCTAATCTGAACTAAGTATAAATACTTACTTATACAGTTGATTCAGTCTGGCCCAGCACCTGAACCATCATCACGTCATCAGGTTCAGGCACCTCAATACACTGTGGGGGGTGGGGGGGGGCCTAGACCCCATTGTCTCATCTCAACCTGTACTCGACCTTTCCATTTCGGCACAGTGATTAAATTTGAGATTCACTAGTGCCATCTTAAACCAGAAAATGTAGATTCCCATCTAAGCAAGTTCCTTTTGCCCATTTTTGACCCATGTCACTTGCTGATTTAGGCTGTAGATGTTTTCTTTCTTGTAATTTTTTTACGTTCGTTAGTATTTTTTATAATCCTCTTTATATACGTAATTGTTCAGTGAGTTTTTCAGTGGTTACAGTTGCCTCTTTATTTTTCTGGAAACTTCTTTGTTTCAGTGGTGGGTGTCACATTACTTGAACCCACCTATTTAAATAGTGAAGCCCAACTTAAATTGGAGGATGCTTTGCCAGGCATCTCCTCCCCATCCTCCAAAAGTGGAATTTCTCGGTGGCCAACCATTTTAATTCCTATGCCTGTTATCTTTCTGAAATGTCAGTCTGTGGCCTCCTCTATTGCCACAGTAAGACCACTCTCAGAGTGGAAAAACAGCACCTCATTCTGTCTGGGTAGCCTTCAACCTGATGGCATGAACCTTGATTTTTCCTTCTGGTAATTTTTTCCCTCCCCTTCTGTTTTCTGTTCCCCGCTCAGGCCTCTTATCTCTTTTCCTCCTCACGTGCCTACTTCCTCTCCCTGGTGCCTCTCCCACTTCCCTTTCTCCCATGGTCCACTCTCCTCTCCTATCAGATTCCTCCTTCTCCAGCCCTTTACTTGTCCCAACCACCTTGCTTCACCAATCGCCTTCTAGCTGGTCCTTCTTTCCTTCCCCACCACCTTTTTATTCTGGCATCATTCCCCTACCTTCTCAGTCCTGATGAAGGGTCTCAGTCCAAAAAGTCGATGTTACTCATTTCCATGGATGTTGCTTCGCCTGCTGAGTTCATCCAGCATTTTGTGTATGTTAATTGGTTAACTGTTATATGTGGAATTTACTGTTCTCAGTAGTCTGGTATAAGAAGACCACACCACCTTCCTCTTTTCTCTCTCTCACCATACTTCTTTTTTGCTCTTGTAACAGTTAATAAATTGATTGTAACCAAAAAATTTTATGCTTCATTTTTAAACTTCAGAAGAACCTTTGGATCACAAAAGCATCAGGATCCAACACCCTTCCCAGCCATGTACCTGTCCAAGTATCTTTTAAATATTGTTAATGTATTTGTCTTAACAACTTCTTCTGACAGCTCATTCTGTTTACTGGCATCCTCATTTGCTGATGATAAAATTAAATGTAGTAAATACTATTCTTGCCTTTCTGGGTTGGTTGCTGTGAATACATGTTCTGGACTTATAACTAGTGCTTGTAGCTCTAGGCATTTCTGGTGATTGGAGTGACATAATTTTGGAAATTTTCAGATCTAACTTGCAGTAATTACCTTTAAAGGTCTACATAAATTCTAAATTGAAGTCCTTGAGTTGACTAGGGTCAGTGATTGGGTCTATTCATGTAAAACAAAATTAATATGCCTTTGTTCAATAATTGTATTTAGCCACCCTCTTTATACATATCTAACTGTATTCCTCAAGTATGAGCTTCTTGGACAAATGTTGCAAAAGATGAGCTGCACTGAATAATATTGCCTTAGAGCGGGGTTCTCAACCTGGGGTCCATGGACCCCTTAATGGTATTGGTCCATGGCATAAAAAAGGTTGGGAACCGCCTGCCTTAGAGACTGGAGCATACACTCAGTGGCCCCTTTATTAGCTACACTGTACAACTGCTCATTGATACAAATATCTAATCAGACAATCATGTAGCAGCAACTCAATGCATAAAAGCATACAGGCGTGTTCAAAAGGTTCACTTTTTCAAACTAAACATCAGAATGGGGGAAAGAAATGTGATTTAAGTGACTTTGACTGCCGAATGATTGTTGGTGCCAGGTGGGGTGGTTTGAGTATTTCAGAAACTGCTGATCTGGGATTTTCACGCACCACCGTCCCTAGAGTTTACAGAGAATGGTGCAACAAACAAAAAATCTAGTGTGTGTCAATTCTGTGGGTGAAAACACTTTGTTAATGACAGAGTTCAGAGGAGAATGGTCAGACTGGTTCTAGCTGACAGGAAGGCAACAGTAACTCAAATAAGCATGTGTTACAACAGTGGCTACAGCAGCAGAACACCACACCAGGTTCCACTCTTTTGCCAATAACATGGCCACTGAATGTAGAATGACACTTAAGCAAGTGACAGTGTGTTGGTGGCCTGTTCATCTTTTAGAAAATAGGAACTCGGATTAAATGTGAGTTTCAAAGTACTTCTTTCTTTGTTTTTCCAGATCAAATGGTCCAAACATCGCGTACGTCCGTGATTTCAGATCCAAAGTTTCCTATTTCAGGTTCTGGTGTCAGGTAAAAGCAGCTTTTCATCCTATTGAACACTGCGTCAGAAGTCTCAAGAAATGGCTCCCAATATGTAGCAGCATTATCTTCGTAAGGATAATGGAAAATTAGGAAAAGCAGTTCAAGTAGCTATTTGTTTCATCTGGTTGTGCTGACTTGTCGACCTCTGGAAGTTTTGCGAGGGTATATTGAAACGAAGAGTGTGTTGACTGATTTATAAAATGAGGTTGTTTTCTGTTCCAGCAATTGGCTGCGCCTCAGCACATCAAAATAACTGTGACCAGGAAAACATTATTTGAGGATTCCTTTCAGCAGGTAATTCCCAGAATTAGGTTTGGGGGAAAAAGTTGGGTGTGGAAAACAAACTTGATCTCAGTGAGTGTATCTGATCTGAGGTCTTTGTCAGCACCTCGTTACCAAGGCCATCCTTGGTATGTCAGGCAGCCATATTTACTTCTCTACCTTTCCAGAAGAGCTGACAGTGCATGGGGTAAGGTTTGACACAGATTTGCGTGGACCACTTTTTTTAAGCAGGGGAATAGTCAAACTCGAATTTATTGTCTTGTGCACAAGTGCATGTATGAGGGAATACACGTGCTTATTGTGTTATGCACAAATGCATGTATACGCAGGTATAATGAAAAACAAACTTGCAGCAGCATCACAGGTATATGCCATCAGATATTCAGTATTCACAAGAAAAAGATAATCTTAAGTTGTTATACACAAATTTTACAAGACTAAACACAATTAGAACAAAAACAAAACAAAACCCTTTTTAGTACTAAGTGATCAGTGTTGCTAGACTGTTGCGATTAGGGTTTACCTTAAATATGAAACCTTTATATAAGTGAGTGCTAATTGAAGCAATGACAGTGGAGATCCAAAATACCTGAAGATTTTCAAAAGCTTTTGTAAAATTTAAGTTCAGAAATTAAAAGAAAACAAACTGCTGGAAATGCTCAGACAGACGGGCAGCATCTGTAGAGACAGAGTTGTTCACCTCATATCTCATGGGTGACCTGTCAAGTATTTCCTGCATTTTAAGTATTATTTCCAATTTCCATCATCTACACTATTCAGAATTTGAATTTACTTAAGAATTCTTTACTTTGTTGTAGTTCATCTTGATGTAGATAGTGCGACCCAGCCCATCAAATCCATGCAGGTTCTTAGAGCATTTCCATCAGCCCCATTATCTCAAATTCAAGTTTATTGCCATTCAACCATACACATATATAAAGCTAAATGGAATCTGGGGCCAAGGTACATATAGTCATAAACAGCTGCAACGGGGATCGAACCCAAGGTGTTTGAACTGTATAGTATCACCAGCACTTATATGCACCTTTGCCAAAAATCACCAAATACCATTGTTGTCATATTTAGTTATGTAAATATTGTTGGAAGCAAGGATTCTGTCCAGTTCTTGCTAAGGTCAAAATTCTAGAACTCTTGCCTCATAACACTATGGAGTACTGTTGGATTGGGCAATTGAATTGTTATTTTCCTTGTAGTGTAACTTATGTTTGTATTTTTATACGATCTATATACATGTAATTGTTTAGTGAGTTTGCCAGTGGTTACAGTTGCCTCTGTATTTTTCTGGAAACTTAGTTTCAGTGGCAGCAATCACATTACCTGAATCTGGCTATTTAATTGGTTAACTAATATCTTTTGGAGTTTCAGTGGAATCCAAGGTCTGTCATAAAAAGACCAGACCACCTTTGTTCACTCTCCTCCTCCATCTCTCACCAAGCTTCTCCCCTCATTTCCTTTGTTTTTGTACCACTTAATAAAATGATTGTAATCAACAAGTTTTATGCCAAATTCTTATCTTCCAAAGAGCCTTTTAAATCACAAAATCATCAGGATCTAAGTACCAACAGCAAAAGGACTGTTGCAGTTCAGCACCACTTTCTTGAGGGCTATTAGCAACTAAGGAACCCTTAGATCTTGAAAGGAATATGTTTTAAAGTTACTGTCCTGACGAAGGGTCTCAGCCCGAAACGTCGACAGCGCTTCTTCCTTTAGATGCTGCCTGGCCTGCTGTGTTCCACCAGCATTTTGTGTGTGTTGTTGTTTGAATTTCCAGCATCTGCAGATTTCCTTGTGTTTGATGTTTTAAAGTTGATGGTTTTATAGATAATGCACTTAAACACTCTTTTTGGAACGTGATTCCCTTGCAAACTATTTTCTGCCTGTTTCAGATTATGAGCTTTAGTCCTCAAGACCTGCGACGGAGGTTGTGGATCATTTTTCCAGGAGAGGAAGGCTTAGATTATGGAGGTGTGGCAAGGCAAGTATTTTCAATTAAGGATCAAAGTGACAGGAAGCATTTACCTGCTGTGAAACTGATGAATTGTGCAATGTAGGAAGAGGTTAGTCTATTTCACTTTTGTTAGGTCTTTGATAGAGCAACGCAGTTATTCATGACCTTTTCATTCTGTGCATACCTGCAGGTATTTCCCCTTCAATTCTTTATTTAGTTTGTTCCATGAATATACTGTTTCTCCTGACTCTTGTCAAATGCTTTCATAATTTTGAGTGCCTTTACTCCAGTTCTTCTTCCCTGTAAGGAGAGCAACTGAATTCTCCTGTCTCCAGACTGAACTGAGGCCTCTTACTCTTTCTTCCATCTCCAGCCAGAACCAACACCCCTCCCCACAAAGCAAACATGAAAATATATAATATTTCCATGTTCATTGGAATCAGGTTTCATATCACCAGCATATGTCATGAAATTTATTGTCTTTGTGGCAAATATATAGTTAAATAAGTAGTGCAGAAATAGAAATAAAAAGAGTGAGGTAGTGTTCTCAAATTTAGTCCATTCAGAAATCAGATTACATAATATGAAATTAATAATTGGATCATACAGACCAAAAAGGTAGCAATTTCAGTCTCCATTGTACTTTGTGTTAGCTGCTCCTTCTCTCAGTTTAGAAGCAAAAACTGGCCAGTGTTCCTACATGTGGTACTCAACAAACCATGTTAGATACATTGCATAGAACTCTACAGCACAGTACAAGCCCTTTGTCCCATAATGTGCTGACCTTTTAACCTACTCTGAGCAATCTGACTGTTCTCTCCCAAAAAGCCCTCCATTTTTCTATCATCTATGTGCCTGTCTAAAAGTGTCTTAAATATCCCTAAATTATGCTCCTTGTATTGGCCATTTCTGCCTTGGGGAAAAGTCTATAGCTATCCATACGATCTATTGCTCTTGTACACCTCTATCAAGCCATCTCTCATCCTCCTTTGCTCTAAGGAGAAAAGCCCTAGCTCACTCAACTGATCCTCATAAAACATGCTCTCTAATTCAGGCAGCACCCTCTCTAAAGCTGGGTGCAAATGTGGCCTTCACTGTCCACTTTCATGCAGTTATAATGGGTAGTTTTGCAAGATATTCTAACTTAGAGCTATACTTCAGAATGGAGTCAACAATTTTAAGAAGGGAGTAAGATTAGTGAGACATGCAAAGAACTTTATATTATACCAACAATGGGAAGCATTGTTTGTAAAATTCTGTGTGTTATTGCCTGACCCTAATTAAAGACAAAACATTCAGCTAGCTTAGGGGAACAAAATATGTAACCTACATTGTGCTCGGGGACATTGCTGTTAATGATTTGTTAGATATCCGTGAAATTTAATGAAATCTGCCACCAAGCCAATGTCTAATCCCGAATGCCAAGCGACTGAACCTTCTTGGCCAACCTCAAATGTGGGACCTTGTCAAATGCATTCATGATTATGAGTGCCTCTATCAGATCTTCTATTCTGCTTCACTACCAGGAGAGCAACCTAACTTCTTTCTGCCATCTCCAGCCAGAACTACCCTTCCCAAATATGCATGAAAATAAATATTTACACATTAGCTAATAGTATGTCATTAATAATTTGACCATACAGACCAGAATGACTGTAGTTTCAGTCCCTAGACTGCTTTGTGTTAGGAGAGAGGAACCTAAATTCTCCACTTTGCATACTGAACTGAGGCCACTTGTTCTTTTCTCCAAGTCCAACCAGAACAAGTTCCCCACACACACCCCCCCCCCCAAGTAAGCATGAAAATAAATATTTGCACATTCACTAATATTATGTAATTAATAATTGGACCATACAAACAAAATGGTTGCAGTTTTAGTGCTTGGTCTGTTTTGTGTTAGCTGCTCCTTCCCTCTGGAAGTGGAAACTGTCCAGTGTTGCCGCACATATTGCTCAGCAAGCCATGTTGGATACATTGCATAGGACAGACACTGTTATTGATCTGCCACTCACTGTCCACTTCAAATCAGTTTAAATTGGCAGTTTGTAACTTGGAGCTGCATCTCAGAATGGAGTCAATGTAAGGGAGATTAGTGAGACATGCAAAGAGCCTTCATCCAAAGATGGAAAACGTTGTTTAGCAAATGCTCTGACCCCAATTCCAGGCAATGCATTCTGCTACACCTTTAGCTTAAAAGAACAAAATTATATAATTTCCAATGTGTTGGTGTTATTGATTCTGTAAGTTGTTACGTATTCAGGCAACAATAAATATATGAGTTCGGCAAGGGTTTTTATAACAAACAACACGTTTATTAAACAGAAAACAAACCCCCCCCCAAAAGTAAACAAACACTAACATAACCAGAAACAAACTGCGGTGCGGCAGCTCAAACAGTTCTTAAAGCGATATTGCAAAAACAGTTCTTTAAAGTGGTATTGACAAAAGTTCGATATGCTCACAGTCCATTTAAAAGGAGAGACTTTATAAGATGATTCAAATTCTCTTTCACGTCACTTTGCTTCGATCCCCGACTTCAAACTTCCCACGAAGAATTTACGAAACAAAACGGCTTAAAGGCACTGACCTTTTCTCCCTCACTACCTTCAATCCTTTCTGGTAAACCCAGGGATTAACACGAAGATAGTCAACGAAATCCTTCCAAATAAGGATCAAACAAAGGATGAAACCAGTTTCACCGTAGAAAGCGATTCTCCTCGATCTTTAACACCCGAACTTTGATCTTCACTCTCCACTGTCTCGAACTAGCAGAATCGTAAAGAACCTGCTGGAAATGAACTTTTAAACTTTAGGCATTAAATAAAAACTTCATCCTTCAACTAAACTGCGTCATTACTTAAAACACGCAGTAGCATGAAGTCAACTTGGCAAATCCAGCCACCATCTGCCCCTCTTCACAGGGTGGGGTCTACCTTTTATAACCTGTAAACAAAAAAAAACCTGTCACATGATCTCTACTGGCGGGAAAATGACGTCACTCCACCATCACAAGACCATCACCTCAAGTCCAGTATAGCTTCAACGCCAGTCACGTGACAAGGGCACCACTGTCGTGTCACGAGTACGTAACAAAGTGCCCCGAGAATTTAATGAATATCAAGAGCAACCTACCTTGGTCAAACACAGGTTCTGCTGGCCCACCAGATCATGTGCAATAATGGTAAGAATTAATTGGAGAATTACTGAAGTCGTACTTTCAGTGTATCTAATGTTTGTATTTTTTTTTAATAGGGAATGGTTCTTTCTACTTTCCCATGAAGTTCTGAATCCCATGTATTGTCTCTTTGAGTATGCTGGGAAGGAAAGTTACTGCTTGCAAATAAACCCAGCATCTTACATCAATCCAGATCATCTGAAGTACTTCCGGTTCATAGGGCGTTTCATTGCCATGGTATGTTATAGGAGTTATTCAAACCTTAATGCTACTTTTTTTTAAGTTTCTTTTTGGCAGAAGGATGGTTGTAGTTGGTGAATGCCCAAGGTGGAGAGATAGGAAGGTAGGCAGATGGGGTGGTGTGGCTCTGCTGGTAAAGAATGGCATCAAATCATAAGAAAGAAGTGACATGGTATCGGAAGATGTTGAATCCTTGTGGGTTGAGTTAAGAAACTGCAAGAATAAAAGAACCCTGATGGCAGTTACATACAGGCCTCCAAACAGTACCTGGGATGTGGACTACACATTGCAATGGGAAATAAAAATGGCTTGGCAAAAGGGCAATATTACGATAGTCATGGGAAATATCAACATGCAGATTGTTTGGGAAAATCAGGTTGGTAGTGGATCTCAAGAGAGTGAATTTGTTGAATGCCTATGAGATGGGTATTTAAATGAGTATCGTTGAACCTATCTAGGAGATCAGCTATACTGGATTGGGATTTGTGTTCTAAACTGGGGAGCTTAAGGTAAGTGAACCCTTAGGAGGCAGTGATCCACAGTATGATTGAGTTCAACTTGAAATTTGAGAGGGAGAAAGTAAAGTCTGACATATCAGTGTTTGTGTTTGGGGAGATGTTGGAGTCGATTGTTATAGATGAGGTTGAGTTCTTGCTGATACAGGACAAGATGGGACAAAGTCAGCATGATTTCCTTAAGGGAAAATCTTGCCTGACAAAACTGTTGCAATTATTTGAGAAGATGACAAGTAATATAGATAAAGGGGATGCAGTAGATGTTGTCTATTTGGATTTTCAGAAGGCCGTTGGCAAGGTTTCACACATGAGGCTACTTACCATGTTAAGAGCCCATGGTATTACAGGAAAGTTACTGGCATTGTTAAAGAGCATTGGCTGATTGGTAGGAGGCACTGAGTGGGAATAAAAGGATTCTTTTCATGTTTAGCTGCCAGTAACTAGTGGTGTTCCACAGGGGTCCGTGTTGGGACCACTTCTTTTTATGCTGTTTATCAATGATTTAGATGATGGAATAGATGGCTTTATTGCGAGGTTTGCATTTGATATGAAGATTGTTGGAGGCGCAGATATTGTTGAAGAAACAGAAAGCCTGCAGAAACACTAAATCAGATAAGGAGTATGGGCAAAAAAGTGGCAAATGATATATAATGTTGGAAATGCATGATTGTGCACTTTGGTAGAAGAAATAAATGTGTAAACTATTTACTAAACGGGGAGAAAATCTAAAAATCTGAGATGCAGAGGGACTTGGGGGTCCTTGTGCTCAACACCCTGAAGGTCAACTTGCAGGTGGAGTCAGTGGTGAGGAAGGCAAATGCAATGTTAGCATTCATTTCAAGAGGTCTAGAATACAAGAGCAGGGATGTGATGCTAAGGCTTTATAAGGCACTAGTGAGGTCTCACCTTGAGTATTGTGAACAGTTTTGGCCACCTCATCTGGCATTGAAAAGGATTCAAAGGACGTTCACAAAGAAGATTCTGGGAACAAAAGAGTTATCATATGAGGAACATTTGATAGCTCTGAGTCTGTACTCACTGGAATTTAGAAGGATAATGGGGGGATCTCATTGAAACCTTTTCAAATGTTGAAAGGCCTAGACAGAGTAGACAGGTTGTTTCCCGTGGTGGGGGAGTCGAGGACAAGAGGGCACAGTCTCAGGACAGAGGGGCGTCCATTTAAAACAGAGAAGCAAAGACATTTATTTCACAGAGGTTGGTGAATTTGTGGAATTTGTTTCCACAGGCAGCCGGGGGGGTGGGGGGGGGGGGCTAGGTCGTTGGGTGTATTTAAGGCAGAGTTTGGTAGGGTCTTGATTGGCCATGGCATCGAAGATTACAGGGAGAAGGCCGGGGAGTGGGGCTAAGCGGGTTTGTGCAGGGAGAAAAGGATCAGTCATGATTGAATGGCGGAGCAGACTTGATGGGCCAAATGGCCAAATTCTGCTCTGATGTCTTAGGGTCTTTTATACAAGACCAAAAAATAAACCGTATGTTTAGCCATAGACAATTTTTGGTTGTTTTGTGTTGTAGTGTGACACATGAAAGGTAACTTATTTTATAAGAGTGCTGGAAATTATCTGTGGATCATTCTGGGGTAAAGGGCTTAAATTGTGTGACTGTTGAATAAGGTGGATTAAACACCTTGGAACGATGGAGAGCTTATTTTTACACAATCAAGTGGTTAAAATGTGAAATGCACTGTCAGCGAAGGTCGGTTTCACGGCAGTGTTTCAAAGGGAACTGAATCTCGAAGGAAAGGATTTGCTCAGCTAAAGTGAGAGGCCAGGGTTGTTAGTTGGCGGAATGTTCTCCTCCTGTGCTGTAACATTTGTAACAAAAGGCAGAATATTAAATAAAATGCAACTTCTGTTACCTTGCGGTTTCTGATATATTGTAAGTACAGCACCTTGTAAGTACAGCCGTTTCAATATGTACTTACATATTGTAAGTACAGCCGTTTCAGATATATTGTAAGTACCCCCCCGACAGATGTTTTAAACCCATAATCGTGCAGTGCAGAAAAACTTTGATTCGCTATGTCTGTGTCAAGCAACACGTCCACATCAATATTAATCTCATTTATCAGAAGTTTCCGTGCATTGGTGAATCTAGTGTTCATCCATGTACTTGTATGGTGTGAAAGTACTTGCTTTCTTCACCAACTCAACCACCTGTTTAGAACTTTAGACAAAATGAATACTTCATAAAATTTAGACACCAAATTATGACAAAACACCACAGATGACAAATATCAGATGACGGTTATACTCAAAAGAGAAAAATGCTAAATAAGCTGGGGATCATTTCTCATGTAGGGAGGCTGAGGTAGCTTTATTTCCCTTTAAAGATCTGAAAGGTTTTGATAGTGGCTGTCTTTTTATTTGTGGTGAAGAGTAAAAACCAAAGGCCATCAATTGTAAGAAGGATCATAGAAAGCAACTAATATAGGGAATAAAGGGGATCATATTAATATAGGGAAGTCAGAAGAAAACTATTCAAAGGCTTTTGAGAATATTGAGTTAGTTGCTGTGAATGACTGAGGGAAATAGTGCTGGTTCATTTGGATAAATCTGTAAGGAAGGGGAAGATGGGGAGGAAATCCAATGATAGATAAGCAGTGTTAAGGTAGAGCTTCCATAGCACTAACATTGGCTTGGGTTTGTACTGATGAAGAGTCTCAGCCTGATAATGTCATATTTCATAGATGCTGCCTGGCCTGCTGAGTTCCTCCAGCATTTTGTGTGTATTGCTTTGTTATGCCGTGGCCTGTTTAGATTTGTGTATTCTATGTCAGAATGTGAGAATTTGCTAACATTGGAGAAGTTTCAAAGGAGGCTCATGAAAGTGATTCCAAGGTTGAAAGGCTTATCGTATGAGGAGCATTTGATGGCTCTGGACCTGTACCCACTGGAATTCAGAATATTGAGGGGGGTCTCGCTGAAACCTATTGTGGTAAACTATGTATACCTGTCTGGACAGGCCCCTCTGCTGACTGCTCCTGTGGCTCCTCCCACAGACCCCTGTATAAAGGCGATTGAGGCACTGCTCCTCCATCAGTCTCCGAGATGTAGTGAGCTCCTTTTTATACTGCTAATAAAAGCCTTTTGTTCACTTCCTGCCTCTGAGAGTTATTGATGGTGCATCACCTATCAAATGTTGAAAGGCCTTGATAGAGCAGATTTGGAGAGAATGTTTCCTGTGGTGGGGAGTCTTAAGACCAGAAGACACAGCCTCAGAATAGAGAGATGTCCGTTTAGAACTGAGCAGTTTCTTCAGCCAGAGACTGGTGAATTTGTGGAATTCATTGCCACAGGTGGCTGTGGAGGCCAAGTCATTGGACAGAGACTGACAGATCTTTGATTAGTCAGGGCATGAAAGGATACGGGGAGAAGGCAGGAGATTGGGGCTGAGAGGGAAATGGATCAGCTGTGCTGAAATGGCGGAGCAGACTCAATGGGCCAGATACCCTGATTCTGCTCCTATATCTATTGGTCTTATGGTAATTTAATATACAAACCCCATTTCCAGAAAAGTTGGGATATTTTCCAAAATGCAATAAAAAAATCTGTGATATGTTAATTCACGTGAACCTTTATTTAACTGACAAAAGTACAAAGAAAAGATTTTCAATAATTTTACTGACCAACTTAATTGTATTTTGTAAATATACACAAATTTAGAATTTGATGGCTGCAACACACTCAACAAAAGTTGGGACAGAGTTAAAATAAGATTGAAAAGTGCACAGAATATTCAAGTAACACTATTTTGGAAGACTCCACATTAAGCAGTCTAATTAGTAGCAGGTGAGGTATCATGACTGGGTATAAAAGTAGCATCCATCAAAGGCCCAGTCTTTGCAAGCAAGGATGGGTGGTGGCTTATCCCTTTATGCCAAAATTCTTGAGAGAATTGTTAGTCAGTTGAAAAGAATTTAGGTCTTTCAACATCTACAGTACATAATATTGTGAAAAGATTCAGAGAATTCAGAGACATCTCAGTGCATAAAGGGCGAGGTCGGAAACCACTGTTGAATGCACGTGATCTTCGAGCCCTCAGGCGGCACTGCCTAAGAAACCGTCATGCTACTGTGACAACTATAGCCACCTGGGCTTGGGAGTACTTTGGAAAACCATTGTCACTTAACACAGTCTGTCGCTGCATCCAGAAATGCAACTTGAAACTCTATTACGCGAGGAGGAAGCCATACATCAACTCTGTGCAGAAGCACCGGCGAGTTCTCTGGGCCTGAGCTCATCTCAGATGGACCGAAAGACTGTGGAACCGTGTACTGTGGTCAGATGAGTCCACATTTCAGCTAGTTTTCAGGGAAAACGGGCGTTGAGTTCTCTGTGCCAAAGATGAACTCGACCATCCTGATTGTTATCAGCGAAAGGTGCAAAAGCCAGCATCTGTGATGGTATGGGGGTGCATCAGTGCCCACGGCATGGGTGAGTTGCATGTATGTGAAGGTACCATTGACTCTGAGGCGTATATTAGGATTTTAGAGAGACATATGTTGCCATCAAGGCGACGTCTCTTCCCAGGATGTCCATGCTTATTTCAGCAGGACAATACCAGACCACATTATGCACGGGCTACAACAGCGTGGCTTTGTAGACACAGAGTGCGTGTGCTTGACTGGCCTGCTGCCAGTCCAGATCTATCTCCTATTGAAAATGTATGGCACATCATGAAGAGAAGAATCAGACAACGGAGACCATGGACTGTTGAGCAGCTGAAGTCTTATATCAAGCAAGAATGGACAAAATTTCCATTTGCAAATCTACTACAATTAGTATCCTCAGTTCCAAAACAATTAAAAAGTGTTATTAGAAGGAAAGGTGATGTAACACAATGGTAAACATGCCTCTGTCCCAACTTTTGTTGAGTGTGTTGCAGCCATCAAATTCTAAATTTGTGTATGTTTACAAAATACAATTAAGTTGGTCAGTAAAACTATTTAAAATCTTTTCTTTGTACTTTTGTCAGTTAAATAAAGGTTCACGTGAATTAACATATCACAGATTTTTGTTTTTATTGCATTTTGGAAAATATCCCAACTTTTCTGGAAATGGGGTTTCTAGATGCACTTTGAATATTCCTCATTTTGTTTTGGCACATTAACTTCTGCTAGTGATGAAGACTATTAATTTGAATTGTAATGACACCTGTAAATGCATGACATTAAGTTGAACTTCCCTTATCATTTCTACTTTCCCTGAATGTTTCTAGCAGTCAAATGTGACTTACTTTAAGTCTGTAAAATGAAGCTTCAGAAGTTAAAATGTGTGGAATATTGTGGACCTTTCTTATTTTTATGCAAAGTAAATACTGAATAATTTGTCACAACTGTAGTCAGACAGTTGAACATCGAAACCTTTCCTGGTAATTTTGGTGTCAAATGCTCTGCATGTCTGGGCCAGTTAGGATGAGTGCTCTGTTAGTTCTTACTGGAATAAAAAGTTCTTGCCTTGTGTCTCAGTCTTACTGTTCTCTTTAATGCTGACAGTAAATAAGTTGCCAGCCTCAACATGTAATATAGATCCCCCAAGGGTTAATGGGTGTTGCTCAATGTACTTGTATAGTTTTCTGTTGCCAAGGTGCATGCTTCATGTCTTAATTATTTCAAAGAATTGATTTTAAGTTTTATTCTTGTTTTTCCTTTAAATGATAGGCATTGTTTCATGGGAAGTTCATTGACACTGGATTCTCTTTGCCATTTTACAAACGGATGCTAAGTAAACCAATAGTAACCAAAGACCTGGAATCTATCGATCCAGAATTTTACAACTCCCTCATTTGGATAAGGTTTGTACTTTATATTTTGGTGGTGCTAGTTGTCTGCCGTGGTCATTACTATCTAGCCAACAGAACATAGCAGAACTGTATGTACTTTCAGATGGAGCAGGCATAAATTAGTCTGCACAGTACATTATTCATTTCATAACTTATTTAGATACCATCACAAATTTTACAAAGTTCTATCTTTTCAGATGTGAAGAAATTATTGTTTTCTTATTTTTCTTAAAAGACCTGTCAAAAAGTTTTCATCCAAGAAAACGGTTGGTAATGTGTTCTGCACCTTGGCCCCGGAGTAACGCTGTTTCATTTGGCTGTATTGATAGGTATTCATGAATGATATAAGTGACAATTGAACCTGAACTCTGAACTATGTACTACCACTAATTTATTTCATAAAATGCATAGCATATCAACCGTGAGCATTTCATTGAGGTTAGACCAATAGTGCTACACTCTTTCTTAGTCTTGATCCTGAGTGAAATCAACTAGACTTGAGCTCTGCTTTCCTAATGCACGCACATACTTATTGTAACTTACAGATTTTATTATTATTGTAATGTACTGTTGTTGCATAACAAATTTCACATCATATGCCAGTGATAATAAACCTGATTCTGATTTTTAACCCAGGTACTTTCTTCACCCTTCATCTAACGGAAATATTTTCCCCCTCTGAACCAAGATCAGAATTTTTACACAGCTGCAGTTGGCCCCTCTACAGGGAATGTTATCTTCCTGTTAACTTGCTCAGTTTGACTAGCTAACTTTGTGCTATTCAAGTTAACGTTGCACCCAGCTGGCATTTAGTTTTGTAATTATTTACAGAAAATAATATCTTGTTTCTAGGGAGAACAGCATAGAGGAATGTGGTCTGGAAATGTATTTCTCAGTTGACAAGGAAATTTTAGGTGAAATACAAACGCATGAACTGAAACCAGGTGGCAATGATATACTGGTGACTGAGGAGAATAAAGAGGAATACATTAGGTAAGGTGATGCTGTAAAATACATTTTTGTCTGTCAGCTATGAATATAATATTTAAAGTGATTTTATAATGTTATGATTTTGTTTCATGGAAGATGTTAAAGTTCAAAGTAAATTTCATTATCAAAATACATATATGTCACTATATACAGTCCTGAGATTCATTTTCATGTGGGCATACTCAAATCTATAGAATAATAACCATAACAGAATCAATGAAAGACCACCCAACTAGGGCATTCAACCATAATTCAGAAGACAACAAATTGCAAATACTAAAAGAAAAATTAGTAATAGCAAATAAATAAGCATTAAATATGAAGAACATGAGAAGAAGAGTCCTTCAAAATGAGTCCATTGACTGTAGGAACATTTCAGTGATGGGGCAAGTGAGCTTGAATGACGTTATCCCCTTTAGTTCAAGAGCTTGATAGTTGAGGTGTAGTAATTGTTCCTGAACCTGGTGGTGTGGGTCCTGAAACATTTATATCTTCTTCCTGATGGCAGCAATGAGAAGAGTGTGTCCTGGGGGGTGGTGAGGGTACCTAATGATGGATGCTGCTTTCCTGTGACAGTATTTTATGTAGATGTGCTCAGTCATTGGGAAGGCTTTACCCATGAGGGACTGGGCTGTATCCACTTAATTGTGTAGGATTTTCTGTTCAAGGGCATTGGTCTTTCCATACCAGGCTGTGATGCCCCCAGTCATACTCTTCACTACACATCTATAGAAGTATGTCAAAGTTTAATGCTATTGGGAACTTTTCTAGTTCTCACTGTATTTTGTATTTGCTATAATCATTCAATCAAACTATTTCAACTATATAGGCTTGTGGCTGAATGGAGGTTATCACGTGGCGTTCAGGAGCAGACACAAGCATTCTTGGAGGGCTTTAATGAAGTGCTTCCTTTACACTATCTTCAGTCATTTGATGCCAAAGAATTAGAGGTATTGTAATTTGTTGAGTGTTTTTAGTTCTATTTGCATGTCTCCCTGAATGAAGCATGTTGGTATAGCACCTTTATTTCACTCTAACTCAAGTTCAAATTTATTGACATTCAGCTGTACAAATGTATACCGCCAAATGAAACAATGTTCCTCCGGACCAAGATGCACAACACAGTACATATAACTTGCACACACAATGCACAAATTAATACTACCTCCAGTAAGTTAACAAATAACAAGGTGCATTTGTGACACAGGTTGAAAAGCATACAATGTATCACTACTGGAGCTTCATGCGTGTTGAGACCTGGGTGGCGGTAGGGAGTTCAGAAGTCTCATGCCTCAAGAAGAGAGTGGTCAGAGTAGACACCCTTTTGACACATCCGTGATAATGTTGTGAATAATGAAACCCAAAGCACATCAGAACACATTTAAAGATAAGCTTTATTTGTCACACGTACAAAGAAATGCATCATTTACATCAAATCAAATCTGAGAGGATTGTAATGGGTGTCCTGCAAGTGTTGCCACACTTCTGGCACCAGCACAACATACCCAGCCTAACAGTTCTGGTGCTAATGCTGCAGTACCTCCTGCCTGATTTGCGGGTTGGGGGGGGGGGGTGAGGAGGAGGATCAAAGAGGTTATTGGATATATGGGCGGGATCATTGACAATGCTAGGAGTCCTGTGTATGCAGCACTCCTGATAAATATCTCTAATAGAAGGGAGACCCTGATGATCCTCTCAGCAGTCCTCACAATCCTTTGTAGAGACTTGCAGTTGGATGCCTTACAATTCCTGTACCAGATGGCGATGCAGCTGGTCTGGACACTCAAAGGGACTCCTGTATAAATTGGCCAGAATGGGGGCAGGAAGGTGAGCTTCACTCACCTCAATCTCCTGAGGAAGTGGAGACGTTGCAGTGCTTTCTTGACCAAAGAGGTGGTGGTGTTGACAGACCAGGTAAGATTGTCCATTATATGCACTTCCAGAAACTTGGTGCTCCTAATTCTCTCCACAGACAAAGCCGTGTATGTGCAGTGAGGAGTGGTCAGTATGCACTTTCCTAAAGGTCCACAATCATCTCTTTAGCTTTGTCCATGTTAAAACTCAAGTTGTGTACTCACACCATTCTACCAACTGCTCTACCTCCTCTCTGTATGCTGTATTGTATTTGCTGTTGATGAGCTTTTTAAATCTGGTTAAGAAAACACTTTGTTAAAACTTGAAATAAATGAAGGTCTTTGAGGAGTGATTAAGCGATGTAGTCAGCATCCACAAGATACACTCTGTTTTGTTGACCTGTTGGTGTATAACTATTTTACTTTTAGTATTTTCACTCCAGTTGATGTGTGATGTACTCCTGGAATATGTAGTGGTTTTTGTAAGTGAGCCAAGTCATCAGTATTGCTTTTCAGTATTTAACATGGTGAACATCTCTTTCAATCAACATTAGCATCAAATCTGTAACCAGAAATTCGTTCCTCTTGTTTGAAGTAGTAGTCTGATCCAGATAGATCTGGTCTTTGTTTCAGCATTTTTTTTTCAGTTTGATACCAGTTTAGTCACAGTTTTGTTTGGAGTGATGGAAAGTTCATGTTGACATTAAAATTTGTCTTTGAGTCACCTCTAAGTTATTTCTGCCAATACTTTAATGAACTTCCAGGAGAAGTGATTGGGAGTGATTTATATATGCATGTTTGGTAAGGATATCCCATGCCTTGGAAAAGATAGGTCGGAGTAGACAGCCTTTTGACACATCCAAAGTGATGATGTGGATAAGGAAACCTAAAGCACTTCAGAACAAAATTTAAAGATTTAAAAGTTAGCTTTAATACACTGAAATGTATCACTTATCTAAATCAAATCTGTGAGGATTGTGTTGGGTGGCTTGCAAGTATTGCCACACTCCAGCACTAACACAGCATGCCCACAACTCACTAGCCCTAAACTTACACCTGATGAATGTGGGATCACACAGAGGAAGCACACACGGTCATGGGGAGAACATACAAGCTCCTTACAGACCAAACCCTGATCTTGCAGCTGGTAATATTATAGTGTTATGATAAGCACTGTGCTACACTGCTGCTCCAGAAAGCTGTTTAACTCATCCCAATTGTGCCACTTCTCTTGGGGGGGGGGGGGGAGAGATGACATTCACGTAGTTTAACTTCAATGCCCTTTTTCCTTATCCTTTTCAAATAATTTTGTCAGTGTGGAAAACAGTGTCAGTTTGCTGAGTTCCTGGACGTCAGCTTCAAAGCCAGAGGCAGTTTGGCACAGTGAGTCTGTCTTAGTTCGATATATGAGCAGTCAGATAGAGCTACTCCCTGTGGCTTGCAAATTTATTCCTTTTCTTTATTTATTTACTTACTTTTTGAACTCCACAATTGAATTGATCGCTGTGGTTTCCAGAATCTAACCATCTGCACTCCAAAAAAAAAATGTTTTCCCAGAGTAAAGTGATGTTAGTATTGATATTGGTTTATTATTGTTACATGTCCTGAGATACAGTGGAAAGCTTGTTTTGCATACCGCTTATGCAAATCAAATCATTACACAATGTATTGAGCTACAATAAGGTAAAATTACAATGCAGAATAAAATACAAAAAAAGCTGCGGACAAAGTGTAGTACAGATGAGCTATAAAGTGCAAGGTCATAATGAGGTAGATTGTGAGGCCAAGAGTCTGTCTTATCGATAAGGAAGTCCATTCCAGAGTCTAATAACAGTGGGATAGAAACAGTTCTTGAGCCTGGTGGTGCTGCTTTTCAAATTTTTCTATCTTCTGCCCAGTGGGAGAGGGGAGAAGAGAGGATGTCAGAGGTGGGTGGGATCTTTGATTATGCTGGTTGTTTTGCTGAGGCAGTGAGCAGTACAGACAGTCACTAGAGGTGGGGCTGGTTTCTGCGATATGGACACAGCTCAGCACAACTCTCTGCTGCTTCTGAATGTGCAGAACATTCGCTATACCAAGTAATTACTTAACCAGACAGAATGCTTTCTGTGATGCACCAATAAAAATTGGTGAGGGACAATGAGGACATAGTGTTAGATGAGTGAGTGACTGTCAGGGAAGGGATTGGAAGAGTCAGATATAGAGAGCACCCTTGTGGCCATCCCCCTCGGCAATCATTATCTCATTTTGGATGCTGTTGAGAGGGATGACCTGACAAAGGACGACCACAGCGATCGGGTCTCTGGCACTGAGCCTGGTTCCGCGGTGCAGGAGGGAGAGAAGATGATGAGGAATGTGGTAGTCATAGGGGATTCCATAGTGAGGGGAACAGATAGGAGATTCTTTCAGCCTGATAGAGATACCCGCACAGTGTGTTGCCTGCCGGGTGCCACGGTACGGGATGTCTTGGATCAGGTGCACAGAATATTAGAACATAGAATAGTACAGCACTTTATAGGCCCTTCGGTCCACAGTGTTGTGCCAACCCTTAAACCCTGCCTCACATATAACCCCCCACTTTAAATTCATCCATATACCTGTCTAGTAGTCTCTTAAACTTCACTAGTATATCTACCACCACCACTGATTCAGGCAGTGCATTCCACGCACCAACCACTCTCTGCGTGAAAAACCTTCCTCTAATATCCCCCTTGAACTTCCCTCCCCTTACCTTAAAGCCATGTCCTCTTGTACTGAGCAGTGGTGCCCTGGGGAAGAGGCGCTGGCCGTCCACTCTGTCTGTTCCTCTTAATATCTTGTACACCTCTATCATGTCTCCTTTCATCCTCCTTCTCTCCAAAGAGTAAAGCCCTAGCTCCCTTAATCTCTGATCATAATCCATACTCTCTAAACCAGGCAGCATCCTGGTAAATCTCCTCTGTACCCTTTCCAATGCTTCCACATCCTTACTATACTGAGGCGACCAGAACTGGACACAGTACTCCAAGTGTGGCCTAACCAGAGTTTTATAGAGCTGCATCATTACATCGCGTTTCTTAAACTCTATCCCTCAACTTATGAAAGCTAACACCCCATAAGCTTTCTTAACTACCCTATCTACCTCTGAGGCAACTTTCAGGGATCTGTGGACATGTACCCCCAGATCCCTCTGCTCCTCCACACTCCCAAGTATCCTGCCATTTACTTTGTTCTCTGCCTTGGAGTTTGTCCTTCTAAAGTGTACCACTTCACACTTCTCTGGGTGAACTCCATCTGCCACTTCTCAGCCCACTTCTGCATCCTATCGATATCTCTCTGCAATCTTCAACAATCCTCTACACTATCTACAACACCACCAACCTTTGTGTCGTCTGCAAACTTGCCAACCCACCCTTCTACCCCCACATCCAGGTCGTTAATAAAAATCACGAAAAGTAGAGGTCCCAGAACAGATCCTTGTGGGACACCACTAGTCACAACCCTCCAATCTGAATGTACTCCCTCCACCATGACCCTCTGCTTTCTGCAGGCAAGCCAATTCTGTATCCACCTGGCCAAACTTCCCTGGATCCCATGCCTTCTGACTTTCTGAATAAGCCTACCATGTGGAACCTTGTCAAATGCCTTACTAAAATCCATGTAGATCACATCCACTGCACTACCCTCATCTATATGCCTGGTCACCTACTCAAAGAACTCTATCAGGCCTGTTAGGCACGATCTGCCCTTCACGAAGCCATGCTGACTGTCCCTGATCAGAGCATGATTCTCTAAATGCCCAAAGATCCTATCTCTAAGAATCTTTTCCAACAGCTTTCCCACCACAGACATAAGGCTCACTGGTCTGTAATTACCTGGACTATCCCTACCACCTTTTTTGAACAAGGGGACAACATTCGCCTCCCTCCAATCCTCCGGTACCATTCCCGTGGACAACGAGGACATAAAGATCCTAGCCAGAGGTTCAGCAATCTCTTCCCTTGTCTCGTGGAGCAGCCTGGGGAATATTCCGTCAGGCCCCGGGGACTTATCCATCCTAATGTATTTTAACAACTCCAACACCTCCTCTCCCTTAATATCAACATGCTCCAGAACATCAACCTCACTCATATTGTCCTCACCGTCATCAAGTTCCCTCTCATTGATGAATACCGAAGAGAAGTATTCATTGAGGACCTCACTCAATTCCACAGCCTCCAGGCACATCTTCCCACTTTTATCTCTAATCGGTCCTACCTTCACTCCTGCCATATTCTGAAGGGAGAGGGTGAAAAGCCTGAAGTCTTGGTACGCATTGGTACCAATGACATAGATTTTTAAAAAAGGGAGGAGGTCCTGAAGAGAGAATTCAGAGAGTTGGGTAGGAAGCTGAAAAGCAGGACCTCCAGGATAGTTGTCTCTGGATTGCTGCCTGTACCATGTGCTAATGAGCGTAAGAATAGCATGATCAGGCATATTAATGCAGGCTGAGAGACTGGTATAGGGGGCAGGGCTTCGAGTTCCTGGATCATTGGGGCTTCTTCTTGGGGAGGTACAACCTGTACAAAAAGGACAGGTTACACCTGAACCCAAAGGGGTCCAATATCGTAGCAGGCAGGTTCAATAGAGCTGTTAGTGAGGGTTTAATCTAATTTGGCAGGGGGGTGGGAACAGGAGTGACAGGGCTGAGGAAGGGGAAAACAGAAATAAATCAGAGATGACATGCAACAGAGATGACAGAAAGGACAGGCAGGAGATGAGGCTTAATCACAACCAGTGGGATAAACTACAGGGCAATAGAGGTGTGGTGCAGTTAAAACAGAAAGCAAAAAATACTGGACTGAAAGTGTTGTATTTGAATGCACACAGCATAAGAACTAAATAGGTGATCTTGAAATTCAGCTACAGATTGGCAAGTATGACATTGTGGCCATCTCTAAAACTCAGCTAAAGGATGGTTGCCATTGGGACCTGAACATCCAAGGATATATGGTGTATTGGAAAGATAGGCTAGTAGGCAGAGGGAGTGGTGTGGCCTTGTGTATAGGAAATAATATTAAATCATTTGAAAGGGATGACGTAGGATCAGAAGGTGTAGAGTCTCTATGGGTTAAGTTAAGAAATGGCAAGGGTAAAAGAACCCTAATGGCAGTTGTGTACAGGCCTTCATACAACAGTCGGGATGTGGATTACAAATTATGGCAGACGGTAGAAAAGGCGTGTCAGAAAGGCAATGTCATGATAATCGTTGGGGATTTTAACATGAAAGTGGATTAGGAAAACCAGGCCAGTACTGGACCTTGAGAGGGAATTTGTAGAATGTCTAAGGGATGACTTTTTAGAACAGCTTGTTTTTGAGCCCACTGGGGGATCAGCTATACTGGATTAAGTGCTGTACAATGATCTGGAGGCGATAAGGGAGCTTAAGGTTAAGGGACCTGTAGGAAGAAGTGATTACAATATGATCCAGTTCACTTTGAAATTTGAAAAGGAGAAACTAATTTCCAATGTGTCATTATTTCAGTGGAATAAAGGAAATTACAATGGCATGAGAGGGAAACTGGCCTAAGTTGACTGGAAAGGGATACTAGCAGGAAGGACAGCAGAGCAGCAATGGCTTGAGTTTCTGCGAAAAATGAGGGAAGTGCAAGACAGATATATTCCAAATAGGAAGAAATTTTCAAATGGAAGAAGGACACTACAGTGGCTGACAAGTGAAGTCAAAGCCAAAGTAAAAGCAAAAGAGAGCTATTGGGAAGCTCTTATAAACTTGCAGAAGGAAACTAAGAAGGTCATTAGGAAGGAAAAAATGAATTATGAAAGGAAGCTGGTGACTATTATCAAAGAAGATACCAAAAGCTTTTTCAAGTATGTAAAGGGTAAAAGAGAGTTGAGGGTAGATAAAGGACCAATAGAAAATGACGCTGGAGATACAGGTTCCCCCGCTATCCAAAGGTAGAGCGTTCCTACGAAACCATTTGTAAGCCGAAATGTCATAAAGCGAAGAAGAAGCAATTACCATTAATTTATATGGGAAAATTTTTGAGCGTTCCCAGTCCCAGGAAATAACCTACCAAATCAAACCAAATAGCACATCAAACCTAAAATAACACTAATATATAGTAAAAGCAAGAATGATATGATAAGTATACAGCCTATATAAAGTAGAAATCTTGTATGTACGGTGTAGTTTCACTTACCAACATCGGGAAGACAGTCAGCCAAGATTGATTTGGAGGGAAATAATCGGCACATACACGCCTACGCATGTACACACATACGCACACAACTCCCCACACAAGGCTTCGCAGTCATGGTAGTCTTTCTTGGGGTAAACACATTTATAAAGCAGGCGTCTTTTTTCCGTAGCAGCGAGCTGTCATAAAGCGAACGTTTGAAAAACGGGGGCCACCTGTAATGTATTGAGAGACGCCGAGATGTCAGAGGAACTGGATGCATATTTTGCATCAGTCTTCACAGTGGAAGACATCTGCAGGATATTCAAGAGTGTCAGAGAAGTGAAGTATGTGCAGTGAGAATTACAACTGAGAAGGTGCTCAGGAAGCTTAATAGTCTGAGGGTAGATAACTGTCCTGGACCTGATGGAATGCACCCTCGGGTTCTGAAGGAAGTAGCTGTAGAGATTGTGGAGATATTAACAATGATCTTTCAAGAATTGATAGATGCTGGCATTGTACCAGATGACTGGAAAATTGCAAATATTACTCTGCTATTTAAAAAGGGTGGGAGGCAGCAGAAACTATAGACCTGTTAGCCTGACATCAGTGGTTGGGAAGTTGTTGGAATCGATTGTTAGGGATGAGATGACGGAGTACCAGGAGGCTCATGACAAGATCGGCCAAAGCCAGCATGGTTTCCTGAAAGGAAAATCCTGCCTGACAAACCTACTGCAATTTTTTGAGGAAATTACAAGCAGGGTAGACAAAGGAGATGCAGTAGACGTGGTGTACTTGGATTTTCAGAAGGCCTTTGACAAGGTGCTGCACGTGAGGCTGCCTAGCAAGATAAGAGCCCATGGAATTACAGGGAAGTTACTAGCATGGGTGGAGCATTGACTGATCACCAGAAAACAGAGAGTGGGAATAAAGGGATTCTATTCTGATTGGCTGCCGGTTACCAGTGGAGTTCCACATTGGTCGGTGTTGGGACCACTGCTTTTTATGATGTATGTCAATGATTTGGACTATGGAATTAATGGATTTGTGGCCAAGTTTGCTGATGATACAGAGATAGGTGAAGGAGTGGGTAGTGTTGAGGAAACAGTGAGCCTGCAGAGAGACTTAGATAGTTTATGAGAATGGGCAAATAAGTGGCAAATGAAATACAATGGTGGAAAGTGTAAAGTCATGCACTTTGGTGGAAGAAGTAAACAGACAGTTATTTAGATGGGGAGAGAATTCAAAATGCAGAGGTGCAAAGGGACCTAGGAGTCTTTGTGCAGGATACCCTAAAGCTTAACCTCTGGGTTGAGTTGGTGAAGAAGGTGAATATAACATTGACATTCATTTCTAGAGGTATAGGATATAAGAGCAGGGATGTGATGTTGAGGCTCTATAAGGCACTCGTGAGACCACACTTGCACATTGTGTGCAGTTTTGAGCTCCATATTTTAGAAAGGATATACTGACATTGGAGAATGTTCAGAAAAGATTCATGAGGATGATTCCATTAATGATAGGATTACTGTATGACGATCATCTGTTCAAGAGAATGAGGGGGGGATCTTATAGAAACATTCCGAATGTTAGAAGGCCTGAACAGATTAGATATGGCAAAGTTATTTCCCATGGCAGGGGAGTCTAAGACAAGAGGGCATGACTTAAGGATTGAAGGATGTCCATTTAGAACAGAAATGCAGAGAAATTACTTTAGTCAGAGGGTGATAGATCTGTGGAATTCGTTGCCACGAGAGGCTGTGGAGGCCAAGTCATTAGGTGCATTTAAGGCAGAGATAGATAGGTTCTTGATTAGCCAGGGCATCAAAGGGTATGGGGGGAAGGCAGGGGAGTGGGGATGTCTGGAAGAATTGGATCAGCCCATGATTGAATGGCGGAGCAGACTCGATGGGCCGAATGGCCTACTTTTGCTTCTATATCTTGTGGTCTTATGGACATAGTGAATTGCTTTAGCCTCTGAGGGGTGTTGGTGAGCTTCAATGTCATTGGACTAGTTGTTTGACTACAGTTCTCCTTTGAAATGAGATGTTTTAAAATACTCTAATTTTTTTCCAGGTGCTGCTTTGTGGAATGCAAGAGATAGATTTGAATGACTGGCAGAGAAATGCAATTTATCGGAACTACACCAGAAACAGCAAACAAATAGTATGGTTTTGGCAGGTATGGAAGAACTTTGTATTCTTTGCATGTTCTCACATCTGTTAGTTCCTTGATAGTTCTAAGACTTTTTAAAATGATTCACTAAGACATCTAGATTAGAGTTATACAGTTCAGAAACAGGCCTTTGGCCCAACCAATACTAATCTCTGCCATTTATGTGACTAAGGTATTGACATCTGTTAAACTGATGTTATTCTATTTAGTGAATAAGTCTGTTGAAATTCTATCAAATGCCTTTTGGAAATCTGGGCAGCATCATAAAGTGCTTCTGTGCAGTTCACTCTTAATACAACATCCACTGCCTGGCTGTTATCAGCTTCCTCTATCGGGTCATCAGATATATGGTGGGTAGTATTAATTTGCCTTTAGCAAGTTTACTGCCATACAGTTTGCCATTGTTGTGAGTATAATTGTGGTCTAGGTAAAATTCTGAAATTCTAATAAGCAGGAGCAAAGAACATACTGGGAGGATTGGCTGCCTTTAAATATGGCCTGCATGCACTGCTTAAGTAAATAATCTGTCTCAACTCAGTAACCCTGTTTTCTTAGGCTGTGAAGGAAATGGACAATGAGAAACGAATGCGTCTGCTGCAGTTTGTCACTGGGACATGCCGCTTGCCAGTTGGTGGTTTTGCTGATCTCATGGGTAAGCAGTGTTAAAGAAAGGAATGGGTGATTGTAAACAGGAACTTAAACATTTTGGTTGCTTATTTAGTTTGTGGACCCATTTTAAGAATGATTATAATGTCTGGTTTTAAAATGTTGCATAATTGGAAGGAGTGTTCTGTTACATTATGCAGTCATTTTCTTGGATTTGGTGAATTTAATTGACTTGTTGGAGTATAAACTTTAACATCACTTCAATCCTACACCATCCAAACTTGGAAATAAATTGCTGTCCCTTCACTTGTTGTTGGTGTCGCTAACTCCTGGAACTGCTACTTTAGTAGTATTGTTAGAGATTTTCAGTGGGCTGCAGAGCTTCCAGGGTTTTGGCTTGCCTGCAGTTCATGAGAGGGAAATGGGCAGTAAGTTTGCCTTTGCTCGTGACACTCATTCTCTGCAAAAAAAAAAATATTCTTTTAAATCCTTCAAGTTAATTGCCACAAGCATTCAAATATGGGGTTTAAACGCCATGAAAACTGGCTCTTAGCAGCAGCAGCACGTACACAACAAATTGCATAAAAGGTTGAAAATCAAGTTTCCTGTGTTACGTACCCCGTAACTGGGTGTCTTGCCAGCAAAGACAGAAGTATCCGTTGGAGTCTGGTGGTCCTATTTTCAACAGTGTTTATTAGTAAAATATACAAAACAATATCAAAGCAAATATACAGATAATACACGTTAGCAATACTAAACCTAAAAGTGTGGGTATAATAATAAGCAAGCTCTATCGTTGTCTGGGGGATAATGAATTGTCACATGGAAATATAAAGTTCAGTTCATGCAGGTTGAGGTAGTTGTTGGTCGATGTGTTGTAATTGTTGGAGAGAGAGAGAGAGGATGATCAAACAGTGACAGCTATTGTCTTGCAAACCTTCCTTTACGATCTTGATCCATCGATGTGTTGTTGTGGCCATTCAAGTATGATCCCTCTGTCCTTTAGCTAGACCGTTCTTCCGTGGTGGACTCGTCACCCTGGCAAGGGTGGACACACACACAAGCCCCCACCGGCCTTGCTATAACCACTGTGAGTGGAATTGACCGATCCGTTCAGTCCCCGATGCCCCACACTTTCTCATGGGTTTCTGATGCTCACTAGTGTGTCTCCTGGTGTGTCTGAGGGGTGTCACCCCAGACCTCACTTTTATCCCCACTCACGGGGTCTCAGGTGTCAATCAGGTTTGAATGATTTAACCCATCAAACTAGCCCTCTCCGCAGCCATAAGTCTTTCGGGAGTCATAGCATGGTGGATAAACATAACTCTCTCTCAGGCTGTTATCTCGCCCTTGTCTGAAGCAAATGTTCCAGTCCCAGTATGTTTTTGTTCCATCTCTTTCTCTCTCATTAACAGCCTGGCAACAGTAACAGTTTGTGATTCTCCCAGGGGAGGGGACATGGGCAACTCTGCACCCTTCTGCCCATTAGAGTTGTTCATCCTTCATAACACCCCCATCCTTCTAGGAATTTTCACCAAAGGGGAAAATTAACTAATACAGAGTCTTACAGAATTACAGGATCTAACAAAATACAGAAGGGTTTTTTTTAAACTATGGAGCAATACAGATATACATTCAACTTAGCATCTAGATAAGCAGTCAGCGATTATATTGTTACTCCCTTTAATATGTTGTATCTTAATATCTTATTTCTTAATAAATTTCCTGTAGTATCAGACTCCAATTTAATAACCACCTATTTTTATTCCTTTCTGTCAGCAAAAAAAAACTAAAGGGTTGTGATCTTTGCTTAAGTGTATATTACAAAAGTTTGTGCAAATACTAATCTTTATTTTACTTTTAAACTTAACAGTCAATCTTCCATGATGTTGTCTTTATTATTTACATGCTTTGTCAAAATCCCTCAAAACCAGATCCTGTTATTTAAACGTGGCCTTTTTGTCAACCTTTGCCCCTTTTCCATTTAACTCTCACGTGGTTAGCTTGCTCACCAGTGTGAAATAGGCTTACACATACTCCTTTCATAGGAGTTATCAACAATGTTTTCCGAACTTAGCCCATTTTCTGAACTTCCACACAATTCTTTAATTTTAAGCAAGTCATTAATTTGATCTTCAGGACCCTTCATTCTATTAGTTTTCAGTTTAACATCTTCAAGTGGTCCCTCTTTATCAAAACAACATTTCTGGTTCTGTTTCTTCAAATCACCTTCTTCAATAACATTGGCGAGTTGTTTACCTTTAAATTCCAAAACAAACTGTAATTGATTCACAGGCACCTTGTTAACAAGCCATTGTTCCTTCAGCATGGTTACTGCTTTGAAAACCAATCCAGACTTTAAATTTTCTTTATTCAATTTAGGAATAACACTTTCCCCTTCTCCTTCAATAATATTCACATCACCACCTTTCATCTCCTCACTAACTTTTAACACACCTTCTAACACAAACAACTGAGAATTCTCACTCTCCACTGGTACCAATGTTAACCCTTTCTTCACTGAACCAAGTCCATCTGACCCAAAAGGACTGCATTCCTTTTCAACTACATCATGTACCTCAGACTTTTCCTGAGTTTCATTACTAGATTCAATATCCTGTGCATCCACACCCTGAACACACTCAAACGGGACATCTACTTCTTCCAGGCTTTCCATACGAGTCCCTTTTTTCAAATTCTAAGTTTGCCTGATCCTTCCAGTTACTCTCTGGGCAACTCCCATTTGGAGTAAATTCAACCCTGCGGGTTAAAACAACTTAATCTGCTAACCCAGCAGACTCCTTCAAGGTAATGGCATCCTTTTCATCTAGGACTGCCCTTACATCATAATCGGGAACACATTTAAATTCTTCAACTTCTTCAAACAGTTCTGTCAAGCCAGCCAGATCATCCATGTCCAACCCTGGACCTTCTAACAGCCTTATCTGTTTCTCATCTTTACTCTGTGCCTCCATAAATTTTCTCTTGGCTAAGGGTAGGTCTACCTCCTCTCCTTTACTCTCTTCCACCTCCCTATTCTCCGCTTTACCATCCCCTAACCCCTCTTGGTACAGGGTCGGTAAAAATGTCTCAGCCAAATCAACACTGGACTCATTTAAACTGGTCTCTTTCTCAGCCGCCTTTCTTGACATGCTGCGAGTGATCGCGCATGTGGGATAGATCTTAGAATCCAGGGGCGGGTCCTCAGCACTCACAGGCTTGCTTGTTAATTTCACTGCTGTGCAAACGTTACCACCTGCTAAATCATTACCAAGAAGGACGTCCACGCCATCTCTCGGTAATTCTGACTGCACCCCTATTTCAACTGGTGCAGATACCAGGCCACAAATTATAATGATCCCATGCAAAGGCACAGCTTCTGTTCCTTTTCCTATGCCTCTCAAAGCTACCTCTCCAGTCTCAGGACCAAAATCTAGCACCTTACTTAAGATCAATGACTGATCAGCCCCAGTATCTCTCCAGATCCTCGCTGGAACTGGGGTTTCTCCCTCTTTCACAGACACTGTCCCTTCTGAAATAAATTTCTCACGCCCCTCTTGTATTTTATCTACCTTGGCCTTTCTCGTCGATTTGCTGATCGACTCAATACACCCTGTAGGGACTGCTGCTTTCCCTTTAACTGTCTCCTTCTTCGGAGCAAAGCACTTAGATGCAATATGACCAACCTTTCCACAATTATAACAGGTCAAGCCAGGAACTTTCCTGCCAGCCTGCTTTTCCTCCTCCTCACCTTTACCACCAGCTCCTGGCTTATTCTCTACCTTAGCCGGTGGACTTTCTTTACCGTCCCTTCTACCTTTCTGGTAACTCTTATTTGAGGAAAACTTTGTCCTGTGGGTTAGGGCATATTCATCTGCGAACCTGGCAAATTCTGATATAGACTTATTCAGCCTCTCGTTCAGATACATCTGGATATTATCCGAAACAGAACCTTTAAATTCCTCAATCAGAATTAACTCTCTGAAACGATGGAAATCCTCCTCCACCTTTTCTGCAGCACACCAACGATCCAAGAGCACACCCTTTTCATAGGCAAATTCTGCATATGTCTGATTCCACACTTGCTTTATATCTCTGAACTTTTGTCTAGATGCCAACAAGTACCAACTTGTAGGCCAAAGGTTAGCCTCTTTTATTTCCTCATAATCCTCAGACACGTCCATGGACAATGCAGCATATGCCCGTTGAGCCTTCCCTCTTAATGCACTTTGTAAGAACGCCACCCACTGATCTCTGGGCCACTTCTGATTCACTGCCACCTTTTCAAAATGCAAGAAGTAACTGTCAACATCTGTCTCCTCGAACAGAGGTACTAACTTAAACTACCTACTAACATTAAACTTCTCCTCTCGGTCTGCCCCTTGGACCCTTCCCTGTTGCTTTAACTTCTCCATGTCCAGCTTATGCTGCCTCTGATTCTCCTTTTCCTCCTTGTCAGCCTGCTTCTTCACCCTTTTTGCCTCTAACTCAGCTCTTTCCTTCTCCCTTTTCACCTCTAACTCCTTTAGCTGGAGCTCATACTCCCTTTTCTTCTGTTCCGCGTCCAACCTTTCCAACTCTAAATGAACTATCCCAAAAACTAGTTTCTTTACCGGGAACAGATCCAATACCCCAGCCGAAAACACATCCTTATTCATATAATACTGAGCTATGGCCCTCTGTATCTCCCACTTTTTCATTAATGACTTCACCTCTGTGAGAATTAATCCTTTCACAATATTCACCAAGTCCGTCTTTTTGGCATCCTCTAGCGCCTTCAAAGTCGGATTTGCTGAAAATTTGTCTATATCCATCTTTGCTGGTTTCCCGTCTGGTTACCCACGCAACCAGACCAAAGTCTGGATGTATAGCCTGATTCACTGGGCCCCCCCCCCCCCCCCAATTTGGTATCAAATCCCGGACGAGCCCCCAATTTGTTACGTACCCCATAACCGGGTGTCTTACCAGCAAAGACAGAAGTATCCGTTGGGGTCTGGTGGTACTATTTTCAACAGTGTTTATTAGTAAAATATACAAAACAATATCAATGCAAATATACAGATAATACATGTTAGCAATACTAAACCTAAAAGTGTGGGTATAATAATAATCAATAATAAGCAAGCTCTATCATTGTCTAGGGGATAATGAATTGTCACATGGAAATATAAAGTTCAGTTCATGCAGGTTGAGTTAGTTGTTGGTCGATGTGTTGTAATTGTTGGGGAGAGAGGGGGGGGGCGATCAAACAGTGACAGCTATTGTCTTGCAAACCTTGCTTTACGATCTTGATCCGTCGATGTGTTGTTGTGGCCCCTCTGTCCTTTAGCTAGACCGTTCTTCCGTGGTGGACTCGTCACCCAGGCAAGGGTGGACACACACACAAGCCCCCACCGGCCTTGCTATAACCACTGTGAGTGGAATTGACTGATCCGTTCGGTCCCCGATGCCCCACACTTTCTCGTGGGTTTCTGATGCTCACTAGTGTGTCTCCTGGTGTGTCTGCGGGGTGTCTCCCCAGACCTCACTTTTATCCCCACTCACGGGGTCTCAGGTGTCAATCAGGTTTGAATGACTTAACCCATCAAACCAGCCATAAGTCTTTCGGGAGTCATAACATGGTGGATAAACATAACTCTCTCTCAGGCTGTTATCTCGCCCTTGTCTGAAGCAAATGTTCCAGTCCCAGTATGTTTTTGTTCCATCTCTTTCTCTCTCATTAACAGCCTGGCAACAGTAACAGTTTGTGATTCTCCCAGGGGAGGGGACATGGGCAACTCTGCACCCTTCTGCCCATCAGAGTTGTTCATCCTTCGTAACACCTGCTTCAGATTGTTCTTCATTGACCCTTGCTGAGAAGTGTCTAAATGTTTATTAAGCAAGGATGAAAACTCTTATCCCCTCTATGATAGGAAGTATAACCACAATGCTATCAGACTGTTGCAGTGAATTCACTTGGTTCATTGATCTGGATTAAAGGAGGAAATCTGGGCACTACAGTCTGGCTCCTTACCCACTACTTTGCTCATCAAATCTGAGACATTTGGCAATATATTGCAATGAAACCAGAGGAAGTCAATATTTGGCAACATGTTGTAATGAGACGATGTGTTCAACACTGACTTACATGTGGCAATGTGTTGTAATGAGACAGAAGGAAGTTCAGTGCTAGTTTCCAGAGTACATTAGAACTAGGAGCAGGAGTCGGCCATCTGGCCAGTCAAACCTACTCTGCCATTCAATAAGATCATGACTGCTCCAGCAGTGCACTCATCTCCTCCTACCTACATAACTCTTAATTGGAGCAGCAACCCATTGATGCATTTCCCATCTTACTTCCCTGTATCCCTGTATTCAGTGCTGGCTTCTCTTATGATGGGTGATTGATAAGTTCGTGGTTTAAGGTAGAAGGCGTCAATTTTAGAAAACCTACCGGATTTATTTTTCAACCTAGTCCCCTCCTACATTTACACACTTAGTCCAGCAGTCATGGAGCATACGGATCTTGGACCTCTAGAAAGTGTCCACAGCAGGGGTGATAGATAAGTTCATAGCCTAAGGTAGAAGGAGATGAGTTATACAGCTCTCATTACATGCACATGCAAGACTCCTCTTTGAGTGGTTCTGTGGAAAGTTTGAAGTTAATAACTCAACTCCTTCTACCTTAGGCTATCAATTTATCAATCACCCCTCGTATGTCAAACTCTTGATTATATCCTTCTCCCGTTTGTCTACACCACAGGTAATTTAGTGACCAAATAATCATAAGACATGGGAGCAGAATTAGACCATTCGTCCCATCGAGTCTGCTGCACCATTCCATTGCGGCTGATTTATTAACCCTCTCAACCCCATTCTTCTGCCTTCTCCACATAAGCTTTGACACCCTGACCAATCAAGAACCGATCAATCTCCTCTAAAGACATGAGACAGTTTATAGTCCTTTAACAAATGGTCAAAATAAAGTAATTGTCAAAGTCAGAGAGAATAGAAATGGGCTCTTCAGTCTGTCTATAATGATCTTTTTGCCCATTTGCCCACATAAGATCTATCTGCTTCTATGTTTTGACTACTTAAATGCCCATCTAAATGTCTCTTAAACATAGTGATTGTATCTTACTCCACTGCATTCTTTAGCAGAGAGATCCAAGTGTCAATCACTCTGTTTGTTATTTGCCATGTGGTGTTGTGGAGATACATCTCTACTAAAGGAGATGTTAGGCAGTTCTCTCCACTAGCATGCAGGTCACCCTTGGACCAGTGTAACAGGTGGTGGATGGTCGTATGAGCTGCTGCTGCGTATCACAAGTCCTGGTTTTGCAACCACTGACAACAGGCAGACAATCTCTGATGAGTACTGATAATGGCTGGGGTCGCCTAAAAGACACTGCCCAGAAGAAGGCAATGGCAAACCACTTCTGTAAAAAAAAAAAAAAAAAAAAAAAAATTTGCCAAGAATAATCATCATCATAAAAAGATCATGGTCATCCACATCACGCTTTATGTACCGTGGCAAAAAGATTCTATATGTGTTGTCTGTGCCTCTTATAATTTCACTGAGGTGTTGGGAAGAGGTGAAACTTCTTCACTTAAAATGGGTTACCTGGTAACATTTCCTGATTGGTCAGGGCATCAAAGGATATGGAGAGAAGGTAGGTGTTTGGCTTTGAGTGAGATTTGGAATTGGCCATGATGGAATGGTGGAACAGACTCTATGGACTGAATAGCCTAATTTCTGCTCCTATGTCTTACGGTCTGAAATAGCATGGAAACAGGCTTTTTGGCCCAGCTTCTACATGCCAACTAGGGTGCCTACTGCCCACGTTTGGCCTCTAACTCTCTAAACCAGGGGTTCTCAACCTTTTTTTTAACGTAATTGACCCCTACCATTAACCCAGGAGTCCATGGGCCCCATGTTGGGAATCCCTGCTCTAAACCTTTCATAACCATGTACTCATTTTTTTCTTTTGAATATTGCTGTTATACTCCCTGTTGCTTGGCCTTGTTATTGCTGGTGCCTCACATTGGATCTTGGTTTTGGTTCTGATATTTTTACCTTTGGCTTCTTAGATAATCTATCTAGATGTTGTGTGGTTAGCCAGGCCGTTATGGGAGGGAAGTCTATATGGTTGCAGGGAGAATGTACAAACTCCATACTGAGAGCACCCAAATTCAGGATGAAGATTGAGTTCATAGTGCTGTGAGACTTCATCACTTAACCATGGTGACACACGTATCAAATTATTATCAGCTTTAGGCCTAAGACTGAACAGGCAGCTGAGACAGTGATCTTTTTGTCAGCTCAGGGCTCACTTTTGAGATGGAAGGTTTTGAGTTCCCTGTCCCATTCCTGAACACTAAAACTGTCTTTCAGGGTAGCTCTGCAGGAAATGCTGCGAAGTTAGAGGTACTCTCCTGTGTTTATGCTGTTATAAATGAGACCCTTTTTGTCCTCTCATGGAAGATTATGAAACCATAATAAAGAGAAGCAGGCAAGTTATACCTGATAACCTGGCTAATATTTATACCTCAAACAGCATCATTCAAGATGCTGGATACCTGGTTAACTAACTTTGTGGCGAGGATCATTGCAAGCAGGCTTTTTGTTCAGAGGTTGGGTTAAGGGGGAAACATTTAAGGGGAACGTGGTGGGAACTTCTTCACTCAAGAGGGTGGTGAACAATTGGAACCAGCTGCCAGGAGTTAAGAGAAATTTAGCTAAGTAACATGTAAAATTTGACTCAGTGACATGCAGTTCGTGGGTGCCTGCTGAACATTGCTGCCATACTATTTGCATTACATCTGTAACTTCAAATACTTAATTTGCTATGATAAACACAAGAGGCCAGAAATCTTGAGCAGCACACACCAAATGCTGGAAGAACTCAGCAGATCAGGCAGCATCTATGGAGGGAAATAAATTGGTGATGTGTCAAGCCGAAACCCTTATCACAACTGGAAAGGAAGTGGGCAGAGCCGGAATACAAAGGTGGAGGAGGGGAAGGAGAGCAAGCTGGCAGGTGATTGTGAGACCAAGTGAAAGGGAAGGTGGGGTGGGTGTGACGGGATGAGTTAAGAAGATGGGTGGTGATAGGTGAAAACGATGAGGGCTGAAGAAGGAGGAATCTTATAGAGTAGGACAGTGGTTGATAGAAGTAAGGAAAGGAGGAGAGTACCGAAAGAGGTGATGGGAAAGAGAAGAGAAGGGATCGGAGGTGAACCAGAATGGGGAAATCTGCTGTGAAATTTATGTGATGACCGAGGTTATGAAAGGCATTGTTTAAATGTAATGATGTTTGATTATTAATTGTGCTAAAACTCATTTATTACAATATGGATTTGGCTTTGGCACTAAATAAGTGTCATTTTAGAAAAGCAATCTGAAGATGTCCCTAATAAAGTCACTAAGCTGTTCATTAGGGTGTTTTGATCCTTCTCTGTCCTGAACATGTTCTTTGAGGAATGAAGCAGAGCTGTGAGAGTCAAACTGGGATCAAGTGAAAGTTGTACATCACTGACGGTGAAGCCTGAAATTCAATGTGTGTATTGAACCATCTGCCTAGGTAGCAACTTTTGGCCAGTTCATCCTCCTGGTCACATGATATGCATATGTGGGGTTTGTGATGCAGGCAGAGTCGCTATTAATGATGGGACTAGTACTCCCAGACTGGGTAATAGCTTCTTCTCTCAGGCTGTGAGACTAATGAATACTCTGTCACCACCTAGATCTCATCACTAGGTCAGTGAGCTGTTTACTGTATGTTTACCTGTGTTCAATAAATACTTAATTTTCTCCAAATAATTGACAGCAGATTGGCTCAAGGTTCCAAAGGAATCCAGCCCATCCCTTATCAAGGTGAGGACCGAGGTCTTGTCACTAGAACACTTTACTACTGTTCTTTAGATTATGAGGACACTCAGTCCTCATTTATTGTCATTTAGAAATGCATGCATACATTAAGAAATAATACAATGTTCCTCCAGAGTGATATCACAAAATTTAAGAAAAGGACAAACCAAGACCCACTCTGACAAAACCACATAATTATAGCATATAGTTACAGCAGTGCAAAACAATACTGTAATTCGATAAATGCAGACCATGGGCGCGGTTTAAAAAAAAGTCTCAATAGTCCCGATATCAGGCAGCAAAAGGGAGAAACTCTCCCTGCCATAAACTTCCAGGCACTCACAATTAATGCCTTGGAAGTACCCGACGACAACATATTGAGTCCATCCGAAAAATTCGAGCCTCTCACCAGCCCCTCCGATACAGCCTCCTGAGCACCATCCTCTGCCGAGCGCCTTCGACCTCGTCCCGGCTGCCGAAACGAGCAAAACCGAGGTCTCGGAGGCCTTCTCCTCCGGAGATTCCGGACCGCACAGTAGCAGCGGCAGCAAAACGGGCATTTCAGAGGTTTCTCCGGATGTTCCTCCACGCTCTCACGTCTGCCTCCATCAAATCAGGATTGTGCACGGATCCCTACTTAACACGGAACAGATATCAATCTCCAGAGAGGTCGCGCCTCCATCTTAGGCATCTTCTTTACCTGTGCTGTGCACCACATGCACTTTGAATTATATTTTATTAACTTATTTGCAGTAATATTTTGTTTTATGTGCAGTGTGTAATTTATGTTTTGTGGATGTACTCTGGTCCAGAGGAACATTTTCATTTGGTTGTACGTGTGTACAGTCAGATGACAATAAACGTGAGCTTGATATTTTTACATAAGGTTACCATTTTTCCCTTGGTGTAATACAGACTGTAAATTGTGAAAAGCTGGGAGGCAGACCCCAGCCCCGACTGCTCCATTCTGTGCCTGCAGTTAGTGAAGTTGTTGATTTAAATACAAACCTTTCATCAGTATCACTAAAATAAACGTCCTGCCAATTATCACAAGATTAACAATCTATAAAATAAGATTAATGATTACAATTAAGCAGTTTTGTTTTGTAGGAGGGCTTGTGTCTTCTCATTATTGTGCTGTCTGCAAAGCAGTGCTTCCTATAAGTTGTCCTTTCCTTTTGAAGCAGTCTTTTGTTAGGTCCTTGTCTTTCAGTAAATGAGCGCAGAAGTTCACACAAAGGCAAAATTTACCCACACAAGCGAAATAGACTTCCTTATGGAAGCAGTGAAACGTGACGTTTCAGGTACCAACTTCAGTTCATTATTGTAAGCTGTCATTCAAGGGGAGCTGTGCTATCAAATAGAGATAATATTGGTTCAGTTTTCTTTGCCATATCTGAGTAGTTCACCACATTTCTATCCATCATTGTGCCACTTCAGACACTGCTACTTTCTGTGCATTCTTATCAAGTATTAGCTGGAAGGTTGATTTTGTATTTGCTCATTTGGCAGAAAGACCATCCTTGTCTGTTACACTTAGGCTGGCCAAAATCATTTGACAAATATATCTTTCCACTCTGGCAAGTTCTTTAATAAGACCCACTCAGGCTGTTCTGTGCACTGCACTTCAAGGCTGTTTTCCACAGGATCAGGGCATTGCTCCACCCCTGCCATCACTCCCAGCTGCACGTATTGCTCTGTCCCCATTGTGCTCCATTTGCACACCTGGCTGCACTCTATCTGCACATCTGGCTCTGCTACAAAGTCTGGTTTGTACACATACTTGGCCCTGCTCCAACTTCACATCTGACCCTCGCCCCATCTTTCTTTTGGTGTTAGAAGCGTGATGGGGAGAGAGCAGGTGAGTATTGAATTGTATTCCAGTCACATTACTTAGTGTGGTACCCATAGCATTCTGTCCCAAAGCTGATGACGGTCACTGTGAGCATGAAAAGATTTTTACATAAACTCCTGTTTAACCATGTATGCCTCAAGTTTCATTTTAAGAATAGTCATTTTGAAAAATTGAGATATCCTTTGTGAAATGTGCAATAGATTTTCGTCATGAAGAAGGGTCTCAACCCAATAACTCGACTGTTTTTTCATTACCATAGATGCTGCCTGACTTACTGAGTTCCTCCAGCATTTTGTGAGTGTCACTCTAGATGTTAGGAGTCAGGACAATTTGAATATAGAATATAGAACACTACAACTCAGTGCGGCCTTTTCAGCCTATAAAGTTGTGCTGACCCTTTAACTTGTTTCAAGTTTAGTCAAACCCTTCCCTCCCAGATCACATCTATTCTTCTAGCATCAGTGTTCTTATCTAAAAGTCTATTAAATGTCCCTAATGTATCTGCCTCTACCACCACTCCTTGTGGCATGTGCCGTCACTCTCTGTGTTTTTTAAAAAAAAGTCTTTGATACCTCCCCCTCCCTATACTTCATACCAAGCATATTATCTTTATGCCCCTTTGTATTAACCATTTCCATCCTGGGAAAGGCACTCTATTTATGCTTTTTATCATCTTATACACTTCTATGAAGTCACATCTGACCCTCCTTTGCTCCAAAGAGAAAAGTCCCAGCTTGCTCAACCTGTCCTCATAAGGCATGCTATCCAATCAGTGCCTCTCCTTGTAGCTTGTTTCCTTTAATCCAAGCAACATCCTGGTGAACCTCTTCTGCACCCTCTCCAAAGCATCCACGCATATAGGAGAAATTAGGGAATGTGCTTAAGTACAGATCTGCTGTGTCAAAGTCATGATAGTATGGTCTCTCTGCTTTGACAGTGCTGTGAACTTATGGCACTTTTGCTTTGGTCTTTGGTTAACAGGACAAAATATCCGGGGAGCCATAGTTCTCAGTAAGAAAGTTTAGAAACCTGGGTGAAAGAAAACTGGAGGGCTTTGTGGGAGGGAAGGGTTAGATTGATTTTAGAGTGGGTTAAAGGGTCGACACAGCACTGTGGGCTGAAGGGTCTGCACGGTGCTGTGGTGTTCTATGTTCTATAAGATGTGGAGTGAAGGTAAAGTCCTACTGAGGGAGTGGTAGTTGCTAGCAAAGTCGCAATCATGATGCCATTGGGAACGACTGATAGCCAAGTGGCACCACCTGCTGGAATTTAATGTGAAGAGCAGGGACAGTGAAGCACCACTAGGATGCACTGGCTTCATACACATCAACCGCAGATTAACATCGTAAAAATTGTTAATTTAGAACGCTGATTTCAGCTCCAGTGCCAATATTCTTAAAACAGCCTTGCAAAGGGGCAACAATGGAAGTGAATCTTTTATGTGCTGTTTGTGAAATATGTTCTGTGTTGCTCCTTGGTGCCAGAGGAACACTGCTTCGTTTTGCTGTGTATACGGTAGAATGACAATGAACATGAGAGAAAAATACATGGAAATGTGTGAGAGAGATAAGTTTGCTAAATTGGTGTTTTACATATGAGAATGTACCTCAGTTGAGGTATTACAAAACATTGAGGCAATACATGGCAAAACAATAACAATGCAGATTATAATACAGTTACAGAGAAAGTACAGGCAGGAAGGTGCAAGGCTGGGGACTGTTTAATAGTCTTATTGCAGTGGGGTAGAAGCTGTCCTTGAGCCTGGTGGTATGTATCTTCTGCTGGATGTGGAGGTAGAAGAGAGAATGGTGAGGGTGGCTTAAGTCTTTGATTATGTTTGGCTCCTTTACAAGAAACGTAGACAGTCCATGGAGGGGTTGCTGGTTTCCATGATGTGTTCAACTGCATCCACAACTCTTGATAGATTCATAGAGCCCTACAGCTTAGAAACAGACCCTTCAGCCTATCTATTCTGTGCTGGACTGTTAGTTTTATGGTCATAGGCAGAGCAGTTGCTGTATAAAGCCGTGATGCTTCTGCATAGGATGCCTTCTAAAGATGGGAGAGAGACAGACAAGTGTATAATTTCTCTTCAGGTTTAATGTATTTAACATTCCCAGCTGGATATGTTTACAGCAGGTTTAGTTGAATTTTTAATATAGTCTGTACAAGTATGGTTCTGCAAATATGACTATATTAGGTTGTCATTGACTGATCTTGACGATCATCCCTCCCATCGATCTGCAAGTCAGGTGTGTGAGGGAACGCTTTCCACTTCCATGGATGGAGTTTGTCTATGCAGAGTGCTTCCACCATATGTCCCATCAAACTACAAGGCGGGCGGGGTGAGGAGTCTCTCTCCATTCCCTGCATGAAATTAGTCCATGTGGCCAGAGTTGGTAGTGGTCCTGGATGATGTTACCTTTTGAAGATGTCCTGGATGCTGGAGGGCTAGTGCCCATGATGGAGCTGGCTGTGTTTGCAGCTTTTTCCGTTCTTGTCCAAAGACTCCTCAACACCAGATATGAAGGTACACAAAATACCGTTTTATGGAACAAGAGTCATGGGTGATAAAACTGTGGTTAATCTCCCAGAAGTGTGAGGTAATATGACACGTTTACCTTTTGATTCAATTAAAAGCATGGTCTAATGAAGTGTAAAGTTTCACACAGTCCTGTGGCTGTGCTGGACATCTGTGAACAGTGTTATCTTTACACTTAAGGTTATGTTTGCTAAATCACAAGGGTTGAGTTGAGAGGTTTTGTAAATATTTTACACACTACACTTCACTGAACTTCTTTACTCAGAGAGTGGTAGCTGTGTGGAATGAGCTTCCAGTAGAAGTGGTAGACACAGGTTCGATATTGTCATTTTAAAAAAATTGGATAGGTACATGGACAGGAAAGGAATGGAGGGTTATGGGTTGAGTGCAGGTCGGTGGGACTAGGTGAGAGTAGGTGTTCAGCACAGACTAGAAGGGCCGAGATGGCCTGTTTCCGTACTGTAATTGTTATATGGTTATGGGTACACTGCTATAAATGCAAGAAGAGTTTGGGGAATCTGTTGATTGATTTTTGCTAACCTTGGGAATAGATTTTGAGTCGTTGAAAAAAAATGCAGTCAATGTGGATTTTAATGAAAGCATATTAATTTGTTCCCCCTGGCTCTATTAAACCACTAACTCATTCAAATTAACATTAGTAACACAACAGATTAGGAATTTCATCCTCAAAAGTTGTTTTTCCAGCTCTTTGACTGGAGTTTGGGTGTCATGATGGCACGTCTCTTTAGTGATTTATAATGTGAATATCCTTAACATTGGTCATGACTATTTTACAAAGAATGGAATGTCATTTTTAATGGAATAATTTACCTTAAATTAATTAATTTTAAGATTGGCTTGCATCCAAAAGAAATACCTGATATCAAAATGAACTTGCTGGGAGCAATACACAAGACCACAAGACATTAGGAGGATGATTAGGTTATTCAGTCCATTGACTCATCTCCACCATTCAATCACGGCTCATTTCCTTCCTAACCTCATTCTCCTGCCTTCTCCCATAACCTTTGACAGCCTTATTAATCAAGAATCTATCAACCTCCGCTTTAAATATACCCAGTGTCTTGGCCTCCACAGCCATCTGTACATTGAATTCTACAGATTCACAATGAATTCCTCCTTATCTCGATTCTGAAGTGATGTCCTTGTTACGCATATATAAAATTTGTCTGTAAGCAGTCATTTTGGGATCTATAAGACCATAAGATGCAGGAGCAGAATTAAGCCATTCAACTCCAAGTCTGCTCCGCCATTTCATCATGGCTGATCCATTTTCCCTCTCAGCCCCAATCTCCTGCCTTCTCCCCATATCCCTTCATGCCTTGACTAATCAAGAATTTATCAACTTCTGCCTTAAATATACCAAGTGACTTGGCCTCCACAGCTGCCTGTGGCAACGATTTCCACAACTGGCTCTCTGGCTAAAGAACTTGCTCCTCATCTCTGTTCTAAAAGGACCCCTCTCTATCCTGAGGCTATGTCTCCTGGTTTTAGACTCCCACCATAGGAACAATCTCTCCAATCCACTCTTTTGAGGCCTTTCAGCATTCGATAGGTTTCAGTGAGATCACCACTCATTCTTCTGAATTCCAGTGAGTACAGGCCCAGAGCCATCAAATGCTCCTCATGTGACAAGCCTTTCAATCCGGATAAGTTGATTAACATGAACCGAGCATGTGTCTTCATTTCTTTCCAAACAGCGTCAGTTCTGTCAAACAGGACAAGATACTATTAGCACTATTATCTATGTTATGGAATCAAGGGCAACTTAATGTTTATGAGCTTTGAGATACAGTATTCACCATTCACTGTCTGAACAGATTTCCATTATCTAAGAGCCTTTTTCTCAATGAGTGATCGTCAGTCTTGCATCCCCCACTCACGAGAAGAAAGTATTAAACTTGTCACATGAGAAGAGCAATCAAGTGCTTAGCAGCAGAATAATATATACACTCAGTGTGCGAGCTCTTAAATAGCACAAATTATTCTTAAATTGTGCCAAACAGACGCAAACATTAAACTTTTGGCTTCATGCCCTTTCTCATTTGCATGTCTGTGTGTTCATTACTTTGTAACTGCCTCTGGATTAATTTTCACAAGCTTGTCTATCACTTTCTTTCACAAGGCGAAAGTGGAGGAAGGGAAACTTAGGCAGCTTTGGTTCCTGCTGAATGAAAGTTGAATAGAATATAGATCTGGGTGAAGCAGGAAACACAGATTTCCATGCTTTTCTATCGGACTGTATCACCTTTCACATGTCCTCTCTCTAACGGCATTTCATAAGACAAGATCATCAGAATATCAGCATCTAGTTTATTATCACCGGCATGTGTCGTGAAATATGTTAACTTGTCAGCAGCAGTTCAATGCAATACATGATAATTAAGAAAGAAAAATAAATAGGTCAATTACAGTAAGTATATATGTATATTAAGTAGATTAAAAATAGTGCAAGTTCAGTATCTTTTCCAATATACAAGAGTAAAGGAGAATAAAATAATTGTTTTCCTGAATCTGATTCATCATAAAAAACCCAGTAATATAAAGAACAATATTTTTTTTTAAACTATAAATAAAAATACATTAGAATCAGAATCAGGTTTAATATCACTGGCAAATGTGAAATTTGTTGACTTTGTGGCAGCAGTACATTGCAATACATAATATTGGAGAAAAGAAATGAATTACAGTAAGCATATATATTAAATTTAAATGAAGTAATGCAAAAATAGAAATGAAAGAAGTAGTGAGGTAGTATTCATGAGTTCAATGGCCATTCAGAAATCGGATGGCAGAGAGGAAGAAGCTGTTCCTGACTGTATGTTCAAAAGATGCTGCTAAGCACAGCAGTATCTATCTAAGGTGACTCTGGCAGGAAATGATAAAGTAGTGGTGGTTGTGTGTGTGAATAAGTGTATTAGTGGGTGGAGGGGTTGATCAGCCTTTCTGCTTGGGGAAAGTAACTGTTTTGAGTCTAGTGGTCCTGGTGTGGATGCTATGTAGTCTTATCCCCGATGGGAGTGGGGCAAACTGTCCATGAGCAGGATAGGTGGGATCCTTCATGACGTTACTGGCTCTTTTCCGGCACCTTTCTATATAGATGTCCTCGATGGTACATAGGCTGATGCCAGTAATGTAGAGTTTTGTCACAGTGGTAGAGCTGCTGCCTTATAACTCTCTAACCCAATTTTAATCCGGACCTCTGGTGCTGCCTTTGTGGAGTTTGAAAATTCTGCCCATGATCACATGGGTTTCTTCTGGGTGCTCTGGTGTCCTCCCTCTTAAAGATGTTCAGAGTGGTTAACTGGTCACTGTGAGTTGCCCATACTCTGTAGGTCTGGCAGAATCTGGGGGAGTTCTTAGAGATGCAGAAGAATAAAATAAAATTGTTATTTATTTATGATTTCGAGGTATAGTGTAGAACAAGCCCTTTCAGCCAAGAAGTGCAACATCCGGCAACCCTCCTACTTAACTTCTAGCCTAATCACAGGACAATTTACAATGACCAATTAACCTACAAACAGGGACACATCTTTTGACTGTAGGAGGAAACCGGAGCACCCAGAGGAAGCCCACACGGTTTACAGGGAGAACATACAAACTCCTTACAGACAGCACCAGAATTGAACTCCGAACTCCAGATCACTCCAACCCGTATTAGTGTAGCACTAACCACAATGCTACCAAGGCACGAGATTCTGCAGGTGCTGGAAATCCAGAGTAACACACACAAAATGCTGGAGGAACTCAGGTCAGGTATCATCTGTGGAGATGAATAAAGAGCCAACATTCCAGGTCTGATGAATGGCCTGAAAACATTAGCTTAATGTTCCTCTCTATCAATGCTGCCTGACCTGCTAAGTTCTTTCAGCATTTTATGTGTGTTGCTCTGGAATTGACGGGGTTTAGTGTAAAACAGGGGTTCCCAACTTAAGGTCAATGAACTGCTGGTTAATGGTAAGGGTCAATGCATAAAAAAAGGTTGGGAACCCCTGGTATAAGGGAAACTTGATGATTGGCACACAGTCAGTAAGCCAAAGGATTTTTTTCATGCTGTATGACTATAAAGTGTGCTGCATCATTCCCTCGGCCTAATGGAACATTAATTTTAAAATTTCTGTACTATTAGTAATTGCTGAAATACCATTTGGCAATTCCTTTGTGTTTTGATTATAGGGAGCAATGGTCCTCAGAAGTTCTGTGTCGAGAAAGTGGGGAAGGAAAACTGGTTACCAAGAAGCCACACCTGGTGAGTTGGGATTTTTCTGGTAAGATTGGGAGGGGGGAACATTTGCTGGTGATTAGTATTCAATTGCATTTGTAACTCTAGTTTACTTGAGGCAACCTTGACCAGCACTAGAACGATATTCCAGGCATGTGCTGACAAGTATATTTATGCCACTTAATTGTAATCGCTATTTCTAAAAAGACCCTAAGTTGTAAGACTCAGTGGTATAACTATAGCTGCATCACCCACCATCCGCACTGACGGTCATTGTTATGAAGTCTAACTACTGCACCTATAAATGTGGGGTTAGAAGAGCTGGTCAAAAGCAAGGATTTCTTAAGCAGGTGTGAGGGAATGCACTGCACATCCCTCAAGAAAGTCCTTGCCATCTTGAACAAAGCAATCTGCTTGATTATCACCCCATCACCACCCTGAGCACACACCAGAGCACTGCTACTTCAAGTGAAAGGCACTGTAGCAAATCACCAAGGCACTTCCTAAGCCCATGTCCTCCTCAACGTAAGCGAAAGAGACCAGGACAGCGGATGGTATGATGAGACCTGCCACTTGCAACTTTCCCCCTGCCTCCTTCAACAAAGTCAAACAATGCCAGTGCAGCAGCATAACCCTGTTTGGGAATGGAATTATTTAATATTGCCACTCAAGGCAATTGAATTGGTAAGTGTGGAATTACCTTCAGAAGAGGTTTATTGTTTCAAACTGACAGCTTGCCTTTCTCAAGCATGCTTAAATGTGGGCATTATACATTAAATGCTAATCTTGCTAGAAATCCTCTCATCCATGAGGGTTTATTTTTAAATTAACTAAGTGTATATAATTTGAGCCTCATGTTTTTTTTCTTTTCCTGTATTGGTTTTTAAATGTTTGAGGTCAGAGGTGGTAAATTAAATATTTTGATCTTTCTTTCCCTGCTAAGTTTATGATTCATGAATCCATTATTAACTTCAGAACATGGAACAGTTCAGCACAGGAACAGGCCCTTCAGCCCACAATGTTGTGCCAAGCCAATTAAATTAGTAATCAAATAGCCAAGTACACTAATCTCTTTGACCTACACAATGTCCATATCCTTCATTTCCCTCTCCATTTCCACCACTCTCTCTGTAAAAGAACACTTGCCCCTCACATCTCTTTTGAAAATACCCCTTCTCACTTTAAATGCATGTCTTCTGGTATTAGAGATTTCAATCCTGGGAGAAAGACACTGAACGTCTATGCCTCTCATATTCTTATAATTTTACTCTGGCTGCTCAAACTATCTCAGCAGAACTTGGTCAACCACGGACCCCTCGCTTGATGGTATTGGTCCATGGCATAAAAAAAGGGTGGGATGGTAGTTAACATAACACTTTACAGTTCCAACGACCCGGGTTCAATTCCTGCCGCTGTCTGTAGGAGTTTGTACATTCTCCCTGTGACTGCGTGGGTTTCCTCCAAGTGTTTCTGTTTCCTCCCACAGTCTAAAGATGGACCTGTTGGTAGGTTAATTGATGGCTGTAAATTTCCCATGATAAGACTAGAGTTAAAATCAGGGGATTGCTGGTCGGCGTGGCTCAAAGAACCTGAAGGGCCTGTTCCACGCTGTATCTTAAATAAAAGGTTGGGAGCCCCCATTTGGTAGCAAGCAGTTAGTAGTAGAAAAACTGCGGAAAAGTTGGTCTGAAATTAAGTCCATTTGGACCATGGAGCTCAGTAGCTTCACAAATTATTTGTTTTCAGTATTTCCATTACTGCAGATTTCAATGTGCCCCCAAAGAGCAGTTTGGCCAAGCATTAAAGGGAAAGGACCGTGGTCTGGAACTTCCTCAACTGAAGCGCACTGTTGTGTAATAGTGTCCATGGTGAACTCGAGAAGCCATCTTGTGTACCTGTCTTATGCAGTGTCCTCTATAAATGAGTCTGATTTAAACAGTAAAAAAGGTAGTCTTCTCTCTTGAAGAGAGAGGTCTGAATGCAAATTGGGAGGGGTGAGGAAGGTGATCAGACATGTGTCATGAAACAAAATAAGGGGAAAAGGACAATCTTCAAACAGCTGGATGAACTCATCAGATCAGGGAGCACCTATGTAAAGGAATAAACAGTCAGTGTTTCAGGCCGAGGTCCTTCATCAGGTCTGGAAAGGAAGGAGGAAGGAGCCAGAACAGGAAGATGGTGGAGAGGGGAAGGATTACAAACTGGGAGGTGATAGGTGGAAGATGGAGTAAGCTGAAGGGGGAATCTGATAGAGAGGAGAGCGGACCATGGGAGAAAAGGGGGTAGGAGGGGCACCAGTGGAATGTGATGGGCAGATGAAGAGAAAAAATAAGAGGGGAGCCAGAATGGGGAATGAAAAAAGAGAGAAGGGGTGGGGGGGGGGGAGGATTGGTACAGAGCAAGCAGAGGATGAGGCATTCAGGTGGTGTGAGGTGTGAATAGGGGAGAGGAGTGATAAAGTTAAAATCTTCTGTATCAAAAAACAAAACCAACAGCTTCAATGACGATCACAGACAGGTGTGCAACGATGATTAGCTTGCATCACTGTGCCTCTGATTTTTATTTTCTGTGATGCATCTCTCCCTGTAGTTTCAATCGTTTGGATCTGCCACCATACAAGAGCTTTGAGCAACTGAAAGAAAAGCTGTTGTTTGCCATCGAAGAAACTGAAGGTTTTGGACAAGAGTAACAACCGTGTGCTGTCTGTTATTGTGAGCGGCTTTGTAAGAAGGAATGCATTTCCATTTTTTGTGCTTTCTTTCCAGTAGACATCTGTTTGCCAGACATGTCAGGACAGACTATTTGTGTCAGAAACCCTGTGGGGAAGTAGCTGTACAGCTTTGTCTATCTGCATTTGCAAGCTGAAAATGCCCGATATAATGAGGAAATTGTACATGTTCAAATAGAATTAATGTGCTGTGATAAACAGTTTCAACTGCAGTTTGTTCACTTGTATGTGAGGAAACAACCGGGCTGCATGAACAGGAATACAGTCGGCTGCTCGTCAGCTGGTTGGTGAGGCTCTCCTACATCTGACAGTATCATGCAGTTGAGGCTAAAGCAGGGCTGGAAAACTACCCTGGCTGAACCATGTCCGAGTACATCAACCCTCTCCTTTTCTTCACTTTCTGAGTGCAATGTATTTATTATGGTCCATCACTGCTTCTTTGCCATCCCCACTCGCACACCCTGCATTCATCTGTCCAGTAACCCATCTTTATCCCTTCGTTTGTTTATATTTAATTCTACTAAGTTTTAAACAGTGTTCTGAATTATAATTCAAGTGCTGCAAGTTTGAGGTTATCCTTTCCATCTAAGAAAGTCCTATTGAAGTATACTCCCCCATTTTGCTGATAATCCAGTGAACAGATGTCTACTGTGTAATTTTGTACCTTTTATTAATTTTCTTTTGAAGTCATTATCCGTAAAGAAACAATACTCATGATGTTATTTTGAATCAAACCCACCTCCTTCATACAAAGGGTAATTGGAATGCAAAGGTCTCCATTCTATATTTTTAAGTAAATGCGAAAGGTTGCTGAGGTAGCTCTAGTTTTATAGAGCATGACTGGGAAATGTTTGTGCTATTTGCATACTGATGTACCTAATTTGGGAACGTCTGCCAAATATAAGCATTGGCTTCAACTGGAGCTTGAGCTCCCCCCCCCCCCCCACCCTTTAGTCTTTTAGACTTCTCCTTGCTTGTACATAAAGCTCTGTGGATGATTTAGCACAAGCGACTCCTCTGAGGATGTTTTATAATAAGCAGTCTCTCTCACGGCTCTCAAGGTAGCATTGGATCAAGCAGCTTCCCTACTCTCTTCCCCTATCTTGTTTTAGAAGGCTTGTCCAGCACTTTGTAAGAGGGATCTGTTTTGAGGCTTCTGAACTGTGGAAAGAGAATATTCTCCAAAACAGCAGCAATCAAAGGCAACTTTTCAGAGACCATGTCCTCATGAGGTCACTTCAATGACCAGAAGTAACTGCACAGATTTTTTACTACCTGGAATTGTTTGCTGTCTGTGAACTTAATGCTTTCTGGAATCACTGCATCTTCTTATCTGCTCTACCTCATTCCTTGGAAAATGAACTTCAAAATGGTCCGAGCAGTTTATTTAGGATACTCATATAGATTGAATTATCAGTTTTAACCCTGCCTCTACTTTTTATCAGCACCATTTCCTTTCCGCTTTGTGTTCTAACTCCAGACATTTTCTGTTCACCCCAGCTACAGTCGGCAGGTGTACCCAAGCAAAGAAGCTTAAGTGATTTCATTTGAAAGCTATTAGAGTATGAAAGCGAATCTTAGCAGGGATAAGATGTACCTACCCTAAAATTATTTCTAGGGATAGTATAATTTTGTATTCTAAACTGTGTTGAATAACTTTGAACCCAATAACGTCATGAAATCTCCACAGCAAGTTCACCATTTCTGGTTACTATCCAGAAAGGATGTTAATGTGTGAGGACAAATTCCTGCCTAGCCTTGATGTCCTCCTGCATTAAATTTCCTGTGAAGGATCACTGGTTGGGCTTACACATCCTTCAGCACCAAGAAGCTGGAGGCGACAGTGTACGAATGGTTTAAGGAAAGATGGGAGAAATCTGAATTACGCGTGACAGCAGTAGGAAGGAACATGCCATGTGTGATCTGTGCTGCACTGTTGAATAGGTCTGTGATTATTATAAGTGCTTTGGTGTGCATTGGAGTAATTGCATCTCCTAGCGATGCTTTAAGGTTTTCCACTTGCTTAATTTGGAAAGATGCAATTTTTCTAGCTTATGAAAAAACATAAAGAAATGTCCAAGGCATAGATCTTGTGAGTTGATACGTGGTGTCTGAAGGAGATTTACTGTCCAGTTATTAATCTCGCTGGCTTGAGATTTAAGTAATTCAATTTGTAAATAATTGGGAAAACACAAAACTTTGTCATTTCTGCAATTCAGCAGAATTGGCGCTCTTTTCTCACCAGTCTCATGCTCCGTTCTCCACAAGAAAGACCAATATATCATTGTAAATTGGCTGGCCATGCATTGCTGGGTGCAATGATTCTGAGAGGGGGAAGTGGTCAAGGTCACTGCCAACTAGCTGAATTGCATTGGGGATATAAAAGGGAAATTAATCTGTGCCTGTGTGCACGTCTTTTGAACACCTGGCTGAACACGGCTTTGCATTTTGTACTTAAAGTGGTCTGTCTGGACTTGCTGGGCAAACTCAAGTGGAAAGCTGTAGCTAAGTCCGAAACTGCTGGTGTGATGAAACATCTTCAACGAGAGACTGACATGTCGGGTTATGGAAATTTATTTCAATAGCTCACTCTTAAACCATTTTGTAATATATTGTTAAGATTAGTTATAAGCTCTATGTAAAGGATACCAGAGAGCTTTTTTGTGAAAACTTGAATATTTTGATTTTATGAAATCTGTTTGCATTTGTAGTTGTGGCTGCAGCCTTAACCTTGAAACCAGCAAAACTAGACCTGTTGGTGGGTGCAAGTTCAGAGATTGTGAGGTCCTATATTGTGACTGTCTCATGTTGTGGAAGGAAGATTTGGTTTTGTGTGCTAACTAATGCCCAGTAAAAACCCTTGCTGGGTCGATCCAAGTGTGGACTTGGCGCATTGAGGGCGAGGCCAAGACCAGCCGCTCCCATTTTCTGATGCCTCTGCTTAGATACCTGAAGCCCCAGTGAAGCATTCCCTTGCAGGAGTTGGGATTACCATTCTCATTTTGAAAGTTATATAGACTCTGAAGCCTGCTTCGACTGTTTTAACATTTAAATAGGATGCTAGTCGGTAGCTGCGCAAAATTAGCCGGCTGTTTTTCAGTCAGGGCCCTTAACCCCTGGGTCTCGTTATCCTGCACTTCAGTTAGCTTGACCTATGTGGCCTCACTATGGGGGTCTGCCCGCTCCTACATCAAATGGCGGCGATCACATTGTATTAATATCTCAGGCATGGTTGATCGACACCTGAGTAAACAAAGAAACCACTCTCGGGTACCTATGTTTCTTGTGCTATTTGTGCACTTCATTGAAGGTGTATGGAGATACCAGTTAGCTGGGTTAAAGACCAGTCAGATATATTTATTGTTAACAGGTGAGATTATGGGAGCAACTAAACATGGTTCCTCCCTTGCAGGCCAGTTTTGTTTCTCCTTAGCCTTGATTAATATTTAACAACCTTTGTAATCTTGTGTGATATACATTACTGAGAATGCAATAAGCGAATGTAGGCTAATACTAAATATGAAGCTCCCGTTAAATGTGAATAAATAATTATTTGAATTTTTTGGAATGCATGTGCTGTACTAGGCAGCACTTTACACAGTTGTATCTCAGCCTCTAACCCTTGCCACCTGCTTGCCACAAATGGACTTTTCCACTTAACACCCAACAAGAATCTATGGTACATTTCTTCCTTCTCAGCTAGCAAGCAACAACACATTTTCAGGAAAAAATGAGGTGTGGAACAGTCCTTTATTGCTGTTTGTCTGTCTCCATCTCGCCTTACCACTCCTCCTCCCTTTTTCTCTTTGTAAAAAAAATATGCCATACCTGTGTTAGTCTGACCCTTTGTTATCTGATGCACACTGATTGCTAAATCCCACTGGTGTCCTATATGTATAGATACAGTGACTTGCAGCTAGGGGCTTATTCTTGTTAACTAAGCATATCTAATTCACAAAGTGACATGTCATGTCCCCACCTTTTGTCAAAACAGGAGACTGAGGAACTGCCATTCACCTGAAGGATAATTTATAGATGCACCAATCCAATCACAAACTAGTTCATTAGACGATGGTACCGCATGGTTTTAGAGTTGTGAAACAGAGTAAACTTAGCAAATTTTATTCAGAATCAGGATCACTTTATTATCAATATGTGAAACATACCAGAATTGATAGTTCAGTTTCAAGCAAAAAGCACCGGACAGTACCATAACAGGCAACACAATAGCAACCAACCACTTACAAGTCATAAGCAAAAGAAATACTGCAGATGCTGGAAATCCAAAGCAACATACAAGTCAGTAGTGCAAACAGTTCATGAACAGTCAATAATTAGCAGAATAGACAGGCTTAAATTTTGTTTGTTAGTGGGAGGCAATGCTTGAATTTAGTAACACAGTTTTGACACTTCTAACCATCCAAATCGAACTAGACACTGAACTAATTCAGGAAACCAATTCGTCCCCCCTCATGATGGTAATGAGCAAGTTCTGCAGGAACCCATGAGAAGTTGCTTTTCTCTAATACTGCTGATCATTGTTGCTAAGGATATTGGGGGCAAATAGTTTTACTCTGTGGTGGGAGCTGGAGATGGAGCTAGTGTGTGTTGGTGTGAATGGATGCAGATTTCCGACTTTAGTTGAATGTAGCAAAAAAAAACTCCCTACACAATTCATCCCAAGTTTAGACAATTCCCACTCTAATGACTTGGACAAAAGAATTATTTTCACACTATCACCCCACCCCCTTTTCTTCCTGTTAGTACATGAGCTTGCAAATGTGCATGTTGCAGCTTTAATTTCCCCACTCATCCTCAACAAGAGTTTGTAAAGAGATGCCTAGTATAATTGTCAGTGGCTCCTGACGCATAACTCAGTTGTACGGCTGCTGGTTTGATTCCTGACTTGTTCCTCTTTTATTTTTCTTAGCGGGTGGGGTCTGGGGAGAAGTAAGATCGCCCCAATGTGCCATGAAGTAAGCCCTGCTGGAAGTGTGTTAAAGTCTAGGGGTTTAGGATGACTCACTCGATGAGATTGTATCCTGGCAGGACTCAGCATCTTCAAGGGTAGGAAAGGTGAAAATGTGTCAGCAACGTGTTTGATCGAGTACCTGACAGCCTTGAAACACAGAGAAAGCAAAAAGGGAAATTCCATTGTGGCTGTAAGTCTGCCATTTTGTTCAGGAAAAACTGGAATCTGAAGCCAACCGTGCTACACCATGATTTTAGTTACACATTCTAAAGTTACCCACTGTGATACCTTTTTTTTTAACTGACTTTCATTCAATCTGTGTAATCCATTGTCATTTGATGATGATTTGAAGTACTTTGGAGGCTTGGTAAAGGCAAGGCTCAGCTACTTATCCAATGGTTATGGCCTGGAGATTTTAAATCTTTTTTCTTTGACTTTAGGGTGGCAGAATAGAAAAAGACTAGTCTGTTCCAGCTCTTCACCTGTTCCATTTTTACAATCATAAACATGCTAAAAGCAAGCAGTTTAGGTAAAATAACATCTAAAGCAGGAGTTCCTAACCTTTTTTATGGCGTAGACCAATATCGTTAAACAAGGAGGTCCATGGACCCCAGGCTGGAAACCACTGATCCAAAAAAACTTGAAAGTAAGTTCCCCACCCCTCTCCCTGAAGTGCATTTATACTCATTTGTCCGCTCATTCATTCATTCAGCAATCATTAGAAGTTTCCAATGGTTTCATCTGCGTGACTACCATCTTTTTCCATTTGTTGGTGTTAAATGAATTTTGACATTTTTCATGTTATGAATGATGAGACTTAAATTTAAAGGTAGTGTTTTTTAAAAAAAACAAACAAAAATGATTGGCAACTCATCTTCTTATCTATGAATACCATGCAAGCTGTCCACAGCAAATCATAGAAAAGGTATTCTGCTGGAAATCCAGAGAAACACACACACACGAGGTGCTGGAGGAACTCATCAAGTCAGGCAGGGTCAATGGAGAGGAATAAAACGGTAACATTTCAGACTGAGACTCCTCATCAGGACTCAACAAAGGTCCTGTTGAAGGGTCTCAGCCTGAAACTTCCGACTCATAATTACTTTCCATCGATGCTGCCTGACCTGCTGAGTCCCTCCAGCATTTTGTGTGTGTGTGTCCACAGCAAATATTTGAAATCTTCCTTTGTGCCCATCTGTAGGGAACCAAATTCCTTTCAGACTTTTGCCAACTTAATCTTTTGTAATGTTGCACCAACCACGCACATACCCATTGGATAATTGCTGTGTCATGGTCTTTTCCTCATATCCTCCTGTGTACTACTCGTCAATGTATAAATAGCACTGAATAATAATTTGATTTAAAATTAAAATGTTCTTTTAAGTAACGAGCTGAAAAATATTTACAAGTAAATTCTATAGGAAATTTAATAGATGTTATTTCTGAATCTGCAACGTAATTTAAAGAAATCCAGGAATTATCGTTCAGATCTTTAAGCTTTCTACATCATGTTAATTTCCACTGTATGATATCTAAGATGTAAATCATGTTAATATTTCTGTTTAATCATTTTGTAATGTTCCAGAAATAAGTTAAGGCTAATAAGGTAATTCTGACCTCTGGCACAAGCTTCTTATCCTGTTTACCTATGTAAAAATAGTTAACATTGTATATAAAAAAAATTAAAAGCTTCTCAACTGTACAGATAACATGAGTGTGTGTTCCTTTCGTGTTTGGATAGAGTACTAGAGCCATAGTGGTTAACTAACCTATTAGCCATAGTCATTAATTTAGAATCGGGTTTAATATCACCGGCGTACATCGTGACATTTGTTGTCTTTGCGGCAACAGTGCAATGCAAAATAATAGAAAAAACATGAATTACAGTAAATACATATGTTAAATAAGTTGTGCAAAATAGAAATATTTAACAAGTAATGAGGTAGTGTTCATGGGTTCGATGTCCATTCAGAAATTGATGGCAATGGGGAAGAAGCTGTTCCTGAATCACTGAATGTGTGCCTTCAGGCTTCTGTACCTCCTCCCTGATGGTATCAGTGAGAAACAAGGCATTACCTGGGTGATGGGTGGTCAGTAATTAGATGTGTAATTGAAATCCAGCAACATAGCTGGGAAATATTAATTGTAATAGTCAAATTGGTGCACAGCATGTTACAACACAGTACAGTCCCTTCAGCTCTCAATGTTGTGCTGGCCCAGCAATCTAACCCCTCCCTCCTTCATAGCCCCTCATTTTTCTTTTATCCATGTGCCTCTCTAAGAGTTTCTTCAATGTATCTGCCTCTACCAGCACCCCTGCCAATGTACTCCACACACTCTACACTCACTGTGTAAAATAAACATTCCCCCCCTCCTTAAAATTATGCCACCTTGTCTGGTGGTCCACTCTAGGTCTCATCATCTTATAAAACTCTGTGAAGTCACCTCTCATCCTCCTCCACTCCAAAACAAAAAGCTTTTGAGAAAGCTAGTATCACTAATAATGAAACTACTGGTTGTCATTAAACCCCATCGGCCTCACTCCATAATGTACTGGTTAGGCACAGGAGTACATTCAGCCAGACACTTATTCCACCGATATGTAACACAGCATCATAGGAAGTCATTCCTACCTGCGGCCATCAAACTTTACAACTCCTCCCTCGGAGCGTCAGACACCCTGAGCCAATAGGCTGGTCCTGGACTTATTTCCACTTGGAATAATTTACTTATTATTTAATTATTTATGGTTTTATATTGCTATATTTCTACACTATTCTTGGTGAGACTGTAACGAAACCCAATTTCCCTCGCGATCAATAAAGTTTGTCTGTCTCCTTTCAGAGAAGGAAATCAGTCTGTCTGACTCCTTGAATCACCAGTACCGTTGAGCTAAGATCCCATATGAAATGGCCCAACAAGCTTCTCCACTTGGATCACAAATTCTGCTCTTGCACATAACATCCACGTCACCTGAAAAAAAGGCATTTCAAAGAATTCTTTCTCTGGTTTGAAGGTGGTTGTGTGGATTATTGGACAAAATACAAAAGTGAAACCAGATTGCATGAATTTAAATCCATGGTATCAAATCTGGGGGCAAATATTAATGTCTGAGAAAGTGATATGAAAATGTAATATTGTAGAAACACACCTAACGTTTTTTGTATTTCCAGAGATACAGCACAGTAACAGGCCCTTCCGGCCCAACAGCTGGTGCTGCCCAATTACAAGCATGTGACCAATTAACCCACTGACCTGTAGGTGGGAGGAAACCAGAGGAAGTGCAAAGTAAAACAATAACAGAATAAAGTGCAACAGCTGAAGGGAAAGTGCAGAGGTCATAATGAGATAGGTCGTGAGATTAAACGTTCATCCGATTGCACTAGGTAAGTTATTTCCAGACACGAGTGTTAAGGTGAACGAAATCATTGTTACTTCGGATCAGATGCAGCACAAAAAATAAAATAAGATAAAAGAATACAATAGTAAAAGCAAACACATGAATGTAAATACATAAGATAACTATGCATTAATTGAATCGCTTTATAACAGTGGGGTAGAAGCTGTCTTTGTGCCTGCTGGTCTGTGCTTTGTAGAGAGGAAAAGAGAAATCTAGGGAGGCTGGGGTCTTCGATTTTTCTTCCCTCTGGCTACTTTATTGAGAAAGATGGATGTTTAGACAGAGATGCTGCAAACACTCAGCTGGACAGATAGCGCACATGGAGAGAGAACCAAGAGAAATATGGCACAGAAACAGGTCTCCTTGCAAAATCAGATGTCTATTGCACTAATCTCATTTTAATCTCAGATTTTACCCCTCGTATACAAACTAAGGGTAATTTACAGTGGCAAGTTAATTTACTAACCTAAACATCTTGGGATGGGGGTAGGGAAACGTGCAAACACGGGAGGTCAGGACAGAATACACTATGCCAGACATTTCATTGAGCCTTCAAGAAGGTTCAGTTGAGTGTGTATTTCTTGCTGTATTGGTAAAATTCCAATGTCCCCCCTTCCTTACTACCAACTCATCCTGTATGAGGGCTACCAAGTCCCTTCGCACCTCCAACTTCTTTAAGTTCTCCACGTTTAGAAAAGAGCCTATGCCTTCATTCCTTCTACCAAAGTGCATGGCCATACACTTCCCTACACTGTATTCCATCTGCACGGAAACAGGCACCCACACCAGGAGCACTCTGTGCTGGTACAATTCTACTCTGCCGTCTCAGAGCATCCTCATGTTGCCCATTCGTGTCTGGTGAGAAAGCGTTTTAATGCCAGAGAAGTGGGAGAGGGATGGACAGAATAAACGGAACGTCTGCGCTGGTTAAGGTGGGGTATGAAGTTCCTATTTTTTTTCTTACGCTAAATGGCAGCAGATCTGCCACCTTAGACCAGTGATGGCTATTGTCGGAGAGAACGGTAAACTGGCGGTGACGTCAAATACCCGAACGTTCATGAAAAGAGTGGAGCTGCGTGGTGACGTCATGGCGTTTCCACTGTCAATCAACCCGGGGGTGGGGTTGGGGTGCGCAGGCGCGGTGGACGGGTGCCCGCTCGGGTGAGAAGCAACCGCGGGAGATGGTGAGTGAGTTTGTGCGTCGAGTGCACCGGTGGAGGGGAGAATCTGGGACTGGGTAAGGGGGCAACAAGCACCGTGCAGAGAGGCGGGGTGACTGCACTGCATCAGTAGCCAAGCCCGTTTCATTTCCTTCCATTGCAATCGGGGCCATGACTCGGGCGGTGGTGTGTGTCAGCACAAAAGAACTGTCAGTACTGGACAGAGACACGAATGTGTTTAATAATTGCATCCACATGGCTGGGATGCATATTCTGGAATGATTTTTTTCGGGGTAAAGTCTGCTATGAGCTCCAGAATAGCTGAAACTCCTGGATTTAGAACATAACAGCACAGTACAGGCCCTTCGACCTAAGATGTGTCAACCTTTTAACCTAATCTTAAAATCAATCCCTCCTACATAGCCCTCAATTTTTCTATCATCTACTTGCCTCTCTAAGAGCTTTGGATGCCAAGAAATTAAAATCCCATACGGCGTGTTGCAGAATTCGGAGCAGTTTGTGATGGGGCGGGGTTTATATTGCGATTTACCTCAGCTGATAAGTGGTTTATACCCACTTTCACTTCTTCCCCGCCCCTCGTTCCACACTCCACTCCCGCCCCCAACATGCACTTTGATGGCCTTCTGTCAAATAAAGTAAGACGTAGAGCAGATTTAGGCCATTTGGCCCATCTAAAGGAAACAGTACCAAATGCAGATCTGGCCCTATATCTCATGGTGAACTCACTGAGACCTGTGGAATGTTGAAAGGCATTAATAGGGTGGATGTGGAGAGAGTATTTCCTGTGCTGGGAGAGTCTAAAACCAAAGGACAGAGTCTCAGTATAGAATGGAGAGGAATTTATTTATCCAGAGAGTGGTGAATCTGTGGAATTCATTACCACAGGCAGCTGTGGAGACCAAATCTTTGTGTATATTTAATGCGGAGGTTGATAGATTCTTGACTGGTCATGAGGGGATACAGAGAGAAGGCAGGAGATTGGGGCTGGGAGGGAAACGGATCAGCCACGATAAAATGGCAGAGCAGACTCGATGGGCCAAATGGCCTAATTCTGCCCCCATGTCTTATGGTCTGAGTGTCTCACCACAGAAACCAGGAAGAGTTGGCCCTGGGAGGCAGAGGCATGGCTACAGGGTTGCTTTGAATCCATGTACTGTGCTGTGTTCAAAGACTCTTCAGAGGATCTGAATGGATACACCACAGATGTCACAGACATTATTAAAACACTTATAGACAAGTGCGTCTTCACACAATCACTCAGTCTTGCCCAGCCGGAAGCCCTGGATGAATCATGAGATCGGCAACCTACTGAGTGCCATATTAGTGTCTGACGACCAAGAGGTCCAGGTGCAATCTCCAGAAAGCCATCTCACAGGCAGAGTGTCAATTCTGAATCACTGAATGATGCTGGACAGCTGTGGCAGGGGTTGAATGCTGTCACCACTTACCAAGTGACATGGGCAACAACTGGGCTGCACCTCCACATGAGCTCAATGCCCTCTATGCTCGCTTCAACCGGAAAAACGACGGAACTTTCACAAGCTCCCACAGCCCCTGATGACCCTGTGATTTCAGACTCTGATGTGAGAGCATCCTTCGGGGGGTGAATCCAGCCCAGACGGGGTACCTGGCTGAGTACCAAAGACCTGGGCTGATCAACTGGATGGGGTGTTCACTGATCCCTTTAACCTCTCACTTCAGCAGTCTGACGCACCCATCTGCTTCAGTCAGGCTTCAATTGTACCGGTGCCTAAGAAGAACATGGTACCCTGCCCCAGTGACTATCATCCAGTAGCATTTGCATCCACTGTGATGATGTGCCTTGAGAGGTTGGTGATGAAACTTGTAAACTCCTGCCTGAGAAGCAACTTGGATCTGCTCCAGTTTGCCTACTGGCACAACAGGCCCTCAGCAGTTGCCATCCCCCTGGCTCTGCAGTCATCCCCTCAACACTAATCAATAAGCTTCAAGACTTTGCCCTCAAAACTCCCTTGTGCAATTAGATCCTGGATTTCCTCACTTGCAGACCCCAATCAATTTAGATTGGCAACAGCATCTCCTCCACAGTCTCCACCAGCACAGGTGCTCCACACAGCTGTATGTTTAACCTCCTGCTCTGTTTGCTTTATACTTATGACTGGGGGGCTAAGCACAGCTCCAATGCCACATTTAAGTTTGCTGACAACGCCACTGTCATTGGCCGAATCCGAGGAAGATTGAAAACCTGCCTGAGGATCAGTGGCAACTTTAAATTCCTCGGTGTTATCAGTTTAGAGGATCTGTCCTGGGCCCAACACATAAGTGCAATTACAAAAAAAAAACAACAGCATCTCTGCTTCCTTAGGAGTTTGCGAAGATAGGGCATGACGTATCTTTGACAGATCTTTCTGTAGATGTGTGTCGGAGAGTACATTGCCTGTATGGAAACACCAATGCTCTTGAATAGAAAATCCTACAAAAGTAGTGGATTACGGCCATCCATCACGGGTAAAGCCCTCTCACAGAGTGCTGTCACAGGAAGGCAGCAGCCATCAACAAGGGCCTCCACCACCCAGGGTCATGCTCTCTTCTTGCTGCTGCCATCAGGAAGAAAGTACAGGAGGCTCAGGACTCACCCCACCAGGTTCAGGAACAGTTATTACCCCTCAACCATCAGGCTCTTGAACCAGAGAGGATAACTTCCCTTAGCTTCACTCGCCCCGTCACTGAACTGTTCCCACAACCAGTGGACTCACTTTCAAGGACTCTTCATCTCACGTTCTCCATACTTATTGCTTATTTATTTGTTGTTATTATTTTCTTTTGTTTGTTGTCTGTTACACATCGGTTGTTGTCCGTCCTGTGTGGTGCGGTCGTTCGTTGGTTCTGTGAATTTCTGTATTTAGTTCTTGTATTTACTGTGAATGCCCCTGAGAAAATGAATCTCAGAGTTGTATATGGTGACATATGTCTACTCCAATAACAAATTTACTTTGAACTAGCTGTAATGTGCTCGTCAGAACTGAAAACACTACTCCTGTTGAGGCTAGTTTTATAAAGTTTCAGCACTTGTACCTGATCTTTTGTGCAGCTGTGGTCTCCATTCAAGATTGTGTAATGTCATTTCCAGTACAGAGAACAAAGTAATTGTTTCTCCAGATCCGAGAAAGCCTAAAAAAACACAAAATATGAAGAACACAATTTTTTTAAATCACAATGAATACAAGTACATAGATAGCTTATACAGTATATATACTTTGATTGCCAGTAGTGGTGCTAGACACAGCAGCGTCTGTACAGGTGACTCTGATAGGAAATGATAAGGTAGTGGTGGAGGGGTGGGTTAGTGGGTGGAGGTGTTGATCAGCCTTATGCTTGGTGGAGGGTAACATTTTAACTCCGGTGGTCCTTGCATGAATGCTTTGTAGCCTCCTCCCTGCTAGGAGTGGGACAAACAGACCACGAGCAGGGTCAATGTTACTGGCCTTTTCCTGGCACCCTTTTGTATCTATGTCCTTGATGGTGGGTAGGCTGGTGCCAGTGATACATTGAGCAGTTTTGACTACCCGTTGTAGAGCCTTGCTGTTTGCCGATGTGCAAATTCTGCACTGTGCAGTAATGCAGCATGTCAGGATACTCTCTACTGCGCGTCAGTTAAAAAAAGACGTGAGAAGAGATGATGGCCCTTTGTTGCGGAGATGGTGGTCCTTTTTGCGGTACCGTTGGGATGATGGGTGCAGAATTGCTTTAGGTTACAGAAGGTGTGATGCCAATTCTTTGCAGAGATCGCAACACCAGTTCCCCTGCCCCAGTGGAGTGTTTCCTATTGGAGAGCCCACAACGAAGGGCCACCTCCTCCTGTCCCCCACTCAAGATTCCTCCTCCCCATCACAAAGATTGCCTACTCTTCCTGTCCATCTCTGCCCTTGCCCAGCTTCCATCCCATCTGGAGCAGGGGTTCCCAACCTGGGATCCATGGTTAACAGTAGGGATCCATGGCGTAGAAATGGTTGGGAGCCCCAATTAGAATATCACACGTACAATGTTGGAGGAACTCAGCAGGCCAGGCAGCATCAATGGAGAGGAATGAACAGTCAACATTTTGGGCCGAGACCCTTCATTATTCTTGAGTTATTCTGCCTAATATCTTATTCAAGTCTTGAAGGAGGGTCTTAGTGCGAAACGTCGACTGCTAATTCATTTCCAAGAATGCTGCCTGACTTGCTGAGTTTCTCCAGCAGTGTGTGTGTTGCATCTTCTTCAATCCGCCATCCCAGTACTGTGACAAAGCGAAACTGAGTCACCTGGAAGGTGTAACTGGGAAATGTAACATTTCTTATTTACGCAGTGTACCTTCAGGAGAGAGAGACAGAGAGACCAGGAGAATCTCACTCTTCTGACAGGGTGTTTTGTACTTCTCCAGCACAGTGGTGACAATTAACACTTAACCACAGCTTCAGTTGCCGGCTGGTGGTGTAATGGGATCTGCATCGGACTTCGAGGCGAGTGGTCCTGGGTTCAGATTCGGCCGGCTCCTTGCGTGCTTTGCACCTGTGCTGAGTTGAGGCGTCGAGCTAGCCACTCAGCCTCGTGAAAAACTGAGAAATGCTAAAGAAACAGCGAGGTTGCCACCCGATGTGCCACACGGTACAGAGAGGAACGTCTTCAGTTACCATCACCTACTGTACATTTTAAATATAATTGGGTAAAATTTACAGAATTACGTATTTACCATGTCAGCACATCTCAATTAGCAGAACCCTTTTGAAAATTCGTCACTGCAGTCTGTTGCAAAAGCCTCTGAGTACAAACTCCAGATACCCAAATTGTACTCTTTTGATGAGGGATGGCTCCATTGTATACATCTACCCAGAAGGTCCGGAGACAAAACAGATCCACCCTGCACAGTGTAGCAAATGGCAGGTGTACACCTTTAGCTTTGTGCTAATAGCAGGAATATTCTGCCTACCAGCAAACACATCTTTACCTCACCCACACCCCCACAGGGTCTGTCCCTCCAAAATTCACTTGTCCATTCATTCCTACCCAATAATCTCCCTCCAGGCTTTCATCCCTGGAAGTGACCAAAGTGCTGCACCTGCCCATTCCCCTCCTCCCTCACCTCCATTCTGAGCCCCAAACAGACCTACCTGGTGAGGCAACGTGAGACCTCCGAATCCGTCTATTGCCTGCGGTGCTCCCGATGCGGTCTCCTCTATGTTGGGGAGATCCGGCGTAATCTGGGGAAATCGCTTTGTCGAGCACTTCCGCACCATCCTCCTAAAGCAGAATTTCCCAGTGGCCAACCATTTAAAGTCCTATCCCCATTCCCATTCCGACATGTCTGTTTGAGGCCACTGTCAGGATGGAGGAGCATACCTTCACGTTCTGTCCAGGTTGCCTCCAACCTGATGGTGTGATATTGATTTCCCTTTCCAGTGAAAAAATGTTTCCCTCCCACCCACCCCCTCCCCATTCCCCTCTCTAGCCTGTTACCTCTTCTCACCTGCCTGTCACCTTCCCCCGGGTGCCCGCCTCCTTCCCTTTCTCCTATGGTTTGCTCTCCTGTCCTATCAGATGCCTTTTTCTTCAGCCCTTTACCTTTCCCAGCCACCTAACTTCACTTATCACCTTCTAGCTATCCTCCTTCCCTCCCCCACCCCCCACATCTTTATTCTGGCTTCTTCACCCTTCCTTTCCAGTCCTGATGTAGGTCTTGGGACCAGAAACGTCGTCTGTTTATTCATTTCCATAGATGCTGCCTGACCTGCTGAGTTCTTCCAGCACTTTGTGTGTGCTGCTCTGGATTTCCAGCACCCACAGAATCTCTTGTGTTTAGGTGCATCTATTGTCTTCCCCATGTATTTTCAACAGGACAGAATGAGAATGTCCTGTTAAATAGTGTACAAGTTTTATTACATGAAGACTGGTTCAGAAGGGTTTAATATCACAGGCACAGGTCGTGATATTTATTGTTTTTGCGGCAACAGTACAATGCAGTCATCGTTGTCCATCATCAAGTGCCATGTCGTATGACTTGGGCAATCATGGTTCTCCCATTTGACTTTAATCTGATCGTTGCCTGGAGGAAGACCCCCTTCATCCTGTTATTCTTTTCACTATCCTTGTTCTTGGCAAATTTTTCTACCGAAGTAGGATGCCACTTCTGGACAATGTCTTTTAGATGACCCCAGCCGTTATCAATACTCTTCGGAGACTATCTGCCTGGTATCACTGCTTGCATAACCAGGACCTGTGATTTGCACCAGCTACTCATACGACTATCCACCACCTGCTCCCATGGTTTAATGTGACCCTGATCAGGGGGCTAAGCAGGTGCCACACCTTGCCCAAGGGTGACCTGCAGGCTAGCGAAGGAAAGGAGCGTCTTACACCTTCTTTGGTAGAGACGTATCTCCACCCCACCACCCTCCACGTTGCAATATATAATTTTAAAAATGATAAAATTACTATAAGAAATATGTTTTATAACTTAAATAAGTATTACAAAAATAAAAATAGTGAGATGGTGCTAACTATTTGTCCATTTGTTCACTGTCCATTCAGAAATCTGATGGCAGAGGGGAAGAAGCTGTTCCTAAAATGTCTTTTTTCATTAGTCCATAATTATGTCACCCATAATTTATAATTCCATACTAACTTCTAAAATCCAGTATTCTATTCTCAGTTGTTACAAAACACCAGAGATTCTGCAGATGCTGGAGATCCAAAGTAACACACAAAATGCTGGAGGAACTCAGCAAGTCAGGCAGCATCTATCGTCGTTATGTGCTGTGTCATACAACTTGTGTGATCATGATCTTCCATTTGTCTTTAATCTGAGAAATTCTAATAAGCTCTTCAGAATTTTTGCCTGATGTAAAAATGATGTAACAGTTTCTGCCATCACTGCAAGATGTTTGAGCTTCTCAGTACATGTCCCAGAAATTCCAGCTGCCGTTCCCTGATTTGATTTCTCTTCTTATTCTGGATTTTTGCATCATTTCCTTATTTATTACTCTGTTCTTCCATGATCTTTTGATAATTCTTCACAAGAACCTCATTTCTGCAGCTTCAGTCCTTCCCCCATTTTGCTTTGATGTTGTCCGACATTCGTTTCCATCACAACACATAACCATAGAAATTATGTTATTCTTTAGTATCTTGCTCAAACACTCAGCTACAGCATCTATGGAGGGAAACAAAGAGTACATTTTGGGCTGAGACCCTTTATCCTGACTTTATTCCCCTCCATAGATGCTACCTGACCTGCTGAGTTCCTCCAGCATTTTGTGTTGCTCTAGATTGGGAGTTCCCAACTGTTTTATGTCTTGTCCATACTGCACCAACTGCCACCACTGGGCTGTAAATAGTGAAAAATATTTGCCACAAATCGCATTTTCCCCTTTTTAACATCTTGTTTGATTGGATTCAATGGTTCCTTTGTTGCAATCTCTATCTTCGCATTGGTCCAGTGAGGAACCTCCACAACCATATTAAACACATTCTGTGACTCTGAAGCCCAAAGTGGGATATCATGGAAAGGAGAAATCATCTGACCCTGAGCATCACAGAAATATATAGTTGGAACTATGGGGCTCTTCCACAGACTTGGAAGACCCCACCCATACTGATGAATTGACTAAATGTCGTGAAGACAATGATCCTATTGATGTCTGCGAAACTGGAACCAAAGTGTGTAAAAGAGGTGAGGTTATCCAGGTAAAAGTTTTGGGTACCCTGGCAATGATTGATGAAGGTGAAGCTGACTGGAAGATTATTGCAATTAATATTGAAGATGCTGATGCAGATAAATTTAATAATATTGATTATGTGAGAAGGCTAAAGCCAGGCTATCTGGAGGTCACCGTTGACTGGTTCAGGCGATACAAGGTGCCTGATGGAAAACCAAAAACCAGTTTGCATTCAATGGTGAATTCAAGGATAAGGACTTTGCCATTGAAGTGATCAAAAGCACACATGCATTTTGGGAAGCTTTGATAAAGAAAACATCACCTGTTGGAGAAATTAACTGTACAAACACAACAGTATCTGAAAGTCCCTTCATGTGTTCTGAAACAGATGCTACTGCTTGTATAGAAAATTTACCAGAATGTGGATCAGGTGATTCAGTATCAGTGGATGTGAACAACTGGTGGTTTGAGAAAAAGAATTGAGTGAAGAACTTATTATTGCTGCTGTAATCCAAATTATTCACCTGCTATGTTATCTATACAGCAGAGTTGAAGGAAATGTGAAGATGACTACTAAGTGTACATCTGTGATGAGTAGTATTTACTTTTGATCATTTAATTGCCCAATAAATATTCATGATCTGTCAAAAAAAAGAAAAGAAAATAGTGAAAAATAGAAATGTATTTTTTTTTAAATCAGTGAGTTGGTGTTCAGGGGTTCATTGCCCATTCAGTAATCCGTTGGCAGAGGGGAAGAAGCTGTTCCTGAATCATTGAATGTGTGCCTTCAGGCTTCTGTACCTCCCTCCTGATGGTAACAGTGAGAAGAGGGCATGCCCTGGGTGGTGAGACTCCTTAACGATGGATGCTGCCTTTCTGAGGCACCACTCCTTAAAGGTGTCCTGGATGTTCCAGAGGCTAGTACCCATGATGGTACTGACAAACTTTACGCCTTTCTGTAGCTTACTTTGATCCTGTGCAGTTGCCCCCCATACCAGATGGTGGTGTAGCCAGTCAGAATACTCTCCACGGTGTATCTATAGAATTTACAAGTGTTTTAGGTGACAAACCAAAAAAAGTCCTAATGAAGTATAGCCACTGTTTAGCCTTCTGTTTGACCAGGCTAGGGGTCCTCAGACATCTTGACTCCTCAGGAACTTGAAATTGGTCACTCTCTCAACCTCTGATCCCTCCATGAGGATTGGTTTATTTTCCCTTGTCATACCCTTCCTGAAGTCCACAATCTGCTCTTTGGTCTTACTGATGTGGAGCGGAAGGTTGTTGTTCCTGTACGCCCTCTCATCTCCATCTGAGATTCTGCCAGTAAGGGTTGCATCATCAGCAAATTTACAGATGGTATTGGAGCTATGCCTACCCACAGGGTCATGGGTGTAGAGAGAGTAGAGCAGTGGGCTGAGCCCTGTGGTGCACCAGATACACTGAACTTCGTGCTTACAGCAGCAACACTGGCACATAAATGCCAACAACACAAAGAATGTAAGTTATACAAGTCGGTGAGGAGAGTGAGAAAAATTGGTGGCGCAAAAACAGGGCTTTAGTGTAAAAACATAAGGTCACAGAGGGCAGTTCCACAGTAGCACAAGAAATGATTCACGGTGTTCCATTGCTGAGGTGTTGCACAAACACTGGAGATTCTGCAGATGCTAGAAATATAAAAGACACAGACACACACATATACACACACACAATGCTGGAGGAACTCAGCTGGTCAGGCAGTCCTGATGAACGAGGAAAGGTCTTGGCCCAAAACATCGACTGTCTATTCATTTCCATAGAGGCTGCCTGACTTGCTGAGTTCCTCCAGCATGTTGTGTGTGTAGGAAGGGTTGTGCTGGCCAATTGAAGAAACTGATAATGCAGGATTTTTGCCCATTGCTGCCCTTTACTTCAAATCAAATTGAGATTCTAATTTGATACCCCGTTGTTAATACTCCACCCTCCTTCCCTCAACACTCACTTCCCTTGTTCATTTGAAGATTGAGTGTAATATATCTAACCTCTTGCATGCTGGATCATTGAGATGTCATCTGCAAGTCATGTCTAGGCCCTTCAGAATTAATCCCATCCTAGCTATTCTACAACACACACAAATGCTGGTGGAACGCAGCAGGCCAGGCAGCATCTACAGGAAGAAGTACAGTCGACAAGAGATTTGAAAGGCACTTTCTACTATCTTACTATCTTTTCTTTCAGTTAGTCCTGACGAAGGATCTCGGCCCAAAACGTCGACTGTACTTCTTCCTGTAGATGCTGCCTGGCCTGTTGCGTTCCACCAGCATTTGTGTGTGTTGCTTGAATTTCCAGCATCTGCAGCTTTCCTTGTGTTTGCTAGCTATTCTACGTTAGTTTCCAGTATCTTTTACAATTGATTTTAAAGTTCTCTTACTTGGGTTTAAAGCTCTTAATGGTCTGGGACCAGAGTACATCACAGAGTCACTTCCGTAATCCTGCTCAAGCTCTTAGGTCTTCAAAGGTTCATATATTATCTAAGTACAGTATACAACTCTGAAACTCTTCTCCCATTGCCATGAAACCAAGAAAGAAAAGAACGGAAATGCAAACCTCAATTCCCCACACAAAAAAAACAAACAAAAAGTGGAACAGGAACATTGAGCCCCGAATCCCCCTCCCCTGCACACAAAAGACAAGAAGATCGGGCAAAAAACACAGAATATAAAAACTATAACACTGAAAAGAGTCCGTTGTCCAAAACACAGAAAACCTGGATAATGTTCTCCGGGCAGAACGGCTGCTTCCCTCTCCAGCAGCAGAGCGATCCCAGCCTGTAAATCACAGGCTCCCAACAGTTCCAGTGTCACATTCAAGGCAAAAATCAAATGTGAAAGACATAAAAGTAGTGAAATATATGATTTCATGGTCTAACCAGAAGATGTTAACTGTGGGAGTGGTGTACACAGGCACCATTTAGACTGACATCTTAAATTCTCTTCCTCTGGTCTCTTAAGTTCAAACAATCACCCTCAAAAACTAAAGGACAGATCATCTTTTATAAACTGTGGAACTCAATACCAAAAACTGTAAGGGATGCAGACTCACTCAGTTGACACTTTTAATCGTCAGCTCAAAACCTATTTAACCTTGCTCTTACCTAACATCAGTTTGTCTTGCATTTACATGTTTGCGCTTTAGCACTATGAACTACATTGTGTGTATGAAAAGCGCTCGGCAGACAGACCATTATTATTGTTATTGATCTATGTTGTCTCTCTTTTCAGGCGGAGGTTGAAGAAACACTCAAGAGAATCCAGAACCAGAAGGGTGTTCTAGGGATTATTATTGTCAACATGGAAGGTATTCAGAACAGTTTCTTTTTCCTGGAGTTCAATTTGAGTCAGATTTTTTTTTCTGGTTCATCATTGTAAGGGTTAATGGATGAGGAGCATTTGATGGCTGTGGGCCTGAACTCGCTGGAGTTTAGAAGAAAGAGGGGGTATCTCATTGAAGCCTATCAAATATTGAAAGGCTTAAACCGAGTGGATCAGAAGTGGAGAGAGAGCAGTTTCAGGTTCCTGGGCGTCAAACTCTCTGAGGATCTAACCTGGTCCCGACATATCGATGTAGCTATAAAGAAGACAAGACAGTGGCCATGTTTCATTAGGAGTTTGAAGAAATTTGGTTTGTCACCTAAAATACTCAAATTCTTATAGATGTACCGTGAAAAGCACTGTGACAGGCTGCATCACTGTCTGGTATGGGGACGAGGGAGCTACTGTGCAGGACTGGAATAAACTTCAGAGAGTTGTAAATTTAATTAGCTCCGTAATGGGCACAAGCCACCATAGTATCCAGGACATTTTCAAGGAGTGGTGCTTTAAAAAAGGCACCATCCATCATTAAGGACTCCCATCACCCACTTCCCATGCTGTTGCATTGTATTTTAAAAACATTTTGTAACAATGCGTTTAGAGCAAAGAATTGTTCTTGGAAAAGATATCAATGCAACATTCATTTCCTTGACTTAACATTTTTCTGGGATCTTCTGGAGGTTTTGGTGGTTTAGATGGAGGGACCAAACAGCCACCTTCTGATTCTATTGTGTTCTTAAAATGGCACCTCTGTATGTTGAAAGTTAAAGTCGAGTTGATTGTCATTCGCACAAGACATGTTTGCACAGACACAATGAAATATTTGCATGATACAGACTCTCACCATCTCAAAGTTTCAAAGTCCATTTATTATTAAAGTGTGTATGCAGAATATAGCTCTGAGATTCATCCTCCCACAGGCAGCCACAAAACAAAGAAACACCATGGAACCCGTTCAAGAAAACATCAAACACCCATTGTGCGAAGAAGAACAAATTACGCAAACAGCAAGATGCAAGCAAATAACACATAGAGTGTCAAACATCAAACCAGGAGTCCAGCAGTATTCAGTTCAGCATCACACTGCCAGCCCACTGCAGGCTGCACACTGAGCCATTCTTTACTGAAGTCCTTATCAGTCGCCTGATCAAGTTCAGTTAATTGACTTTCAATCATACACAGTATACCACCAAACGAAACAATGTTCCTCCAGACCAAGGTGCACAACGCAATAAATATAACTCACAACACAACACATAAATTAATATTATAACAAGTAAATTAACAAATAATAAAATATTCTCTGGAAAACTGACATTTAATGTAAGGTGAATTAACGACACGAGTTAAGAAGTAAAGAGTAATACGCTACTGGCGCCTCGCATGTGATGAGATCTGGGTGGTGGCAGGGAGTTCATTAGTCTCACGGCCTGGGGAAAGAACTCGTTTCCCATCCTAGGAAAATCTTGTCCTAATACCGTGGCGCCTCCTACCCGATGGTAGGATGAGAGGGATCCTTGACAATGCTAAGGGCCCAACATATGAAGCGCTCCTGATAAATATCTTGGATGGGAAGAGGGTACACCCCAATGTTTCTCTCAGTAGTCCTCGCAGTCCTTTGTAGGGTCTTGCAGTCATACCGGACCATACTCAGAATCAGCCTCCCTACATCAGCCTCTCTTCCCAACTGCTGCCACTTTAATGGTGACGAGTCTAACTTCATGTGTGTGCCCCTGCATCCAGGTATCCCAATCCGGTCGACCATGGACAATGCGACCACGGCTCAGTACGCAGGGCTTATCCATCAGCTGTCCATGAAAGCCAGGAGCACCATCCGGGACATCGACGCCCAGAACGACCTCACCTTCCTCAGGATCCGGAGCAAGAAACACGAGATTATGGTTGCACCCGGTAAATGTGCTTTTATTTCGGTTTGTCTACCAGCTTATTTTGAGTATCCCTCTCCCTCCCCCACCAGCCCCACCTTCCAGAACTCTCTCCGTTCCTGTGGGTGCCCAAGGTCACACGGAGACAAGTCAGCTACTGAGCAACTTCAGATATCTGGTAGGAGCTCCCAGCCATGGTGTCAGCCTCCATAACCACTGTTCCCACACACGTCGCATTTATTAGGCCACAGCTGGAATTTACTTTTATATAATGTTAATATAATTTTGGAATTATGTTAATATATTTTGAGACCTATAGTGTACTGGCCTCACTGAGATATTGTAACATCAACCAGATAGTCAGCCGAATTCTATTCAAAATTAACCTGAAGATCAGAATGTAGAATACTAGCTCCTTGGTTTTATTGCAATCTCAATGGCGTGACATAGTGAATAAGTTTAGTGAAATTAAGTTTAGTTTATTGTAATTTATATACTTGTATATAATGTATATGCCAGATAATGTATATAGAAAAGAGACGTTTCTCTGAACCAGAGTGTAAAGCACAGTGATACACATAGCACACGATAACTTTTAAAGGTGCAGATAAAATCTACAGATGAATCACACAAATAATAAACTAAAGTGCATTAATTTTAAATATTGGAAGGTACGGAACAGATTAACCAGTGAGACATTGAATACGATGTGGCAGGAGTTCAGAACCCCAAATCGTTTCTCATCCTGACCGTGCTTATTTTTATGCATCATAGTCTCCTGCCTGATGGTAGGAAGTCAAAAAGGATGCTGGTTGGATGGGTGAGATCTTTAATAAAGCTAAGGGCCCTCCTGATAAATGTCCCCGATGGATGGTAGGGAGACCCCTACGATCCTCTCAGTTGTTCTCACAGTCCTTTGTAGGGACTTCTGGTCCGATGTTCAACTGCTCCCATACCAGATGGAGATGCAACTTGTCAGGACGCTCTCAGTGGTGCTCCTGTAAAACGCAGTTAAGATGGGGGTGGGGGCGGTGAGCCTAGCTTGCCTCAGTCTCCTTAGGAAGTGAAGAGGCTGCTGTGCCTTCTTGTTCGGATGAGGTCGTCCATGATGTGAACTCCCAAGAACTTAGTGCAGTTAACTCTCTCTACGGAGGACCCATGGGTGCAGAGGGGGATGGTTTGGCTGCACCTTCTTGAAATTCACAATGCTTTCCTTTGTCTTCTCCATGTAAAGGATCAGAATCAGGTTTATTATCATTGGCATGTGTTGTGAAATTTATTAACTTAGCAGCAGGAGTTCAATGGAATACATAATATAGAAGAAGAAAAACAAAATAAAATAATAATGATAAATAAATCAATTACAGTATATGTATATTGAATGAATTAAAAATCGTGCAATAAACAGAAATAAAATATATTTCTGTTAGTTTGTTCTTCTCACACCAATCCACCAGCCACTCCACTTCCTTCCTATCCTCCCATCTCGTCATCGTTCTTGATAAGACCAACCACTGTTGTGTCATCTGCAAACTTGATGACATGGTTTGAGCTGGATTCTGCGACATAGTCCATAAGGCCATAAAACATGGGAGCAGAGTCAGGCCATTCAGCCCATCAAGTATGCTCCACCATTCCATCATGGCTGGTCCCAAATCCTACTCAACGCCATACACCTGCCTTCTTGCCATATCCTTTGATGCCCTGACTGATCAGGAAATGATCAACTTCTACCTTAAACATACCCACGGACTTCACCTCCACCGCAGTCTGTGGCAGAGCATTCCACAGATTCTACTAAAAAAAATTCCTCCTTATCTCTGTTCTATAATGTCGCCCCTCAATTTTGAGGCTGTGCCATCAAGTTGTGGATACCCCACCACTGGAAACATCCTCTCCACATCCACCCTATCTAGTCCTTTCAACATTCAGTAGGTTTCAATGAGATCCCTGTACATTCTTCTAAGTTCCAGTGAGTACAGGCCCAAACCTGCCAAACGCTCCTCGTATGTTAACCCCTTCATTCCTGGAATCATTCTCGTGAGCCTCCTCTGGACTCTCTCCAATAACAACACATCCTTTCTGAGATATGGGACCTCAAACTGTTGACAATACTCCACGTACCACCTGACTCGTGTCTTATAAAGGCTCAGCATTATCTCCTTGCATTTGTATTCTATTCCTATTGAAATAAATGGCAACGTTGCATTAGCCACATTTACCACAGACCTGTAAATGAACCTTATGGGAGTCTTGCCCGAGGACTCCTAAGTCCCTCTGCACCTCTGATGTTTGAACCTTCTCCCATTTAGATAATAGTCCACATTATTGTTCCTTTGTCGTGCGTCAGCAGTGTGAACAGCAGCGGGCTGAGCACACAGCCTTGTGGGCCGCCAGTGCTCAGCATAATGACACTCGAGACATTGCTGCCCACATGAACTGACTGTGGCCTTACTGTTAAAAGCTCAGTATCCAATTGCAGAGGGAGGTGTTGAGACCTGGCAAAGACAGCTTCCCAACCAGTTTCTGAGGTACGATGGTGTTCAATGCTGAAGTGAAATCTATAAACAGCAGTCTGGCATATGAGATCCTATTTTCCAGGTAGGATGACAGAGTGGAGGGCAGAGGCTATTGCATCATCAGTGGATCGATTTGAGCGCTAAGCGAACTGGAAAGGGTCCAGTGTAGCTAGGAGAAAGGCTTTTTAATGTGCTCCATGACCAGCCACTTTGTAACAGTTGATGTTAATGCCACCGGACGATAGACATTTAGACAGGTTACCATTTCCTTCTTTGGCACTGGAATGACGGTTGCTACCGTGAAAACCAAAAATGTGTTGTCATTTGAGAGTCTAGAGGTAGTGCATGAGGATGAGTCCAGGAATGAAGGGGTTAACATATGAGGAGTGTTTGGCAGCTTTGGGCCTGTACTCAGTGGAATTTAGAAGAATGCTGGGGGGGGGTCTCACTGAAACCTACCGAATGTTGAAAGGACTGGATAGGGTGGATGTGGAGAGGATGTTTCCTGTGGTGGAGGTATCCAGACTAGAGGGCACAGCCTCAAAATTGAGTGGCAACCCTTTAGAACAGATAAAGAGGAATTTTTTTAGCCAGAGATTAGTAATCTGCTGAATATTCTGCCACAGACTGTGATGGAGGCCAAGTCCGTGTGTATATTTAAGGCGGAAGTTGCTAATTTCCTGATCGGTCAGGACATCAAAGGACATGGCGAGAAGGCAGGTGTTTGGGGTTGAGTGGGATCTGGGATCAGCCATGATGGAATGGGAAAGCAGACTTGATAGGCTAAATGACCTAATTCTGCTTCTATGTCTTATGGTCTGATGTGAAATATATCTGTCAGCTGGGCTGCGTAATCTTTCGGAACCTGACCTGGTATTGTATCAGGCCCCACAGCTTTGCATGGGGTCCGGCCAGGGTCTTCCTCACCTCAGTTCAGCCAGGAGGTGTGTCTGCTCCCCTGGGGGGAGGGTTACTGATCTGAAACAGCTAATTTCAAAATAAAAGCTGAATGTGCTTAATCATATAGGGAAAAGAAAAGAAAAATGAATTGCCTGAAGGATGGAACATACATTCTGTGAATTATTGTGCAATTAATTATATATTAATGAATATAATTCATAAATTTTCTAAATAATAAACAAACCACAACTTTGACTTTGAAACACTTAGAGCTTCAACATAATTACATCGTCAGTGTTTCAAGTTACAACACTGTTATAAATCGTAACAATAACACAGAATGGAAGTCGGTAGTTCATTGTTAATAAATATTAAAAATTTAAAGTGCCGTACAGTTTACAGACTGGGTAAAGATTGTCTGCTCAGAGCAATGGGTGGTCTGTGCAGCTGTAAAAAAAATAATTAGAGGGAACATTTCTTTCTCCCCTCCCCCCACTGAACCTTAACATTTATGAGCATCGGGGGAAGGAAATACTGGGAATGAATTAACAACTGGGATTAAGGATCGAACAATGGTCCTCCTGTGCAAAGGGAAACATGGACAACACAATACCTCATTCTCACCTGAGCACCGTGTTAAAAGACATTTGGATGGGTACGTGGTTCGGAGAGGTTTAGAGGGATATGGGCTCCATCTGCAATCAACCCCTCCTTACATGGAACACACAAAATGCTAGTGGAATGCAGCAGGCCAGGCAGCATCTATAGGGAGAAGCACACGGGCCGAGACGTCAACAGTGCTTCTCCCTATAGATGCTGCCTGGTCTGCTGCGTTACACCGGCATTTTGTGTGTGTTGCTTGAATTTCCAGCATCTGCAGATTTCCTCGTGTTTCCTCCTTACATGGATCCACCTGTTTCATCCTTCTCCTCTTCCTCATCTTTTTATACTGGCTACCCCCCATCTTGATCATATTGATGACAGACAGTAGCATCCATCATCAAGGACCCCACCATTCAGGCCATGCTCTCTTTGCACTGCTACCATCAGGGAGGAGATACAGAAACTTTGGGTCCTGCATCACCAGGTTCAGGAACAGTTATTACCCTTCAACCATCAGGCTCCTGAACCTGCGTGGGTGAATAACTTCACTCACTCCAATGCTGAACTGACCACAGCCTATGCACTCACTTTCAAGGATGCTACAACTCAGTGCTATTTATTTATGAATGCAAGATATTCTGCAGATGAAAGTGTGACACACACCAGAAGGAACTCAGGCAGCAATCTTAGAAAGGAATAAAGAGTCAACGTTTCATCAGGTTTGGAAGGGGAAAGAATAAATATTATTTATTAATTATAATTTGCATGATTTGGCCTCTTTTGCACATTGGAATTTTGTCAGTCTTTTTAAGTGTAGTTTTCCATAAATTCTGTTGTACTTTACCTTCCTGTGAATGCCTGCAAAAAATGAATCTCTAGGTAGTACATGGTGACAGTTACAAACTTTGATAATAAATTTACTTTGAACTTTGATGTGCATTAAATTACCGGAGAATATCAGCCTTGTACTAACTGGTGTGCTTTTATCAATCTGTTCTTCATTTCCCTTTCAGACAAGGAGTATTTATTAATTGTCATCCAGAATCCCAGTGAGTGACCTCCCCATCATTGCCTCCTGTACAGTGTCACGCCGATGGAAATCACTCATTTACCTGGCAGTGTTGACCAACTCCGCAAGCTCAGCTCCTGTGCCTCTTTGAGATCTCTCTCGAGCATCCGTACCTTTCCCAAGCGGCTGAATGAACCCAGACTTTCTTTGGTGACCGGCTGGCCGCTGCTAATAACTTTGACTTATTTACATTTGGTATTCATTAACCACTTCAGTAAAGGCTGTCTCATTGCCATGTTACCATTGGTAGATATTGTAAATAGTTAGTTAAACTGCATGCTCTTCAGAGAAACAGGAAGCAATCTCTGGCTTAAGCTGCAGTACTTAATGAGTAACAGTCTTAATAAAGTAATAGCACTTTGCATCATGGGTAGTTATTTTCATGTTTGCGTGCGGCTGAGTTAAGATAGTGACCAACATATTGGGAAGGAAGGTTGGAGAAACACGATTCATCCTGTAAATTGGACGGGGATATTTTTGGACAGGAAAGAGCTGGTAATTAGGATGAGTAATCTTTGTGGTCCTAGAGATTTAATCTTTAACTGTTTGGTTCTTCATTATTTCTAACTATCATTAAGAAATGCTCAGTACATATTAGTTATAGCATTTAGACCATCTGCAACATGCTGGTTGGGTGGGTGGAAGAGAAACCAATGTAAAAGACCACTGTGCTTTTCTTAAAAAAAAATAAAGAACTTGTTCTCAGTTTTTCTGCTTGAGATTGGATTTGACTTGCCGAATTTCTCCAGCATTTTGTGTGTGTCTGTGTGTGTGTGTGTGTGTGTGTGTGTGTGTTGCTCAGGGTCTAAAGGTTAAAATATTCAGAACATACTGCAAAAGCAAGCGTATAATGCTGAGGCTTTACACTGTTCAGACTGTGCTTGGAATATCGTGAGCAGCTTCATCTTAGGAGAAGGTCTGGAGGAGATTCCAGGAATGGACTAAGCAATTTAAAACTTTTGTCATGGATTAGGTGGAATAACATGAGTGTTTGGTGCCTCTGGACATGTACATACTGGGGTTTAGAAGAATGGGGAGGGGCCATTGAAAGGCCTAGATAGACTGGATGTGGAAAAGATATTTCCTGTAGTGGAGGAGTCTAGGACATGAGGGCACAGCTTCAGAATAGAGGGACAACCCTTCAGAATGGAGATGAGGAGGAATTTCTTTAGCTAAAGGGTAGTGAATCTGTCCAGCTGCAAATTCTCAAATCGGTTTGAGGTCTGGACTCTGACTTGGCCATTCTGGCGCATTAACTTTGTTGTTTTTAAGCCATTCCTGTGTTGCCTTGGCTTTATGCTTGTGGTCATTGTCTTCCTGAAAACAAATCTTCTCCCAAGTTGCAGTCTTCTTGCAAACTGCATCAGGTTTCCCCCCAGGAGTTCTCCATATTTTGCCCACTGCCTTCACAAGCCTTACAGGACCTGCTGCACTGAAGCATCCCCACAGTATGATGCAACCACCACCATGCTTCAAGGCGTGTTTGTGATGGATGTGCAGTGTTGGGCTTGCGCCAAACATTGCATTTAATCTGATGGCCAAAAGGCTCAATTTTGGCTTCATCAGACCATAGAACGTTCTTCCAGCTGACTTCAGAGTTTCCCACGTGTCTTCTGGCAAACTCTAGCCAAGATTTCATGTGAATTCTCTTCAACAGTGGCTTTCTCTTTGCCACTCTCCCATAAAGCTGTGACTGGTGAAGCACCTGGGTAACAGTTGTTGTATGCACAGTCTCTCCCATCTCAGCCACTGAAGCTTGAAACCCCTCCAGAGTTGTCACTGGTCTCTTGGTGGCCTCCCTCACTAGCCTCCTTCTTGCACGATCATTCAGTTTTTGAGGACAACCTGCTCTAGGCAGATTCACAGCTGTGCCATAATCTTCCCATTTCTTTATGATTGACAACTGCAAGGGATATTCAGTGACTTGGAAATTTTCTTGTATCCATCTCCTGATTTGTGCTTTTCAGTAACCTTTTTGCGGAGTTGCTTGGAATGTTCTTTTATTTTCATGGTGTAGTTTTTGCCGGGATACTGACTCATCAGCAGTTGGACTTTACAGATACAGGCGTATTTTACTACAATCCATTCAAACACTTCGGCTGCACACTGGTGATCCACATTTAACTAATTATATTTGTAATTAATTTAGATCACTTTGTAAAGATCTGTTTATACTTTGACATGAAAGTTTTTTTCTGTTGATCAGTGTCAAAAAAAAGCCAAATTGAATCCACTGTGATTCAAAGATGTAAAACAAAACATGAAAACTTGCAAGAGGAGGGGGGTGAATACTTTTTATAGGCACTGTATTTTTGTTATTTCAATTTATGATTTGTTTCAGAATAACTAATGCCAAGATTAAAAAAGCATTTTTGTTGGTCCACAAATCAAACAGGTCATCAGTGACAGGCAATTCAAAGAACTTCTAGTGGGACCAAGGAAAATTGCATGGAAGGGATTCAAGGATGTTGCTGAACATTTTCTTGGCAACTACAGAGCACCAAACTACATGCAGCTGGTTGACAACGAACTTCAAAGCCATGAAGTGCAACAGGTCATTAAAGATATATTTTCTGCATTTCCATTTAGACTTATTCCCTGCAAATCTTGGTGCTGTCGGTGATGAGCATGGTGAAAGGTTTCACCAGGACATTGTCATCATGGAGCAGCAGCAACTGGGCGACTGGAATCCTTCAATGCTGGTTGAATATTCTGAGGCAAAAAGAGTCAGAATAAGGTTTAATATCACTGTGCTATGTTGTGAGATTTGTTAACCTTGCGTTAGTACAAATGAAAATCATCATCTAAACATTTTAAAAACGCAAACACAAGGAAACCTGGTGATGCGGGAAATTCGAGCAACACACACAAAATGCTGGTGGAACGCAGCAGGCCAGGCAGCATCTATAGAAAGGAACCTAAAATCTAAACATTCTAGCTTAGTTAGACTATTGCAAAGTGTCAGCACCGTTATGCAATTAAATGTATTATACTCAATAAAAGTTAATTTCTTGTTTCTCCAAATATCTACATGATAAAAATAGCCTGAAATGGTATTTGTGTTCAACTTCAAGTGGTCTTATTATAAACAAAAAGAAATGGTGAGGAAGAAACACTTGCCAAAAAAAAGCGGTTTAGTGCAGTGATCATGGCTGGTACGGTGTACGGGAATTGCAATGATCGCCGCGCCAGCAGGGGGCGCCCATGCCCAGCGGTGCAGTGCAGGGGACCGACCGCCGTCCTCGCCATCGAAGGAAGGCCTAGTTAACAGCCTCTTATCAGCAGCTGAGTGACGGGGCTTGACCCTTGCCGTAGCGTTGTTGCCACCAGGCAGATCATTCAGTTCCCTGGCGCAGGCTGCATCTTACAGACCCGGCAGAGTAATTGGAGAGCAGGCTGCGTCACTAACGAGGTGAAGGCAGTCTGGCAGCTTGTCGGATCCGTCCACTGCGAGAGGTCGACGATTCGAAACCCTTCTGCCTGTTTGTTAGACACCTACTCATCACTCGGTGGGCATCTCTTGTCCTTGAACTTTCCTTCCACTGATGTAGCTTGCGCGATGAGGCAGGTAGTGTGGCGGCCTCATTTCAGCACACGTTAGAGTCACAGAGACGGGGCCCTTCGGCCCAGCTCGTAATGGCGACCAAAGGTGCCTCCCTGTGGCCCCATATCCCTCCAAACCTTTCCCATCCATGTTCCTGTCCAGTGTCTTTCAATGTTGTTACTGTACCTGCCTTAACCACTTCCACACACCCAACACCCTCTGCCTAGGAAAATTTGCCCCTCAGGTCTCCATTAAATCTTTGCTCTTTCCCTTTATATGCTGTCTAATTTAGACAGCACTTCACTGAGGAGAAAACAATGAGCAGTCACCTTTTTCACATTAACCGTATATCCATAACAATTACAGCACAGAAACAGGCCATCTCGGCCCTTCTAGTCTGTGCGGAACACTTACTCTCACCTAGTCCCACCAACCTGCACTCAGCCCATAACCCTCCATTCCTTTCCTGTCCATGTACCTATCCAAATTTTTTTAAATGATAAAATCAAACCTGCCTCTACCACTTCTACATTACTTAGTGTTTTATATAAGGTCATCCCTGAACCTCCTACACTCCAGGGGAAAAAGCCCTAACCTCTCCAGTCTCCTCTTAAAATGGAAGTCTTCCAATCCCTGAGACATCCCCGTAAATATTTCTCTTATGCTCATCTGATACTGCATTCACCTGTGACGTGATAATCCCTGTGGACGGCAGGCAGTTCCAGCTCGGTGGGCCCCTGGATTCAAAGTCTGTGCAACCAAGAAGTACAAGAAGGCGCAAGAGCTGGTCAGTGGGCAAGCCTGGAGTTTGGGCTTCTGTCTCAGCCCAAAACATTGACTCTTTTATTTCCTCACCACAGATGCTGCCTGGCCTGCTGAGCTCCTCCAGCATTTTGTGTGTGTGTGTTACTCAGCATTCCTACCCAGAAGTAATTTTAATTGGAGAACTGTTTAGACGAGCTGGCACAGGCATTAAGGGGCCGAAAGGCCTCCTTCTGCGCACTGCATTTCTGGAGGAAATGAAGTTCTCGGTTAAATCCACAGTTCACACAGAGACGAGGAGTGCGAACGCCCCCAAAAGGAGCCTGTGTTCTGGCAGATCGAAGTGTTAAAACCTCCATCTGCCTACATCTTCTGACAGTCCTTGCTGCCAGATTTTCCTTAATGTGTGTCAATAGAATCCCCAACGTTTTTTTCCCCAAACGCCTCTGGTAAAAGCAGATTGTGTTAAACCCTCAGGCACCAGGCAGGTAAAAGATCCGTGGGAGAATATTCTAAAAGCTACAGCACACCCTTAGTGTGTTTACACATGTTCCATAGGGAATAACACTCAAGTTTATTAGTTCTTTTAACTGTTTAAGAACCCTGCAATGATGACTAAAGACAAAGGCCTTTCTGACTGTACTGGCTGTGACAGCCCTTTGAAAGAACTCTCTATTTGGTCCTCATTCCCTGTCCTTTCAGGTCGATATGCACTTCCTCTGTTGCAGCTACAATTGACTCTGCTCTCAGCACCTCCACAGGCCTTGCTGGTAGTTGTGTGAAAAAAAGTGGTTCATCATCACACTTTCTTTGGCAAAGCTCTGCTTCCTCGCTAAACTTTGGCTGCAGGAGAAACAGGCTCTGTCTTCTTATTTTAGGTTCTCACATTTCGGAGCCATGTCTGCTCAGGGGAGAATGATCACGGCTGCTGCTGTCCCTCTAGGTGACACTGGAGTTTGAGGCCTAGTGTTCAGGCCCAGTCATTAGCAAGCCTGAAGCTAGAGGGCTTGATTTCAGGCCCTCAATCATTGTCATCGGCGAGTCCTGGGTCAATACCGATGGTAGAAGCTCAGAGACTGATCCGGACATTGCGGCCCAACAGCTGGAGGCCCAAGCCTATAAATCTCTGTTCTGGAGAAGTTGAAGGCCTAATGTCTGCACGTTCACTAGTCCACCGAAGGCTGGAGAATGAACATGGACACTCTGGGGTTGGAGGACTGTGTGTGTGTGTGAGGAATGGAGTTTGTTTTGCTATTGTTTTGTTGCTTGTTGTGTTTTGTGTTGTTCTACCGAGCATTGTAGGTATGCTAGGTTGGCACCTGTTTATCTGGTGAGATTTGTGGGCTGCCCCAGCATAGCCTCAGGTGGGTGTCAATGCAAATGGCGCATTTCACTCTGTAATTCGATATACACGTGACATCTAAATTTGAGTCTTGAATCTTGAAGTGTACCTGGGGCGGTTGTTGTTTATGTGATGTGTGACAGGGATGCTATTTTTCATTTTAGCTGTTATACCTTTGCCAGGAGCGAAATGGTCCATTAATTACTGCGCTTTGTACATTGTGCTTGTTACTTCCTGAAGAATGTGGCTGATTGACGTGGGTGTTGGATGCTGCCCAGCTGGTGCTGTGCCAGAGCAGATCGGGAGCCTGATGTTTGGGAGCTTCACTGCCCGCTTTGCTCCGCGGCAGATGGCAAGTGCAGCTGTGCACCAGTTGTTCGAGCAAAAGCCTTGGGAGTAGGCAGGGAGGGCACCTCAAGCGTCTACCAGTTCCTCTCCAACTCACTGCACGCCCTTTCCAGGCTTCCCTCCTAGATTACTTGGATGAAGAGGTGGAGGGCTAGGTTAGGAAGTTTGCAAATGACACGAAGGTTGGTGGATTTGCAGATGGTGCTGAGGGTTGTCGTAGGTAGCAGCTCTAAATCAAAACTATTGGAACTCTTTTGGGAGATGCTCCCAAGAAGCTTGAGATACATTTTTGATGAGGCTTCCCTTCGTGCTTTGCTTGTAGAGCATCAGGGTGTTCCTTTAAGATGGGAGGCCATTTGTCCCAATATATCTGCGTCAATCCTTTGAAAGAACCAGGTAATTTAACCTTAGAGTCATAGAGCACTACAGCACAACAACATCTAGTCTGTGCTGAACTGTTATTCTACCTAGTCGTATTTGACATACTTCAAGATCATAGCCACCATACCCCTCCTGTCCTGTACTTACCCAAACATAAAAACACAGAAAACCTACAGCACAATACAGGCCCTTCGGCCCACAATACTGTGCCGAACATGTACTTACTTTAGTAATTACCTAGGGTTACCCATAGCCCTCTATTTTTCTACTTCTCTCTAATATTGCAACTGAACTCATATCTACCACTTCTGCTGGCAGCATTTTCCACATCCTCACCATCCTCTGAGTGAAGAAGTTCCCCTCATATTCCCCTTAAATATTTCACCTTTCACGCTCAACTAGTTCTAGTCTCACCCAACCTCAGTGAAAACAGCCTGTTTGCATTTAGCCTATCAGAATCAGAATCAGGTTTATTATCACCGGCATGTGACGTGAAATTTGTTAACTTAGCAGCAGCAGTTCAATGCAATACATAATCTAGCAGAAAAAAATATTTTTAAAAAAATCAATTACATTTATTGAATAGATCTTTAAAAAAATGTACAAAACAGTAATACCATATATTTAAAAAACACTCATAATTTTGTATATCTTCATCAAATCTCCCCTGAGTCTCCTACATTCCAGGGAATGAAGTCCAAAACTATTCAACCTTCCCCTATAACTCCATTCCTCAAGACCTAGCAACTTCCTTGCAAAGTTTCTCTGTACTTTTTCAATCTTATGGATATCTTAAATGATATTTTGTTTTGATTTTTCTCATGGACCAACAAATTCATCTCCATTAAACACTTAGCCAATTCCCTTTTGAAAAATATTCTTGAAACTTTTCAGCAGATGATATCCAGCTCCTTAGATTGTTGTAGGATTTATTTTTGTTTGGTTGCCAATTATTATCAGTAGGAATGTCCATAAAACCATAACGTGTAGGAGCAGAGTTAGGTCAACCAGTCCATCAGGTCAGCTCTATGATTGAGTCCTTCTGACCTGCTTGCGCAAGGAGGAGCTGCGATACCTAGGGCAGACCATTAATTTGCCACCCTCCCCTAGATCACTTGAAACTTCCTGGACTGAGGGTTTACGGGTAGGTTTGCCTCCATAGTGCACAGAATGGTCCATTTCATCGTCTCACTCCCTGCCATTTTACCCCCCCCCCCCCAACCCTGCTGGTTGCTTCCAAAAGCCTTTTGTTTCCATGGACACCCTGAGGTGGAGAATGGAGTTGATGACATCACGGTCACCACCAGTCACAGTAACCATGGTGATACTGTTTTATTTACAATATCAAATTAATCTTCTTGTAAGATATACTAATAAACAGCCTGAACATGAAACTGTAATTGTGGCCAGCACTGGGTAACAACTTTATTAGGTGGAGCGAATCTAAAGGCTTTTTAAACCAAGTTTCTCATCGAGGGCCAAAGGTAAATCCCTCTATAAAACCCACCTTTTACAGTATTGTAAAGACCCTTTCAGAATCAGAATCAATCTTAATATCACTGACATATGTTGTGAAATTTGTTGTTTTGCGACAGAATTACAGTACAATATGTAAGTACAATAAATTATATTAAGAAATATATATAATATTTCTTATTGTAATGTATTGAAATGTTTAACAATATATGTATAAAATTGATTAATTAAGTATAACAGAAAGCAAGAATAGCGAGGTAACATTCTTGGGTTGGTCCATTGTCTGTTCAGAAATTTGATGGTGGAGGGGAAGAAGCGGTTTCTAAATCATAGTGTGTGTCTTTAGGCTCCTGTTTCTCCCTGAGAGTAGTCATAAGAAGAGAGCATGTCCTAGGTGGTGAGTACCTTTAATAATGGATGATGTCTTTTTGAGGCAATGCTTTTTGAAGATATCCATGATGGTTGGGAGGCGAGTTCCAATGATGGAGCTTGCTGAATTTGCAGCCCTCCGCAGCATTTTCCGATCCTGTGTGGTGGCCCCTCTATACCAGACAGTGATGCAACCAGTTAGAGTGCATTCCACAGTCAACTGTAGAAATGTATGAGGGTCTTTGGTGACATACTAAATCTCCTCAAACTCCTAATTAAATATATCTGCGTTATGCGCCCTTTGCAATTGCATCAATATGTTGGGCCCAGGATAGATCTTCGTGCAGTCGATGTTTCGGGCCAAAGCCCTTCGGCAGGACTGGAGAAAAAAAAGCTGAGGAGTAGATTTGAAAGGGGAGGGGAGAGAGAAATGCTGGGCAATAGGTGAAACTTGGAGGGTGAGGGATGAATCAAAGAGCTAGGAAGTTGATTGGTGAAAGAGACAGAAGGCCATGTGGAAGAAAGAAAAAGGAATGGCGGGCAAGGAGATAACATGAGAGAGAGACAAGGGGATAGAAAATAGTGAAGTGGGGGGAGGTATTGTGGAAGTTTGAGAAATCAATGTTTACGTCATCAGGTTGCGGGCTACCCAAACGGAATATAAGGTGTTGCTCCTCCAACCTAAGTGTGCCCTTATCCCGACAATAGAGGAGGCCATGGGTGGACATATCGGAATGGGAATGGGAAGTGGAATTAAAATGGGTTTTCACTCTTGTTCTGGTGGACAGAGTGTAGGTGCTCGGCAAAGAGGTCTCCCAATCTACGTTGGGTCTCACTGATATACAGGAAGCCACACCGAGAACACCAAATGCAGTTTATGACCCCAACAGACTCACAAGTGAAGTGTTGCCTCACCTGGAAGGACTGGGGCCCTGAATGGTAGTGAGGGAGGAGGTGTAGGGGCAGGTGTATCCTTGCAAGCAGAACAAGTGCTACACCTCCTCCCTCACTACCTTTCAGTCCTTTCAGGTGAGGCAACACTTCCAGTAATGCCTCCCCCCACCCCCCCCACCATTTCGCATCCCCTTTTCCCTCTCTCATGTTATCTGTTTGCCTGCCCATCGCCTCCTCTGGTGCTCCTCCCCAACCTTTTTTTCTTTCTTCCATGGCCTCTGTCTCTTTCAGCAATCCACTTCCTAGCACTTACCTCCATCCCTCCCTCTCCAAGATTCACCTGTTGCCTGGCGTGTGTCTCTCCCCTCCCCCAACCTTTCAAATCTACTCCTCTGCTTTTTTTCTCCAGTCCTAACAAGGGAATTTGGCCCAAAACATGGACTGTACTTTTCTCCACAGATGCTGTCAGGCCTGCTGAGTTCCTCCAGCATATTGTGTGTGTTGCTAAAATAACTGGAGGATCAGTTTTATTTGCCACATATACGTCACAACATACGGTGAAATGTGTTGTTTGTGTCGCCATATTTCTGGCGCCCACAGCTTACTAACCCTAAGGAAGAAGAAGAATAGCCCTTAACTCGGCAGTGGAATTATCAGGGCACCATCATGACGGTGTTTACGTAGCAAGCTATTCTTGTTTTTATGAAGCCAAGTTGCTAGCTCGACGCTCAACCCGACTTGGATTCGAACTCGGGAGCCTTTGCTCCGGAGTCCGGCGCTGATATTATTGCGCCATCAAGCGGGACATACTAACCTTAAATGTACATCTTTGAACTGTGAGAGGAAGTGCGAACAGACAGAGGAAATGCTCACATTCACGGGATGAGCATAACAAACTTTATAAACAGCAGTGGAATCTCAGCCCCAATCTTACAGGAGGCGTTGAAAAGTGTTGAGCTAACCGTTACACTACCGTGCTGCCTGTGTGGTGTGCTTGTTCAGTTTTTAGCAGATCTGAGTGCAAAAACCTATGCCTACTTTCTTCTTGTATGGCCTCTCAGACAGACAGACAGATCCCATTAGAAATCATTCAGAAAATGTTTAGCTCATGTGGTCGATGGTTGGGTTGAGCTACTCTCCAATCTTGGTAACTCACTTGCAAACATTTTGTCACATCATCAGTACGCTGTAATGGGATCCCAGTCAGACCCCATTAGGTTTATTTTCCAACATGGCACTTCTTCCCCCCCCCCCTCCAAGATTGGGGAATCAAGAACGAGAGGGCATAGGTTTAAAGTGAGAGGGGAGAGATTGAATAGGAACCTAGAGGACAATTTTTTCACCGGAGGGGTGGTCAGTTTATGGAAGGACCTCCGCAGGAAGTGATTGAGGCGGGTGAAGTAACAATACTTAAAAAGGACAGTACGTGAACAGAAAAAAATTAGAACAGGGGTTCCCAACCTGTGGTCTGCTGCTTAAAGTATCGGTCAATGGCATTAAAAAAGGTTGAGAGCTCCTAGTTTAGAGGGATATTGGGCCCAATGCTAACAAATGAGACTAGCTTTGATGGGCAGCAGACACAAATGCTGGAGGAACTCAGCACCATCTACGAAGAGGAATAACCAGTCGATGTTTCAGGCCAAGACCATGTTGAATGGATGCTCCCTGAGTTCTTCTAGTGTTTTGTGTGTGTTACTCCGGATTTCCAGCATCTGCAGATTTTCTCGTGTTTGTGGCTTTCAATCACCTGTCACGTTGTACACTTCCCCCTCCCTCACCTTCTTATTCTGGCTTCTACCCCCTTCCTTTCCAGTCCTGATGAAGGGTCTCAGCCCGAAACATTGTCTGTTTAGTTTCCTCCATAGATACCCTCCATGTACATCGAAACCTACAGTGAAACGCAGCGTTTACGTCAAATCAGCGAGTGTGGCGTTGGGCCTCCTGCGATTGTTGCTACACTTCCACTGCCAACTTAGCATGCCCACAGATCACTAACCACACCTTTGAAATGTGGGAGGAAACCAGAGCGCCCAGAGGAAACCCACACAGTCAAAGGGAGAACATGCAAATTCCTTACAGGCAGCGGCAGGAATTGAACCCAGGTTGCTGATGTGGTGATAGTGTTAGGTTAATCTATATGTTTTTGGAGCTGAGAAGCAGTATTTCAGAGTAATGCCGAGCAGATAAATGGCAGATGGAATTTAATTCTGAAAAATGTGAGGAGGTTTATTATTGGGAGAGTTAAATCAGTTGGCCAGTACACAATGAATGAATGGTTGGAATTTAGGAAGTATTGTGGAACAGTGGGACCTTGGTGCACATGCTTAAGGATCCCAGGAGGAGGCAGCAGCGGTACAGAAGAAAGCAAACTGGATAAGTGCATTCATTAGATGAGGCATCGAGTATAAGCAAGGAGTTATTTTGGGGGTTAACATATTCACTTTTGGTAACTACAACTATGGGAAAGATGTGTTTCCACAGGAAGGATGTGATTGCACTGGAGGGGATGCAGAGAAGATTCACCAGGATATTGCCTGGGGTGGAGTTTTACAGTTATTAAGAGAGGCTGGAGAATCTAGGGTAGTATATTTCAGAACAGGGAAGTCTGAGATGGTGGAGGGGAGTGTGGGAATCTAATTGAGGTTTACAATATTATGATGAACGGTTTAGGGTCCCTTACCTAAAAAATGGAAGTGCTGCCAATGGACAATGTCCAGAGGAGGACTCTGGATTCATGAGAATAATCCCTGTTATGAAAAGGATTAATGTGTGAGGTGTACTTGATAGCTCTGGGCTTCTGCCCACTGGAGTTTAGAGCTCAATGAAACTGATCAAGTACTGAAAGGCCTAGATAGAGTTGACGTGGTGAGAATGTTTCCTAGAGTGGGGGCACAGCCTCAGAATCAAAGAGCATCCCTTCAGATTAGGGATGAGGAGGAATTTCTTTATCCAGAGAGTTGTGAATCTGGAATTCATTTCCATAGATGCTGTGGATGCCAAATCATGGGGAGGTTGACAGGATCTTGATTAGTAAGAGTGTCAAAGATTACTGGAAGAAGATAGAATGCAATTGAGAGAGAAAATAAATCAGACATGATGAAATGATACAGCAGATTCAATGGGTTGAATGGACCAAATGGCCTTGTCCTCCTCCTATGTCTTATGTTCTTATGGCCGTTGTTAGGCTGAGAAATTTCTGCATGTAGCACTGGGGTCAAAAAACAAAATTCACAGGGTGGGATTTTCAGAGAGGATTGGAGGAAGAATTACTTTCACTTAGATGGTGCATAGAATACGAAGGGGAGTTGCAAGGGGATATTCCCACATTTAGAATTTTTTGGATGAGCTTATGAAATGTTGTAACTTAGAAGGCTGGGAAACTGGATTGGTATATAAGGAAGTGTTGTGGAAAGCTGGAATCAGAAGAGAGATGATACCATCAGGAAAAGGCAGCTGGGATTTCGGGGATGTACTGATGACAGAGAAACTCTTGCAGTGACAGGAAAAATTGATGAAGTTGCGGTCAACAGTGTATGATGTTCAAGGGATGGACAGGCAAAGGTTTTGAAGAGCTTTTTAGAACTATTCAGATGGAAGACCATATCATCCAAATCATAACACTCAGCATGTAATGATGATGATGATATCAAGTATCTAGTATAGGCATGGTGGGTTGAAGTGCCTGTTTCTATGCTGCCTGACTCTATGACAATATTATGCCAGATAATAAAATCAATATTATTCCAAGGGCTAAATATCTCTTTAAGAATATTAAAAGAACTATTGTTTCAAAGGAGTAAATATTTCTTTTAGCATATTAATTGGACAGTTATGCAGATAAAGGCAATACCTCATAAGAATATTAACTGAGCAACTATTATAAGGAAGTATATATTTCTTTAAGAATATTAATGAATAATTATTCCAAGGAAATGTTCCTTTAAGAATATTAAATGGTCAACTATTGTAAGGAAGTACAATCATTCCAAGGTAGGAAGCATCTCTTTAAGAATTTAATTTTGTTATTGACATACAACAGTGCAAAATAGGCCCTTCGAGCCACACGGCTCAGCAATCCCGCAATTTAACCCTACCCTAATCACAGGACAATTTACAATGAGCAATTAACCCCACCAACCAGTACATCTTTGGAACGAGGGAGGAAGCCCACGCGGTCACGGGGAGAATGTGCAAACTCCTTATAGGCGGTGGCAGGAATTGAACCTGTGCTAACCACTAGGCTTCTGGGCTGCCCTAAGAATATTAAATGGACAACTATCCTAAGGATTTAACTTTTCCTTTAAGAATTAGTCAGAGGAAGAAATATTCCTTTAAGAATATTAATCGGGCATCTATTTGTAAGGAAGTAAATATCCCTTTTAAGAATGCTCATCAGAGAATTATCTGGAGGAGATACTCCTTTGAGAATATTAATAGGGTAACTACTGTAAGGAATATCTATCCCTTTAAGAACACTAATAGGACAATGATTCGGAGGGAGTAAATATCCCTTTAAGATCACATAGGCTCCTAGCATGTATGTGAATTCCAAAATAGCTGCCAGCTGGCTTCCTACTGAAGTGAGACAGTCACCATGGAAACGGCGCAGTGCAGGTGATAGCATTGAAGATGCAGCAGCATTGTTTAGGTAGCAGAGGAGAAGGAAGGTGATTTGAATGCACCACAATTAATTAGCACTGAATCAGATGGTGGCTCTTCCTGGTATTAGCAGAATTTCAGCTGTGGAGGCTCTGCACTGCGGACGGGGGAGATATCAGTGGGCGTGTTGTTGTTGCTTGAGTTCTGGTTAATATTTTCCGTGTTGTTCCCTCTCCTGCTTATTTCCCCTGGTCCTCTCCCCGCCACCAGTGCAAGGCGGTGGCTCCAAGCGAGTTATTCCATCCAGGAGAGGGGCAGCTCCATCCTACATGGATCAATTTCCAACTGGAATTCCAGATTCGAGTCCGGTATAGGAATGCTTTATAAGGCATTAGTCAGATCGCACTTGGGGTATTGTGAGGAGTTTTGGGCCCCAAATCTGAGACTCGATGGAGAGGGTCCAGAGCAGGTTCATCCTGATAATGAAAGGTTTAATGTATGAGGAGCGTTTGATGGCTCTGAGTCTTTACTCATTGGAGTTTAGAAGAATGAGGAGTGATCTCATTGAAACCTATTGGACACTGAAAGGCTTAGATAGAGCAGGCTTAGAGAATAGGATTCCTGTAGTGCGGGAGTCTAGGACTAGAGGATACAGTCTCAAAATAGAAGGATGTCATTTAGAACAGAAATGAGGAGTAATTTCATTAGCCAGAGGGTGTTGAATCTATGGAATTCATGCCACAGGTGGCTGTGGAGGTCAAGTCATTGGGTGTATTTAAAGTGGAGGTTGATAGAATCTTGATTAGTAGAGGCGTCAAAGGTTGCAAAGAGAAGGTAGCAACTGGGGTTAAGAGGAGTAAGGAGTTGGCTATGATGGAATGGTGGAGAAATGGGCCAGATAGCTTAATTCTTTACCTGTGTCTCAGGGACTTATGATCCAAGCGCATTTCACCCCCTGTTTCTACTCTATCAATGACTGTAAGAATTTCAAAGATGCCCTCAGCCCTTTCCTGACAGACCTTTCTATACCCTTGGTTCTTTGGAGCCATGCCTGTAATTAGCTGAAAACAAAAGCAGAAAATGCAAGACACGCTCAGTAGGTCAGGCAGCATCTGTGGAGAGGGAGGTGGAGATAACATTTCAGATAGAGGATTTTCACCAGAATTTTGGTGTTGGTATTTATTTATTAGACCATAAGGCAAAGGAGCAGAGTTAGACCATTTGTCCTATAGGGTCTGCTCTGCCGTTTCACCATGACTGATTTATTTTTCCTCTCAACCCCATTCTCCTGCCTTCTTGCTATAACTTTTGACACCCTAATTAATCAACAACCAATCAATCTCTGCTTTAAGTATAATCATTGACTTGGCCTCCACAGCCGCCTGTGGCAATGAATTCCACAGATTCGCCACCCTCTGGCTAAGGAAGGGTCTCAGCCAGAAACGTCCACTGTACTCTGTTCCATAGCTGCTGCCTGGCCGGCTGAGTTCCTCCAGCATCTTGTTTGTGTTGTAAAGAAATTCCTCCTCATCTCTGATCTGGAGGGATGTTGTCACATGTACTGAGATTCAGTGATCTGCTTGTGTGCCAACCAAGCTGTCCACGCCATACATTATTACACTGTGGTACTAAAAGGAAAATAATGCAAAATGCTGCAGAGAAGGAATGGCATTGATAATTAATATTATCCCGGGGACAAATGGGATATTCCGTAGGGCAGCAGAAGAAGAGATTGCAGCATGTTTGGCGATGATCTTTTTGGAGTAGCACCAAATGATTGGACGGTGGCAAATGTTCTTCCTTTGTTCAAGAAAAGTAATGGAGATAATCCTGGGAATTATAGACCATTGTGTTTCACATCACTGGTGGGCAAACTATTGGAACAGATTCTTTATGAGCTTTTGGAGAAGCAAAGTCTGATTAGGATAGTCAGTATGGGTTTGTGAGGGGCAGATCATAACTCACCAGTTTGATTAGATTCTTCAAGGAAGTGACTAAGCAAATTGTTGAAGATGGAACCAGACACCAAACACTCCAGCAAGCTTCAACAGATGGACAGTTGAATGTGCCCTGACTGGTTTCATTGTGGTCTGGCATAACAATTCAAATGCACAGGAGTGTAAGAGGCAGCAGAGAGTAGTGGATTCTGCCCAGTACATCAGAGGCAATATCCTCCCCACCATCAGTAGTATCTACAGGGCCTCAAGAGGGCAACATCTATTGTCAAAGATTCCCACTGTCCAGGCCAGGCCATCTTTTCACAGCTACTATGAGGCCGGAGGTACAGAAGCCTGACATCCAACAGCATTGGTTCAAGAACAGCTACTTCCCTTCAACTATATGATTCTTGAACCAACCTGCACAACCCTAATAACTACGATTACTTTGATTACTTGACACAACAATGAAGTCGGCTTTTATTTTGTTCTGCTTGTGTTCTTTCTTGTAGTGTTTGCATATAATTTGTGTTCTTCTTGTGAATGTTGCATATATGAGAGTTGCGACAGTGCTGCAAGTGAATACACGTACTTGTGCCGATGACAATAAACTCAACTTTGACAGACTGCATATATTTTTGGGATATGGAAGAAAATCAGAGCATTCACAGGAATGTTGTTGTGTATTTACTATTTCAGCAATATTTGAGTAATCTTGTCTGTATTTTGATTAAGCATTCTTGATCATTTAAATTATTTGTTATGGGTTATACGTATAAATATATGAATTGCATATGTCATCACACTACCATGTGATACATGCAAGCCTTGCTGAAAATAACCTCAAAGTTAAGCCTGCATCGCTGATCTCCCATGTCTTCCTTTTAAATTAGTTTTGAAGTTACAAAATATAACAAAACCCATGTGTTCACTGGGTGTACATGCAAACTCCACACGGAGAGCACCAGGGATCGAGAATGAACCCTTGTGTACAGGCTGTGCATCCCCAAGCTTCACAGCAGAGAGGGTGCTGGTGATGCGAGTGGGAACAATGACCATAGAAAGAAGCTCAAAGGCTGCAGTTCTGAAGAATGGCGGGGGGGGGGGGGGGTTGTCTCATAGAAACCTAACAAATATTGAAAGGCCTAGATAGAGTGGATGTGGAGAGGATGTTTCTTATACTGGGGGAGTCTAGGACCGGGGTACAGGCTCAGAGTAGAAGGACATCCCTTTAAAATTGAGATGAGGAATTTTTTTGCCTGTGGGTGGTGAATCTGTGGAACTCATTGCTACAGATGGCTGTGGAGATGACTTCAAAAGAAAAAAAGATTAGTTTTATTTGTCACATGTACGTCGGGACGCGCAGTGAAACGAGTCCGAGGATGTGTTGGTCATTGACACAAACAACTGCAAGTGCCAGAATGCTTCCAGTTCCAACATAGCATGCTCACAATTTACTAACCCTAATCCCAACTGTATGTCTTTGGAATGTGGGAGGAAACTGGAGCAGCTGGAGAAAATCCAGGCAGTCAGTTTGTAGAATTGAACACAGCTTGATTGTATTGTAAAGTGTTATGCTAACCACTACACTATCAGAGATCAATATAGTTTCTTGATTAATAAGTGTGTCAAAGGTTATGGGGAGAAGGTGGGAGAATGGGGCTGAGAGGGAAACAAATCAGTTGTGATCAAAGGTTGGGGCCAACTTGAAGGGCTAAATGGTCTAATTCTGCTCCTATGTCACATGGTCTTATAGATTCCAAAATGTGTGTGATGGGCCAAATGGCCTCCTGTGGACTAACTCTCTGCGATTTCCTCTGATCAGTTTACTACCTGAGCGCTCAAAAGAATAAGGCATGGGAGAGAGAGGGAAGCACCAGAGAGACATTGTGTAATGATCAAAAAACCAATTGTTTGGAATCAATTGACATTGGCTAGTGTCTCAGAGCTGGGTGTGCCTGCACTTGTCCCTGGCCCTCTTTCTCTGCCACCTGTCCCATCCCACTCCCACGGCACTCCACCCTTGCCATTCCCAACATCCTTTGCTCCCAGCAGATTTACAAACTCGCTCTCTGCTCCAGACTGACAAATACAGTACTGTGCCAAAACCTTGGGCATGCTAGCTATATATATAAACCTAAGACCTTTGCACAATACTGTGTAATTAAAAAGTAAATTAAATATGTAAATAAAGTAGTGAGGTAGTGTACATGGGTTCATTGTCTACTCAGAAATCTGATAGCAGAAGGGAAGAAGCTGTTCCTGAAGCATTGAGTGTGTGTCTTCAGGCTCTTGTACCTTCTCCTTGATAGTAATATTGAGAGGAGGGCGTGTCCTGGGTGATAGTGGTCCTTAATGATAGATGCTGCCTTTTTGAGGCATCCTGTTTTGAAGGCGTCTTCGTTGCTGGGGAGGCTAGTGCTCATGATGGAGTGGCTGAGTTTACACTTTCTGCAGCTTTTTCCAATCCTGTGCCATCATAGTCCGTACTAGATAGTGAAGCAACCAGTTAAAATACTCTCCATGGTACATCTGTAGACATGTGTGAGTCTTTGGTGACTTATCAATCCTCCTCAAACCCTAATGCAAGAGTTCCCAACCTGAGGTCCACAGACCCCTTGGGAAATGGTAGAAAAGGCTGAGAACCCTTGTCCTATTGAAGTATGGGTGATGTTGTGCCATCTTTGTAATTGCATCACTATGTTGGGCCCAGGATAGATCTTCAGAGATGTTGACACCCAGGAACTTGTGCTATTCCTGTGTTATTTGAGTTAGTGCTAACTCCTGTTTCTGAGCAAGTTTACAACATCCTATTCTGATTCAAGAAATTGGAGAGGTATAAATAGAAATTTCTGGAAATAACTTTGTCAAAAGTAAAAAAAATTTCTAGACCTGAAATGTTATCTTTTTCTCTGCCAACAGATGGAGCCTGACCTGTTCCTACAACATATGGATTCGTTTTCAAGGCCTCGTCATTTCATGCACTCAATATTGATCGCTTATTTATTTATTATTATTATTATGATTTGCTTTTCTTTATTGTATTTGCACAGTTCATTGTCATTTACAGATTGGTTGTTAATCGGTATTGTGTGTGCTTTTTCATTGTTTCTATTGTGTTTTACTGTGAAAGCCCATAAGAAAATGAGTTTCAGGGCAGTATATCATGACATATATGGATTTTGAGAATAAATTTACTTTGAGATTTGAAATTTACTTTGAACTTTTTGAGTGTTTCCATCATTTTCTGTTTCTACTTTAGATTTCCAGCGTCTGCATATTTTTTAATGATTACCAGGAACCAGAGAGGACTGAGTTATATTGGTGAGGCTGTGGTGTCATCCAACATAAAATGCAACCCACCCCTTAGATCAGACACTAGAGGGGTTTCCAGCCTTCAATCTGTTATATATTTGTTTAGCAATTTTATGTTTGCAGGATATCCTTGTTAATACAGCCTGCTGATTGGCAGAAGCCTCCTGTCAAATATTTGACAATTGGTAAGCTAGCATTTATCTATTTTGTTTGCAGAGTCACAGAGCAATACAGCACAAGTATAGGCCATTTGGCCCAACCAATGCATGCCGATGTTGGTGCCCACGCAGCTAGTTCCATCTTCTTGTGTCAGCCCTTATCCCTAAGCCTCGCCCCTCCACAAACAGAACCTGTTCAAGTGCTTCAGAATCAGAATCAGAACCAGATTCAATATCACTAGCGTATTCCATGAAATATGTTGTCTTTGTGGCAGCAGAACAGTGCAACACATGAAACTGCAAATTACAACAAGAAATATGTATATAAAAATTAAGTTAAATAAGTAGTGCAATAAGAGAGCAAAAAAATAGCGAGGTAGTGTACATGAGTTTATTGTCCATTCGGAAATCTGATGGCTGTGGGAAAAGAGCTGTTCCTGAAACATTGAGTTTGTGGCTTCAGGCTCCTGTACCTCCCCCTCGATGGTAGCATTGAGAAGAAGGCATGTCCTGGGTGACAGACGTAAATGATATAAATGTACCTGCCTGAACCATTTACTCTGGTGAGTATATGGTGAATTCTATATACTCATGTTCTCTGCTTGAAAAAGTTGCCCCTCAAGTCCATTTTCCCTTCTCACTCTAAATCTATGCCCCCCCTTGTTTTGGACTCCTCTATTTCATACTGTGACCATCACCTTAATTGTGTTTGTCATGATTACATGTAACATGCTGTAATGTTTCAGTGCTAATGTTTGGGTTATGACTAGAGATAACGAGGCTTTGGAATGCAGGGGCTATCCAATGTTCTTTCTTGTGAGTCTGGAAGAAAGATTTTTGTGGGGTTTTTGTTGGAGAGAGAAGAAGAAGGGAGACGCATGTGGAGAAAGCTGGTAGACCACTGGACGGAGTGGACTGGGAGCGAGGGTCCAAAGTTCAGCGATGCTCGGAGGAGGTCAATGGTTGACAAATGGCTGACGAAATTGAGCTCCAATTTGCACTTTTGACTTTTTCCTTAAAATGGGCCCTTTTACTTTTTATTTTCTTTACTAACCCTCTATCCAGATTAAGATTTATAAAGTTCAAACATTTAATTGCTTATGGTGTACCGTCAGATATTTTGCAGTGCGGATTTGTAACCAGGCAACACATCACGCAGCATCCTCACAAACAAGATTTGTCAGTTTGGTGGAGCAGGAAGTTGTTTTCCCCTAGACGAACATGTACTGGCCGAGCCTGAGGGTCACATACATAAACCACTGTAAGCTCTCCCGTCTTTCTCCTATGTTCCAAGGAGCAAAGACTGAGCCTGACTAGACTCAGAATTAGAATCTGAACCAGGTTTATTAGCACTGACATATGTTGTGAAATTTGTTATTGTTTCACAGCAGCAGTTCAATGCAATAAATAAAAATACTGTTAAGTTACAATAAGTAATGTATAAAAATAAAAAATAGTGTTCATGGACAATTCAGAAACCTGATGGCAAAGGGGAAGAAGCTGTTCCTAAAATGTTGAGTGCAGGCCAATGATATCCACTGTCTGTAGGGAGTTTCTACGTTCTCCCCATGACCAAGTAGGTTTCATCTGCATGCACTGCTTTCCTCCCACAGTCTAGAGACATACAAGTTAGGGTTAGTAAGCTGTGGGCATACTATTTTGACACCAGGAGAGTAGTGATAATCGTGGGCTGCCAGGCTCAATCGTTGCTGATTTGATTTGATGCAAACAATGTACTTCACTGTATGTTTCGATGTGCATGTGAGAAATAAAGCTAGTCTTATAATTAGTCCTCTGAAGCCTGACCCACCATTCAATATGATCATGTGATCTATGCTGATATCAATTCCTCTTCTATGCCCTTTCCCCATAATCCTCAATCCCTCGATCTCACATGATTTCTTGTGTTTAATTTATATACATCTGGCGAACATTGTGTGTCTGATGCTCTGTGCCTGCGATACTGGTGCAAGTGAGTATTTCATTGCACCCGTGCACACACATGCCTACCGGAATAAACTCAACTTTGACAATTTATCCATCTTCAAGTCAAGTCAACTGTTATTGTCATTTCGACCATAACTGCTGGTACAGTGCATAGTAAAAATGAGACTACGTTTTTCAGGACCATGGTGTTACATGACACAGTACAAAAAACTAGACTGAACTACGTAATAAAAAAACAACACAGAGAAAGCTACACTAGACTACAGACCTATACTGGACTGCATAAAGTGCACAAAAACAGTGCAGGAATTACAATAAATAATAAACAGGACAGTAGGGCAAGGTGTCAGTCCAGGCTTCGGGTATTGAGGAGTCTGACAGCTTGGGGGAAGAAACAGTTACATAGTCTGGTCTTGAGAGCCCGAATGCTTTGGAGCCTTTTCCCAGATGGCAGGAGGGAGAAGAGATTTTATGTGGGGTGCATGGGGTTCTTCATAATGCTGTTTCCTCTGTGGATGCAGCATGTAGTGTAAGTGTCCGTGATGGCGGGAAGAGAGACCCCAATGATCTTCTCAGCAGACCTCACTATCTGCTGCAGGGTCTTGCGATCAGGGTCTTCACCTTTAGTTTAATGGTACATCCTCCACTAGACTCAGAGATAGAAAATTCCAGAGAGTCACACCCTCTAGAGAGGATTTTGTGTGATTTTGGTTGGGGCAGACTGGCTCTGCGGCCTGCAGTTAGCAAATGACACAGCACTAGATTGAACTGAGCTGGGCCAAACTGAATATTCCTAGACTGTCTCAACGGTTTGATGTTTTATATTCTGCGATTTTTGCTCGTCCTCTGCCGTTTGTGTGATTTGTTCTTTTTTAATTGCACATTGGGTGTTGGATGTTTTCTTTGAAAACATGGTGTTTCTTTGTTTCGTGGTTATCTGGAGAAGATGAATCTCAGTGTTGTGTACCGCATGCCTACTTTAATAATAAATGTACACTGAAACTTTGAACCATGGATCTCAGGAACTAGAATGAACCAGCTGCGTTGACTGGCCTATGTGCCTGTTAAGATATACACTCAGTTGCTACTTTATTAGGTACACCTCTACACCTGCTCATTAATGCAAATATATGATCAGCCAATCACAAGGTAGCAACTCAAGAATAAGAGCATGCAGACATGGTCAAGAGATTCTGTTGTTATTCAGACCAAACATCAGAAAGGGGATATAAGTGGCTTTGACCATGGAATGATTGTTGGTGCCAGATGGGGAAATTTGAGTATCTCAGAAAAGGCTGATCTCGTGGGGCTTTCACGCACAACAGTCTCTAGAGTTTGCACCTGTATACCGCACGTTAATACACATATATAATCAGCCAATCACGTAGCAGCAAATTGACGCATAAAAGCATGCAGACATGGTCGAGGTTCAAAAACAGACAGTGAGTGGCAGTTCTGTGGGCAAAATCAGCTTGCGAATGAGAGAGGTCGGAGGAGTATGGGCAGACTGGTTCACGGTCGACAGGAAGGCGACAGTAACTCAACCAACCACACAATGCGACAGTGGTGTGCAGGAGAGCATCTCTGAACTTTGAAGCGAATGGGTTAAAGCAGCAGAAGACCCCACTGGATTCCAAGGTGTACCTAACAAACTGGCTCTGAGTCTGTATGCCAGACACAAGCCACAGTTTAAAATTTCACTCTCGAACTGCTGTCATCTGGTCTGTGAAAGTAATCTCCTTCCAAAGAACAAACAGAAATGATAGCATTGCCTTTGTCAAAAATGTCATCTCTGCTAAGCAGAAAATTCAGATATCGGTCACATCGTGGCAGCAGAGATATAACCTTTCACCTTCCCTGTCAAGGCTCCAAATCAGATGGTGTTTGAGATGGATGCAGATATTTTCATTTCACTTCCTTCTGTCGACCTTACTGCCTTCCTCACACAGTCCCAGCCAGAGCACCTGGGTAGAAACCAGCAGACTGTTAATTCTCTGTGGAGTTCAAAACATCAGGTTTTACTCGTCCGGATCCCCCTGCGTTTTCTCCTCTTTTTGTGTGCGTGTGTCTGGCACCTGTTTCTATCCAGGCAACATGTTGCGCTGTTATTATTTTGCTAGTGCCCCCTCCTCTGTCCCCACCTGTCTTCTGGTCAGATGGAAGAGCTGCTCTCTGTCTGCGGCGGACCCCAGCTGCCCTCTGGCGAGCGTGTATACGCGCGGTTTATGAGCAGCTGTTCGGGAGATGGTCACGGAGACAGGGCTCTCTCATGGTCAAACAGATAAGATAGCTCCCCATCTGGCTGATCTCTTCCACGTCCCCAGGTGTGACTTTGACACTATCCCTTAAGGAGACAGTTTAAAGTTTCCTGCTGCAGGGTTTTGATCTGAATCGTCGACAATTCCTTCCACCCCGCACCATCGGAGATATTGCTCGACCTGCTGAGTTCCTCCCGCAAATCTCCTCTTCCTGCAGATTCCAGTACCTGCAGTCTCTTGTGTCTCAAGTTTAAGATGCATCTTCTCTCTCTCCTTCTCCCCCTCTCTCCTTCTCTCCCACTCTCTCTCTCCCTCACTCTCTCCTTTCCCTCCCACGCCATTTTTACTCTCCCTTTCTTTTCCTCTCTTCCACTTCCCCTCTCTTTCCATCTCCCTCCCCCTCTGCCCCCTTCCCACTCTCCCACTCTCCCCTTCCTACTCCCCCTCCTCACCCCCTCACTCCCTTTCTCCCACTCCCTCACTCTCCCCATTCTCCCCACTCTCCTTCCTCCCCCTCCTCTATCTCCTCCAGTCTACACCCTTCCCTTCCCTCTCTCTACCCTCTCTTACTCCTCTTACCCATCACTCCTCTTCCCAATCTCCCTGCTCACTCCCCTCTCCTCTCTCCTCTCCCTCCCCCTCTAATCCCCTCTACCCTGTCCTTTCCCTCACATTTCAATCCCCCTCTCCTTCCTCTCGCTCCCCCTCTCTGTCTCGCCCCTCACCCCTCTCTTTTAGCCACTCATGCTCCTCCTCTCTCCCCTCTCCTCCAAACTCTTTCCCTCACCCCTCGTGCTCTCTCCCCTCTCTTCCCATCTCTCTTTCTCTCCCTATCCCTCTCTTTCTCACCTCTCTCTCCACCTCTCTGCCCCCTATAACTCTCAGCCGCTCTCTTCCACTTGTCTCTCTCCTCCCGTCTCTTCCACTCTCTCTCTCCCCATCTCTCACCCCTCTCTCTTTTCCTCTCTCTCCCCTCCCCTCTCTCTTTCTCTTGCCCCTCTTCCCACCTTCTCTCTCTCCCTCCCGCTCTCTTTCTCCCCCCCCTCTCTCTCTCTCCTGTCCCCTCTCTTTCTCTCTCCCGTCCTCAATTTAGATCTGACTTGCACAAATTGAGGTGATCTACCACACGATGCAGCTTTTTTGAAAGAGTTCGTGTGGGGAACACGAGCAGCACACTTGTGCACAAGGAGATCCCACAAACAGCAATCTCAGAGGACTGTAGATGCTGGTCTCTGGGGACTTGGAGTAACAGACGATCTACAGGAGGAACACGTTGGGCCGAGCAGCATCTGTGGGGTAAGGTAAGGGAATTGCTCCCATTCTGTGTGGAGACCCACAGCAGGACTGTCATCACGTTCATTGTTTTCATCGAATTTCCCAGGGCACTGGGGTAATTAACTTTTTCCACTTTTCAAAAGAGTGGCTATGATGGTATCATTGCTTTGAGTTAGACCATACAAAAGTGCGTGTGTGTGCACGAGTGTGAGTGTGTGTGTGTGTGTGGATGGTGATGACTGCCTGGACCTCAGTCCCATCTTTTCTTTTTCCAAGTGACTGATGGTTATGCGAAGAGATCTGTGGTGCATGCCTGTGGCCTGTTCAACCACAGAAGGCACCCTCCACCCCCCCAAACCCATTTGTAGATGACAAATTCAAATCAAAATAACATGGATGCTGAAAATAAAAAGACAAATATTTTCTCCATAGATCGGTAGCAACTGCAGAGAGAGGAACATTGATTAGGTCAGTGACGTAGAATTGTAATTCACCCTGCAGGCTCTTTGGCCCACAGTGGTGTGACAAGCTTTTAACCTGCGGCAAGATCAATCGAGGACTTCCCTGCTACATGGCCCTCCACCTGTCTATCATCAGTCGCCCTAAGAGTTTCTTAATGCCTTAATGTATCTGCCTCTGTATTATATACACACATAGACAGATAAGACAATCTCTCTCTCTCTCTCTCTCACACACACAGATACACTTATAGACAGACAGACGCGCGCGTGTGTACACACACACAACTGCACATGTAGACAGGCAGATACATACACAGATGCACATATAGACAGACAGACACACACACACACAGATGCACTTAATGACGGACAGACACTCGTGCACTTGTGTGTGAACACACGCACACACAGGCACACACAGATGCACATATAGACAGACAGATATACACACACACACACACACACACACACACACACACACACATTTTGACAGACACACACGCACATACCACAGAGGGACAGGCACACACACGTGTGTGCGCACAGATAATGATAATAGAATCTGCTTTCTGAGATATTGATTGAGGACAGATATTTGTTGAAGTGGTGGAGATTTCTTCAGTTCTAATGATGTTAACCCTGCCTCGGTAGGAAGCGGTCCATCTCCCCTGAGTGATGGCACATTCCCTCAGACCTGCACGTGAATGCTGGGTTTACTCTCTCTCGGCAGTGAAATTCTCTTTGTCTCAGGGAAGAGAGAGCGACCATTGTATCAGTGTGAGCACGTTTCTGTTGCCCGTTCCACCCCGAGGGGAGTGACTGCAGCACACTTGAGCTCCTTGCCCTGCTGCCAATCACCTTTTCTCAACGCCCCACCTCTGGCAAATGCTTGGAAAAGGACGTCAGCGCCCCTTGAAGTGCAGTGCTTGAAACTAATATCTTTGTTACAGAGATGGAGGGGAGTAATGACAAAGTTCATCCTTGGGTTATCTTAATCTACAGAGTGTGGCATTTAATTAGTTTAATGTTTCTGCCTGAGGGTCTTTAAGGGAAAAGTCATTTTGGTGCCATGGTCAATTAAACATTTCCCATTGAAAGTGCAATGTGGGGAACTGCGGGGGGTCAGATTCAGAGATGTCAGCTCTCACTGTCCTGTGGTTTCAGCTCCCGCTTCTCGAGTTCCACCTCGTGAACCTGCACCCAACCCTTTCCACAATCAATTTTCTCATTTAACCAGAGCCAGCACGATGCAGGGTGATGCTGCCAATGGATGTGACTGGAATGGAAACAGTGAGAGATGGTTCTGGCTGTCTGAAGGATGTTCCGAGTCCTTTTTCTGAATTCTGTTAACACCACCCTCCTTTCACTCACCTTTTGTTATCAAGTCTCCCTCCCCCAGTTTTCCAACATCTCCTCGTCTTCATAGCCCAGCTCTATGCTATTTCACCAGATCACCTCCAAATAAACCCTCTCATCTGTCCTCACAGAATAAGTCGCCAAAAATCTATTGAATATTTTAGAGACTCAAGAAAGTGGCAAGAGTGAGGAACTGAAGGAACTAATTATTATTTCTCTAACTTCCACTCCCCCACTCTCTTCCCCATTCTGGCTCCCCTGTCAGCCCTTCTCTTCTCTTCATCTTCCCATCACCTCCCTCTGGGTCCCCTCCTCCTTCCCTTCTCCCATGGTCCACTCTCCTCTCCTATCGGATTCCTTCCTCTCCAGCCCTTTGCCTTTTCCACCCATCACCTCCCCCTGGTGTCCCTCCTCCTTCCCTTCTCCCATGGTCCACTCTCCTCTCCTATCGGATTCCTTCCTCTCCAGCCCTTTGCCTTTTCCACCCATCACCTCCCCCTGGTGTCCCTCCTCCTTCCCTTCTCCCATGGTCCACTCTCCTCTCCTATCGGATTCCTTCCTCTCCAGCCCTTTGCCTTTTCCACCCATCACCTCCCCCTGGTGTCCCTCCTCCTTCCCTTCTCCCATGGTCCACTCTCCTCTCCTATCGGATTCCTTCCTCTCCAGCCCTTTGCCTTTTCCACCCATCACCTCCCTCTGGGTCCCCTCCTCCTTCCCTTCTCCCATGGTCCACTCTCCTCTCCTATCGGATTCCTTCCTCTCCAGCCCTTTGCCTTTTCCACCCATCACCTCCCGGTTCCTTACTGCCACGTCCACCTACCTTCCCTTCGCCTGGTGCCTCCTATCACCTGTCAGCACTATCCATTCCTTCACCTCCCCCTCCCCCCCAATTCTGGCTTCTTCCCCTTTCCTTTCATTTCTTGCTTTGTTTTATTTAGCACGGAGTAGGCCCTTTCAGAATTCCAGCCTTGCAATCCCACGACTCTGACGATTTACAATGACCAATTAACTTACCCGGTACATCTTTGGACTGCTGGAGGAAACTGGAGCACTCAGGTAAACCCCACACATTCTACAGGAAGACATTGAAGTGTGTGCACTCAGTGTGGTGACAGCAAAACGACATGGACAGTGTTTTTGTGTGTGTACCGAATGCCCTCTGTCACAGTATCATTATCAGTAAATACGGGCTAGGGAGCAGGAGTGAGTGCAATTGCTCTTACAAAGGAAAAAAAAAGCTAAGCAAACTCAAAGGTCTTAAAGTGGATACGTCACCTGGGCCAGATGGAATACATCGCAGAGTCCTGAGAGAGGCTGCTGAACATGCATCGGTCATGATCTTTCAAGATTCACTTGATTCTGGAGGAATGGGAAATTGCAACTGTCACTCCACTCCTTAAGAAGGGAGGAAGGCAAAAGAAAGAAAATTAAAGGCCAATGAGCCTAACCTCAGTGGTTGGGAAACTGTTGGAGTCTATTATTAAGTATGAGGTTTGGGGTACTTGGAGACTAATGATAAAGTAAGTCAAAGTCGATATGGTTTCATTCAAGGGAAATCTTGCCTGACAAATCTGTTAGAGGTCTTTGAGGAAGTAACAAGCAGTGTGCCTCAGTATGTATCCATGCAATGAACTGCAACCTTTTTGACTTCTTCCCCGTCCTTTCCAGTTCTGATAAAAGGTCTCAGCCAGAAATGTCGACTCTTTATTCCTCTCCATAGATACTGCCAGACCTGTTGAGTTCCTCCAGATTTTGTGTGTCAGTTGCTTGAGATTTCTGGTATCTGCAGGACTTCTATGGTTAAAAGGAGAGGCTGGACCTTTTTTTACCTGAAGTATAAGAAGCTGAAGTTTATGAAACTATGAGGGGTGCAGACAGATAAATGGTCTTTTCCCCAGGATAGGGCACCCCAAAACTAGAAGCTATGGGCTTAAAGGTGAGAGGGGGAAAGGTTTAAAGGGCAATTGAGGGACAACTTTTCCACACAGACTGGGTGAGGCAGGCAGGTACAATCATCTGCTTGCCAGCCTCCTCACCAGAAGCCAAGGCAGACTTGTCAGCTGAGGTGGGAGTCCGGACACCAAAAAGCTGTCAGTTCATAGCTAAAAAGTTCAACGTGCAGTAAATGTATTATCAAAGTACATATATGTTGCCATACACAGCCCTGAAATCCATTTTCTTGTGAATACAAGAAACACAATAGAATCAACGAAAGATCACACCCAACAGGTCAGGCAGGCAATGCAAAAAACAACAACAAATACAAATAGAAAGAAGGAGATGCACAAAAAAAATGCCATGAAAGAGAGACCAAGGCAGAGAGATCAAGAGGCAGGGACAACAGAAAGAGGAACAGGAGAAGTAGAAAATGAGGAGGCTGGAGATGAGAGCTGAGGCCAGAAGGGAGGAGGAAAGAAGGGCTTTGTGTCGGTGGGTGCCACAATGTTTACTCTGCTATATCCTGCACTGAGGCTGTGGCCTGCTCCGGCTGCTCTGGGCTTCGAGTCTGAGGGCTCACTTTCATTCTCAACGCTGTTTGCTTCCTTTTATTGTTTGCACCATTTTTTTCTCTCTGCACATTGGATGTTTCTCAGTCTTTTTGTTTAGCAGGCTCTTTTGGGTTTTCTGCTTGTGGCTGCCTGTTAGGAGACGGATCTCATATTGTATAATGCACACATACTTTGATAATAAATGTACTTTGAACTTTGAATGAGGCAGTGAAGGAAAGGGATGAGAAACTGAGAAAATAAAAGAGCAGGGGAAGAGGGGATGAAAAAACAGAGAAGTGGTTGAGGCGAAGAGATTTAAATATCTTTCCTTTAAATAATGAAATACTAGCTGCATTTCTACATCAAAACATCAAAATATTTAATGAAGTGCATCATTTGCATCAACAACTGATGCAGTCCGAGGATATGCTCGAGCCAGCCCGCAAGTGTCACCATGCGTTTCGCACAAACACAGCGTGCCGACAACTCACCCGTATGACTTTGGACTGTGGGAGGAAACTGGAACACCCAGAGGAAACCTACACAGTGACAGGGAGAGCATACAACCCCCTAACAGATGACAATGGGAATTGAATCCTGATCTTCCAGTTGCCAGCTGGTGGTGTAGTGGCACCAGCACTGGACTTTGGGGTGAGAGGTCCCAAGTTCGAATCCAGCCAGTTCCCTTGCACGCTCTCCATCCGTGCCTGAGTTGAGTATCAAGCTAGCAACTCGACCTCGTAAAAAAAAATCCTGGAGAGGGATGGGATGGGAATAAGGATTAAAGCCTTGGGCGGGGGTGAAAGAAGGAGTAAGGAGGTATGGAAGGCTGAGCAGAATAAATGGAGAAAAAGAGAAAGTGGAAAAGAGGCTTACAGAAGAATAGGGGAGAGAAAGGAGAGACAGATGATGAGCTTGCCAGGGACAGCAAGACAACAAAGAGTGAGGATGCTGGGGGTGACCTGAGGGATTACAAAGCAGGTTTCAACTGAATCGGAATGAAGCTAATCATAATGCTCGGCTTTAGACATTTCTTTCATAGTCTACTTGTACACTGAATACCAACTGGTCGCTGCTCCTGACCAGTATACTGAACATTGCTGGGTCAGTCTTCTGTGAAGATTCGTCACACGGGAGACAAAGGGAATGAGTGGGTGGGCCAGTGACTGAGAGGAAAGGTTTACCTTTTGGCTTCACAGCAGGACCAGCAGTGGTAGCCAGTTGTTGCCTCTCTGACTGGAGACCTATGACTAGTGGAGTGCTGCAGGGATCGGTGCTGGGTCCGTTGTTGTGTGTCATCTATATCAACAATCTGGACGATAATGTGGTTAACTGGATCAGCAAATCGGCGGATAACATCAGATTTGGGGTGCCATGGACAGCGAGGAAGACTATCAAAGCTTGCAGTGGGATCTGGACCAGCTGGAAAATTGGGCTGACAAATGGCAGATGGAATTTAAGGCAGACAAATGTGAGGCGTTACACATTGGGAGGACCAACCAGGGTAGGTATCACACAGTCAGTGGTAGGGTATTGAGCAGCATGGTAGAACAAAGGGATCTGGGACTAGAGATTCATAATTCCTTGAAAGTGGTGTCACAGGTAGACAGGGATGTAGAGAAATCTTTTGACACATCGGCCTTCGTAAATCAATGATTGAGTACAGGAGTTGGGATGTTGACATTGTATAAGACATTGGTGAAGCCTAGTTTGGAGATCAGTGACCTACCGACAGGAAAGATATAAATAACATTGAAAGAGCACAGAGAAAATTTACAAGAATACTGCCGGGTCTGGAGGACCTGACTTATAAGGAAAGGTTGAATAGGTTAGAACTTTATTCCTTGGAACATAAAATATTGAGGAGAGATGTGATAGAGGTATACAAAATTATGAGGGGTATAGATAGGGTAAATACAAGCAGGCTTTTCCACTGAGGTTGGGTGGGACCACAAATGGAGGTTATGGGTTAGGGGTGAAAGCTGAGATACTTCAAGGGGACGTGAGGGGAACCTTCTTCACTCAGAGGGTGATGAAAGTGTGGAATGAGCTTCCAGTGGAACTGGGGGATGCAAGTTTGATTTCAACAGTTAAGAGAAGTTTGGTTAGGGACATGGATGGGAGGGATATGGAGGAGTATGGTGTGGATGCAGGTCAATGGGAATAGGCGGATTAATGGTTCGGTATAGACTAGATATCTCTGTGCTATAGTGTTCTATGGTTCTATGATTCTACCTTTCTGGGCTGATGGTGGGGGTTCACTCCCAGTGGAAGGGGTTCCCGAAGTTTCACATGGTCTCTGTTTCCCTCAGGGATAAGATCACACAGCTGGCAGTCAGTGGCCGCACAGAAGCAGAGACTGGGGAAGTCATTTGGGGGAGGGGTGTGGAATTAATGGGAACGTGAGGAGAATGCAAGTGATGCTGTTACGAGTACTGGTTTATTATTGTCACATATACAGTGAAAATGGAGTGGTGGGGTGGAGGTAGATCTCTACCAAAGGAGATGTAAAGACTCCTTCCCTCCGTTAGCCTGCAGGTCACCCCTGGGCAAGATGTCACTGACCAGGGTCATGTGAAGCCATGGGAGCAGCTGGTGGAGATCACAAGTCCCGGTTACGTGACCACTGACACCAGGTAGACAATCTCTGGAGAGATTTGATAATGGCTGACGTCACCCGTCTTGTGAAGACCCTGACTGGAAAGAAGACAATGGCAAACCACTCCTGTAGGGAAATTTGCCCCAAACAATCATGATCATGAGAACATGAACGCCCACATCACATAATGATGATGTTGACAGTGAAAAGCTTGTCTTGCATATGTTCATTCACACCAGATCACTACACAGTGCCTTGAGGTAGAATAGAGTAAAGAAGTTTTTTTAAAGATGAGCTTTATTTGTCATATACATTCAAATGTCGAAACAAATAGTGAAATGCAGTAAAATCCATCTGCCTCCTCCCCCTCCCACCTCTTTATTCTGACATCTTCCCCCTTCCTTCACAGTCCTGAGGAAGGGTCTCAGCTGAAAAATCCGCTAGTTATTCATCTCCATAGGTGCTGCCTGACCTGCCGAGTTCCCTCAGCAATTTGTGTGCGTTGCACTGAGACACGTTGTGTGCATTAGCGGGGATGCCCGTGAGTGTCGCACCTCAGCTTGCTAACCCTGACCTGCGTTTCTTTGGACTGTGGGAGGAAACCCACGCAGTGACGGGGAGAACGTACAAACTCCTCGCAGGCAGCGGTGGGAACTGAACCCCGCTCTCCCTGTCACTGGCGCTGTAAAGTGTTCTGCCACCGCGCCAGCCAGTAGAACGACAACAACGCAGAATGAAGTGCAACAGCCACGGGGAAGTGTAGGATCATAATGAGGTAGATCCAGAGATCAAGAGTCCATCTTATCATACAAGGGACTAGAACTAGGGGATATAGCCTTGAGATTTGGGGAGTAAATTTAAGACGGAGATGAGGAGGAACTGCTTTTCCCAGAGAGTGGTGAATCTGTGGAATTCTCTGCCCAAAGAAGCAGTGGAAGCTACCTCAGTAGATATATTTAGGACGATGTTGGGTAGATTTTTGCATAGTAGGGGAATTAAGGGCTATGGGGAAAAGGCAGGTGGGTGGAGATGAGTCCATGGCTAGATCAGCCATGATCTTGTTGAATGGCGGAGCAGGCTCAATGGGCCAGTTGGCCAACTCCTGCTCCTATTCCTTGTGTTCTTATGTAAGAGATCCATTCAAGAATCCGATAACAGTGGGGTAGAAGCTGTCCTCGAGCCTGAGGTGGTATGTCCTTTCAGGCTTTTGTATCTTCTAACTGACAGGAGAGGGGAGAAGACAAAATGTCCAGGGTGAGTGGAGTCTTTGGTAATGCTGGCTGGTTTACTGAAGTATACAGAGGGCCCATAGAAGGGTGGTCAGTTTGTGTGCTGAGCTGCGTCCGCAACTCTCTGCAGTTTCTTGTGGTCACGTGCAGAGCCGTTGCTATACCAAGCTGTCACGCATCCAGATAGAATGCCGCCTACAGTACACTGATAAAAATTGGTAAGTTTCAATGGGGACACGCCGAATTTCTTTAACCTTCCGAGGAATAGAGGAGTCAGAAAACTTAGTGGAGTGGTTGGGACTGTGCAGTAACTTCACATCAACTCAATGGCCAAAATAGCTTCTTCCATGTCACATAGTGAACTGATGGAGTGTTGTATTGCTAGGATATTTCACTTAACATGTGACCTTTACAGATACTCTATCTCCCCTCTTGGGCAGGTGTCAAAGACCCCGATCTGTTCTCTGAAGTGGCACGGTGTGATTTTACCCGACCCACATTCGTGCGTCATGAGAAAGGCAGATGGCCTGTCCGTGGTCTCACCAGTGACTGGGGTACCTTGCTGTGCACATTAGCATTTCCGACGGTAAAACAGTGACTTCATAGTTATTGACTGAAATAAACCTTTGACATCGGCTGAGATTAGAAAAGGTACAAGATATTCTCCTTCAGCGCATCCTGACCTGACTGACGTTCTTCGTTCTCCTCTAACGATGCCATTAACATCTTATCCCCACAGCAACCCTGGTCTCACTTATTACCTGGAGCCCAACTGGACATCTGCTGTAGGTAGATAGGATAGGAACATTTGCAATATTTCAAAGGTAATGGAAAGGCAAGGTTTAGAGCAGTGATTTTTTTTGCCATGGACCAACGCCATTAAGCAAGGGGTCCATGGACCTCTAAACCCCCTGGTTTAGAGGGGCATTGGTCAAACACAGATAAATGAGACTAGTTTAGTTGGATATTTTGGTTGGCATGGAAGAGTTGGGCTAAGTAGCCTGCTTCTACATTGTATTACTCACAGATAGAGTCACAGAAAAGTACAACACAGAAACAGGCCCTTTGGCCCATCTAGTCTGTGCCAAGCTATTTAAACTGCCTGCTCGCATCGACCTGCATTGGGACAATAGCCCTCCAATATTTCCTTTGTTATATCCATCCCTCCCCTCAAAATTTACTACAACTTTGAACTGATGTTTTTCTCACACGAGATTCTGCAGATGCTGGAAATCCAGAGCAACAGATGCACAAAATGCTGGAGGAACTCAGCAGGTCAGGCAGCGTCTACGGAAATGTTTCAAATGTTCAAAGGTTCATCTTATTGTCAAAGTATTTATGTACAATATAACTCTGATACCAAGCCCTCCCACCCCACCACCAACCAGCATAAAAAAGAAACAAAACTCGCAGACCCCAAAATAACACCCTCCCTACAGCAAAAAGCAGCCACTATAATAATCAACGAACCCCTCACTTTCAGAAAAAAACAGTGACTGTAGCACCAAACCCCACAATCCCCTTTTACACACAAAAATTAACAGATCACCCACCCGCCAATTGTCCACAAGGAAGAAAATACTGAAAAACTGAAGGAGACCAGTATAAAGTACCAACCAATAATCACATGAATCTCAAAATATTGGAAACATCTTTTCATCTGCATACGAGGAGAGCAGCTGCAGGCACTCAGTCCTTCTGTAAAGAGAGACTGCTGACCTGGGTCCGAACGCTGCTGACCGCCTCCGTTGGGAGTCATCGCTGACCCCTCTGCATTCATCTCGCTGCTTCCAGATGGAGTCGCTCATGGCCTCGTGTCTGGTTTGTTCCATGAGTCAGTTTGTCTTCTCGAACCTTCTCAGCCTCCCGTCTCGAACCTCCACGAGGCAGCTCTCTGGGCACAGCACAGCGCTGGATCCTTCGATCGAGATTCAAACAGTACGTCACAGGCTTCAACAGTTTCTGTAAGAAAAACAAGACAAAAAGAACAAGCAGAAGGTGTAATAAATGTGAAATAATTGGAAATCGTTGTCAGCAAATTGTTGTTTGCTGTCATCGTTTTGACCGGAAGTCCAAACAGTCAACATTTTGGGAAAGTGCGGAAAAATTTTTTTTTTCTTTATCCCAATTCTACTGAAAGATCTTTGATCTGAACATCACCTCTGTTTCTCTCTCCACAGATGCTCCCGACCTGCCGAGAGTTGCCAATGTTTTCTGCAAGACAATCTTCTGCCTCAGAGCTGGTGGGATCACTGACATCACCTCAATGTTCTCGGTTTTGGGTGAGATAACTATCTAGGGAGGTCTTGTCGGAGAGTGTGTGACTGTCACCATAAAAACCGAGCTGTGCTTGGAGCTTAACTGTACTGCCTAACTTGTGCTGAAATAACGGGCGTCAAACCAAGTATCAAAGGGGGAGAAACAATTAATGTTGCACATCTGGGACCTCAGAACAGTAGGGGAGAAACAGGTGGGGGTGGAAAGCTGGACGGAAAGTGTGGGTGTGGGGGGTGACGGTGGGGGGAAAATAAAGTTGTGTTGAACTGATCTCTGCTGGTAGATGATCCTGTCATATCAGGGCAGATAACAGGGACACAAAGGGTGACATATGGCAGTCCATCTGGTAGCAGTCTTTTATTTCATGTGGTAATTATCATATTTACTCTATTAAGCACACCTGGGGTGGGGAAGGAGCTCAGCAAACCGCAGCTTTAAGCACATGATATTATTGCATCAGAAGAGGACACGTTTCCTTCAAAGGATGTCATAGAAAAATAACACACAGCTTCCAGGCTGCAACCTGTTGGCACCAGCAAATTCCACCAATCAGGACTCGCCATCCTGGCTGAAATTACGTGGAGCTTCTGCCTTGTCTGTTTGGGGAGAGTAACATCTGATGCCCAAAGGGTTCTGTGTGTGTGTGTGTATGTGTGTGTGCGTATGAGTGTGTGTGTCTGTGTGCATGTATATCTTTGTGTGCTTGAATGTGTGTATATGTGTATGCGTATATTCTGGTCTCTGTGCATGTATGTGTGCATGCCAGTGTGTGTGTGTGTGTGTGTGTGTTTGTGCGTATGGGTGTGCATGCGTGTGTGTGTGTGCACGTGTGGGGGTGTGTGGGTGTGCGTGTGTGCGTGTGTGTGTATGTGTATGTGTGTGTGTGTGCATGTGTGTGTGTGTTAATGTGAGTGTGTTTGCATGTGTGTATGTGTGTGTGTGCATGCATGTGTGTACATGTGTGTGTGTGTTTTGTGTGTGTGTATGTGTGTGTGCGTCCGTATGGGTGTGCGTGCATGTCTGTGTGTGTTTATGTGTGTGCGCGCGCGTGTATGTGTGTGGGTGTGTGTTAATGTGAGTGTTTGTGCATGTGTGTGTGTGTTTGTGTGTGGGTGGGTGGGTGTGCATGTCGGTGTGTTTATGTGTGTGTGTGTGTGTTTATGTGTGTGTGTGTGTGTGTGTGTGTGTGTGTGTGTGTGTGTGTATGTGTGTGTGTGTGTGTGTGTGTGTGTGTGTGTGTGTGTGTGTGTGTGTGTGTTTGTTTGTTTGCGTGTGTGTGTTTTTGGTTATTTGTTTGTGTGTGAGTGCATATATATTTCCTCTCCAGACAGCAGTCTGGAATCCTGCCTGAAGTCGTTGATTGCTGAGGCTCTGAACTGCTTCCTCGGCGGAGGGAACTGAACTCAGATCACCGTGGCATTGGGTTGTTTCTCCATTTTGCTGCCAATTATGTGCCAACACCTGGACTCCAGAGATGTCACTTCATGCCTTTCCCTTTTCTCTTTCTGATAGATGGTCCATTAACATTAATTCCTTTTCTTGCTTCACTAATCCTAAATCCCCTTGCTTACCGAGAATCTAACAGTCAGGTGATTTTTACAAGTGATCCACTCCCCCTCCAGCCTTTGTGAAGGATACAGTGCCTGAATTTCATCTCTTCAGAAAAACCCGGATGGTCCCTACTTCGGCCTTATCACCTCATTCCCCCTCCCCCACCCATGCACCTTTCCCCTCACCTGGCATCACCTACCCTCCTTACCCTCCTCTATTCTGGCATCCTCCCCTTTTCTTTCCAGTCCTAAAGAAGGGTCTCGGCCTGTTACGTCCATAGATGCTGCCTGACCGGCTGAGTTTCTCCATCATTTTGTGTGTGTTGCTTTAGAGTTCCAGCATCTGCAGAAAGTCTTGAGTTCACCTACCTCCTTCTACCTTGTACACCTTCCCTTTTCCCACTTTCTCATTATGGCTTCTGTCTCCTTCCCTTCCAGTCTTGATGAAGGGTCTTGGCCCAAAACGTTGACAGTTTACACGCTGCCTGACCTGCTGAGTTCCTCCAGCATTTTATGTGTGTTAGCTTGGACAGCGTTGTTCAGATTTTTGGCAGGTCCAAGCCCCGGAGGTGACCATCTCTCTCTTCCGTAGTTTTCAAGGCATGAGAGTTTGTTTTTGTTTGTTGAATTGTGAGATGTGGACATCACTAACTGAGAAGGTAGGTAAGAGTCACTCAAGAGACTGGGCAAGAAAGGCAGATTTCCTTCTAGATTGAAACCGGTTCAGGAGCCTGCTGGTTGTTGTGGGGTAATAACCACTCCCGAACCTGGACTTGGCTCCAAGTCAGAAAATGATTTTCTGACATGAGAAATGAACCAAAATGACACGACAACCAACTTCACTCAAAATTTCTCTCGCCAGAGAATGGTAAATCTATGGAATTCATTGTGACAGATGGCTGTGGAGGTCAAGTCATCGAGTGTATTTAAAGAGGAAACAGACCGGTACGGATGTACCATGGGGAGCTTTCTGACTGGTTCCATCACCATCCGGTATGGGTGGGGGGTGGGAGTGCACTGCACAGGATGGAAGTAAGTTGCAGATTGTTGTAAAATTAGTCAGCTCTACCGGCCTCCGTAGTATCCAAGACATCTTCAAGGAGCGATTATTCATCTTCAAGCAATTATTAAGAAGCACCTTTACCCAGGAGGAAAGAGGTACAGGAGCCTGAAGACATATACTCAATGATTCAGGAACAGCTTCTTTCCCTCTGCCATCCAATTTCTGAATGGACATTGAACTCATGAACACTACTTCAATGCTTTTTTATTTCTGTTTTTGCACTACTTATTTTAACTTAACCTTTTAATATCCACATATATAATAACTGTAATTCAGTTTTTTTTCCTGTATTTATCATGTATTGCATTGTACTGCTGCTGAAAAGTTAACAAATTTCATGACATATGCTGCTAATATTAAACCTGATTCTGATAGGTTCTCAATCAGTCAGGGCATGAACAATTACAGGGGAAGGCAGGAGAATGGGGTTGAGAAGGATAGTAAATCAGCCATGATGGAATGGTGGAGCAGACTCGACGGACAGAATGGCCTAATACTACTTCTGTGTTTTATTACTTTATCATCCAAAAGCAAGATATCATCAGGTCCACAGTAACACTCACAAAATGCTGGAGGAACTAAGCAGGCCAGGCAGCATCGATGGAAAAGAGTAAACCCTATCCCTGGTAGACAAGAGAGACCCAATCCCTTCGCTTCATTCCTCTTCCCACCCTGCCACTTGGAAAAGTGCCATCCCCTTCTCTCAGATCCTCCATCTCCACCACATTTGCTCTCAGCATGAAGCTTTTCATTATAGTTCTAATGAGATGTCCTCCTTCAAAGAAAGAGGCTTTCCTTCCTCCATTGTCAACACTGCCCTCACCCACACCTCTTCCATTTCATGCACTTCTGCCCTCACCCCATCCACCTGCTATCTCACCAGGGATAGGGTTCCTCTTGTCTTCACCTACCACCCCACCTGCCTCTGCACCCAGCACATAATTTTCCATAACTTCTGCCACCTCCAACGGGATCCCACCACCAAGCACATCTTTCCCTCATCCCCATTTTCCACTTTCCACAGAGATTACACCATGCACAACTCCCTTGTCCATTCCTCCCTCCTCACTGATATCCGTCCTGGCACTTCCAGTGCCTATAAAAAGAATTTAGCCCTTTTGGGATGTTCATGTATTATTGTTTTACTACACTGAATCGCAGTAGATTTAATTTGGCTTTTTTGAGACTGACCATCAGAAAAAGACTCTTTCGTGTTGATGCACCATCAATAACTCTCGGAGACGTGAGGCGAGATATAGACTTTTATTGGCTGGAAGAAGGAACAAGCAGCAATTGACCACCACACTACATCCTGGAGACTGAGGTCAGGGTGGAGTCCCCAATCGCCTTTATACCGGGGTCCGTGGGAGGAGCCACGGTCAGTGGGAGGAGCCACAGGAGCAGTCAGCGGAGGGGCGTGTCCAGAAAGGTATATGTAGTTCACCACACGTGTCAAAGTGAAAACAGATTTCTACAAAGTGATCTAAATTAATTACAAATATAAAACACAAAATTGATCGCGTAGCTATTCACCCTCTTTAACATGACACACCAAATCATCGCTGGTACAGCCAATTGATTTTATAAATCACATAATTAGTTAAATAGAGATCACTTGTGTGCAGTCAAGGTGTTTCAATGGATTGTAGTAAAAATACACCTGTGTCTAGAAGCTCCAACTGCTGGGAGTCAGTATCCTGGCAAAAACTACACCATGAAGACAAAAGAACACTCCAAGCAACTCCACAAAAAGGTTATTGAAAAGTACAAGTCAGGAGACAGATGCAAGAAAATTTTCAAGTCACTGAATATCCCTTGGAGTACAATTGTCAATCATCAAGTAATTGAAAAGATTTGGCACAGCTGTGAATCTGCCTAGAGTGGGCCGTCCTCAAAAACTGAGTGATTGTGCAAGAAGGGGACGAGTGAGGGAGGCCACCAACAGACCTATGACTACTCTGGAGGAGTTACAAGCTTCAGTGGCTGAGATGGGAGAGACTGCACATACAACAACTGTTGCCCGGGTGCTTCACTAGTCACAGCTTTATGGGAGAGTAACAAAGAGAAAGCCACTGTTGAAAAGAAACTCAGGTGAAATCGTGGCTAGAGTTTCCCAGAAGGCATGTTGGAGACTCAGCTGGAAGAAGGTTCTATGGTCTGATGAAATCAAAATTGAGCCTTTTGGCCATCAGACCAAACACTACATTTGTTATAAGCCAAATACCACACATCATCGAAAATCATCATCCCTACCATGAAGCACGGTGGTTAGTGGCTGCATCATGCTGTGGGGATTTCACTGCAGCAGGCCCTGGAAGGCTTGTGACAGTAGAGGGTAAAATCAATGCAGCAAAATACAGGGAAATCCTGGAGGAAAATCTGACGCAATCTGCAAGATAACTGCGACTTGGGAGAAGATTTTTTTTCCAGTAAGACAATGACCACAAGCATAAAACCAGAGCTGCACAGGAATGGCTTAAAAACAACAAAGTTAATGATGTGGAGTGGCCAAGTCAGAGACCAGACCTCAATCCAATTGAGAATGGGTGGCTGGTCTTGAAAAGGGTGTTCACTCATGATCCCCATGCAATCTAACAGAGCTCGAGCAGTTTTGTAAAGAAGAAAGGGGAAAAACTGCAGTGTCCAGATGCGCAAAGCTGATAGAGACCTATCCACACAGACTCAAGGCTATAATTGCTGCCAAAGGTGCATCTATACTAAATACTGACTTGAAGGTGGTGAGTAATTATGCAATCAATTGTTTAATAATTGCAATATATTTTGACCAATTTGTACAATTTTTTTTTCACTCTGACAAGAAAGAGTCTTTTTGTGTTGATCAGTGTCAAAAAAGCCAAATTAAATCCACACTGATTCAATGTTGTAGAACAATAAAATATGAAAACTTGCAAGGTGGGTGAATACTTCTAATAGGCACTGTGTCCCTGCAAGTGGAACAGGTGCCACTACACCTCCTTGCTCACTACCATCCAGGACCCCATATAGTCCTTTGAAGTGAGCCAACAGTTTATCTGTGAGTGGGTTAGCTCCCGGTGTGGCCTCCTGTGTATCGGTGAGACCTAATGTAGATTGGGAGAGTGCTTGGCTGAGCACCTACGCTCTATCCACCAGAGAACGCCAGATCTCCTGGTGGCCGCCCATTTCAATTCTGCTTCCCCTCCCCATTCTAGCATTTCAGTCTATGGCCTCCTCAACTGCCGCGATGAGGCTACACTCGGTGGAGGAGCAACACCTTGAATTCCGTCTGGGTAGCCTCCAAGCTGATGGCACGAACATTGATTTTTCTAACTTCCTGTAATGGGTACATCCCCCTCCCTTCACCATTCCCCATTCCCATCTCCCTCTCTCACCTTGTCTCCTTCCCTGCCCATCACCTCCCTCTGGTGCTCCTCCCCCTTCCCTTTCTTCCATGGCCTTCAGTCCTCTCCTATCAGATTCCCCCTTTTTCCAGCCCTTTATCTCTTTTACCAATCGACTTCCCAGCTCTTTACTTCACCTGTTCCCCTCTCCCGGTTTCACCCATCACCTACAACCTTGTACTTCTTCCCCACCCCCCCCTTCTTACTCTGCCTTCTCATCTCTTTTTTCCCAGTCCTGATGAAGGGTCTCAGCCTGAAACATCTATAGTTCTCTTTTTTCCACAGATGCCGCCTGGCCTGCTGAGTTCCTCCAGCATTTTGTGTGTGCTACTTTGATTTCCATCACCTGCAGAGTTCCTTTTGTTTGTGAAGAAGTCAACCTTTTTGGGCAAAGCTCGCTGTTCCTGCTAAGCAGAGTGGGTCAGTAGCCCGGAATTACTGAAATGCCCCCGTGCCACGCAGCTAGAAAAGGTTTACATAATGTGAAAGATTTTCTTTGTACAGTATTTCATTATACCCTCCATTCATTAAATAAAGTAAGAAGTGCGTGATGTTTCAATTTCCATTCTAAATGTTCATAACATGCATATTACAAAAGGAAATATTTAAAGTGTCACGTGGTTTTCGGGCTGTGTAAAAAAATTTCCTTATGGAGTGATGGTTGGGACACAGAGCTGCAAAGAGAACGAGAGGGAACGTTGGCCCAGACCCTTTACTGGTTTGGGCTGGGTATCTGAACTCCGTAGTGCTGTACCTGTCAGTGCTTCTTAGTGCGTCTGTCTTTCGACATATTCCACAACGGTGTGAAGCATTGCTACAGATGTATTAATAAAACAGTAGACTTGGATTTCTGTTGACACCTCCATATCCCTTACAGTCTGCTTGAGAACACTTTACAGGCAGAACAGTTGCTCTGAAGTGGCCACTGCTGTAATTTGAGCAGTTCAGCAACTGATCAGTCCATCACCGTGCTCCTGGACCCCCCCCCCCCCATTCTCACTTTAATTTCTCCTATACATAGGCACAAGCGACAACGAGGCTTGGCTTCCAGATCAACTCAATACCTTCCGTGCTTGCTTTGACCATCAAAGCGCGGATGAATCCTCAGGGAGTCCCACAGCCGCCAATGATCCTGTGAATTCAGTCTCTGAGGCTGATGTGTGAGCAGCCTTCAGGAGGGTGAACCCACAAAAAGTATCTGGCCCAGATGGGGTACCTGGCTGAGTATTAAACACCTGGGCTGAAGACCTCTCACTTCAGCACTCTGAGGTATCCACCTTCAAGCAGGTTTCAATTATACTGGTGCCTAAGAACGTGGTCACCTCCCTCAATGACTATCATCCTGTAGCACATCCCTCCACAGTGATGGATCATTTTGAGAGGTCGGTGATGAAACATCAACTCCTGCCCAGAAACGACTCCAGTTTGCCTACTGGTGCAACAGGTCCACAGCAGATGCCATCTCATTGGCTCACCACTCAACCCTGGAGCATCAGGACACCTTCATCAGGATGCTCTTCATTGGCTACAGCTCGGCATTCAATACTGTCATCCCCTCAGAACTAATCAATAAGCTTCAAGACATTGGCCTTAACACCTCTTTGTGCAATTGGATCCTCGTTTTCTTCACTTGCAGACCCCAGTCAGTTCGAGGTGGCAACGACATCTCCTCCAGGATCTCACCACAATGCTGTGTGCTCTGCTGCTCGACTGGCTTCACACTTGTGACTGTGTTCAGGTACGGCTCCAGTGCCATATTCGCATAGCGGTGCCGCCAACACCGCGCCCTCTCTCCCAAATGAGCTCCGTCGCTTTTACGCTCGGTTTGATGTCGCTAACTCTGAGCCTCCAAGGAAAGACACCAGTACAACCCACAACCTGGTCACCTCTGAGGCTGAGGTAGGCAGATATTTCCAATGAGTGGACAGTCGCAAGGCTGCGGAACCAGACGGTATCCCAGGACGAGTACTCAGGATGTGCACAGCACAACGGGCAGGTGTGTTTACTAACATTTTTAATCTCTCCCTCTCCAGTGTAGAGTGCCCTCCTGCTTCAAATTATCCACCATTGCCCATGGTAACGTGTCTGAACGACTGGCGTCCTGTTGCACTCACCTCAATAATAAGCAAATGCTTTGAGAGGCTGGTCAAGGACTACGTCTGCAGCCTGCTACCACCCACACTGAACCCCCTACAATTCGTCTACTGACACAGTCAACACAGTAGCTACTGCTCTACACAGTCCTTACACATCTGGAGAAGAAGGATGCTTATGTGAAAATGCGGTTCTTGGACTGCAGTTCAGTAATTCCACCCAGGCTCAGAAGAAGTCTCTTGACCCTGCCTTGTGCAGCTGGATCCTGGATTTCCTGTCAAGTCACCAGCAGGTGGCAAGAGTGGTCTCCCTCACTTCTTCCCCTCTGACCCTCAACACAGGTGCCCCTCAGGGCTGCCTACTAAGTCTCCTGTATACCCGTGACTGTGTCACCACCCACAGCTCTAATCTGCTAATTAAATTTGCTGACAACACTACATTGATTGGCCTAATCTCAAACAATAACGAGAAAAAAGGGCCCAAAGGATCATTGGGAACCCAATTCACCCCAACCACAGTCTATTCCAGCTGCTACCATCTGGGAAACAGTACCACAGCATAAAAGCCAGGACCAACAGGCTCCGGGACAGCTTCTTCCACCAGGCCATCAGACTGATTAATTCATGCTGATGCAACTGTATTTCTGTGTTACATTCACTGTTCTGATTATTATAAATTATAATAAATTACTATGATTGCACATTACACATTTAGACAGAGACATAATGTAAAGATTTTTACTCCTCATGTATGTGAAGGATGTAAGAAATAAAGTCAATTCAATTCAATAACAAGTTGCTGATGTGCCACTTTCACTGGTGGTGGTGATGTACCAGCATATAGGAGGGAGATTGAAAATCTGGCTGAGTGGTGATGTACCAGCATATAGGAGGGAGATTGAAAATCTGGCTGAGTGGTGCCACAACAACAACCTCTCACTCAATGTCAGCAAGACCAAGGGGCTGATTATTGACTTCTGGAGGAGGGAACTGTCCGTGAGCCAGTCCTTATCAGGGTATCAGGGCAGGAGAGGGTCAGCAACTTTAAATTCCTCGATTTTCTCATTTCAGAGGATGTGTCCCAGGCCTAGCATGTAAGTGCAATTACATAGAAAGCACGGCAGTGCCTCTACTTCCTTGGGAGTTTGCAAAATTTGGCAGGACATCTAAAGCGTTGACAAACTTCTATGGATTTGCGGTGGAGTGTATATTCACTGGCTGCATCACAGTCTGGTATTGAGAGACTAATGGAAAATTGTACAAAAAGTAATGGATACAGCCCAGAGCTTCATGGGTTAAAGCCCTCCCCACCATTGAACACATCTACATGGAGCGTGGCTGCAGGAAAGCAGCATCCATCATCAGGGATCCCCTACTACCCAGGTCATGCTCTCTTCTCGCTGCTGCTATCAGGAGGAAAGTACAGGAGCCTCAGGACTCACACATTTATTCTGGAACACAGTGGCTAGGTTTAACAGGAACCTGTTATAGTTATTGACAAAATCCTAAAAAGGACCACAGCTGCGACACATCCCTTGCCCTCAGTGCATTCTCCATTACTTGAATTTTCTCAGCACACTTAGTAAATCTTGTGCATCAATGGTGTGACCACAGTAAGTAATGCTTGCTTTAAAGAATTTACACGAGTTGCATCGTGCTCTGAGCCCATAATCTTCCGATCTTTTTAACACTGTCTTGAGATTTTGGAGATGTTCCTTTCATTCATCCTCACTGGTAACAATGATGTCATCCAGGTAACATTAAGCCCTGCAGCATCTGGTCCATAGCTTTCTGCCAGAGCGCAGGTGCAGGTGTTACTCAAAAATAAGCTTTTAAGTGATAAAGCCCTTTGAGCGTATCTGGTGAGAAACACATTGGACTCTTTTGTCATCTCCGTCTGTAGGTAGGCCTCAGCTCTATCTCCGTCTGTAGGTAGGCCTCAGCTTTATCTCCGTCTGTAGGTAGGCCTCAGCTTTATCTCCGTCTGTAGGTAGGCCTCAGCTCTATCTCCGTCTGTAGGTAGGCCTCAGCTCTATCTCCGTCTGTAGGTAGGCCTCAGCGCTATCTCCGTCTGTAGGTAGGCCTCAGCTTTATCTCCGTCTGTAGGTAGGCCTCAGCTTTATCTCCGTCTGTAGGTAGGCCTCAGCTCTATCTCCGTCTGTAGGTAGGCCTCAGCTCTATCTCCGTCTGTAGGTAGGCCTCAGCTTTATCTCCGTCTGTAGGTAGGCCTCAGCTAAGCCCACTTTGCTGAAGTGTTTTCCTCCAGAAAGGTTTGCAAAGCTATCCTCTATCCTGGGCAGAGGGTATGGATCTACTTTCAGTACTGGGTTGATGGTGACCTTAAAATCACCACAGATCCTGACAGACATTTTTCTTCTTGGCTACTGGGATGACTGGCACTGCCCGTGGGTTCCACTCAACCTTGGGAAGAATTCCTTCAGCCTCTCTGCAATCCAGCTCACTGGCTACTTTATCACAGGTGGTACAAGGATGGATCAGCTTTGTAAAACTGGGGTATGGCATTTTCATTTCACACTATTTTACCCTTGATATGTTTCAAGTTTTCCAATGCCATCCTTGAACACTGCTGTGGCATCATCCAATACCTTCTTTAATTTGCTTTCAGTTGACCCTGTTGCAGGGATGTGGCATTCAAATTGTGATGGTTTTCCAATCAAGTTGTAGTTGTCTCAGCCATCCGTAGCCCTACAGTGCTCACCCTCCTGTTTTTACCACACACAAGACCAACTTGGCTTGTTGGTTGCTGTATTTCACTGTTACAAATGCCATTCCCACAGGAGTTATCTTTCTCCAGCATAAGTTCTTTGTTGAATATCTGCAGGCTTCAGTTCAGTATCTTTAAAATGCTGTTGAAACTCAATTTGTGGGATGACTGAAACAGCCGAGCCAGTGACCAGTTCCATAAGACCATAAGATATAGGAGCAGAATTAGGCCATATGGTCCATCGAGTCTGCTCCACCATTTCATCATGGCTGATCCAATTTTCCTCTCAGCCCCAATCTCCTGCCTTCACCCCATATCCCTTGTGCCCTAACCCATCAAGAATCTATCAACCTCTGCCTTAAACATTCATAAAGATTTGGCCTCCACAGCTGCTTGTGGCAAAGAATTCCACAGATATACCATTCCCTGGCTAAAGAAATTCCTTTTCGTCTCCATTCTCAAAGATGCCCCTCTGTTCTGAGGCTGTGTCCTCTGGTCTTCAACTCTCCCATCATAGGAAACATCCTCTCCACATCCACTCTATCAAGGCTTTTCATCATTTGATAGATTTCAATGAGGTCACCCCTCTTTCTTCTGCATTCTACTGAACACAGGGCCATCAAATACTTTTCATAAGACAAGCCATTCAATCCTGGAATCATTTTCATGAACCTCCTTGGAACCCTCTCCAGTTTCAGCACATCCTTTCTAAGATAAAGGGCCCAAACCTGCTACAATACTCCAAGTGAGGCCTTACCAATGCTTTAGAAAGTGTCAACATTACATCCTTGCTTGCTTTTTATATTCTAGTCTTCTTGAAAGGAATGCTAACATTGCATTTGCCTTCCTCACCACAGGCTCAACCTGAAAATTAACCTTTAGGGAATCCTACACGATGTCTCCCAAGACCCTTTGCAGCTCAGATATTTGTATTTTCTCTTCATTTTGGAAAATAGTCAACCCTTTCAATTCTTCTACCAAATTTCATGACCATACTCTTCCTGACACTGTATTCCATCTGCCATTTCTTTGCTCATTCTCCTTCTGTAGCCTCTCTACTTCCTCAAAACTACCTGCATCTCCTCCTATCTTCATATTGTCTGCAAAGTTTACAACAAAACCATCAATTTCATCATCCAAAATATTGACATATAATGTAAAAAGAATTGGTCCCAACACAGACCCCTGTGAAACAACACTAGTCACCGGTAGACAGCCAGAAGAGGTTCCCTTTATTCCACCCTTTGCCTCCTGCCAATCAGTCACTGCTTTATTCATGCTAGAATATTTCTTGTAAACCCATGCATTTATAGCTTTTTAAGCAGTGGCACCTTGTCAAAGGCCTTTTGAATATCAGAACATCAACCTGTACTGAACATCAGAACACAACAACCGATTCTCCTTTGTCTACGTTGCATGTTATTTCTTCAAAGAATTCTGATGTATTTGTCAGGCAAAATTTTCCCTTGAGGAAACCATACTGACTACAGGCTATTTTACCATGTGCCTCCAACTACCCTGAGACCTCATCCTTAATAATCGACTTTAACATCTTCCTAACCACTAAGATAAGACTAATTGGCCTATAGTTTCCTTTCTTCTGCCTCTCTCCCTGCTTGAAAATTGAAGTGAAATTTGCAATTTTCCGGTCTTCCAGAACCATTCCAGAATCTAGTGACTCTTGAAAGATCATTACTAATGCCTCCACAATCTCTTTACCCACCTCTTTCAGAACCTTGGGGTGTATACCACCAGGTCCAGGTGACTTACCTACCTTCAGACCTTTCAGTTTCCCAAGAGCCTTCTCTCTAGTTATGGTAACTTCACACACTTCATGTCCCCTGACACTTGGAACTTCTGTCATACAGCTAGTGATCTCCACAGTGAAGACTGTTGTAAAGTACTTATTCAGTTTGTCCACTATTTCTTTGTCCCCCATTACTACATTACAGGCATCGTTTTCCAGCAGTCCAATGTCCACTGTTTTACATTTATGTGCCTGAAGAAAATATCCATTTTAATGAATTTGCCATTCACTTCTGGTGTAAGCCATATTGCTTGTCTCTTGCTAGATTTCACACATATCAATCTTCAGACCTTTCAGCTTCCCAAGCACCTTCTCCTTAGTAATAGCAAATACATCCACTTCTACCCCCAACTGTCTTAAATTTCAGGCATACTGCTTTGCATCAGTGAACACTGATGCAAAGTACTAATTAAGTTCTCCCGTCATTTCTTTGTCCCTCATTACCACCTCTCCAGCGTCATTGTGGTCTGATATCCACTCTCATCTCTTTTTTACTCTTTATATATCTGATGAAACTTTGGTATCCTCTTTTATACTATTGACTGGCTTACCTTCAAATTTCAACTCTCCTCTCTTTATGGCATTTTTTAGTTGTTTTTTTAAAAGTTCCCCACTAGTTTTTGCTATATTATATTCCCTTTTCTTTTCTCTTTATGAAGTTTGACTTCCCTTGTTAGCCACGGTTCTGTCATTCTCCCTTTAGAATATTTCATCATCGTTAGGATGTAACTATCCTGCGCCTTCTGAATTCCTCCAGAAGATCCAGCTATTGCTGTTCTGCCATCATCCTTGCCAGTGTCCCCTTCCAGTCAACGTTGGCAAACTCCTCTCTCATGCCTCTGTAATTCCCTTTACTCCACTGTAATTCAGATTTATTTGACTTTCTCTTCTCCCTATCAAACTGCAGGATGAATTCTCTTAAATTATGGTCGCAGCCTACCTTAATCTCCCTAATCAAATCATGTTGTGTCAACCTTTTAACCTAGTAACCTAGGGATCTAACCCTTCTCTCCTACATAGCTTTCCATTTTTCTCTCATCCATGTATCTGTCTAAGAATTTCTTAAATGCTCCTAATGTGTCTGTTTCTAACACATTACCCTAGCAGGACATTTCCTGCAGGCACCCAGCATTCTCTGTGTAAAGAACTTACCTCTGATATCCCCCTCCCATACTTTCCTCCAATCATCTTGAAGTTATGCCTGCTTGGATTAGCTGTTTCTACCCTGGGGCAAAACTCAGAATTTATTACTGAAACTCTTTCAGAAAGCTAGAAGTTTCAGCTCTATCTTCTGCAATATCAGTATCACAGAACTCCAGCTGGAAACAGAGGTTGAAAACTCCTCACATGGTGTGTATGCGCAATGATTTCATGAACTCTTCTCTACTTTCCCTCTCTCTGGGATGCCTTATTCCCACCCCACGAAGAACACACCTTAGCCACAGAGCAGGCTGCCGAGTGCACAAATGTTTTCCAGTAACAATAAATTAACACCCATGTATAAGAATTATTTGCTTTAAGGCAGAACAAAACTAAATAAATTAACAAAGCCTTATCACAAAAGGCAAAAGGGGACAATGGGCTTTCTTTCTTTCTTTCTTTCTCCCCCTCTCCCCTCTCTTCAGCCCTCCTGCCTCAGCTGATAATCATTGTTTGATCTCTTCCTACAGAAGCTAAATAAATTTGGAAGACCCAATCAACCCTTACCAATTTTTAATCGATGCACCGTAGGTATGCCTGGGTAACCGTGTGCCTTCCTCCTGATCTGATCACCCATTCCGGTGTGCCCCAACACCCTGCTCTATCTATAACCCTTGTAAACACTTTAATCCCTTTTTACAATGTTGCTTACATTGTCAGTGCATGCTGGTATTTATTTATACAGATTTTATTCCATATTCATATTGTAACCTCTAATATCTTTATTTTTATATAATTTATAACAGTTGAATGTTGTTTTTTGTTGCATGTCACACCCAGACCAACACACCACAGCAAATTTTGACGACTTGTACATGACAAATAAAGTTGATCCTTGAACTTCAGTCACCACTACTCTGAACTGATTCTATACGACCTACAGACTCACTTTCGAGGACTCTTTACAACTCATGACCTTGATATTATTGTCCTTTGTGCAATTTGTCACCTTTTGCACATTAGTTGTCTGTCAGTCTTTGCCTGTTTATCTATAATTGTCCATAAAATTCTTTTGCATTTCTTTACTTCCCTGTTGATACCTGCAGGAAAATGAATTTCAAGGGGGTATATAGTTGGCATATTTTAATAATAAATATGTTCTGAACGTTAAAGTTTGAAGTTGGTTTAGCCAATGCTACGGTGACTGGCTCAGGACTTCGTACACTCCATAATGTGCCTTCTCAAACAAGAGAAAATCTGCAGATGCTGGAAATCCAGAGCAACACACAAACTGCTGGAGGAACTCAGCAGGCCAGGCAGCATCCATGGAAATGAATAAGCAGTCAATGTTTCGGTCCGTGAAGAACGGTGTCTTCTCTCCACGATCTGTATTTGCTGTTTCATCCTCGGCTGGTAAACAGTGTGTTAGAGCTTGCACACTCAGTGGCCACTTTATTACACACAGGAGTGTACCTAACAAAGTGATCATAGGAGCTGAATGGTGTGGTCTGCTGCTGCTGTAGCCCATCCACAAAAGGTTTAACCTGTTGTGTGTTCAATTAACCACTGTTTTACTAAGTGGTTAATGGAGTTATTATCACCTTCCTGTCAGCTTGAACCAGTCTGGCCAACCTCCTCTGACCACTGTCACTCTCCTCGCCCTGGATATTGCTTTGATTTTCACACCATTCTCTGTAAACTCCACAGACAGCTATGCGTGAAAAACCCAGGAGATCAGCAGTTTCAGAGATATTCAAACCACCCCATCTGGCACCAACAATCATTCCACGGTCTGAACAACAACTGAACATCTTGACCATGTCTTACTCATTGAGTTGCTGCCTTGTGATTGGCTGATCAGATATTTGCATTAATGAGCAGGTGTACCTAATAAAGTGGCCACTGAGTGTATGCTCTTTTCCTACCGATGATGTCTCATTTGTTCGCCCTCCATCCCTCACCCTCATTTCCTAGATTTATCACCCTCTGCTGCCTGGTTTCTATCTACCCATCACCCATTCTTTTCTCCATGAGTTTCAGCTCCCTTGGTACACCTTCTCCCTCCCCACGCCCACCCAAATCCATCTAACTAAATGTTCTTTTCTTACCTGATCCTACTTATCATCTACCAGCCTCTATCATAATAATCTTCGTCCTACATCTGGCTTTCTGTGCCCATTATCCCTCCCTCTCCTGGTTCCACCTCTCTCCTCCAGTCTCGGTCTCAGTCCTCCCTCCCATTTCAACACTCTGGCCATCTTCCCTCTACACCCTCTGTCCTGATGCACAATCTCCTCTTCAAGCATTGACCATCCCTTTGCCTCCAGAGATGTTGCTCGACCTGTGGAGTTCCTCCAGTGGCTTGGTTTCCATGGTGGCGTTGGGTAAGACAGGCACACCCATCAGATATGCACCAGTGAAGGAGGCACAAGTTGAGAAGCAAACTTTTTTCAGACTGAGGGCAGTGGGTATATGGAACAAGATGCCACAGGAAGTGGTTGAATAATTTATTGTGAGCAATTCTGTGCCCCTTCGCTAAGGAAAAGAAGGATTCCAGACAATGAAAGGGTTGATGGACGAAGAGTGTTTGATGGCTGTGGGCCTGTACTCACTGGAGATAAGAAAGAAAAATAGGGGGGGGGGGGTCATTGAAACCTGTCATTGAAAGGCCCAGATGAGTAGATGTGGAGAGGATGCTTCCTAAAGCAGGGAGATCTGGGACAAGAGGGCACAGCCTCAGAATACAAGGACATCTCTTTCAAACAGAAATGAGGAGGAATTTCTTTAGGCAGAGGGTGGTGAATCTGTGGATTTCTTGTAATTTATTTTTTTATTGAAGTTCATCAAACAAACATTTCCATAAGATGTATTCCAGACATTGTACATATATTTCATATAATCATATATGTCACAAATCTCCACGAAGTATTTATCTGGGGTATACACTTATAGATCTATCTTGCGCAACCAACATATTCTTTACCTAAATTGATGCGATCCTTTGAACAATATGGTCAATTATCAGGATACAAGATCAACATAGATAAAACCTCGAATCTGTGGATTTCATTGCCACAGCTGTAGAGGCCTGTTGACCCCGGTTTATTACACTGAGGAGGAGATCTCATTGAATACCATCCAATGTTGAAAGACCTAGATAGAGTGGATGTAGAGAGGATGTTTCCTATAGCAGGGGAGTCTAGGACAAGTGGCCACAGCCTCAGAATACAAGTATGTCCCTTTAGCACAGAGATAAGGAGGAATTTCCTTCATCAGAGAGTGGTTAATCTGTGGAATTCATTGCCACAGATGGCTTTGTAGGTCAAATCATTGGGTATATCTAAAGCAGAGGTTCATAGATCCTTGATTAGAAAGGGTGTCAAAGGTTAGGGGGGGAAGGCAGGAGAGTAGGGTGGGGAGGGGTAATACATTAGCCATGATAGAATGACGGAACAGACTTGATAGGCTGAATGGCCTAGTTCTGCTCCTATGTCCTATGGTCTAACAAAGGTGGATAGAATTATGATATACACATGGATAAGAAAGATATGGGCAAAAGCAGGTGAACAAGACTAGCTCAATCTGGCAATTTTTGTCAGTATAGATGAGTTGGGCCAAAGGGCCTGTTTCTGGGACATGTTGTTACCTGGCTCTACGAACCTTCACCTGATTTTTCAGATATTGGTTGAGGGGTAAACCCAGACATGTTGGGGAGAATTAGCCCATTGTGCTGGGGTGTCTGGTATATCAGACATCAGATTTCCTTGTCTGAAATCTCTGGCACTTCAGCATTCCCTCAGTGTTATTCTGGAAACAGCAGCCAAAAGACAAAATTTGGGGGGGGGGGGCGTAGTAACGTGAATGCTTTGCAGCACCAGCAACCCGGGTTCAAATCCCACCACTGTCTCTAAAGGGTTTATATGTTCCCCCCTGTGTCTGTGTGGGTTTCTCCCACATCCCAAAGATGTAAGGTTTACTATATTTGGGTGGTGTGGGCTTATTGAATTGGGAGGGCCTGGGGCCTGTTAGTGAGCTGTGTCTCTCAATAAAATAAAATTCACCTAGGAGCGTGTATTTGGTGAGAGTGGAGGCCTGACTGATATGGCATCTGGTACTTAATTCACAACAGGTGTAAGGACCTGTTTCCTGGGGAAACTGTGTTACATCCACACTCTTCTAGTGTGGGTCTCTGCCCAGATGGGACTTGGATTTACTGGATGACAGATGGCATCTATTTCTGTCCCAGATGTCTGCAAAAAATTAATGCCAGCAAATTCTGAGTTGCTTTAATAACAACAAAATATAAATTAAAAATTTATAATTCCACTAGCTGTCAAGTGGGAGTGGGGAATCAAAGATGAAATCAGGATCTTGTGCATTAAGCAACGAAAAGAAAACACATTAAAAGATTTAACAATTGAAATTGGAGGAAGAGTGAAGAAAAATATTCTTTAAAAGTGGTTGAAATTCTTCCAATTTATACAAGGCTGTGAGAAGATCTTGCAAGTATTAATAACTTGCACTTTGTTCTTAAGTCTCAAAAGCCTGGATTTGATTAGTCTCCTCACCCCTCGTTCATAAAGTGGGACCTATTGTTCTTAAACAAATACCCCTGCACTTAGTTGTAAATGAGGTGACTATAAAGTGGCTAAGTCTCCATTTTGGCAAATTTCAAAAGCCTCTTATTGATGCAAAGTATTTTAGGCGACCTGCTGTTAGGAATCTTCCAAGAGGATCACAAACATCGTAGGTTTTGGAGGCTTGCATGCCTCAATGACCCAGAAAGCTGTGCTAGCCAGAGTCAGGGCTTTATGTTTGACTCTTGGTAAGGTCACCCATACCAAACAGGCCAAAGTGCAGAGGACAGACTAAGAGTGGTCCACCAGTTCTCCATGTTCAGGGCTAACAACCCTGACTAGTCAAACAAAACTCGTGAAGAGAGTCCTTGAGAAGACTTGGCTTGGACCCAAATGCTGGAGTACCCGCAGCAAGGATTGAGACACGGTATCAAACTGGACCGAGAATCTGAGCACAAAACAGACGCTAGACGAAATTACGGGTAGGCTTGCGGTTGAGCACCAACTTTAAAATGCTCAATCCTTGGTGCCCAATTAGCAGGACTGTTCTGAAACCTCGAACGATAGCGCCAGCTATCCATACTCGGGGAGTTAGAGTGCCTGAACCTCGGAAGCTGGCAGTGATGGGTGCGTGTCGTAACAGGACCCCCTCCCCTAATGCTGACTCCTGACGGCCCAGGCTGCCTGGAGAGACGATGATTGTAGTCATAGATGAGAGCCGGATCCAAGATGTCTCTTTCAGGCACCCAGCACCTCTCCTCCAGCCCAAATCCCTCCCAGTCCATGAGATTTGCCGAACACCTTGAACAGTACGCGAGTCCAAAATTCTTCTCATGGTGGAAACCTGTTCCCCATCGACAAATGTGGGAGGCAGTGGGGCCAACAAGTTGGTGTTCTCAGGGTTTAACTTGGGAACATGGAAAGTAGGATTGATCTTGATGGTCTTGGGGAGCTCCACAATGTAAACCACTGGGTTTACTTTCCTGAGAATCCTGAAAGGTCCAATAAACTTGGGTGCCAATTTCTTGGACTACACTAAGTCGATAGTCAGACCCATTGCTCAGGCTGAAAATTTGGTCCCTGACTTCCCTTGTAGTTAACTCCTGTTTCAGCCTTCCGGGTAGAAACTAACAAAATCTCCCTTGCCCTAGTCCACTTCTCCTTTCAGCATCAGACATCTTGAGATCTTCAGCCACAGGAACCCCAACCTATGCCTCCTGCTCAGGGAAGAGTGACAGAGAATACCCCAACTGGCATTCGAAAGGGAACATCCCATGTGCCAAATGCGGTAGAGTGTTGTGGATGACCTCTGCCCACATCAAATGGTCACACCACCTGTTCAGTCTTTCAAAGACCCAGTATTTTTAGAGTATTTTCCATACCTTGGCTTACCTGCTCCATCTGCTTGTTGGACTGTGAGCGAAACCCAGAGGAAAGACTCACTGTTTCCCCGATCAGTTTGCAAAATGCCCTCCAGGTGTGAATTGCAGGCTGTGATCCAACACAATGTCCACTGGAGAATCGTGGATTCTGAAGACCTGCTGTAGGACAATCTCAACCATCTCCACTGCTGATGGAACTCTGTCCAAGGCGATGAGTTTACAGGCCTTCAAAAGTTGATCCATGATAGTGGTCTTCCCCTTGGAAGGAGGACGACCCGTGACAAAGTCCATGGTCGGGTCCGGAACAGGCAGAGGGTGAAGGAGCCCTTGAGGTTGTGTGTAGAGCTCTTGGTTCCGGGTGCACAATCCACATGCCTGCATGTATTGACGGACATTCCTCACCATTCCAGGTCACCAATATCTTCCCTTAATGAAATCAAGGGTCCTGGAAATCCCTGGGTGAGATGTCAATCTGGATGCGTGTCCCCATTGAAGAATCTGAGACCAGAGAGGACTAGGAACGAACAGCCGACCCTGAGGGCCATTCTGTGAGGAATCTCTTTTTGTGCCTGTGCCTCGTGAACAAGTGTGTCAATCCCCCAATGAACTGGCACTGTCACCTTGGCTTGGGGCCAAATGGTGGTTGGCTGCTTCTCTCGTTCGGATTCGTTAAACAAGGCATCTGGCTGCTGGTTTATAGATCCTAGTCAACAGGTCAGGATGAAATTAAAACCATGAGAGAGACTACCTGGCCTACCTGGAATTCAGTCTTTCAGCATCCTGAATATAAGCCAGGTTCTCGTGGACCGTTTTTACGGATAAAAGGGTTCTTGGCCCCCTCGAGCAAGTGTCGCTATTCCTTCAGCTCCAACTTAATTGCAAGCAGCTCTCTATTTCAATGTCATTATTCACTTCTGCTGGGGATAGTTACCTGGAACAGAATGCACGCAGATGTAGTTTATTGTCCCAAGGTGTCTGTTGAGACAACACTGCACCCACTCCGACATCAGAGGCGTCCACTTCCGTAATGAAGGGAAGGTCTGGGTCAGGTACAACCAAAATAAGAGCTGTCATGAACTGCCGTTTGACACCTGCAAAAGCAGCCTCCGGCTCAGTAGTTCAAACAAAGGGGCCCTAAAATCTCTTGATTAGAGCCGTCAGAGGAGCAACCACTGAGCTGAAGTTCCTGATAAATTTTCGATAAAAGTTGGCAACTCCCAGGAATCATTGGACATGCTTCACACTGGATGGTTGTGGACAATCTCCAACTGCCTGTGGCTTACAAGGGTCCAATTTGAGATTGCCATAATGAAGCCCAAAAAAGAAACAGTGGTTACGTGAAATTCAAACTTCTCCAGCTCGATGTAAAGTCCATGATCAAGTAGCCTCTTTAGGAAATTTTTGATGTAAGTGATGTGCTCCTGGGGACTTCGAGAATGTTGTCCAAGTAGACGAAGGCGTACTTATGGAGAGCATCACAGAGCACGTTGTTTATAAAGGCCTGGAAAACTGCTGGCATGTTCAAAAGGCCGAAGGGTATGACCAGGTACTCACAGTGGCCTGTCAGTGTGTTGAATGCCGTTGCCCACTAGTCACCCTCCTTTATGCACTCCACAAATCCAGCTTCAAGAATTCTCTTGCACCTTGGAGAATCTTGAAAGCAGTGCTCATAAGTGGAAGAGGGTAACAATTCTTGACCATTGTGCAATTGAGCCCTCTATAATCAATGCAAGGCCACAGACACCCGACCTTCTTCTGTGTGAAGAAGAAGCCAGCCCGGCTGGAGAGGTGGAGGGCCAAATGAATCCCATCGCAAGAGCCTCCTTAATGTACTCCTCCATAGCGCCTCTCTCCAGCCTGAGGGCGTGTATGATCAACCCCGCAGAGGAATTCTACCTGGCAGTAGATCTATTGCACAGTCATACGGACAGTATGATGGAAGAGTAGAGTCCTTTCCTTATTGAAGACCTCTTCCAAATCCTTGTAGACAGAAGGGATTTCTATTGGCTTGGTGCTGCAGTTGCCCTTGAAACTTCATCCGAGGATAACTTCAGGGACTCTGTTGGTAGCGGGGGTGCTTCAACAGACCCCAGAGTCTTCCCCCATAGGTCCACAAGAGTCTTTAGTGAAAATAGAAGCCAAATTGCAGTCCAAATCCTTGTTCGTCTCCTCAGACATCGGCAGAGAGGTGCGACAAATAGTCCTTGTGCTCCTGAGATTAGATTCCAAGGATCACTGTCTTGGAATCTTCCCTTTTGACAGGACCTGGCAATTGGCTCAGCTGTTGGAGTTTCATACTGGTTAGGTGCCTCTTTGGTTTGCTCCTGAATTGGAGATCCCATTCCAGTGCACCCCTGACTCGCGCGGGCCTATTGGCCGGAGCCAGCTTGTCTTCCCTTGAAGGTAGAAGGTAGGACTGGGTCTCTTGAAGACTACAGGTCACCCTGAGCAGTAGTCTGCCTCCTTGCTGGCTGCTGGTCTTGGGAGAGTCTGGGGTCTGGAACACAAGCTGAAAACAAACCCTCTTACAGTGCTTCTCCCCTCCCTCCAGTGATGCTGAGACAGCCAGGGGTACCCGCAGATCAGGGGTACGAGTGGAGAGTCAATAATGTAGAAACTAATGTCTTTCACATGATCCCCTATCCTCATCTGCAAAACCACAGGCTGTTGCTGGATCTGCCCGGAACACAGTGGGCGGCCGTCCGCAACAGTTGCAGGCAAGGACTGACACAACTCTCGCAGTGGCATGTTGGACTTGTGGACGGTTCCTCTATTCAGAGAATTACCCCCTGTCCCAGACTCCACACCCGCCTCAGGTCCATACCCCAGGTAAACTCCACCTTCAACATGAAACCAGAATCTGTGGGTGCAGGCATAGTGGTGGCTATCATCACAGTCCTGCTGGTATTGGACATTCTTAGCAGTTCCCCAGGAGGCTGCAGCTTACACTTGCCTCCAAGTGACCCGATTTCCCGCAGTAAAAGCAGCGGGGCTGGGACCACACATCAGCGGAGAGTCTAGTGTAACTGATCTGCAGGGCTTCAACTGGATCTCAAGCAGGCGACGGGCTGGTCATGGTCCGGGGTTGGGGAGTGGACAACAATGCATTGAGTCTGGGCTCAGTCTAGCCCTCCTTGACCTCCTGCTGTAGTCCCACTTACACTCTGCTGGATGATCCTCAAATTGGATGGACTGGTTCATGAGAACCTCGAAGTTCTCTGCAGTCTTTCCCAGGGCATCCCTCAGTTTATCTCAGAGTCTGGGGTGATGAAGCGCGGCCAAAGCCTCCCCGTTCCAACCACTCTCCTGGGCCAAGTTCTGAAATTCAATTGCGTAGTCAGCCACTGACCACACCCCCTCAGGCAGTCTGAGGCTGATCTGGCGGGGTGAGGAAACACCCCCCACACTCAATGGCGGCAACAAATTCCTCCGAGTCTGAGCAGATCTCCGACCTATGTTCCCAGTGCGTGGTGACCCAGACCAGGCCTGTCCCAGTCGGGAAAGAGATAATGAAGGCCGCCTTTCAGCATTGCAAAGAGAACCGGGAAGGCTGGAGCTCACATACTAATGAGCACTGGATGAGAAAGCTGCATCAAGAACCCGGGTCCTGGTCGAATTTCACGGGGGTTGGAAGATGTACGGGCTCTAGAATGGGACCAAATGGTTCTCCCAAGGGACTCTGGCCTCCTCCTTGCAGAAGTTGCCCAGTGGCTACCTGGAGGTCTTGTATCTCCAGGCTCTGTTGGGAAGTATCTTCACTTTGACTGACAAAAGACTGACATCCCGCTGGGTCCATATTGACACATTTGTACCATGATGAGAGTGCTTGACGAGGATGGCTTGGACCCCACTGCTGGAGTATTCACTGCAAAGGTCAAGACACGGTTTCAAACTGGATCAAGAATCTGAGCACAGAACAAACACTGGACGAAATCACAGCTCGACCTATGACTGGGCACCAAACCTCTCTCTCTCTCCGTCTTGTTTTACGGTGGTTGGCGCCCAGCTTAATGGTCATCACCGCCTCAGTTCAGCTGTTCCTTCAATGCTCAATCCTATTAGTACCAATTAGCAGCACTGTCCTGACTCTTCACAGGGGCAGAGCCCGCTATCCATACTCCGGGGAGTAACAGCGTCTCAACCTCGGAAGCGAGCGTGAATGGATACATAACAAAACTTTTACAGATTTTGAAGAGTCCTTCTGCATCTGAGTACAATGGTATTCCTGAGTCTCCACCCGGTGCCTGCATGACTGACAGAAGTGAAAACCGAGAGGAAGCTAATGGCACGACAAAGGAAGCTCGGAACGCCGCTGATAGGACCTTCATTGTTGCTCTAAACACCAGCAGAGTAACAGGCAGCAAGGTGTTGGGAAGGCTGATTTATAAAAGTAAGTTCTATCATTATATTTCTTTCCAAGTCCTTCAGGACAGCTCCACCAGACTTGGCTCTCATTATCTCTATAATGTCCTCAAACTATAACCCTTTAAATACTTGAGCGACACACATGAAGTGCCAGAGGAACTCAGCAGATCAGGCTGTATCTATAGAGGGGAATAAACTGTCAATGTCTCAGGCCAACACCCTTCATCAGGACTGGAGAGGAAGGGGGAAGAGGCCAGAATAAGAGGGTGGGGAAGGGAAGGAGTGAAAGCAGGCAGTTGATAGGTGAGACGTGGTGAGGGGGAAGGTAGATGGACGGGGGAGTGCTATGAAGTAAGCAGGTGATAGGTGGAAGAGGTAAAGGGATGAAAAAAAAGGAATCTGATATGAGAGGACAGTGGACCATGGAAGAAAGGGAAGGAGGAGGGAGGTGATGAGCAGATTAGGAAATGAGGGGAACTAGAAAGGTAAACAAAGAAAGCGACAAAGTGGAGGAGGGAGAAATTACCTGAGGTTAGAAAAACCTCTGTTTCTGCTATCAAGTTGAAGGCTATCCATTCGGAATATGAGATGCTGCTCCTTCAGCTGGAGTTTGGCCTCATCATGACAGTAGGGGAGGCCATGTCAGAATGAGATGGGGAAGTCAAACTGAAATAGGTGGCCACTGGGAAATCCTATCTTTTGTGGTGGACAAAGCGGTCCCCCAATCTACTGTACATCAAATCTCACACTATTGTAGAGGAGGCTGCACTGGGAGCGCTGGGTAGAGTAGGTGACCCCAATTGACTCACAAGTGAAGTGTCAGTTCTACCAATCAGTCTACTGGCCTTCTGTTTCGGAGACGCTGAATTCATCGACTAACCTCTCTTCACTGATGTAGATTTTGTTCATCTCTTCATGTGGTTCCTTCTCTTAACTATTTTTGGTAATTTGGTATTAAATTGCCTCATGACATTGTTCAATAGCAGAGCATTAAGGTATTTGCAATTCATTTTAATTTCAAACAATGAAATAACATACTTCGTAGATTAGGATGTGTATTAGCAGATAAAGTAGGAGAAGGAAATTACTAAAGAAAATTCAAATTTAGATTCAGATTTACTCGTTACACATACAGCGAAACATACAGAATAATGTATAATGTGTTAACAGCCAACGCACCTAAGGAAGAGCTGGGGGCAGCCCACAACTGTCACCACAAATTCTGGTGCAAACAAAGCATAACCACAAAACCCAGCAAAACACAAGGATCCCGGGAATGAAGGGGTTAACATATGAGGAGCAGTTGGTAGCTTTGGGCCGGAATTTAGAGGAATGCATGGGGATCTCATTGAAACCTACCGACTGTTGAAAGGGCTAGATAAGGTGGATGTGGAGAGGATGTTTTCTATGGTGGGCATGTCCAGAACTAGAAGGCACGGCCTCAGAATTGAGGGGTGACCTTTTAGAACAGAGATAAGGAGGATTTTTTTTTAGCCAGAGAGGAGTGAGTTTGTAGAATGCTCTGCCACAGTCTGCGGGTATATTTAAGGCGAAGGTTGATCGTTTCCTGATCAGTCAGGGCATCAAAGTATATGGCAAGAATGCAGGTATATCGGTTTGAGTGGATCTGGGATCAGCTGTGATGGAATGACAGAGAAAACTCGATGGGCTGAACAGCCTAATTCTGCTCCTATGTCTTATGGTCTAACAACTAAACCACACACACACACACTTCCCCAACTCAAGGACAGGCCTCTGGTCTCCTCGTTTCAGTTTCCAGACTTCAGATCAACCTTTGGGCTCCTATCTTTGGTATCCCTCCCTGGACTAGCTGATGACAGGACCCCGAACCCCAGGCTCTCTGATTGGCCGGCCCTCAAGCCCCTTACTCGCGTGCACATCCGATCCCCCAGGATCCGGTTCAGTCTGATATCCGAGGATGTCCTTCGTCACTTGTCCACATCGCTGGCCTCTGAGCAGAGAAGAGGCGTAGTCTCTGGATGACCTTTGTCCCTCGTTCACACTTCGAGTATGGACTGCGGAACAGAAGCCTGACCTCTAGTTCCTCGATATCACTCTCTAAACTCTAACCTCCCCTCTGTGTCCCCAAAACCATCCGCTATGAACTGTAAAAAAAAATCAACTAAAAAGGTCATGATTGGCAAGCAAAATTATTGCAGATGATGGAAATCTGAAATAACAGCAGAGAATCCTGGAAATACACCAGAGGTGTGGTGAACTACATGTACCTGTCTGGACCCGCCCCCTGCTGACTGCTCCTGTGGCTCCTCCCACGGACCCCAGTATAAAGGCAATCAAGGCCTGAGCCCTGGTCTCAGTCTCCAGGATGTAGTATGGTGGTCACTCACTGCTTGTTCCTTCTTCCAGTCAATAAAAGCCGATATCTCGCCTTTACGTCTCAGAGTGAGTTATTGATGGTGCATCAGTCAGGCAGCTTCTGTAGAGCAAAAATAAACCGAGTTAATGTCTCAGGATGATAATCTATCAGAATCACAATGAGAATCAGGTTTAACATCAATGGCATATGTCATGAAATTTGTCATTTTGCAGTGTCAGTACTGTGCAATACACAGTAATCAAAACTATAAATTACAATGTATAAACCAGTGTCTGCAGACACTGGAAATCCAAAGCAAAATGCTTTGGATCTCAGCAGGTCAGGCAGCATCTATGGAAATGAAAAAACAGTCAACGTTTTGGGTTGAGACACTACTGTGAAGGAGGTGGGAAGACGTCAGAATGAAAAGTTGGGGGGTGGGGAAGGAGGATAGCTAGAAGGTGATAGGTGAGTTGGAAAAGTAAAGGGCTGAAGAAATCATCTGACAGAAGAGGAGAGTGCAACGTAGGAGAAATGAAAGGAGGAGGGAACCCGGGGGACGTGAGAAGCAGGTGAGAAGAGGTAAAAGGCTAGAGTGGGGAACAGAAGACGAGGGGAGAGGGAAGGAATTTTTTTTAACCAGACAGAAAAATCAATATTCACGCCATCAGCGTGGAGGAGACCCAGGCAGAATATAAGGTGTTTATCCTCCTCCTGAGGGTGGCCTCATCCGACATACCGGAACGGGAATGGAATTGGAATTAAAATGTTTGCACACCGGGAATTTCTGCTTTCGGCAGATGGAGCGGAGGTGCTCGATGAAGAGGTCCCCCAATTTAAAACAGGGTCTCACCAATGTAGAGGAGGCTGCTTTTTATAAGTATATGTAAAAAATTAAAAAACGAAATAGTAAGGTAGTGTTGATGTGTTTACTGTCCATTCAGAAACTGGAGAACGGAGGGGAAGAAGCTGTTCCTGAAGCGTTGAGTGTGTGTCTTCAGGTATTTTGATAGTAGCAATCACCAAGATAATTACAGGGGGTAGCAAACCAACAAGAAGAGTACTTACAATTTCAATAGGAAATGAAGGTTGGTCAGAAATTTTACAGGCGTTTTAAAGACTAACAGTGTCACAATGTGCACTGGCAATGTCGGAACTCAGTGCCAAGGAAAGACTGATTCCGAAGTAGAAACAGTGGCCAGAGTTTAGTCATAATAATTCCAATGGAACGTCAAAGGCTCAGCCAAGTGACACTGTAAGAATTCTCAAAACTAGGACCCTGTGGCTAGCGCTATTATGGCATCCACTTAAATAATACAAGTAGCATAGAATCCCTGAGTCCATCAAAATAAATTTAACAAACTTCAACAGAAAGCGCCTGGAGACTGCATTACAAAGAGTGAGTCACTTTAGAAAATGCAAGGAACTCCAAACAATTAACAACTCTCATTAAATAACAATTAACCAATGCAGGTACTTTACAAACCTCGGAGCCCAACACTCTCTGGCATTGCGCACAGGCCTGGAGAGCTCACTACAGAAAGACTTGACAGTGTAATAAACATCAATAAATGGTACTGCTGGGCGTTGTTCTAAGGTTAACTTTTGAGGAAAGGGTTAGCAAGCCAACTCTCAAAGGAAAATTAATATGGAATGAGAAGTGCAGAGGAACAAAATAGATAAATAAATGGATTGAATAATGGCATTGACAAGCATCCAGAACTAAATAGTTTCTATCACATTTCCAGATCCCTCAACATAATCCTCCAAGATGCTCTAGGCTTTGGCAGTGATACACACTTCTCTGCTATTTAAGAAAGGGAAATGTGGGAATTGCGGTCCAGCTCACCTAAGGCAAGAAACATGGAGAAGTTTGAGGAAGTTTGAGGGGGAAATGTGTGGGGTTATTTATTCTCACATGAGATTGGTATGGGTTTTTCTATCAAGAATTATATTTTCATCCTGTTAAATGCGATGTTTGAAAAGGATAAATTCAAAAAAGGTACCGAGGTTCTGTTTTAAGGTAAGGCTGACTTTCATTAAATGAGACAGTCAATAGGAACTGGATTTAGCAAGAAAAGCTCAAAGTGAGGTGTTTCATTAAGAGTAGCAAAGGATTTTGTACTCCCGAGGGTATGGAGTGATTGTAAAGCCTAAGATTTATCAGCTGATTATCAGTGTCCAATAATGAAAATCATCTCCAGAACCCAAGAGAGACTGCTGATGCTGGAAACCCAGAGCAACACACATGGATGTGTGGCAGGAACTCAGCAGGTCAGGAGCATCCATGGAGAGGAATAAAGAATGGATGTTTCACCCTTCATCAGGACTACCTGATCCTCCTGTATGCTTAAAGTAATGGATAGCAAATGTGCATGGGCTTTGTTCATGATTTCTTAAATGTATCTATCTATCTGCCTATCTATTTATTGAAATACAGCATGGAATAGGCCTTTCTGGCCCTTTGAGCTTTGCTGCCCCGCAATCCCCTGATTTAACCCTAGCCCAATTATGGGACAATTTACTATGTCCAATTAACCCATCAACCGGTACATCTATGGACTGTACTCCCACACGGTCACGGGGAGAATGTACAGATTCCTTACAGGCAGTGGAGGGAATTGAACCTGGGTCGCTGGTACTGTCAAACATCACACTACTATGCTGCCCTGCCACCCAGAAGGGATTTAATACAGACCCTTGCAAATGATCAATCATCAGCTAAAACTAAAGTTCTTGGCGCTGAAGGAATATTATCCACCAGGTCATGAGGGGCAGAGATAGGGTGGGTAAGGCTGGGTAAGACAGGTTTAGGGCGTGAGGTGAAGTAATTGCGGGGACTCTAGAAACATAGAAAACCTACAGCACAAAACAGGCCCTTCGGCCCACAAAGTTGTGCTGAACATGTCCCTACCTTAGAAATTACTAGACTTCCCCATAGCCCTCTATTTTTATAAGCTCCATGTACCTACCTAAAAGTCTCTTAAAAGACCCTATCATGTCTGCCTCCACCACTGTTGCAGGCAGCCCATTCCACGCACTCAGCACTCTCTGAGTAAAAAACTTACCCCTGACATCTCCTCTGTACCTACTCCCCAGCACCTTAACCTGTGTCCTCTTGTGGCAACCATTTCAGCCCTGGGAAAAATCCTCTGACTACCCGCACGATCAATGACTCTCATCATCTTGTACACCTCTGTCAGGTCACCTCTCATCCTCTGTCACTCCAAGGGGAAAAGGCCGAGTTCACTCAATCTGTTCTCATAAGGCATGTTCCCCAATCCAGGCAATATCCTTGTAAATCTCCTCTGCACCCTTTCTATGGCTTCCACGTCCTTCCTGTAGTGAGACGACCAGAACTGAGCACAGTATTCCAAGTGGGGTCAGACCAGGGTCCTATATAGCTGCAACATTACCTCTCAGCTCCTGAATTCAATTCCACAATTGATGAAGGCCAATACACCATATGCCTTCTTAACCACAGAGTCAACCTGTGCAGCTGCTTTGAGCGTCCTATGGACTCGGACTCCAAGATCCCTCTGATCTCCACACTGCCAAGAGTCTTACTGTTAATACTATATTCTGCCATCATATTTGACCTACCAAAATGAACCACTTCACACTTATCTGGGTTGAACTCCATCTGCCACTTCTCAGCCCAGTTTTGCATCCTATCAATGTCCCACTGTAACCTCTGACAGCCCTCCACACTATCCACAACACCTCCAATCTTTGTGTCATCAGCAAACTTACTAACCCATCCCTCCACTTCCTCATCCAGATCATTTATGAAAATCATGAACAGTAAGGGTCCCAGAACAGATCCCTGAGGCAAACCACTGGTCACCGACCTCCATGCAGAATATGACCCGTCTACAACCACTCTTTGCCTTCTGTGGGTAAGCCAGTTCTACACTGACAAAGCAATGTCCCCTTGGATTCCATGCCTACTTACTTTCTTAATAAGCCTTGCATGGAGTACCTTATCAAATGCCTTGCTGAAATCTATATACACTACATCTACTGCTCTCTCTTCATCAATGTGCTTAGTCACATCCTCAAAAAATTCAATCAGGTTCGTAAGGCACAACCTGCCTTTGACAAAGCTATGCTGACTATCCCTAATCATATTATTCCTCTCCAAATATTCATAAATCCTGGCTGTCAGGATCTTCTCCATTAACTTACCAACCACTGAAGTAAGACTCACTGGTCTATAATTTCCTAGGCTATCTCTTACTCTTTTTCTTGAATAAGGGAACAACATTCGCAACCCTCCAATCCTCCAGAAACTCTCCTGTCCCCATTGATGATGCAAAGATCATTGCCAGAGGCTCAGCAATCTCCTCCCTCGCATCCCACGATAGCCCGGGGTACATCTCATCCAGTCCTGGTGACTTATCCAACTTGATGTTTTCCAAAAGCTCCATCACATTCTCTTTCTTAATATCTAGATGCTCAAGCTTTTCAGTCTGCCGCAAGTCATCCCTACAATCACCAAGATCCTTTTCCATAGTGAATGCTGAGGTAAAGTACCTATGCTATTTGCTCATGTTCCATACACACTTTCCCACTGTCACACTTGATGGGTCCCATTCTTTCACGTCTTACCCTCTTGCTATTCACGTACATGTAGTATACCTTGGGGTTTTCCTTAATCCTGCCCACCAAGGCCTTCTCATGGCCCCGTCTGGCTCTCCTAATTTCCTTTTTAAGCTCCTTCCTGTTGGCCTTATAATCTTCTAGATCCCTAACATTACTTAACCCTCTGAACCTCTTGTAAAGCTTTTCTATTCTTCTTGGCAAGATTTATTACAGCCTTTGTACACCATGGTTCCTGTACCCTACCATAACATCCCTGTCTCATTGGAACATGCCTATGCAGAACTCCACACAAATATCCCCTGAACATTTGCCACATTTCTTCTGTACTTTTCCCTGAGAACATCTATTCCTAATTTAAGCTTCCAATTTCCTGCCTGATAGCCTCATAATTCCCCTTACTCCAATTAAGCTCTTTTCTAACTTGTCTGTTCCTATCTCTCCCCAATGCTATTGTAAAGGAGATAGAAATATGATCACTATCTCCAAAATGCTCTCCCACTGAGAGATCTGACACGTGACCAGGTTCATTTCCCAATACCAGATCAAGTACTGTGCAGTCTTCTCTTGTAAGCTTATCTACATATTGCGTCAAGAAACCTTCCTGAACACACCTAACAAACTCCACCCCATCTAAACCCCTTGCTCTAGGGAGATGCCAATTGACATTTGGGAAATTCAAATCTCCCATCACGACAACTCTGTTTATTAATACGCAGGTGAATCTTCTCCAGTCAGATGGTAGAGTGCGTGTGGAATGAGTTGCCCACAGAAGTGTTAGACATGGGTTGAATTTGATTTATTTTATTTGGAGTTACAGCATGATAACAGGCCCTTCCGGACCAAAAACCCTGTGACCCCATTCACACCCATGTGACCAATTACCAATTAACCTACCAAAATGTCTATATGTCTCTGGAATGTGGGAAGAAAGAAGAACATCCGGAGGAAACCCACTGGTCACAGGGAGAACATACAAACTCCTTACGGACAGCGGTGGAATTAAACCCAAGTCTCTAGCGCTGCAATAGCTTGGCATTAATCACTACACCCCCTTTAAGAGAAGTTTAGATGGATACATAAATGGAAAGTTGTATGGAGGGATACGGTCCAGGTGCAGGTAGATGGGACTCGGCAGAAGATCAAGTTGGCATGAACTCAATGGCCTGAAGGGCTTGTTTCTGCGCTGTAGTATTCTACGACTCAATAAAATTCGGCCACTGGCAAGAGACAAGAGTAGAGACAATGAACAGGAGCTCAGGCTACGTCCACTCTAGACCGGATAATTTTGAAAATGCCTGTTTCACGTAAAAACGGTAGGTGTCCACACTATGCGTTTTTAAGAATATCGCTGTCCACATTGAGATGGAGATTTCAGCGAATCTCTTCCTCCTGCACATGCGCAGGACACATCTACCAAAATCAAGCGACATGTTTGGTGTCGAATCTCACCGTAAAAGTACGCATTTGTGTAGTTACAGACTAGAAAAACTTAAAACGATGGGCAGCTGTTGGCCCTTGCGCAGGAAAACTTAAAAGTAAAAAAAAACAAATACTGGAGCATATGGAGGCAACTGACAGGGACAGATTGACCCTGCTGACGACGAACATTGAAAAACTGACTAACTCTGTTGCATTAATAAAGCACCTTGTTAAATGTATAAAACATATCTGCATCAGCGTTATCTTGTATTTCCATACAATGTGACATTAGGCTGTTACACATCTATTGTCAGAGAAGTACTTGCATAAATAGGTAAACCACCTTCATACGAGCAAGGACAGAAAACAGCAAAGTGAGTATACTTATTTATTCATTAAGTTATGGGTGAAAGTATTTGATGAGTACATTTCTAACTCTTCTGGCTTCAGCCTCATTGTCATCTGTTCTGAAATTGTTAGGTTGCGTTCAAGAAAACAATGAAATGGCGCACTGCCGTCTGACAGCGTTTTCAGAAGTCTCCGGTTACTCCGTCCACACTGATCTGGCCAATCCAGAGGTTTCAAAAATACACACTTTGGAGAGCGTTTCTGAAAAGCTCTGGTTTTGGGGGGCGAAAACACTGTTTTAGTGTGGACGGAGGGTAAAAACGAAGAGAAAAAGCTTTGGTAATGGATTTATCCGGTGTAGTGTGGACGTAGCCTCAGCGTGGCAGGGTGTGAGTCGTGGTGTCTTACAAGGATATCAGCCTGGCTGCAACTATTCAATGTAAATATACACAGCTCAAACAATGGGACAAAGAGACACTTGTAGATGACACCAAAGTAGACAGTGTTGGAGTTAATGCTGACAGAAGCATTAAGTTGTAAAGAGATGTTATTAAGTTAATTCAATGGTCAAAATAGCAACAGCTGGATTTCAGTGTAGGTAATTGTGCAGTTACCCAGCTGAGACCAATAAGATCATAATCAGAATCAGAATTAGGTTTAATTTCATTGACATATGTCATGAAATTTGTTGTTTTATGACAGCAGTACAACGTAAGACATACAGTGCTGTGCAAACATCTTAGGCACATATATACAGCTAGGTGCCCAAGATGTTTGCAGAGTACTATATAGTAATTTTATACATTGCACTGTACTGCTGCCACAAAATAAAATAAATTTCATGACATATGAGTGATGATAAACCTGATTCTGATATGGGTCCCTTGGGGACTGAGAGTGGGAAAGGGGCAGGGAGAGGGGAATTATAATTGGGAAAAGGGGAAGGGAGAGGGGAGGGGGCAGGAAGCACCAGCGAGACATTCAGTAATGATCAATAAACTAATTGTTTGAAATTAAATTACCTTGCCTGGTGTCTCAGGGCTGGGTGTGTGTCTCTGTTGCTTCCCACTCCCTCTCCTCTCTCAATGGTGAGGTACAAGTACAGTGAGGTATAGGTACAGGTATAGTGAAGTACAGGTACCGAGAGGTACAGGTACACATATAGTGGGGTACAGGTACAGTGAGGTACAGGCACACATATTGTGGGATACAGGTACAGTGAGGTACAGGCGCACATATAGTGGGGTACAGGTACAGATATAGTGAGGTACAGGTACAAGTGTGGTGACGTACAAGTACAGAGAATAATTTGCTTGCAGTAGCATCACAGGCAAAGAACTACAGGCAAGAGCACATAATATAAATTAAACATAAATATCATATAAAATAGTGAAAAAATTAGCAAAAGCGAACTCTCATGACAAGGTACAACAACAGAATTGTCGACAACCCATATATATAAGATTCTGGATATCTTAACCCTAACTCCATCCTAACCTTGGCTCCCTATCCCCTGAACCTGCACCCCGCCCAAGTGAGCAGCCACTGTCTGTAACAGCAGCAGACACGGGAAGACACTTCTGCAGAGAGTCAGCCCCTGTTAAGGCGGTCAGGCCAGACAACATCTCAGGCCGAGTGCACACCAGCTCACTGACGTCTTCACAGACATCTTCAACACATCACTCATCCAGGCTGGTCCCTACGAGCTTCAAATCAGCTACCATCACCCCTCTACCAAAGAACTTCTACCCCTTCAGAACTAAACAACTACTGCCCAGTGACACTGATGCCAGTGCTTTGAATGGTTGGCAATGGCACACATCAAAAACTCTATTCCTGCCACAGAAGACCCCTCACCGATATGCTTACCAACAGAATCGCTCTAGAACAGATGCCATAGCATCTGTCTTGCACCTGGCCCTGACTCACCTAGAAAGCAAGAACACATTATGTCAGAATGATGTTTCTGGATTTCAGTTCAACATTCAACACTATTGTCCCACAGACCTTGGTGAACAAACTCCGCCTCCTCGGTCTAAATTCACCACTGTGCAGCTGTGTGTTGGATTTCCTAACCAACAGACCTCAGACAGTCAGGATGCACAACCGCTCCTCCCTCCCCATCGTCCTTAACGTGGCCTCCCCCCCCAGAGCAGAGCGCTGAGCCCATTGCTGTACTCTCTGCTCACACAGCCAAACACCTGAGCAACCACATTGTCCAGTTCACCGGTGAGATGACAGTGATAGACCTCAACACCAACAGCGATAAAGACAGGCCATGGAGCTGGAGGCCTGGTGCCAGGCAAATAACCATTCCCTCAAAAGACAAAGGGGCTGGTTATTGACTTCAGGAGAACTTGCACTACTACAACCCACTTTATATTGGCAGCACAGCGGTGGAAACTGTCAGCACTTTCAAACCCCTGGGAGTGCACATTTTACACAACCTCCTTGGACCCAGAACACATCCTACTCAGTCAAGAAAGCTCACCAATGCCTTTACTTTCTGAGGAGGCTGAAGAAAGCTGGACTACACACATCCATACTTGTGACCTTCTACAATGCGCAGTAGAGAGCACCTCTGCATGGTTCGGAAACTGCACTGTGGCAGATAGGAAGACTCTACAACTGGTAGTCAAAACTGCCCAACGTGTCACCGACACCAGCCTACTCACCATCAAAGTATGTACAGTACTGCGTAAGAGTCTTAGGCACATATACACATTTAGGATGCCTAAGAATTTTGCCCACCACTGTACTTTATAAGGTGGAGCAGAGAGCGAGTTTGCAAATCTGGCGTGAGCGAAGGATGTCAGGAATGTCAAGGGTAGAGCACTGCAGCAAGAGCGTGGGACAAGAGACAGAGAAAAACCCCCAGGGGCAAGAGGTTGCACGGGTGCAGACACACCCTGTCATGAAATTATTTTTTTTCGCGGCAGCAGTACAGCGCAATACATAAAATTACTACAGTATCATGCAAAAGTCTTAGGTATTCTAATATATACCTGTGCCAAAGACTTTTGCACAGTAATGTATATACAGAAACGTGCTAATAAAGAGCCAGTAACATCATGAAGGATCTCACCCACCCTGCTCGTGGACTGTTTGTCCCACTCCCATCAGGGATGAGGCTACGTAGCATCCGCACCACAACCACCAGACTCAGAAACAGTCACTGTCCCCAAGCAGTAAGGCTGAGCAACCACTCCAGCCGCTAACCCACCCCACCACCACTACCTTATCATTTCCTGTCAGAGACAGCTCGCATACAGACACTGCTGGACATACAATCAATCTACATATGTACAGTATATAAGCTATTGTATGTAGGTTTATATTTATTGTCTTTTTTATTATTGTGCACTTTAACTTTTTACTTTTGTACTGCATTGGATCCGGAGAAACAATTATTTTGTCCTCCTTTACACTTGTGTACTGGAAATGACAGTAAACAAAAAACAAACAATAGATAACACACAAAATGCTGGAGGAACTCAGTAAGTCAGGCAGCATCTACAGAGGGGAATAAACTGTTGTCATTTTGGGCCAAAACTCTTCATTGAGACTGGAAAGGAAGGGGGAAGAAGGTGGGGGGGGGGAAGGAGTGGATACTGGCAGGTGATAGGTGGAATCAGGTGAAGGGGAAAGTTTGTGGATGAGTGAGAGGGATGAAATGAGAAACTGGGAATTGAACGGTAGAAGAGGGAAAGGGCTGCAAATGAAAGAATCTAGTAGGAGAGGAGAGTGGACTATGGGAGAAAGGGAAGCAGAGGGAGTTGACGAGAGAAGAGAAGGGCTGAGAGTGTAACCAGAATGGGGATTGGAAGAAAAAGAGGGGGGGGGAAGACATTACCAAGTTAGAGAAATTGATGTTTGTGCCATCAGGTTGGAGGCTACTCAGATGGAATATGAGGTGTTGCTCGTCTGATCTGAGATTTGCTCATCGTGGCAGGAGAAGACACCATGGGAATGTGAACGTGAATTGAAATGGATGGTTGGCCAACAGGGCAGCCTGCTTTTTGCAGGAGATAGAGCGAAGTTGCTGGAGAAAGCAGCCTCACAACCCGTGTTGGATCTCATTGAAGCAGAGGGGCCCACACTGGAATCAATAGAGAACCCCAACAGACTCATAGTTGATGTGTCACTTCACCTGGAAGGACAGTTTGGGACCCTGAATGGTGGTGACGGAGGAGGTGTAGACAAGTCATTGTTGGTGCAGCATTTCGTTGCTGAGGTAAGGTAAGGGTTGTGTAGGTCAGTTCAAGGACCGGATGGTTGTAGGAAAATAGCTGTACCTGAACGTGGAGCTGGGATTTCAGGCTTTGATATGTAAAGATTTTTAAAGGATTAGCTTTATTTGTCACATGTAAGTCAAAACAGCCAATGAAATTTGCATCACATCATAGCAGCAAGGATTGGGCAGCCTCTAAGTGTTGTCATGTTCCTGGCACCAGCATAACATGTCCACATTTACTAACCCTAGCCTGTACATTTTGGACTGTGAGAGGAAACTGGTGGAACTCACATAATTATGGGGAGAACGTACAAGCTTCTTACAGTCAGCCGAGGGAATTGAACCCACCAGTGGTTGCTCAATTGTGATAACCCCTACGTTACTGTCACCACCCCCCCACCTACCTGCTAGCTGTGATAAGAGGGCATGTCCTTAGTGGTGGGGATCTTTGCTGGTAGATGCCAGGCAGTGCCACCTGTAGATGCCAGGAGGACTGTGTCTGTGTTGGGCCTTGGCTGCAGCTTCTTGTACTCTGTGCATTGGAATTGTCCCATTAAGCCATGCTGCAACCAGCCAGGAGACTTTCAACTCTGCCTCTGGGGGGATTTATCAGTATGTTCAGTGGCATGCCAAATCTATAAGGGAGTAGAGTTGCTGCTGGAAATCTCATTGGCCCCCGAGAGAGAAAAATTCACCTCATCTTCAGTTCTAGTCACCTCATTATAGGAAGGATGTGGAAGCTTTAGAGAGGGTGCAGACGAGATTTACCAGTACTTTGTCTGGATTAGAAAGCAAGTCTTACAAGGAAAGGTTGAGCGAGCTGGTGCTTTTCTCTTTCAAACAATAGACAATAGACAGTAGGTGCAGGAGTAGGCCATTCGGCCCTTCTAGCCAGCACCACCATTTACTGTGATCATGGCTGATCATACACAATCAGTACCCCGTTCCTACCCTCTCCCCATATCCCTTGACCCCGCTATCTATAAGAGCGCTATCTAACTCTCTCTTGAATGCATCCAGAGACTTGGCCTCCACTGCCTTCTGGGGCAGAGTATTCCACATATCCACCACTGTCTGGGTGAAAAAGTTTCTCCACATCTCAGTTCTAAATGGCCTACCCCTTATTCTTAAACTGTGGCCTCTCGTAAACAAAGGAGGGTGAGCAGTGACTAGATAAAGGTTTACAAGAGTGGATAGCCGAATATTTTTCTCCCCCAGAGCCGAAATGGCTAAAGCAATGGCATAATTTTAAGCCAATGGCGGGGTGGGGAAGTGACGGAGATAAGTTTTTAACAGAGAGTGGTGAGTGCATAGAACACCCTGTCAGGGGTAGTGATGAAGCAGATACCTTAGGAGCATGTAAGAAGCTGTTAGATAGGCTCATGGATGATAGAACTATGGAGGGCTATGAGGGAGGGATTGCTTTTGGAGGGGGTTAAAAGATCGACACGACATTGTGCTGTCATGTTCTATCTTCTAGTTCTTTTATAAATAGGCGGCCCCTTGTTTTCGAACAGTGGCCACTAGTGCACATTTCTCCAGAAACGAAAACATCCTCTCTACAATCATCCCTCAGCAGGCTGGGTTCCCTTGCGAAACAAGCTACAGTACTTCGGAGTTCCCTGTCTGAACACTGCAGCCCTCCCCTCCCCTCCCGCCTTTCAAAACCCACCCACTTAACCAATATCTCCCGACCCCTGGCCGATGTTGTTTGATATCGCTCCAAACACCTGGAGCTACCTAAATACAACTTGTTGTTGTTGTTGACGACGTCGCCCATAAAGTTTGAGGAGTCTCGCTTGGTTTTAATTAAAAGTTTTTTTTTGGTTTGGCTTTTAGGGGCTGGCGTGGTACGAGTCGGTTCCCGAAAATTGCGAAGAAGCGCAGGGGAAGAGAAGTGTCTAATTTAAATTTGAACCAGCTCCCCAGGTGCAGTGGGAAATCGCCTGAAGATATACAGAACGAAGGGGGTGGGGATGGTTCGAGTGTACAATTAGCCGTCTGTTCGATCTGCTAGCTCGGGTAGTTTATCCAACTGGTATGCAAAGTGAGGAGGCTGCCGCCTGCAAACATTGGCTGAGTTGGCGCCTTTGAAGTCCTGGTCATGCTCGTTTCCATTCGGGCTCTGGCGAATCGATCAGACTTGGAGAGGGGCTCTTGAGAGGGGGGGGGGGGAGAGGGGTCATCACCCAAAAACAACTCCCATCCAGAGACAAAGTGGAGTGCTTACTGCGCGGCGTAACTCCAGGACACCGCGAAAGTTTTCCAGCGCCAAAAGGCGAAATGGTGGGGATTTCTGGATCTTATCACAGTGAGTGAGACCCGTGGGTGTTGTCTCGATGTTGATTCTTTGTTAAGCTCGTGGTGATCGTGGTGGTCGTGGTGGTGGGGGGGGGGGGGGGATAGTTGCAACATTGTATTTTTTTTGCAAAAGACCACCATCCCTCCCGAGAAAAAAAGTTCTACCGAGCCGGAGGTTTTGGTCAAGATCAAAAGTTGCCTTAAAAACAATCGATCTGAAGGATTGGGGGGGGGGGGGGTGCGAGAGAAAGAGAGTATCTTTGGCGTGAGACGTGTTTTAGCGAGGTGGAGGGAAACTTCGGAAACACGCGGAGTGTTGGTGGTATTGTGCGGAGTCCCGCTTTAAGAGTGACTCTGGCGGCGAGGTCGGTGCGTGTAACTGCTTGTGTATATCTGAAGAGGAATCCTTGCCAAAAAACATGCTTGGCGTTTATTACAACGTATAAAGAAAGAGTAGCAAAGTTGGAATTTGCTTTTGGAATTATTTTGAAAACTTACAACTTTTTATATGTATTGTCGATCTTTGATCATAATTTGTAACGTTCGCCTCTTGCTATCTTATGTCCAGTCCAGTAATGGTTGCGCTAATGTAGCAGCATGTTACACATACGGAGTGATGCGTGTAATATAGACATGCAAAGTAACATTGTTCTGTGTGTTATGTATACACGGTCAGGATCGGTGTGGTTAGCGATGTATTTGCAAGGTCAATTTCAGCGAGGTACGATAAATACATTGCCATTCGTGTGTTAATATCTCTTTCTTAAAGTAGTCCCTTGGGATTAATGCCTCCGTTTCGGTTGGGGGTGGGCGGCTGTTGTGCGCAGACTTTGTGCGGTTATTGGTGCGGGGAGACACCGCGAAGGATTGGTGACTGGTCGGGCGGGGAGAGATGGTGCGTTCCTTTTGGCCTGCGCTGCTGGGAGATGAACTGGACATGAAGTTCTCTTTTCCCATTGGCTGTAGATTCCAACAAGTTGGTGGTATTATTTCATTTATATGACACAGGAGCAGAGCGTGGAGTCTGTTCTGCCTTTCGGGCACAGGAAAGGTCTCAACCCCACTCTCCTGCCTTCTCCCCATAACCTTTCACCTCGTAAGTAATCAGGAATCTAGCAGCCTCCACTTTAAATGCACCCAATGACTTGCTTCCTCAGCCGTCTGTGGCAATGAATTCCACAGATTCACCACCCTCTGGCTAAAGAAATTCCTCATCTCTGTTTTGAAGGGACGTGCTTGTATTCTGAGGCTGTGCCCTCTGGTCCTAGACTTCCCGATTATTGGAAGCATCCTCTCCCTGTCCATGTGTGAGGATAATGTGGAAAACATTGCGAGCTCTCTGCTGACACAGGGACCTCCAGTGCTGTCTATGTGGAGTTTGCAAGTATTTCCCCCCCCCCCCCCCCATATGACCATGTGAGTTCTGCCGGGTGCTCAGGTTTCCTGCTACGGACCAAAGACTTGTGGCTTGGTGGGTTAACTGAACACTGTTAACTACTCACAGTGTGTAGGTGAGTGTCCAGTGACCAGGGCTGAATTCCTAGACTTTGAGAATGCCCTTGAACCTCAGAATCAGAATATCACTGCCAGTGCATTGCAGTACATAATTTTTAAAAGCTGTAAGTTACATTAGGAACACAGCAGGCCAGGCAGCATCTATAGGGAGAAGTACAGTCAACGTTTTGGGCCGAGACCCTTCGTCTGGTCTCCTGAGTTCTGACGAAGGGTCTCGGCCCGAAACATTGACTGTACTTCTCCCTAAAGAGGCTGCCCGGCCTGCTGCGTCCCACCAGCATTTTGTGTGTGTTGCTTGAATTTCCAGCATCTGCAGATTTCCTCATGTTTGCAAGTTACATTAGGAAGTATATTTAAAAATTAAATTTAAAACATGGCTTCATTTTGTCCATTGAGAAATCTGATGGCAGAGGGGAAGAAGCGGTCCATAAGATGTTGAGTGTGTGCCTTTATGCTCCTGTACCCCCTCCCTGATGGTAGCTGTGTCCTGGGTGATGGAGTTCCTGCATGGTGGATGTTGCCGTCCTAATCCTTTGCTTTGCACACCAGTGGAGGTGGACAGAGAGCCTGGCTTGGAATGCTAGTGTCACCTCGGTGCCCCTCGGAGCCAACTCCACATGATAGGTCCTCGACACCCGTGAAATTGGCCTGGCAAAGTTACCGTTATTGGTTCCACGAGTAGAAAGGGCAGGAACTGATCACCAACACAGAAAACACCAGGGAAACTCCCACCTCAATTTAAGAGAAAACAATTCTGTGGGAAGGAGGTACAGGAGCCCGAGGTCCCATACCATGAGGTTCAGGAACAGTCATTGCCCTTCAACCATCAGCCTCTTGAACCAGCATGGATTCCTTCACTCACCTCAAACTGAACTGATCCACAACCTTCGCACTCTCTTTCAGATACATGTTCCTAGTATTTATATATATTTTAATTACACAATCAATCATTGTTTATGTATGAAGAAGAAGAAAACCCTTAACTCCCAGCGGAGTCATCGGGACACCGTTGTGGCAGCGTTTTTTTTAGCAGGCTTTCTTATTTTTACGAGGCTGAGATGCTAGCTCAACGCTCAACCCAGCACGGATGGAAAGCGTGCACAGAAGCCGGCTGGATTTGAACTCGGGAGCCTCCGCTCCAAAGTCTGGCACCGATGCCACTACGCCACCAGCCGGCAATTGTTTATGTATAGTTTTTTCATAAATTCTATTGTGTTTCTTATTTTTTCTGTGAATGCCTGTAAGGAAGTGAAACTCAAGGTAGCATATGGTGACATATACATACTGTGATAATAAGTTTACTTTGACTTGACTTTGAAAGTGCACAGGAGAGACTACAACTTTCCATTGTTTGTTGGTTATGTGCTGTGGGTGATAATGCTACTTCCATGACCATGATTGTTCTGGGCAAATTTTTCTACTGAAGTGGTTTTCCATTGCCACCTTCTGGGCAGTGTCTTTACCAGACGGGTGATCTCAGTCATTATCAATACTCTTCAGAGATTGTCTGCATGTTGTCAGTGATCGCATAACCAGGACTTGTGATCTGCGTCGGCTGCTTCTATGGCTTCATGTGACCCTGATCTAGGGGGTAATTGGGGCTCCACCTTGCCCAAGAGTGGCTTGCAGGCTAGTGGAAGGAAGGAGTATCTTAAATCTCCTTTGATAGAGACGTATCTCCCACCCCACCATGGCTTGAACAGAACTGTAAGGCCATCTAGTGAAGCACCCAAAGGATAACCCCAAAGAGGATGAAGAGGTGTGTGTTTACACAGTCAGTTGGAGCATGGTATGCATATAACATACAAAAGGTGCTGGGGGACCTCAGCAGGTTAAGCAGTGTCAATAGAGGGGAAATGACAGCTTTATGGGTTGAGACTGGTCATCTGTTGCGAGGTCCCAACTCAAAACGTGGGTTGTACATTGCCCTCCAGAGCTGCCGCCTGACCCGCGTTCTGCCAGTGTTTGGTGTGTGGCTCTGGATTCCAGCATCTATGGTCTCTTATGCTTTCACGTAAATTATATACATGATCAGTGATACCCTCAGTATGGGTTTTGCATAAATGATCATGGACAGTGTGTTTTTAATTTCTGTGTTCTTTGCACTTGTATTTACAGTACTGTACAAAAGTCTCAGGATGTGTATATAGCCAGGGTGCCTAAGACTTTGCACAGTATTGTGGTAATTTTATGTATTGCACTGGACTATTGCCACAAAAAAAAAACAAATTTGGTGATATATGTGAGGGATGATAAACCTGATTCTGATATGGGCCTCTATTGTGGACTGAGTGTGGGAAGGGGGCAGGAAAAGGGGAACCCTGGTTGTGGAGAGGAGAGGGAGCGGGAAGCACCAGAGAGACAATCTGTAATGAACAATAAGCCAATTGTTTAGAATCAAAATGACCTTGCCTGGTGTCTTAGAGATGGGTGTGTCAGCACACGTGCCACACCTCCCACCCCAGCACTCTACCTCTGTCACCTGTTCGACACCCCTCCTGCGGCGCTCCACCCTCAACATTCCCAACATCCTGCCAGATTTACAAGCTTGCTCTCTGCATCTTTTTGTCAAAGTACTGTGCTGGCTATATATACCCCCAAGACTTTTGCACAGTAACATTGTTGTGTTACACCCCCAGCACCGGGTGCCTTTGGGGTTGTGTCTTGTGCCCTGAGAGATTGTGTAGCTTCCAATTCAAGAATACCTCGTGCCTGTGGTTAATTAACTTCTGCATCTCCTCGGTTTTTGCATCAGAACAGTCCCTGGGGGTGATTTCTGGGGTTGAAGCAGGAGGCTCTTCACAGGTGTTAATTATTGTGACCCAGGAGCAGTCCAGATACCCTGGAGACTTACGGGCTCCTGTTGGTTGCGAGTTACCATGTTGCTAATGAGGAGGCACCGATGTGAAGAGCTTCTTTAGGGCACCCGTATGCACATCTACTTGTGCATGTGACCATTAACTTGACTTTGAATTTGATATGAGACCTGTGGGAATGTTGTTTTGGGACCTGATGGAGGAAGTGATTGATGTCAGCCTGGTAGACATTGACACCTGTCATAGTGTTGCTGACATCCTTGCTTGGGCAGTGATATACTGAGTAGGTGCCAATCCCTGGGCCGCTGGTGCATCATGGAAATAGCTAAAATGTATAAAGAAGACAAACTGAGTATAAAAATAAGTATTTAAATGAAGCACAGATCACGTTAGAACACTAACAATACTACTGCTGTACTATAAAACTGTGTATCAATTCCTAATAGTTATTATTTTGACTGTAAATGAACACAATCAGTGCAGTGTAGATAATGGACTGTCAATGATTGCATCCTCCAAATCTTCATTTTCATTGTAACATTCAGGATGATTGTCGATAGCTTTAAATTCTTCGTTGTTCCTAAGTAGTAGAAATAATAAAATTGTTTCATTTTCAATCCTGACCACTTCTGGCGTCTCCAAATCTGAATGCTTGAAACTGCAGTGAGCAAAACATTTCTGAATCATTTTATTGCTTATTTCTCACCAACCGTCAGTGAGATAATTTGTTAGTTTCTGAACAGAAGCACAGGCAACTGAACTTATTTAAAAACTGTTTGCTCAAAGCGTGGCTTAGTGTCTAGTGGCCAAGAGAGTGCATGTGACTGACTATTCGGCAGCAGTCTCCTGCCCCATTTAAATGGCAGTTTCCCAAATAAGCAAAGGGAATCCTGGCTGTTTTCTCAATTAGTTTTTATTCCTTAAGAATTGCCCCAAATAAATGATTGTCTCAATTAACTGAAGGCCCAGTTAGCTCCAATCTTCCTTGTATCTAGTGAGAACCATTTTGCTGTACTTGTTCCATATATGGGCTGAACGACTAAACGCCATAGGAGCAGAATTAGGCCATTCGGCCCATCACATTTTCTCCGCCATTCTATCATGGCTGATTTATTATCCCTCTCAACCTCATTCCCCTGCCTTCTCCCCATAACCTTTGATGCCCTTACTAATCAAGAACCTATCAGCCTCTTTAAATATACCCAGAGACTTGGCCTCCATAGTTGCCTGTGGTGATGAATTCCGCAGATTCACTGCCCTCTGGATAAAGAAATTCCTCTCATCTCTGTTCTAAAGGGATGCCCTTCTATTCTGAGTCTGCGTCCTCTGGTCCTAGACTCCCCCACCATGGGAAACATCTCCACATCCACTCTATCTAGCCCTTTCAATATTTGATGGATTTCAATGAGATACCCCCCTCTGTCTCTTCTAAGCACCTGCGAGGATGGGCACAGAGTCATCAAACGCTCCACTTCTGTTCACCCTTTCATCCCCAGGATTATAACTGCAATTTGTGCTGTTTATACACAACCCCTGACAATGAATATACGATGGTCAGTGAAGATGGAGTGGGTTGTACAGGAAGAGCATCAGTGTAATGTAGGGTTAATAATTGTGGAGTGTGTGTTCGACGTATAGCAGTAGGGTATGTGTATTGTGAACAAGTAACATTGAGGTGTTATTGTTGTCGTTACATGGGTCATTAACACTGCAATCAGAATAAGCGAGAGATGCACATTCAGTAATTGTGTAGATACCAAAATATGGAAACAACAGTGTTGTGAAGGAAATGGGTCGTTTCTAACTTTACTGTGAAGTACTCAGCCAATGGTAATGTGGTCACGCAGGCAGCAATCGTTTTCTATACATCTTCATTTTCATGGCACATTTATTGCAGGAAAACATCCCAAAGCCATTGCGCAGATGTACCAGGGATAACAGACATTAAGCCAGATTAGAAAGCGTGAACAAGGGCTTTGTTAAACTCAGTGTTTTGAGGAAGTGGAGGGATTCAGAGAGACAGTTGCAGGGTGTCTGGTGAGGGCGGTTGAAGATACAGACAGCGATCAGTGGGGGATAGGGCGGGCAGGCCTGACTCATCAGAGTAGCAGGTGTGGAATATAAGTAGAGGGCAGTGAGAGGTTACAGAGAAAAATCAATAGTAATGTGGACCGAACACCTCCGCTCTGTCTGTGAGAAGCAGGATTTTCCCTGTGGTCAAACCATTTTAATTTAATTCCACTCCCCATTCCCATTCTAACACGCCAGTCCATGGCCTCCCCTACTGCCATGATGAGGTCACATTCAGGTTGGAGGAGCAACACCTCATATTCTGTCTTGACGAGATATGAATATCGATTTCTCTTAACTTCCATTAATTTCTCCCCCTTCCCCTTCTCTCTTTTTCCATTCCCCACACTGGCTCCCCTCTCACTTCTTCTCTTCCACTCACGTGCCCACCAGCTCCCTCTCATTCCCCTCCGCCTTCCCTATCTCCCATGGTCCACTCTCCTCTCTTATCAGATTCCTTCTTCTCCTGGCCTTTACCTCTTCCACCTACACCCTCCCAGCTTCTTTCTTCAGCCCCCCCCCCCCCAAACACCCATCTGGTTTTTCCCTCATCTGGTTTAACCTGTTACACGCCAGCTTGTACTCCTTTCCTTTACCCCATCTACTTTTACTGGCTTCTTCCGCCTTCCTTTCCAATCCTGATGAAGGGTCTCAGATTTAGAAAAGCTCTGTTCCTTTCCATAGATGCTGCCTGACCTGCTGAGTTCCTCCAGCATTTTGTATGTGTGTTGCAGGTGTTCCCAACCTGGTGTCCAAGGGTGTCTTGGCTAATGGTAGGGGTCCATGACATTAAAAAGGTTGGGAAGCCCATCTACAGAGCTAAAATAGGGTGAGGCATCAACAGACCTGATGAAGGGTTTCAGCTTGAAATGTCGACTGTACTCTTTTCCATAGATGCTGCCTGGCCTGCTGAGTTCCTCCAGCATTTTGTGTCTGACGTAAGGCAATGGAGTAATTTTGGGGTGCGGGAGCCTAACTAGAATGATATTGGAGCAAGTGGGGGAAGAATTTGTGTTTGTACGGCAGCTTGAATAAACTCAAAGTCAAAGTAAAATTCATTATTAAAATTTATTATCATTAACAGTACAGTGAATTCCACTTAATTGGGACACATCAGAACTTGTACATTTTGGTCCAGTTAAGCATCTGCCCAATTTGCAAAGTTTCATGTAAATAGTTAAAAAGATATATATATATATAAAAAAACTACAGTTTAACTGAGTTACAAATTGTATATTCGAGTGAAATACAGAACAAATTAGAACACTGCCAATGTTAAATACACTACTATAAAACTATTAGTTCCTAATAGTTGTTGATGGAGGAATTAAACCTGTGTACCCTGCCATGTTCTTTTGATTGATTGTAAATGAACAAAATCAGTGCAGATGCCTGTGCAGATAATGGACTGCCTTCATTCGATGTTTTTGAAAATTGTATCCTCCAAATCCTGGTTTTTACTGTAACATTGAAAATGATTGTTGATACCTTCAAATTCTTCATAGTTTCTAACTTGTTGAAGTTCCATTTTCACTCCCGGCCTTTTTTGGCAACCCCAGGCCTGAATGCTTGAAACTGCAGTGGGCAAAACAGTTCTGACTTGTTTTCCTGCTCATTTCTCACCAACTCTTAGTGACTGAAATCTGTGTTGTTTGAACTCAAACACACGCAGCTTCAGCTATTTAAAAACTGTTCACTCCAAGCACCACTCTTGAGAGGCCTTTTGGCAACAGCTTCCTTTCCCAATTAAGCAGCGTAGCGTCCCAAGTAAATGAAGGGAATCCCAGGTAGTTCCTCTGTTAGTTTTAATTCTTTAAGATTTGTCCCAAATAAGCAGTTGTCACCCTGATTAACCAATGGCTCAATTAACTGGAATCCACTGTGTTAGTTTGAGATTCATTTTCCTGCAGCCATTTACAGAGAAATAAAGATATAAAATAGAATTTATGAAAATAAAGACTGACAAACCAACATTGTTTGAAGAAGACAAATCGTGTAAATATAAAAATTAATACTGAGAACATGAGTTGTTGAGCGTAGAATCAGATCATTGTTGGGGTGAATGGAGTTATCCATGCCAGTTCTGGAGCATGATGTTTGAAGGGTAATAACTGCGTTGCTCCAGCCCTCTCTCTATGCTTTTCTGGAGTGTCTGCTTAGAGTTTGGAAGGTCAAACTTGAAGACAGAGGACAAGGTTCATTGCAGGAGTGTTAGCAGCTTGGAGGAACAGGAGGAACCATGAATTCCCTCAAAGTTACCGTGTGAGTTGCTAGGGTTATTAAGAAGGCGTATGGAATGTTGCCCTTCATTAGTTGGGGAACTGAGTTGTGTGACAGTTGCAAGGTATCGCTGCAGCTCTGTGAAACAAAATTGGGGTAAGGACGTTGGTGGAAAGTATAGGAGGGATGTCAGGGGTAGGATTTTTACATGGAGAGAGGGGTGAGTGTCTGGAACGTACTGCAAGGGGTGGTGGTGGAGCCGATACGTTCGGGACATTTAAGAGTCTCTTAGATAGGCACTTGGATGATAGAAAAATGGAGGGCTATGTAGGAGGCAAGGGTTAGATTAATCTTAGAGTAGGCTAAAAGGTTGGCACTGAAGGGTCTGTACTGTGCTGTAATGTTCTTATGTTCTAGTTTTCCAGTGAGCAGTTGGAATCCATAAACTAGGCAAGGACTTCTTGTGACGGAGATGGGCAGTGTTAGGGAGCAGGATGCTAGGGGGCTTTGTGATGGCGAGGAGGTGTGGTTGGACAGGGTGGTTCTGGGTTGGTCCTTGAGGCTTGATACAATGATCCAGGAAGTGAGGAGGAGGGAAGGGCTGTTGCTTTGAGGCATGGGCAGACAGCTGATGACTTTTGAGGGAGGTCACCACTGGTGTGACGACGATAGTTCACATCCACCACTGGTACAGTTTCTGTTGCGTACAAGGTCAGTCATAAAGCAACTGATCTGCATCAGAATCCATTTCCTTGCCTTTGGTCCCTGCCACATAACTGACAGAAGACGTATCTGTCTTAACGTTGGCTGTCTCAGTTGGCCTCTGCTTCCCATGTCTGGAGGCAGAGAATTTTAGATTTCTGTTCCCCTTTGTGTGGGAAAATGATTCCCATTCCCTCCCGCTGTTGTTAAGGTTATACCCCCTCGTTCTTGAGGAAATTGTTTCTCCGTCTGCTACTAATGGTTTAAACAGCTGGAACAGGTCACCCACCGTACTGAGGGACATCTTTGCAGTCGTGACCGTCTAACTCTCTCTGTGGCTGCACTGCTTTGCTGTTTGTGGGGTGCCCACCACCTTCCTCTGGTGCAGTGGGCAGAACTGGGTGCAGCCTGCAGAGGGGCTGTTGCAAGACCTTGCACAAGTCCTGCATTGCCTGCCTTTGTAATCCAACCCCTTGAGACAAAGCCAACATTTTCGAATGCTTTTAATACCGATTGTTGGGTTTAAGTGGTTTCTGGACTTGTACTCTTGAAACTCAGCACTGCTTTTACGATCTTGTTTATGCTCAGAAAGCTCTTGATTTACCGCCCCTGGGCACGAGGATGCTGGAAGCTCGGAGCAGAATTCTGCCGCTCCCTGCAGCATGATCGTGGCGGACCTTCCCCAGGCTTCAGCTCCTCAGTAACAGTTCCACACGGTCCCCAGTTCCCTGATCTCCTAAAAAAATTGTCTACCTCTTCTTTAAATCCTTCCATTGATTTGGCCTTGCTGTCATCAGCTCTGAGTTACTTATTGCTTGTCTGGACTGGTGGTGATGTCGAGAATGCTGTTCATCCCTCCTCAGCTGCTGTAGTGACAAGTCCTGTGCCAAGATCTGTGTGTGCAATACTACTCTTACATGTGTGTGTGTGCGCGTGCAAAATTACATTTGCACGTGTGTGATACTACATTTACACGTGTGCATGCAATATTACATTTGCACGTGTGTGTGATACTACATTTGCACGTGTGTGTGTGTGTGTGCAATACTACATTTGCACATGTGTATAATACGTGAATTTGTTTGGAGGTGTGTCTGTGTTTTGTATGTGTGCCTGTGGCGTGTACACAGTTGAGTGTGTGTGATAACGCATGTGCCTGTGTACATGTGTGCTTGCATGCATGTGTGTGTTTGCACGCATGTGTGTGTTTGCACGTGTGTGTGTGTCTCTGCATGTGATGTGTATGTTTTGTGTGAGGTTTAGAGCGTGTGAGTGTGCCCTGCTAGAAATTCCAGTTGCTGCATTTTACACTAGTGCATGATGTCTTACAGGATTTGTCCACCCTCCACTTTCCACAGCCGTGTAGCTCCTGTATTTTATCCTGGCTGTGCACACCAGTGAGCTCCTGTTAGAGTGCAAGGTGCGCTGGTGAAAATCTGTGGCAGAGAAGTGCTCTTTTAGATCATTGGGTCCACAGTCACTGCCCTAAACTGCAACAGCGACCTTGGCTGCCAGCAGTCGGCAGGGGCTTTCCTGAAGCATTTTTGCTCTGTGGAGATTTATACCATTGTTGCAATAAGTTCAAGTTCTGTTTTACTGTCATCTGTGTGTATATATATATAACCAACCAAGTGAAACGTTTCCAGGCCACAGTGCACCTACAAAACACACATCACATACAGCATGCCAAACAAAATATTACCACAAGTAAGTTATTAGAATATAATTCAACGTGCACGTAGTGTGCAGCACAGGTAAACAGTAAACAGCTTGTTGTCCTTGAGAAGAGACCTCGCTGATGACAGCTTCTTCCCATTAGTCTCACAGCCTGGGGGAAGAAGTGTTACCCAGTCTGGCAGCCCTAGTCCTGATGCTCCTGTACCTGCCCCCTGATGGTAGTGGGTCAGAGAGATTGTGGGTCGGGTGATAGGGATTCTCAACAAAGCTTTGGGCCCTTCATATACAACCTCTATTGGTAGATGTGTCAAAGACCAAGTTGAACTGCCAATGTAAGCAGACAAGGAAATGAGATTGGGTTACTTAGTGGGTTTCATGACCTAGGCCAGGGGTTGGCAATGTTTACCACTGAAAGAGCCAATATGGACCCATTTCCCACAGAAAAGAAAACACTGGGAGCCCCAAAACCCGTTTGACATTTAAAATGAAATAACACTGCATACAACGGTTTTTTTTTGCCTTTATGCCATGTATAAACAAACTATAATGTGTTGCATTTATGAAATTGATGAACTCCTGCAGAGAAAACGAAATTACATTTCTCTGCATGCAACAAAAACATTTTGAACTCCGAAAAAAAGACATTGGGTTGAAGGTTACTCCATAGGTAGCCTACCTTGGATCGAAGAATTAAAAGAAAGCGCGCACTGGCGGGTGTCAGGCATTGGCAGTGGTGATGTATATTAATAGCGATAAAAAACACGTTGTAGCGGTGTAGCGCTACACGCAGCGCTAAAATAAAGACACTGCAGTCAAAGGTAACTTTATTCGAACTAAACAGCCTTGCTTTAAAGCCTCCCTCAAACCGTCCCCATGGGCGCGGATGCTCCAAAAGACACGTACTCACAAACCCCCGTAGGCTATCTCCCTTAGCCGGAATGGTGGCTAATTGTGAGCTGGTTCGGATGTGCCAGGAAATGGGGTCTCCACAACGTTTTTAGATTGTACAAGATCACCATAATCTTCAAATTTCGAATTACATTTCAAAAACTAACAAACCACGGGGAGCCGCAGCACAGAGCTGAAAGAGCCGCGGGTTGCCGACCCTTGACCTAGGCATATCTCGGCCAGTGATGGTCCTTTCGATGTGGTCGTGAAGAGGAGGTAGCTGGCTGGTTTGAGCAAGGCAGGGTCCTGTAGATTGTGAGCTGGTAATTAATTACCTTGTGTTACCTGCTTGAGAGAACGTGGGTGAGAACTGGTGCTGTTCCTCAGTGCCAGTGGGTGGGGATTTTCAAGGACAGAACTGAGGTTGGAAGGCAATATCGGGGGTGGGTGTGTGCAAAGTTCAAAGTAAACTTATTATCAAGGTACATTTATGTTACCACAGTCTATCTTGAGATTTGTTCCTTGCAGGCATTAGTAGGAAAATTAAAGAAATACAATAAAATCTACAAAAAGCCATACACAAACAAAACAAACAATCAATGTGCAAAAGAAGACAAACTGCAAACAAAAATAGTATTGAGACCATGAGTGGTAAAGAGTCCTTTGAAAATGAGATCGTGGGTTATGGAATCAGTTCAGTGTTGAGATGAGTGATGTTATCCCATTCAAGAGCCTAATGATAATAACTGTTACAAAACCTGGTGATGTGAGAACCGAGGCTCCTTTATCTCCTGCCCACGGTAGCAGCGAGAAGAGAGCATGACCTGGATGGTTGTGGGGGGGGGGGGGTCCTTGCTGATGATGCAGGACAAGGACAGAACTGAAGTTGGGTGGCAAAATTGGGGCTGGTGTGCTCAAAGTAAATCTATTATCAAAATATGCAGATGTTACCATGTACAACCTTGAGATTCATTTTCTTGCAGGCATGTACAGGAAAAATAAAGAAGGACAATAGAATCTGTGATAAGCCATACACAAGCAAAGGCTGAAAAACAACCAAAGTGCAAAAGAAGCCAAAATGTGCAAATAAAACAAAAACAATCAAGTTCAAGTTTATTGTCATTCAACTCTATAGATGTAAACCAGCAAGTGAAATGATTTTGATCCAGACCAAGGTGCACAACACTGTACATACAGCTCACACACAACACATATAATATTGCCATAAAAATATATTCCAGAATACTGACGTTTAGCATAAGGTGCATTTATGACACAAGTTACAAAGTAAACAGTATGACCTTACAGTTGCTTCATACACCTGGGTGGTGGCCGGGAGTTCAGTAGTCTCATGGCCCGGGGGAAGAAGTTGTTTCCCATCCCAACAGCCCTTGTCCTAATGCTACGGTACCTCCTGTGTAATAGTAGGGGTAATACTGAGAATATGAGCCGTAAAGAGTTCTTGAAAGTGGGATCAGTTGGGAGTTGTGGTGGGTGAAGTTATCCATGCTGGTTCATGTGTCCTGGAGAGAGAGCTGCTCCGATCACAGACCCTGTTGGTGGCGGTGAGCTTGCGGCTGTTGACACATGCTCTCACTATCCAGGCAGCCCCAGGCCCCAGGGCTCCATGGACTTGAACTTTCAGGAAGGTGGGGGAAGCAAATCTGGCTCTTTGGGTTCTTCTAGGCCGTGACTTCAGTTTGTGCATCTCAGCAGGCATGATGGGCTTTTACCCACCCTTTCAAGTGGCCGCATTTCCAGCACCCAGATGAAGCTCCTGGACCGCCGAGGGGAACCTGGCGTTACTTGAAGTGGAGCAGGGCAGTTCCTCTTCTCACTGTCTTGCACACTGTCTAAACCAATCAACCACAGAAAAGACAGATTACCCGGTTGTTTTTTTTTGTTCCTGTTGCTGGACTCTTCTTATTCCCAAAGTTGTTAATATCTTAGAAAGGGGGTGTGAAGGAGATGCAGCAGGTTGCCTTCTCCCCATTTAGACTTACAGAGAGATCCAGCATCAGAATCAGGTTTATTATCGCTGACTTGCAGTATGACATGAAATTTGTTGTTTTATGGCAGCAGTTCAAAACATTAAAAATTCCTATAAGATAAAAGAAAAATGACTAAATTAAGCAAAGGAAGGAACAGAATTAATGGGTTCATGGACTGTTCAGAAATCCGATGGTGGAGATCAATAAGTTATTCCGAAAACTTTATGTGTGTGTCTTCAGGCTCTTGTTCCTCCTTCATGCTGGTGGTAAGGAGAAGGGGTCACGTTCTGGGTGATGGGCTCCTTAATGATGGACTCCGCTTTCGTAAAGCTCTCTCTGCTGAAGGTGGCCTTGGTGGTGTGGAGGCTTGTCCCTGTGATGGAGCTGGCTGAGTCTGTAACCCTCCGCAGCCTCTCGTCGTCTTGTACTCTGCAGCCTCCACATCAGGCAGTGATGCATCCAGTCAGACTGCTCTCCACCATACAGTCGTAGACCTTTGTTAGTCTTTGGAATCCAGGAGGGACGCAGGCCCAACTGAGACCACCACCCAGTTACACTAATCTGACAGTCCCCATATTCTCTTCGGCTGTGCCCCCCACCCACCTGTGTTCTGTGGCTGGCCGCACCCATCCACCTGCGCGCCTCACTTACCTACCAACGCTCTAGGGTGGGCAATTCTCCCTCGGATAGCCACGTCCTGGAATGAAGGGTGAAACCTATGTAGTCACAGGGAGAGCATGCAAACACCACCCAGACAGTGAGCGAGGCCAGGATTGAACCCATTGGGGCCGCGAAGCAGCAGCTCTAGTAACGGTCCCACTGCATCCCCCCCGTAGAACGCATCCTGCCTGGAAGCACTGCAGACTGGTATAGCAGATGCTGTGCCCAAAACCACAAGGAATTGCAGAGTTGTGTAACTAAGCCTGGACTATCATGAAAATCCAGCCATGTCTCTATTAAAACTCTGACCACACTTCCCACTATCACTGATTTGTTTTTTTGCGCATGGTGGGGGGGGGGGGGCTGATGTTCTTGCTACTGTTTGCGCAAGTTTTTTTTTGTGCATGGGAGGGTTTGATATTTTTCTTTGCATTGGCTTTGTGGCTGTCTGGAGAAGACAAATCTCAGAGTTGTATATTGCGTATGTACTTTGATAATAAATATACAGTACCTTGAACCTATTTCGGGAAAGCAGCCAACGTAAGACCCTTCTCGTTCCGAACATTCTCTCTTCTTCTGGGCAGAAGACAGAAATGCTTGAGAACATGTACCAGCAGGCTCAAGGACATCTACGCCATTGTTGAATGGACCTCTTGTTTGACAAAGATTAGCAGTATTATCCTATTTAGACACTGCCTGGTTTGCTGAGTTCCTCCAACACTTTATGATGGAACACCTGTAAAATTTCCTGTGTTTACGATTCTCTGGCTTTCTGACCTTACTGCTTACCTAAATTGCACTTTCTCTTTAACTATAACACTCCATTCTACATTTTTTCTCCTTTTGTATTACCTCGATGTGCATGAAATGATCTGTTCTGGATGGCATACAGTGGGGAAAAAATACTTTTCACTGTATCTCAGTACATGTGACAATAATTAACCGATTGTGATTGGTGTTGTAGCCATGTGTAGAAATGGTTGTCCAGGTACCAGAGTCCATTGGCACTTGACAAGGGTAATTACGATTTCACATGCGGTCCTTGAGTCTTGCACTTCCTTTCTACCCCAGCGTTGTTGTCCATGCCTTGAATTGCTCAGATCTCTGGAGTTTTCAATTCATGGCATGGTACAAGACAGATATAGGCCCTTTGCCCAACCTTTCCACCCATCTACAACATCATCATCTTGTGCCATTGATATGATGTAGGTGATCATGGTCTTGACCATAATCCTTATTGGCAAATTTTTCTGCAGAAGTGGTTTGCCATTGCCTTCTCCTGGGCAGTGTCTTTACAAGACAGGTGACCCTAGCCATTATCAATACTCTTCAGAGATTGTCCTCCTGGTGTCAGTGGTCACATAACCAGGACTTGTGATCTGCACTGGCTGCTCATATGACCGTCCACCACCTGCTCCCATGGCTTCATGTGACCCTGATCAGGAGCTAAGCAGGTGCTACACCTCACCCAAGGGTGACCTGCAGGCTAGCGGAGGGAAGGAAAGCGTTACTCTTCCTCTGGTAGAGACGCATCTCCACACCACCACCAACCCACCTACATTAATCCCATTTACTTAGATTAGCACTGTATCTTTCACATAAACCTCTTCCTTTAGAGATACTAGAGATTCTGCAGATGTTGGAACTCATGAGCAACACACACAAGATGCTTGAAGAACTCGGTAGATTAGACAGCATCTATGGAGGGATTAAAAATAAGAATCAGGTTTAATATCACTGGCACATATCATGAAATTTGCTAACTCTGTGGCAGCAGCACAGGGCAATACTGTACCTGATAATGGAGGAAAAAAAACTGAGTTACAATGTGTGTATTCGTATAAGTTAAATATGCAGTGCAAAACAAATAGGAAATAAAAAAGTAGTGAGGTAGTGTTCATGGGTTCAATATCCATTTAGAAATCAGATGGCAGAGGGGAAAAGCTGTTCCTGAGTCATTGAGTGTGTGTCTTCAGGCTCCTGTACCTCCTCCCTGATGGCAGAGGGGAAAAGCTGTTCCTGAGTCATTGAGTGTGTGTCTTCAGGCTCCTGTACCTCCTCCCTGATGGCAGAGGGGAAAAGCTGTTCCTGAGTCATTGAGTGTGTGTCTTCAGGCTCCTGTACCTCCTCCCTGATGGCAGAGGGGAAAAGCTGTTCCTGAGTCATTGAGTGTGTGTCTTCAGGCTCCTGTACCTCCTCCCTGATGGCAGAGGGGAAAAGCTGTTCCTGAGTCATTGAGTGTGTGTCTTCAGGCTCCTGTACCTCCTCCCTGATGGCAGAGGGGAAAAGCTGTTCCTGAGTCATTGAGTGTGTGTCTTCAGGCTCCTGTATCTCCTCCCTGATGGCAGAGGGGAAAAGCTGTTCCTGAGTCATTGAGTGTGTGTCTTCAGGCTCCTGTACCTCCTCCCTGATGGCAGAGGGGAAGAAGCTGTTCCTGAATCTTTGAGTATGTGTCTTCAGGCTCCTGTACCTCCTCCCTGATGGTTCTCCCAGTGAGAACCAGGCATGACCTGGGTGATGGTGGTCCTTCATGTTGGACCCCACCTTTTATAGGCATCGCTCCTTGAAGAGGTCCAGGACACGACAGACGCGGGTGCCCGCGGTGGAGCTGACTGAGCTCACAACTCTGTGCAGCTTACTTCGATCCTGTGCATTAGCCCCCCCCACCACCCTGGCAACCCCACGTCAGATGTTGATGTAACTAACTGAGACCCTTGCTCAGGACAATCTTCCCTCTTAACCTGCACCCTGCAGCCCGCCTACTTGGCTAAGCAGTTTTAAAAAATGAAATGAAGTTCTGTCGCCGGGCCTTCAGCACAAATGTTTAATTCTGTTTCACTTTCCATAGTTGCTGCCTGACTTGCTAATTTTGTTTTTTATTACTTCGCCTGAGCATTTGGTCATCTGCTTAATGTCTTTAGTATTCTGATCGCACTCCTGTGAAATCTCTTGGAACATTTCAGCATGTCGAAGGCTGCCTTAAAGAATGATTGTATTTTTAGAAGCAGACTAGATGACTTTTCTACATCCCACGGTACCTCATGGCTAATGGTGGCTTAATGGTTAAATTATTGGATTAATAACCTCGAGGCCTGGATTAAACAAGTCCATATCTCAACTTAGAGCAGCTGTGTAAATTAAATTCAATTAATAACGTGGAGTTTAAGTAAAAAGAAACTAGTCATTAGTAAGGATGATTACAGTGTCCACCAGCTTTTTGTAAAAACAATCTGGTGTACCAGTGGCTTTGAGAGGAGAAAATCTGTCATCCTCACTCCCTGTGCCAGTCTGGCCTGTACGTGACTGCGGACCTGCTAATGAGGTTAAAATCTCAGAACATCAGAGCAGTGCAGTACGGACCCCTTAGCCCACAACGTTGTGCTGACCTAAAATCAATCTAACCCTTCCCTCCCACACAGCCTCCGTTTTTATTTCCTCCACGTGCCTGTTTAAGAGTTTCTCAGATAAGGACACCATGACACCTGTGATCACCAATCAGAGTTCTTGCCACTGTCTGGCAGGAGCTTTTAACGTTCTCCCTGCGACTGCGTGGATTTCCTCCAGGTGCTCCAGTTTCCTCCCACGTTCCAAAGAGACTCCAGTTGGCGTTAGTAAGTCGTGGGCAGGCCATGTCGGCACCAGAAGTGTGGTGAGGCTTACAGACGGCCCTCTGGGAATTCTCGGGCCGTGCTGGTCATTGACAGTAATGACACGTTTCACTGTGCATTTCAAAGTACATGTGACAAAGCGAATTTCCTTAAATATCCTTAATGTATTAGCCTCTACCAGCACATCCAGCACTTCCACTCTGTGTGAAAAGAAAATCCCTCTGACTTCTCTCGTAAACTTTTTTCCACTCACCTTAAAAGGATATAGTTTGGTATTGTCTATCGCTGTGCCTCTTAACATCTTACATGCCTCTGTCACGTCTTTGAAAAACTCCTAGCTCATCAACCTTTTTCCTCATAAGACATACTCTTGAATTCAGGCAGCATCCATCACTATGGTTGCCCATCACCCAGGACATGCCCTCAGGAAGGAGGTACCGGAGCCTGAAGACACACACTCAACAATTCAGGAACAGCTCCTTCCCCTCTGCCATCCTATTTCTAAATGGACATTGAACCCATGAATTGCCCATGCTTTTCATTATCGTGGTCCAACACCACTAGCTCACTATTTTTAGATTTCTATTTTTGCACTACTTATTTAATGTAACTATTTACTACACATACTTACTGTGATGTACAGATTTTTTTCCTATTACTATGCATTGTTTGGCACTGCCACCACAAAGTTAACAGATTTTACGGCATATGCCCGTGATATCAAACCTGATTCTGATTCATCTGGGTATATCTCCTCTGCACCCTCTCTAAAGCTTGAGTGTCCTAACAAGCCACTCAGCTCAAGGACAGTAAATGCTGGCCTTGCTACGGTAGTCCACGTCCCAGAACATTAAGTATTTGTGGAAGTGTGGGCAACGCTGCAGCCAGTTTGTCCACAGCAGGGTTCGAACCACTGGGAAGTGTGTGTCCTACAGAAGGCACTGATCCTTGCAGCATGCTCAACTTGACCCAAATCTCAGTGAGTGTTCAGCTCTAAGGAAGGGGTATGGAAGGCGATAAAGAGAGGTTAAACAAACTTGGGTTGTTTTCTCTCGAGCGATGCAGGCTGAGCAGAGACCTGACAGAAGTTTATAAAATCTTTAGAGGTCTAGATAGGGTGGACGGTCAGAATCTTTCCCAGGGTAGAAGTGTCAAATAGTAGAGGACATGCATTTAATGTGAGAGGGGGAAAGTTTAAAGAAGGTGTCCAGGGCAAGTTTTTTTTTACACAGACAGTGGTGGGTGCCTGGAACAGGCTGTCAGAAGTATAAGCCCATAAGAATTAGGCCATTCAGCCCATTGAGTCTGCACTGACATTCCATCATGGCTAATTTATTATCCCTCTCAACCCGATTCTCCTGCCTTCTCGCTGTAATCTTAGACACCCAATCAAGCATCTATCAACCTGGGATTTAAATATGCCAATGACTTGGCCTCTTCAGCTGTCTGTGCAATGGATTCCATAGATTCACCACCCCCTGGCTAAAGAAATTCCTTGTTGGCTCTGTTAAAACTGGATGTCTTTCTATTCTGAGGACATGCCCACTGATCCTAGACTCCCCCACTTAGGTTTTAGTGGGGTTCCCCCTCATTCTTCTAAACTCCAGCAAGTTTATCAAACCCTGTCAAACTTTCAATCACACCGTTTATTGTTAACCTGTTCATTCCCAGGATGATTCGCGTGAACCTCCTTGGGAACCTCTGTACTGCCATCACATATTTTTAGATAAGGGGCACAAAACTGCTCCCAGTACTTCAAGTACAGACTGACCAGTGCCTTATTAAGCAGCATTACATCCTTGCTTTTAAATTCCAGTTCTCTTGAAGTGAGTGCTAACATTGCATTTGACTTCCACCTTATCGATGGAAGCAGGTATGTTTGTGGCGTTAATTCTCTCCAACTCTCACCCACATCCCACTTCGCCCTTACACAACAGGGATTATTTATGGTGGCCAAATTAACCACATGTGTTTAGGATGTGGGAGAAAATTGGAACGCCCAGAGGAAACCCACATGGCCAAAGGGAGAATGTGCAGAGTCTTTGCAAACAGCACTGGGAGTTGAACCTGGGTCGATGGTGCTGTGATAACTTTAGGTTAACAGCTACACTACTCTGCCTTCCTAGGTATGATAATGTCTCCTGGTTTCCGTTCTAACTCCCCCTCCCTTCATCCTGACTGCTTCATCGAGCACCTCTGCTCCATCCACCCAAAGCAGAATGACCTGGCATCCAGACACTTTAATTCCAATTCCTATTCCTGTTCTGTCGGGGTAATTGTTCCGACATGTTGGTCCATGGCCTCCTCTTGAGCCAAGATGAGGCCACCCTCAGGGTGGAGGAACAACATCTTATATATCTTATATTCTGTCTGGGTAGCCTCCAACATGATGGTATGAACATCAATTAATCCTTTTGGTAAAATAAATCCTTCCCCCCCCCCGCCTTCTTTTATTCCCCACTCTGGCCTTTTACCGTTATTTATCTGCCTGTCACTTCTCCCTGGATCCCCTCCTCCTTCCCTTTCTCCTATGGACCACTCTTATCTCCTATCAGATTCCCCTTCTCCAGCCTTTACCTTTCCTGCCCACCTGGTTTCACCTATCTCCTTCCAGCTCATCCTCCTTCCCCTACTCCCACCTTTTTTAGACACACTTTTCAGTCTTGAAGAAGGGTCTTGGCCCGAAACGTCGACTGTTTATGCTGCCTGACCTGCTGAGTTCCCCCAGCATTTTGTGTGTGTTGCCCTTCATTTTGAGCCTGTGTCCCATTCTGTCCAGGGCTCCCATCCCATACCATCAGCCCCTACCAGAATGTTACCTTTTACCAAGGATCCTTCTTCCCCCTCTAACCTGCCCAGGATAGGAGACCGTTCTGTCTATCTCCTCTTTGTTGGACTGCAACCTCATCCCGGACAACTTTCCTTCTCCGGCAGCAGTGGAGCAGATATGCAGCACATGAAATGCACTCTGCAGCTTGCATTTCTCCCAAAGTAATGGACCCTGAACATCAAATGCTTGGCTCTGGAGTGTTTAGCCATGTTCAGAACTCACGAAGACCTCCTTTATAAATGCTGGTTTGTTGTCCTGATTTCTTTGCTCGTTTTACGGAGTGGTTAGAAGCTGCTGGCTGAGTTTTCCTCCTCCTTCTCTGTCTCTCCCCCCACCCACTTCTCCCTGCCCCCCTCCTTCGCCCTCCCCCTTGTGTCACCTGCGCATGTTCATTCTTTCTCAACCCCATCTTTCACTCTCTTTCTCCTCACCCTCCTTCTATCTCCTTCCCATCTTTCCCCCACTTCCTCTCTCTTTCTCTTGAATTCTTTGTATGTGCATCTTTCTCTCTGTCTCTTGCTAAGTCTCTGTCTCTCTCTCTCTCTCTCTCTCGTTCTTTCTCTCCTCCCCCCGCCTCTCCTGCCGTGTGATCTGTCAGCTGTCTTTTGTTACGCAGCCGATGCCATGCTCCTCATACAGAAGGCTGAGAGCACGGCAGCAGTTGAGGGAATTGAGCCCAGGCACATCCCACCTGTTCCCTGCAGAAGGGATTAAATCGAGTTCCCATCTGCTGCCTCTAAAAGAGCACAGATCACCCACGGCAGCACAGCAGAAGCCCCATGTTCCTGCGGGTAAGCCCAGGTTAATTAAAAACTGCCTCCTGTTGACACCGGAGCTGAGGTGCAGAAAGGGGAAAACAACTTGTGTTTCTATAGCGCCTTCTCCCTCCTAAATCCTTATGTGCGTTGTGGCAAATGAAGTGTGTTTTCGTTGTAATCTTCTTAAGCATTCTCAGGACTGAGGGTGACCTGCTTTTAATCTAGTTCTGAGGTGGCAGATGATGGCTATATGCGAACTGCAGACTCTTCCACACATGGGACAGGAGCGGGCAGATGGGAGGGTGGGCACTTAAATCCACACATCAATGAGCTGGTTCACTGTTGTCATATTTATAGTAGAAAAACTTTGTTCTGCATGTAATCCGTAAAGGATCATTTCACCACATTGCGACAGATCATATGATTAGCTTCATTTGTCACATACATCTGAACATACGGTGAAATGCGAAAATCGTGCTGGGGGCAGCCCGTAATTATCACCACGCTTCTGGTGCCAACATCGCATGCCCGCTGCTCACTAACCTGAACAGTATGTCATTGGAATGTGATGTAGGAACTTAGGGCCATAAGGCGTAGGAGCAGAATTAGTCCATTCGGTTCATTGAGACTGCTCTGCCATCCCTTAGCACTTCTCTCCCATTGGCTTAGACAGCCTTCAGCTTGGCTCTCCATTGGTTCAGCTGTCCCTGAGCACTGCTCCTCCATTGGCTCAGATATTCCCTCAGCTCAGCTCGCCATTGGTTCAACTGTCCCTCAGCTCTGCTCTCCCATCAGTGAAGGGGTGAGTAGATTTCCTCTTTGGTTCAAGAGCCTGATAGTTGAGGAGTACTAATGTTCCTGCACCTGATGGTGTGATTCCTGAGGCTTCTGTACCTTCTTCCTGATGGCAGCAGTGAGAAATGAACATGTCCTGGGTGGTGAGGGGTCCCTGATGATGGATGCTGCTTTCCAGCAACAACGCTCCATGTAGATGTGATCACTTAAGCATCAGGTTTTACCTGTGACGGACTGTGTCACTTCCTTTGCTTTCTGGAAATTTTCCATTCGAGGGCATTGGCGTTTGCACACCAGGCCGTGATTTTCAATGTATTCTTCATTCGCTTCTTCAGAAATTTGTTGAATTTTAGATGTCATGCCAGATTTTCACAAACTTCCAAGTGGAGGTGCTGGCTGTAACGTAGAAAAGAAGACAAACTTCCAAATACAAGAAAGAAAAATAAGTAAATAATAATAATGAGAAAATGAGTAGTGGAGTGCTTGAAAGAGCCACAAGGTTCAATAGTCCCATTTTCAGAGTTTACGGTATACAACATGAAATTCTTACTCTTCACAGGCATCCACAAAACAGAAAAAAAAATCCAAAGAATGAATGACAGGAAGCGTTAGAACCCCCATCTCAGACGGGTTCTCTCTCACTTGCGTGGGGGAGAGAGATATCGCTCCTGCCACAACGAGAAGCGAGATGGACAGCTTGCTAGGTTGTGGATTTTTTTCATTTATTGAGATACAACACGGAACAGGTCCTTTCGGCCTTTGGAGTCGTGCTGCCCAGCTTTCCCCAGCCTAAACACGGGACCATTTACAATGACCAATTAACCTACCAATCAGTACGTCTTTGGACAGTGGGAGGAAACCGGAGCACCCGGAGGAAACTCACCCGGTCACGGGGAAAACTTCAAACTGCTTATGGGCAGTGATGGGAATTGAACCTGGGTCGCAGGTACTGTAAAGCGTTGTGCTAACCACTGCACTACCGTTCACGTTGAGTGACGTTATCTATGCTGGCTCAGGAGCCTGATGGCTGAAGGGTGATGTACTTTCACCTTCAGAACCACTTCCAATCCCACTTTCCGAGACCCTTCTCTTGTAAAAATCACTTCCTGGGGACCTGCCACATGTATCTCTGGCACCTCCCAAAGCTGTTGATGTCAGGTTTGACTGAGTTATTTGTTTCAAGCCGAAGTTTTAAATTCCACTCCCTGCTAAGGTGATTTGGTGAGATCGGGCACGGGTTTGGGCTGTGTATTGTGGCGCCGGATTCCGGGTCCTATAGCAAAGCACTTAACAATTTAAACACTGGCACAGATAGACTGGGAAGCCCGAGGGTCAGGCTGATTTCGTTCACTCTCCTTTCGAAAAGGCTGTGAACTGATCTGGCTGCTGTGTGCTTTGCCCTGCTGGTGTGATGAACTGGGACCGAGGCTCGGGCCCACTCCAGCTGCTCCGGGAGCAGTCTGGTTCGGAACGCTGTTGGCTTGCCTCTGTTGCTTGCATGATTTGTGTTCTTTTTCTCTCTCTCTCACTGCGCAGTGGTTTTTGATCTTTCATTTCTTTTAAATTGGATTATTCGGGTTCCTTGCTTTGTGGCTGCCTGCAAGCAGACAGATTTCACGGGGTGTAATTCCTGCATACTTTGATAATAAGTGTGCTTTGAATCTTTGAAAAAGGTGAATACCACTCACCTAATTCAACCAGGTTTCCAACTGAACTTCCCAACCCGTAGCGTGGGTGCAGTTGGCAAGCACTGCATGATTTTCACTGAGTAAGACTGAGAACACTTGTGTTGTGGTTCCAGGTGCCTGTTGAAAAGGGGGTGGAAATTAAGCGGTTGCTGTTTTGGCTCCTAATCTAGTTTATCTCACAGCTGCACAAGAGTCGGGTCTCTCGGAATGCTGCCTGGCAAGAAATGCTTTAAAAAGACTGTGAAGAGTATCTCGGGTACGATAGCAGTTTTCTCTTCACGTCAAGATGTTTGGCTGCCTGTGCCGGCAGGTTTTCCCAGCCGCTTTTTCTGTTTAGGTTTCCCTCTGGTCCACGCTGGCTTTGATGTAGACTGTTTGCCCATAACTGGGCTGAGTGCTTCTTCCTCCCTGTTTCATTGTCAGCCCCAGTACTCCTGGTGTAAGAGGATGTGTCAGTGGAGGCAGCTCTGTGATTGTTTAGGCAGGGTGGGGTAGAACAAGGGAAGGTTAAAGATGAACTTTATTTGTCGCATGTATATGGGATGGCAGGGTGAAGGAATGTCTCTACCAAAGGAGGTGTGAGGTGCTCCTTCCCTCTGCTAGCCTGCAGGTCACCCTTTGGGCAAGATGTAGCACCTGCTTAGCCCCCAATCAGGGTCACGTGAAGCCATGGGAACAGGTGATGGATGGTCGTATGAGCAGCTGGTGCATATCACAAATCCTGGTTATGCGACCACTGATGCCAGGTAGACAATCTCTGAAGAGTATTGATAATGGCTGGGGTCACCTGTCTTGTGAAGACTCTGCCCAGGGAAAGGCAATAGCAAACCGCTTCCATAGCACTACCTACCCGTCCACCTATCTTTGTATCATATGTAAACTTTGTCACAAAGCCATCAATTCCATTATCTAAATCATTGACAAACAATTTGAAAAGTAGCGGTCCCAATACTGGCCGCTGTGGAACACCACTAGCCACTGGCAGCCAACCAGAAAAGGCCCCAATTGTTCCCACTCGCTGCCTCTTGTCTGTCAGCTATTTTGCTATCCATGCCAGTATCTTTCCTGTAATGCGTTAGGGTTTTATCTTGTTAAGCAGCCTCATGTGTGGAGCCTTATCATACATCTCTGAAAATCCAAGTAAATGACATCCACTGCCTCTCCTTCGTCCACCCTCCTTTTAACTTCCTCGAAAAGCTCTAGCTTTTCAGGCAGGATTCCCTTTACAGAAACCATGCTGACTTTGACTTAGTCTATCACTGGTCTCCAAGTACCCTGAAATTTTATCCTTAATAATAGACTCCAACACTTTCCCAACCACTGAAGTTCGGCTAACTGGCCTATAACTTCCTTTATTTTGCCTTCCTCTCTTCGTAAAGTGTGGAGTAATATTTGCAATCTTCCAGTCCTCCCGGACCATGCCAGAATCATGATTCTTGAAAGATCATGACCAATACTTGAGAAGGGATATACTGGCTTTGGAGGTGGTGCAGAGGAGGTTCACCAGGTTGATTCCAGAGATGAGGGGATTAGACTATGAGGAGAGATTGAGTCACTGGGGACTGTATTGACTAGAATCCAGAAGAATGAGAGGAGATCTTATAGAAACATAAAATTATGAAAGGGATAGATAAGTTAGAGACAGTAATGTTGTTTCCATTGGTAGGTGAGACTAGAACTAGGGGACAAAGCCTCAAAATTTGAGGGAGTAGATTTAGGATGGAGATGAGGAGGAGCTGCTTTTCCCAGAGAGTGGTGAATCTGTGGAATTCTCAGGCAATGAAGCAGTGGAAACTACCTCAGTAAATAGATTTAAGACAAGGTTGGATAGATTTTTACATAGTAGGAGAATTAAAGGTTATGGGGAAAAGACAGGTAGGTGGAGATGAGTCCATGACCAGATCAGCCATGATCTTGTTGAATGGCAGAGCAGACTCAATGGGCCGAATGGCCTACCCCTGCTCCTATTTCTTATGTTCCTATGTAATGCATCCATTATCTCCTCAGCAACCTCTCTCAGGCGCTGGGATGTAGTCCATCTTGTCCAGGTGGGTTACCATCTTAAGACCTTTGAGTTTGTCTAGCACTTTTTCCTTTGTAATAACAATGGTACTGCTGCTCCCTGGCACTCACTGATCTCTGGCACACTGCTAGTGTCTTCTACAGAGAATACTGATGCAAAGTACCCATTAAATTCATTTGCCATTTCTTTGTTCCCCCAATACTACCTCACCAGCATCATTTTCCAGTGGTCCAATATCACATGGATGATAGAAAAATGGAGGGCTCTGTATGTAGGAGGGAAGGGTTTATTTGATCAGAATAGGTTAAAGAGTCAGCACAACATTGTGGGTTGAAGAGTCTGTAATGTTCTGTGTTTGATATTCTGTGTTTAAGACAGGCTCAAGTAGAAAACATGGAGTTCCCAATAATAACACAAATCTAATTACTACTTCACCCACCATAGGTTCCTCCCTTGGACCTAATGAGGCTCTTTGCCTCCCTGGAGTGTGAGTAAACAACAGTGATTTCTGGTAAACAAATTCCGCCCCCCCCCTCCCCAAACCAACCTTCCTCTATTCCCTAAACTGTCCTTTTACTTCTTCTCACCTGCTTATCACTCCCCCGTCTTCTCCTCCTTCCTTTGCTCCTGTTGTCCACTGTCCTCTCCTGTCAGATTCCCTCTTCTCCAGCCCTTGACCTTTTCCACCCACCTGGTTTCACCTATCACCTTCCAGCTGGCCTCCTTTTACTCCCCCCACTGACCTCTCCTCTCCTTCATTTTCAGTCCTAAAGAAGGGTCTCAGCTTAAAATGTCGACTGTTTGTTAATCTCCATAGGTGCTGGCCACCCTGCTGGGTTCCTCCAGCATTTTGTGTGAATTGCTTTGGATTTATTCATCCTCTGCCCCTTTCCCCAGACTGGAATTGGTTTCTTATGTTCACACAAACCAGGATACAGTGAAAAGCTTTTTGTTTGTGCGCCAGACTCCTCACAGATCATGTCAGATGGCAGTATAAAGAACATGGTAGCTAAAGACAGTCTGCAGATGCTGGAAATCTTGGACAGCACACACACACACACACACACACACACACACACACACACACACACACACACACACACACACACACACACACACACACACACACACACACACATGGATTACTGGATGTACAGCAGGTCAGGCAGCATCTGTGGAGAGACATAATCCAAGAGCAACAGAGATCACAGGGAGGGAGGGTTGTGTGTGTGAGAGAGAGAGATTGAGCTACTGTGGCAGAGAGGAAGAAAACTTCTTCAGGGTAGGTGTAACTTGACGAGACTTCATAGTGGAACTGTAAAGTCCCAGGTTGAAATATCGACTCAATAGATGCAGCCTGACCTGAGTTCCTCCAGCATTTTGTGTGTGTTACAGCATCAGCAGAATCTCTTGTGTTTATGAGTTTGGCCATACATGCCATACTGTGCCTTTACAAACAAGAGACAATCTGCAGAGGCTAGAAATCCAAACAACACACACAAAGTACTGGAGGAACTCAGCAGGCCAGGCATCATTTTTGGGAAAGACCGATGAAGGGTTTCAGCCCGAAACGTCGACTGTACTTTTTTCCATAGATGTTGCCTGGTCTGCTGAGTTCCTCCAGCATTTTGTGTGTGTTGCTTGGCTCTCTGTTTTCTCATCACTACCTCGATGACGTGACATTATGGAATGATTTGCCAGGAAGGTACACAAACAGAGCAAGGACCATGACGAGGTGGACTGCGAGACCAGGAGTTTATCTGTAGCGTAGCTTTAGTGTCGAAGTCCCAGTCTGTATTATAGTCATTGAAATGTTACCATTGTAAAATGGCGTCGTGAGGCTGCTGATGTATGGCATACCCTGCTTAGACCACACATGGAGTATTGTGTTCAGTTCTAGTCACCTCATTGCAGGAAGGATGTGAAAACTTTTGAGACTGTGTAGAGGAGATTTACCAGGATGTCACCTGGATTAGAAAATGGAGTTTTATGGGCTGTGTAGATGGGAGGGGTTAAACCTTTCATGGAATGAGTTGGCATTTATATTGTGGGCCAAATACTGTTCTGTGTCCTGATTCAGATTTGTTTATCAAAACACACAGTGAAATGTGTCGTTTGCGTTTAAGACCCAACGCAGCCTGAGGATATGATTGGGGGTAGGTCACGTTCTGGGGCCAACATAACATGGCCACAATGTTCAGCAGAACAACACAGAACACAGCAAAACTAAATATAGAAAACAACGTACCAGCTTGGCACCATCTTGACATATCTATATTCTAAGTCGCTGCAGAATCGGCCAATACATGCAGTTTATTTATTTATTTATTGGGATGCAGTGTTGAGTTGGTCCTTCTGGCCTTCGAACCACACTGCTCAGAAATCCCCCGATTTAATCCAGGACAATTTACAATGACCTATTAACCTACCAAACGCTACATCTTTGGAATGTGGGAGGAAACCCACGCGGTCACGGGGAGAATGTACCATCTCCTTATAGGCAGTGGTAGGAATTAAACCAAGGTCGCCTGTACCATAAAGCATTGTGCTAACCACTAGTCTCTGTGCTAGTATAGGTATGGTTTCGACTTCCAGTAACTTGGCTTTGACCCATTGCTGTTTGTGTGGAGTTTGCAGGTTCTGTCTATGACCATGTGGGTTTACCCTGTTTGCCCTGGTTTCTTTCCACTTCCCAAAGAACTGCTGGCTGTTAGGTTAATTTGCTGCTCTAAGTAGACCCTGGTGTGTGGGCGGTGGGGTAGAGTTACAAAGGTTAAAGGTTAATATTAGCTTTATTTGTCACATGTACAAGGAAACATCCAAAAATATGGTTATGTCACTAATGACATCACTTATGTCAACAACCAACACAGTCTGAGACGGACTGGGGGCAGCCCATAAGTGTCCACCACATTTCCATTGCCAACATAGCATGTCCACAACGTACTAACTCTAACCTGTACTTTGGACTGTGGGAGGAAACCGGAGCACCTGGAGGAAACCCATGAGAAACCATGAGAAACTACAAACTCCTTACAGATGGCAGCGGGAATTGAACCCTGATGGGTGACTGCTGCCGCTGCTAAGTGTTGTGTTAACTGGCATGCTACCGTGATGCCCAATCTGTCTGCTGGAGGAACTCGGCAGACCAAGTGGCCTCCGTGGGTGGAGAATTGGTGGTAAAGGAATTTTCAACATCTTGAAACCCTGCATTAGAAGTCTTCAATGTTCAAAATAAATTTATTATCAAAGTACATATATGTCACCATCATACAACTCTGAGATTCATTTTCTTGTGGGCATTCTCAGTAAATCTATAGGATAATAACCATAATAGAGTCAATCAAACACCACCCAACTTGGACATTCAGCCAGAATGCAGAAGACAACAAACTGTGTAGATACAGAAAAAAAGAAAATTATAATAAAAATAATAACTATTGAGAACATGAGATGAAAAATCTTTGAAAGTGAATCCCTAGGTTATGGGAAAATTTTAGTGATGGGGCAAGTGAATTTCAGTAAAGTTATTCCCTTTGAATCAAGAGCCTGATGATTAAGAGGTAATAACTGTTACTGAACTTGGTGGTGTCAGTGCTGAGGCTCCTGTACTACCTTCTTGATGGCAGCAGTGAGAAGAGAGCATGCCCTGGGTGGTGGATGTTGCTTTCCTATGACAGCATTTCATGTAGATGTACGTCAGTGTTTGGGTGGGCTTTACTCATGATGGACTGAGCCATGTCCACTACTTTTTGCAGGATTTTTCATTCAAAGGCATTGGTGTTTCCATACCAGGCCATGAGGCACCCAGTCCACATACCCTCCACTGCACATCTATAGAAGTCTGTCAAAGTTTTAGATGTCCTGCTGAATCTCAGCAAACTCCTAAGGAAGTAGAGGCACTGCCATGCACTTACATGCTGGCTCTGGGCATGTTGTTGTTAGTCCAGATAACAACTTCTGTAGCCTTTTTTGTCTCCTGGCTGATAGGGTTGTTGAGACAGAGTTATTGGGAAAATTAGCAGATGTATGGGAATGTTCCATGAACCCTAGAGTTCATGAGTCCTTTCATGTTGTAAAAACTTACGGAAATGTGGAAGCAACAAGTTCTGAGTCCCACAGAGTGCTGGACGAACACAGCAGGTCAAGCAGCGTCAGTGGAAGGAAACAGGCAGTTCAAGTCAAGACAGCTTCATCTGGACACCCGCTAAGTTCCTCCAGCAGTTTGTGTGTCGTTCCAGATTCCAGCATCTGCTGTCTCTTGTATCTCCAAGCTGTGAATCATTGCAGTTTCAGCTGTGTGGACAGTCTGCGTCTGGAGCTGTGTTTGTTTTCTTTGTAGAGGAGGAGGCCGAGAGGGAAAGTACACTGGGTTAGGAGAGGTAGAGTAAAACTCCCAAGAGTGATGTCCATGAAGAGAGGTCACATTTTAAAGTAAGGGGAAGATTTTGATTCACCCAGAGTTCAAAGTAAATCTATTATCAAAGTACATATATGTCACCATATACAAAAGATTCATTTTCTTGATGGCGTACTTAACAAATCTGTAGAATATTACCTATAACAGGATCAATGAAAGAGCAACCAGAGTACAAAAGACGACAAACTGTGCAAAAGCAAATATAGATAAATAGCAATAAGTAACAAGAAGATGAAATAACTAGATAAAGGGTCCTTTAAGTGAGATCATTGGTTGTGGGAACATCAAAATGGATGGACAAGTAAATGCAAGAGCATAGAATGATATGGATCGAGGCTTAGGAAATGGGATTACAGTAGTATGGATAGGTACTCTCATTGGTAATCGGAGGCAGAGCGGGTCAATAGCCTTAAATTCCTTGGCGCTATCATATCAGAGGATCTGTCATGGGACCAACATGTAAGTGCCATCATTGAGAAGGCTCCACAGCACCTAGGCTTTCATAGAAATTTTGTATATATTCCAGCTCTTCGAGCCTGATTTATCCCTCGCCTAATCACGGGACAATTTATGATGACCAATTTAACCAACTAACTGGTACGTCTTTGGACTGTGGGAGGAAACCAGAGCAACCGGAGAAAGCCCACACATTCCATGGGGAGGACATTCAGACTCCTTACAGATGATGTTGGAATTGAACTCTGAACTCCGACGCCCTGAGCTGTAATATCGTCGCACTAACCGCTACCCTACGGTGGTGCCACACATAGAATAGTACAGCGCATTACAGGCCCTTCGGCCCACGATGTTGTGCTGACCCTCAAACCCTGCCTCCCATACATGCCCCATCATGAGACCAGTCTGCCCTGGTTTACTCTGGGAAGACCAAGCGATGAGCTGCTGACAGTGTTTAACAAGCCAGGAGTTAAGTAAGAGGGTTTGGATGTCATACCCTGCAAGCTTCAGACTCCTGAACTGGTGTGGATGACTTCCCTACAACTCTGAACTGATTCTACAACCTACAGACTCACTTTCAAGGACTCTTTACAACTCATGTTCTCAGTATTATTCTTAATTTGCACAGTTGGTTATTTGTCAGTCAGATTTTTCATAACCTCCATTGTATTTCTTCATTTTCCTGTAAATTTCCTCAAGAAAGTGAATCTCAAGGTCATATATAGTAAGATACATGGTACGTATTTTGATAATAGGTTTTACTTTGACTACCTGGTGTCCAGCACTGACAAGGTGGGCCGAACAGCCTGCTCCATGTTCTATAACTTGGCAGCCTGATACAGCGCTGTCGTGAGTACAGTCCGTCATGGCTTAGTCTGGAGAGACCAAGTGTCAAGCTGCTGACAGTGTTTATCAAGCCAAGAGTTAAATCAAGGGGATTTGGATGTCATAAATCATTGAGGTTGTTCTTGGCTCGACTTTGCTGTTTCTAGTAATGAAATCCAGGCAAGGGTTATTTTCAGAGCCATGTTTGGCTTGCGAGGCCTTCCTGAGTAAGGGCAGATGTGGACATTCCCTGGTCTTTGTGCAGAAAAGATTTACCAGCATGATTCCAAGACCTGGAGAGTCGAAGCTGTAGCAGGAGTTTTCTGGAACTAAGACTTGTGTAGGCGAATGAGGGGTGACCTATTGGAGGTCAATAAGATCAAGAGGGGTATCGACTGGTGAAAGAACATTAAGTCTTTTTCCTCCCTAGGGAGGGGTGCTAAAAGCAAGAGAACAGAGGCTTCAGATGAGGATGTAAAAGGGATATCAGGAGCAGCCTCTTCACGCGAAGGGCTGGTATGTGAAACTTGTGCTGTAGCGTGGGCGGGATATTCGCGTATCAGCAATTGTCATCAGTTTCACTTCCTGCCACTTTCTCTCAGGAGTTTGCACTTTCTCCCCGTGACCACGTGGGTCTCCCTTGGGTGCTCCAGTTTCCTCCCGCATTCCATTCGTACAGGTTAGGGCTAGTAAGTTGTGGGCATGCTACGTTGGCCTCAGAACCAGGGCAACACTTGCCCCCAGTGCATCGTCGGACTGTGACACATTTCACTGTATGTTTCGATGTATGTGTGACAAATGAAGCTAATCTAATCTTGGGAGTGAGCTGCCAGAAATAGTGGTTGGGGTGGACATAATTAGCAGCATTTACAAGCCACCTGGTTAAAAACTTGGATAGGAGGTGTAGGGTTGATGGGCTAAACATGGACAGATGAGACTAGCTCATTGGGCAGTAAAGTCAGCATGGAGGACTTGGGCTGAAGGGCCTTTTCCCAAGCTGTATGACTTTACAGCCCTTGGCTTCAGACACCCTAGCTAACACAGGGTGACTGCCTCCTCCCAGCACGAATCTCCCAACAAGACAGTGCCAGGCAATGGAAGGAGGGAGACAATGGGATCAACACATAGGGGGACCCTTGACCCAGTCTGTAATGTATACAGTGGACTCAATGGCTGCCTTCTTCATGGTAAATTTCCAGAGTAACATACAAAGTGCAGGAGGAACTCAACAGGTGAGGCAGCATCCATAAAGGGCTGATGTTTGGGCTGAGATCCTTCATTAGGACACTTATCATCATGAACACCTCTGTCAAGTTCTCCCTCATTCTCCTGCGCTCCAATCCTGATGAAGGACCTTGGCCTGAAATGCCACTTCTTTATTCCCCTCCAGTTCCTCCAGCATCTTGTAGGTGCTGTTGCTTCTCTGGATTTCCAGCACTGCAGAATCTTTAGCGTTTTTGGTAAATTTCCAGTCTGACTCCCCCAAGGATAGCTGGGCTAGACAGTTTTGCAGAGATTAGCACCATGCATCAGATTCCTATGTTGGTTTATGGCCTTCCTGGCTGCCTGTGCCAGGGAGAAGGTAATGTATCCTCGTATCGTGTCATAGAGTAGACAGCAACTCAGCACAGATCCAGATCGTTCGGCCCAATGAGCCCATGCTGTGCCCAACCACTATTGCCAAATTTCCTGTGTTCAGCCTATGTTGCTCCAAGCTGTGCCCCCTCTATGTACCTATCTTAAATGATTGTTCGTCTGGCAGCTCACCACCCTCTGCGTGGAAAAATAGTTACCCACGGTCCCTTTTAAATCCTCCTCCTCTCACCCTAAATCTATGCCCTCTGGTTTAGGACTCCCTGGCCCCCGGGGGAAAGACTACAGAGTATGAGAGCTTTCGGACTCTGTTGGAGAATCTGAAAGGGCTGCTCCTCGTGTTCTGCCCCACTTCAGCCCCACCTCCTGATCTTCAGTCTCCCAGTACGGTCGCTCGGGGAATCTCCTGGTCAGTTTGCTCCTGAGCCTGGCCAGGTAGGCCATTCACAAGTCCAGGTGGCAGGCATTTGAGAAACAGGAGGGTTTTAAAGGGCTATAGGCTGGGATCTTCCTGTGCTTCCATGCAGAACCAAGAAGGCCAGTCAGCTCAGGGAGTTGAGCCTGTTCTGTACCTATTCCACTCCTCCATTGCACTCATTCATTACACCCCCACCCCCGGCAACTTTTGAATATTGAAAGGCCTAGAGTGGGCATAGAGAGAATGTTTCCCATACTGGGGAAGTCTAGGACCAGAGGCACAGCCTCAGAATGGAGGGACGTCCATTTAGAACAGAGATGAGGAATTTAGCCAGAGGCTGGTGAATCTGTGGAATTCATTGCCACAGGTGGCTATGGGGGGCCATGTCATTGGATGTATTTAAAGAGGTTGATAGGTTCTACCGGGAGAAGGCAAGAGAGCAGGGTTGAGAGGGGTAATAAATTGGTATTAGCAATAAATTGGTAATAATTGGTGTAGCAGTCTCGACGGGCCGAACGGTCTAATTCTGTTTTTATGTTTTTATTGTCAGGCTCTGGAGGGAGATGCTGATTGGTGGTAGGTTATGCGCAGTTTCTGTGGAGACTGTCTATGAGTGCTTGTTGTCTGGCTGGCTGGCTGCAAACCAGAGTGATACTGATAGAAAGCATATGGTTTTCCTCGCTTGCTAAAAATGTGGCAGTTTTCCCCCAGCAGAGACCGAGGGCTCGATCCTGGGAACTTTCACAACTGCCTTTTCACTGAGTCCATGGTGGGGGTGCTGCAGCAAGGAGACACAAACCAGGCTCTGTCATAAAATAAGCCACTCTGTCTCAGCGAGGTGATAAAGAACAGCACAAGCTGATCCTGGGTTCCAGTTACAAGATCATTCTGTCCCAGGGTCTGTGTGTTGGTGGAGTCAGAGAGCATGAACACATGCCCTTCGGTCCACTGAGTCTGTGCTGACCGTCAAACCCCTATTTACACTATTCCCATTTAATTCTCCTCACAAGGCCAACTGTATTCGCCATTTACATTTACACACATTAGGAATTAGCTGTGGAGTATTGATGTGACACGCAACAAAAAACAACAATCAACAATTATAAAGAATGAAGAATTAAAATAAAAAAGAAAATCTGAACACATTTCTCTGGTGTTGCCTTTAGGATCAATTTTAAAATAGTGTTAAATGTATATAAGGCTCTGAATAATCTAGCTCCTCCATGTATTTTGGAGCGTTTGTTCCTTTACATCCCTAATAGTAATCTTAGATGGGCTCTTGTCTGCAGCCAGCCAGAGAGAGAACTCACTGCTCAGAAACTTTGCGTAATGTACCACTAAGTAACATCTCCCTCCGGAACTTGACAACAAGACCATAAGACATAAGAGCAGAATTAGGCCGTTTGGCCCATCGAATCTGCTTCTCCATCCCATCGTGGCTGATTTATTGCTTAGTGTTCCTAGAGCCAAACATATAAGAACCGGCCTTTTGCTCTTAGCACCAAAAATCTGGAGTACTCTACTGACTGAGATAGGCTTGTACTGTGGAACATTTCAAAACACTTCTAAATTTGGCCTACTTAATCATACTTACTTAATGCCTCTTGTTGTTGATTATATTTATATAATTTGATATATTCAATTACATTTAGTCTATATGTTTGTCGTTACTTATGATCTTTAATTTTGCCTCGTATTTTTATGACAACAGTGATTTATCTTTACAATCTGTGTTAAGCACTTTGAGCCTGCATCTTAATGTATGAAAGGTGCTATATAAATAAAGTTATTATTATCATTAAAAAAAATTAGTCCCTTCAATAATCTCATCTACACAGATTTTAACCTCTACCAACATACTAGGGGCAATTTAAAGTGGCCTAGTATCCTACAAATCTGCATGTTTTTGCAATTTGCCAGAAAACTAGAGCACACACGCACAGGGTGAACGTGCGGACTCCACAGAGACAGTGCCGGAGGTCAGAATTGAACCTAGGCCGTCAGAGTCATGAGGCTGTGTTGTCCCATTCAATGTGGGTTCATTCCCAGCACTGAAGGGGGTGATTCAGCCCATCACGTCTGAGTTGGATCTGCAAACCTTAACTAATCAAGCCTGCCCCTCTCAGTTTCCCTGAAGCCTCACAGGTGTTTTTGAGTACTTTTTTTAAACACAATGGGTAGATATAATCTGCAACATATGGCCTAAAAGAGCTAGTCATAGGCGCCATTCCTTATAGTGCGGAGAAACAGAGAGATCTTGGGATCCACGTCCGGAGGTCCTGGAAAGTTGCAGTGCAACTTGATAGGGTGGTTAAGGAGGCGTATACTGTGTTGGTGTTTATTAGTCAGAGGATTAAGTTCAAGAGATGCAAGATAATCTGGTTAACCATGCTTGGACTATTGCGTTGAGTTCTGATCCCCTCGTTATAGGGAGGATTTGAAAGCTTGAGAGAGGATGCAGAGGAGATTTACCAGGATGCTGCCTGGATCAGAGAGAATGTCTTATGAGAAAAAGTTGAGCGAGCTAGGACTTTTCTCGTTGCGACAAAGGAGGATGACTTGTTAAAGGTGTACAAGATGATATGAGGCATAGATAGTGTGAGATGGACGGAGGAGTGGGAGTAAGAATGGGGAGGGAGAGAGAGATGGAAGTGAGAGGGAGGTGGAGAGAGAGAGAGGGAAGGGGAGATAGGGAAGAAAAGGAGAGGGAGAAGGAGAGAGAGAGAGAAGGGGGAGATGAGAAATGAAAGAGAAGGGAGCTGAAGGAGGAGGGAGAGGGAAGGGGAGGAGTTGGAGAGAGGGAAGGATGAAGGATGGAAAAAAGGGGAGAGGAGGGAAAGGGAGTGAGGAGGGAGAGAGAATATGGGGGGAGAGAGAGAGATGGGGATTTGAAGATACAGAGAGAGGGAAGGGGTAATGGTGGGGGGTAGCTGTAATCTGTTTGACCGCATTTCAATTCAAATCCAGATCCCAAAGGCAGAGGTAATCTACTGTACAGTCATCAGACCTATAGTATTTCAAACAAAACGGTTAATGTTTTTATTGTAATGAAACACCCCTCAGGGCGGAAGGAGGTGGGGTAAGAAGTTCTGAGTTTTGGGGCCAGTGGGTTCTCTCTCTGTATCTGTTGATGCTTGAGGGGGAGAGGCAGCTCGAGGCCTGCACTTGGATATTTGAGGCGGCCAAATTGAACCTTGACTTTCGGTGACAAAAAGGGCAGAGACGGCAGAAGCAGTCGGGATGGGCCAGCTGGTGACGCTCAATTCTGCAGCTACGACATCTGCAGAAGCAGGTGTGAAAGCCGTTGGTGCTGTTGGGAAAACCGCCGCACCTTTGGAATCTGCGGCAGCCCTGACAGTTGTTTACACTGCTGAGGTAGAGATAGAGTTGGAAAGGCATCCAGGAAAAAAAGAGGAAATGGGTTTTGTTATATGTCAAGTGCTCAGTGACTCATCCCTCTCAGTCTGTACGGTGTCATTCCCCATCCTGGAACACAGAGCTGGAGCTCAGTGCATTGTTTGTGATGCTACCGAGTGTTCGGGGGAGATCATTTGATCTCCGGTGGGATAGGGTGAGACCAGGACTGGCTGCTGTGTCACTGATGGGCTCATTCCAAAAAGCACTGGACTCAGCAAGCCATTGTGTGTGTGTGTGTGTGTGTGTGTGTGTGTGTGTGTGTGCGCACTCGTATGTATGCCTCTGTGTGTGTGTGCGCACTCGTATGTATGCCTCTGTGTGTGTGTGTGCACTCGTATGTATGCCTCTGTGTGTGTGTGTGTGTGTGTGTGTGTGTGTGTGCGCGTGTGCACTCGTATGTATGCCTCTGTGTGTGTGTGTGCACTCGTATGTATGCCTCTGTGTGTGTGTGTGTGTGTGTGTGTGTGTGTGTGCGCGTGTGCACTCGTATGTATGCCTCTGTGTGTGTGTGTGCACTCGTATGTATGCCTCTGTGTGTGTGTGTGTGTGTGTGTGTGTGTGTGTGTGTGTGTGCGCGTGTGCACTCGTATGTATGCCTCTGTGTGTGTGTGTGTGTGTGTGTGTGCACTCGTATGTATGCCTCTGTGTGTGTGTGTGTGTGTGTGTGTGTGCACTCGTATGTATGCTCCTGTGTGTGTTACAAACATGAGTACGTGTGTGTGTGTGTGTGTGTGTGTATCTGTCTATGGTATGTACAACCTATGAATTAATAGTAGTTAAGCCTATTCCCTCCTGCAGTAACTGTCTAACCTCAGTCGTGCATTGCCAATGACCTTTATAAGTTTTCACTCCTTTGCTTAACAAAGCCTCCACTTTAGCCCCTTTGGGGAGGACTTGCAGAGACTCGTAACTCTGTTTTCTGTCACCCCTTGCCTCAAGTTATTGACCTGTCAGAACTCTCAGTACCTCGCATGTCACCGCTCACAATTGTAACCTGCTCCAAGCTAGTCTGTTCCATCCAGCCTTGTACGGTAACCTGCACATTCTGGGAATTAGCCTAATAACTCATCCCTGCTTATTTACCACCTGTTTCAGATCAGTACTTTACGCAGTACTCCAGGTGTGGCCTCACCAGTGCACGGTTTGGCAGCGTGTTGGTCAGCATAACCCCATTACAGCGCCAACAACCCACATTCAGCTCCCCCCACCGTCTGTAAGGAGTTTGTACTTTTTCCCCATGAGCATCCAGGTGCTCCGGTTTCCTGCCCAGTCCACAGACGTCGGGGTTCGTAGGCTAATTGGTCACATGGGATCGTTAGGCTGGAAAGGATTGTTCCGGTGCTGTATTTCTAAATAAAAAGAGGAAACTCAGGACAAGACCACCCTGCTCAATATCCCCCAGAAATAAACAAAATAATAAAATCTGCGGCTGCTGGAAACCCAGAGCAACAGATGCAGAGGGCTGAGAAACTCAACACGTCAGGCAGCATCTATATATGCCCAGCAACGACGGTCCTCCATCTCTGGTGGTGTCCCGGCGTTCCCCCATCATGTCAGTAGTTTTCACTACTGTCACTCATGCAAGTCCCGGGTGGAGACTCAGGAATACCATCACACTCAGATGTAGAAAGATCCTTCTTTGCTGTTTCTACAACCATTTTATTTTTACCAGTCAGGCTTGTTAGCCCTGAGCTTGAACCCCCAAACCTGGAGGCCCAGTGGACCAGTGTCCTCTACCCTTTGACCTGTGACCTGTTTACTATGGGTGACCCTTCCAAGAGGGTCATGCACTGGAATACCCAGGTACCGCTGCATCTCAGACCTCTGCCATCTTTAGAGACAGGCAGTTTGATCTAACAGGTCTGTACTAGTAGGAATGTCAAGCACTTGAGCACTTGCTTTTAAGACAAGAAGCGGATGGTTTAAGGGAGATGTGTAGGGCTAGTTTATTACATAGAAAGTGTTAGATGCTTGGAATGGGCTGTCAGCAGATACAGTGATTCAGTCAGATTTATTTATCACATGTAGATCGAAACATACACTGAAAGGAAACCCAAGGGTGTGCTGGGGCAGCCCACAAATGCCGCCACGGAATCCGGCATCAACACAGCATATCCACAATGTTCGGCAAAACAGCACAGGCAACAAACTCCTTTCCAACACAGCCACGCACAGCCTTTCGGTCTCTGGGACATCCCCGCCCCAGCCTCCAGTCTTGGGCCGTTGGGCTTTGACTTGTGGACTGCCAATCGACCTTCGGGTTTCGATCTCTGGTATCGAGCCCCGGACTCGCTGCCGACAGAACCCCGAGTTCCAGGTTCGAACTCTGGGCACATCGACTGACCAGCCCTCGTGCCACCTGCGCGCACAGACTCCATGACGTTTAAGCGGCTGTTTGAAAGGCACGTGAAGAGGAGGGATGGGAATCGCATGCAGGCACAGATATGGTCAGCTGAAGAACGTGTTCTTGCGCCGAACTGTTCTACATTTTAGTGATTCTAATGGCACTCAAAGTTCAAAGTAGGTTTATTATTAAGTGACTAAGGCCAATGTCGGTGGAGTCAACCATGGGTGCTGTGTCCAGGCTGCCTAGATACACAAGCCTGGGCAGCAAGATATGGAGAGCGAACTGTCGACCATATAGCCCGCCCCCCCCCGCCTCTCCACGCAACTGATGAGCAAAGCGGTGTCACCGTGCTGAACTGAACGTCGGACTCCAGCTCCAGATTTCTCCCTCAGGGTCTACTCCTTCGTCTCGATGAGCTGCCAACCGCGGTTGATGAGCCCCATCTGCCCGGAGCGACTGCTTTTAAGGCGCCAGAAGCCCGTCTTCTCCTGTCAGTAGAAACAGCTCCACCAGGCCAAGCCACCCATGAAGGTTAGGAGCTGGACTTTGGTTGTCAGAGGCTATTTGAGGTGCGTGACATTGGGAACATTTTATGAGTAGTGGGAGCTTTTCCCCATTGCCACGCCCAGCTATGACAAACTAAGGGAGCCATTATCAAAGTACATAGATGCCAATGTAAGTTTGCCATGATGGAATGGTGGAGCAGACTCGATGGGCCAAATGGCCTAATTCTGCTCCTATGTCTTATGTCACTGCATACTACCGTGAGATTCATTTTCTTGCAGGCATTTATAGGAAAATAATGAAATACTGCAGAATTTATGATAAACTATAATAAATCAAAATTTGCAAAAAATGTGCAAAGGATGAAAGATGTAAAGAATAACAAAATGTAAATAATCCTGATTTGAAGAGTCCTTGAAAGCGAGGTTATGGGTTGTGGAATCAGGTCAGTGTTGAGGTGAGTGAAGTTATCCACACTGGCTCCGGAGCTTGATTATTGAGGGGTAATGACAACCTGGTGTGGGACTCTACCTCCTGTAAGATCGATAAAAGAGCATGTTTTTTGCTCTTCGCATTGGCCGAGAAGGGGCGAGCCGGGAGCGCTTCCAAGGCGGAGTGCCCTCGGCCCGGAGGAAGCTGTGCGAGAAGGGGGAGCGGCGGCCAGGAGCTGAGCCAGACTGCGAGGCAGCGGGGGGAGGGTCGGCGTTGGTCGAGCACTAATGACTCCCAGCAGTGCCGGAGCAGCCAGACTTCGTGGAGCCGAGAGTGAACTTATTGGAATACCGAAAAGCTCCGTGTCTTCCCCTCTTCCTGTGCTCGCCAGCCATTTGTTCTCCCAGAGTCGGATTGCTCATCGGCAGACCAGGCTGTCCAAGAGTGAGGGAACGGGGCGGGCGGGTCGCGGAGGGGGCGTCTTAGGGAAGCAAGAACAGCCCGACAATAAATCTCCCTCTCGCAGAACAGGGGATTTTGATGGAATTTGAAACTGGAGGGCTGGGAAACAAATCAGCTCATGCCTTATTCTTCTGATTATTGGAGATTCAGACTTATAAACGGAACAGCAGCAAAGTGAAGAAATTCAGGGAAGACTGGTGACTATCATCATTAGTAACAGTTATTTTTTTTGCAAACTTTTATTTGGATTCAGTTCTTTTTTTCCTAAATCCTTTGGCCAGACCTCTTCATCAACAAGATATTCTTTGTGCTACCGTATCGAATTCTGTCGATAATCGTCTTACAAGGCCACGTTGGCGGCTCTGTTTAATTGGGTCGAAAGTTTAAAGTGGGGGGGGGGCGGCCATTCGACCCATCACTACAGTACTAGCCATCAAACACCCATCTATCTACAGACATCCCAGAATCAGGTTTATTATCACTGGCATACATTGTGAAATTTGTTGTACTGAGCAAGACATTAAACTATAAATTACAATAAGAAATGTATATTAAAAAGAGTCATAGAACACTGCAGCACAGAAACAGGTTTTCCTGTTTTCTAATCTGTTTTGCCATACCAAGCCGTTGTGCATCGATTAAAAATTGGTAAGAAACTATGGAATATGCTAATTTCTTAAGCCTCCTGAGTAAGAAGTGGCATTGGTGAGGTTTCTTGGCTGTGACATCAGTGTGGTTGGATCAGAGCAGGCTCTTGGTGATGTTCATCTTGATAATCAAGGTAGAATGGAAATGTACCCTGGCACCACTTCACTGTACCAGTCTCAGGCAGAGCTCACAGCAAATGCTGGGCAGAATTATCAAGGACTCAGCTTTTCCCAATAGAACGTAGAACATTGCAGCAACAGTATAGGGCTTTCAGCCCACAACGTTGTGCCAGCCTTATAACCTACTCTAGGATCAATCAATTCCACTGCTATCTGTAAGGAGTGTGTACGTTCTATCCTCCATTTTATTCTGGCATCTTCCCCCTTCCATCTCATTTCCGAAGAAGGTTCTCGGCCCAATATAGAACATAGAATAGTACAGCACAGTACAGGCCCTTCGGCCCACAATGTTGTGCCGACCCTTAAACCCTGCCTCCCTTATAACCCCCCACCCTAAATTCCTCCATATACCTGTATAGTAGTCTCTTAAATTTCACTAGTGTATCTGCCTCCACCACCAACTCAGGCAGTGCATTCCACGCACCAACCACTCTCTGAGTTAAAAAACCTTCCTTTAAAATCCCCCTTGAACATCCCACTCTTTACAAAGCCATGTCCTCTTGTACTGAGCAGTGGTGCCCTAGGGAAGAGGCGCTGGCTGTCCACTCTGTCTATTCCTCTTAATAACTTGTACACCTCTATCATGTCCCCTCGCATCCTCCTTCTCTCCAAAGAGCAAAGCCTGAGCTCCCTTAGTCTCTGATCATAAGCACACTCTCTAAACCAGGGGGCATCCTGGTAAATCTCCTTTGTACCCTTTCCAATGCTTCCACATCCTTCCTATAATGAGGCACCCAGAATTGGACACAGTACTCCAAGTGTGGCCTAACCAGAGATTTATAGAGCTGCATCATTACCTCGCGACTCTTAAACTCTATCCCTTGACTTATGAAAGCTAACATTCCATAAGCTTTCTTAACTACCCTATCTACCATTTCCATAGATGCTGCCTGGCCAGCTGAGTTCCTCCACCATTTTGTGTGTGTTGCTTTGGATTTCCAGCATCTGCAGACCTTCTTGTGTACGTTTTTCCTGTGACCACATGAGTTTGCCCCAGATGCTTCAGGTTCCTCCCACATTCCAAGGATGTACAGGTGAGGGTTACAAATTGTGTGCATGCCACGTTGGTGCTGGAAGCATGCTATTACCTGTGGGCTGCCCCCAGCACACCCTGGGACTGTGTTGGTCATTGATGCAAAGGACATTGTGCATGTGACAAATAAAGCTAATCTTTAAGTTGGTTTGGTAACTTCCCCTGAGGGGATTTGAACTTGCATCACCCTGTCTCGTTAACCAGAGTGGAGAAGATGAATTGGGGAGCACAGTGCCAGGAATCTATGTTGCCCTCCTGTGGCAAATGGAATGAGTGCTTGAACATTCAAAGGGGCTGTAAATTTATCCTTTATAGTCCACGTGTGATACGTGCTCTGACCATGAGTTTGGGGGGGTGGGGGGACTGCAGTTCAGGACATCAAAGTTCAGAGTTCCATTCCACCACTGTTTGCAAAGAGATTGTACGCGCTCCCAATGAACGTGTGTGTTTCATCTGGGTGCTCTGGTTTCCTCCCACTCTCCAAAGACATACTGGTTGCTAGATTAATTGGTCATTGTAAATTGTCTTGTGATCGGGCTAGGGTTAACTAGCTGGGTTACTGGGCAGTGTGGCTCGTTGGGCCAGAAGGCCCAAAAAAAGTAAATAAATAGCTTCTGAAGCTTGCAATGTGAAGCCGTCGTTCCGCATTTACGTCTACAAATGGGAGATTCTGAACCGATGGGACACAGATCAGGGAGAACAGTTGTTTAAAGCTGAGGTGTGTAGGAACTAGAGGGCACAGGTTAAAGGTGAGGGGGCACAAATTTAAAGAGGATCTGAGGGGTGAGTTCTTCACACAGTGGGTTGTCAATGAGCTGCCAAAGAAGGTAATGGAGAGACAGTGTTTGAAAGGGTAAATAATATTTGTCACATGTATATCATACGGTGAATTGTGCCAAATGCTTCAGCGACCACCACAGTCTGAGGATTTGCTGGGGGCAAGTGTTGCTAAGCTTCCAGCGCCAGTGTAGTGCGTCTGCAACTTACTCTCTCTAACTTTACCTCTTTGGAAACCGGAGCATCCGGAGGAAAGGCACGTGGTCATGGGGAGATCAAACGAGCTCTTTGCAGACAGTGGCGGGAATGGAACCCTGATTGCTGGCGTTGTTAAGCAAGCCGCTACACTGCCACGCTTAGCACTATAAGATGGACTCTTGAAGTCAAAATCTACCTTGTTACGATTTTACACTTTGTTTACCTGCACTGCCCTTTCTCTATAGCTTTGCTCTGCATTCTTACCTTATTCTAGCTCAATGCACTGTGTAATGACTTGATCTGTAGAAACAGTATGCAAGACGAGTTTTTCACAGCTTCCTGTGACAATAATAAACCAATACCAAATGGCATTAGTGTATACCAGGGGTCTCCAATCTATTTCACGCGAAGAACCCCTACACCAAGTGAGGAGCAGACCGATGGTCAGGATGGACGTGGTGAATTATAGAGCAAACACGAGGAAATCTGCAGATGCTGGAAATTCAAGCAACACACACAAAATGCTGATGGAACGCAGCAGGCCAGGCAGCATCTATAGGGAGAAGCGCTGTCGACGTTTCGGGCCGAGACCCTTCGTCAGGACTAACTTACTCTTCGTTTTTCTTTTTCTTTTTTCTTTCCCCCCTTTTTCTCTGTCATATGTTTCCATAACCCTATGATTTTTCTTGAAGGATCAGAACAAGATAGGCAACATTTCCAAATAATCATGTTTATATCCAACCAATGCAATTTTTATTGAAATCTTTAAGAGGGAGATCAGCGGGGAAGGACTCATTGTACTCTTATTAAAGGAAGATAACAGAAGTGAACGGCCCAGATCCACAGCAGCAGCCCAGCCCGAGAGGGGCATGGCCGGGAATGTTGATCTTGGAAGGAGAGTGCTGCAATGTCGCTGGGAGCAGTCTTTGTGCGACCGCTACTGAGTCATTGACTTGGTAATTCAGAGCACGCAAAGATACAGCGGAGGTGCTCTTGAAGTGAAGTGCTGTCCGCGGTAAAATGATTGGAGTTCAAAAGGGGCATGACAGTATCTGGGCAAAGTCTATGGCAGATCCAGATCTATTTAACGTGAGCTTGCACCTTCTGTTCGCCAGCCTTTTAAGTGACGCAGTGCGAATGTTAAGCTGATGGATGCCAAGCACAAATCCTTCTTTTCATCTGGGCCCTTTTCACCCTTGTCCACCTCTGTCATGCACTTATCCTGCTTTAACTATTCATCGTTCAACCCCTTCCCCTAAACTGATTGCTTCCACTCCTGAGGCTCAATTACTGATGAGGTAACTGCTATTGAAATGCAAATGAGCTTTGTTGCTGTTTTGCATACATCTCAAAGTTTCAAAGTACATTTATTGTCGAAGTATGCATAGTTGGGATGACGCATTAGTGTAGGGATTAGTGCAATGCTTTACAGTACGGCCAACCCAGGGTCATTTCCTGTTGCTGCCTGTCAGGAGTTTGTACGTTCTCCCTGTGACCGCATGGGGTTCCTCCGGATGCTCCGGTTTCCTTCCATGGTCCTAGGTATAGGTCCCTTCTTCGTTGTAAATTGTCCTGCGATTTGGCTAGGATTAAATCAGCGGGAATTGCTGGGTGCCGTGGTCTAAAGGGCCAGAAGGACCCGTTGCCTGAAGCATCTCAATAAAATAAATTAATGTACTAGCTTAAGATTCATTTTCTTGTAGACAGCCACAAAACAAAGAAACGCCATTGAACCTGTTTAAAGGAAACCCCCACACAAGATCATCAGATGTTGAAGGTGGGGGGGGGGGGGGGGGAGGAAGAACATCTCAAGATTTAATTTGGTTTATTCAGAGATACAGCACAGTAACAAGCCCTCCCTGCAGACGCTGGTAATCTTCAGCAACACACACGCAGAAAGGTTTCCTCCCACAGTCCAAAGACGAGCCAGTTAGAAGGTTAATTGGCCATTGTAAATTGCCCTGTGATTAGGCTAGGGCCTCTCCCATGCTGTATCTGTAAGTAAAATGAAATAAAAAATGCTGTAAGAACTCAGAAGATCAGGCAACATCTATGAAAGGGAGTAAACAGTTGACGTTTCGGGCCGAGACCCTTTCTGATGAAGAGTATCATGAAGGGACAAAATCAGCAATGATTGAAGGCCTTGATGGGCTTAATTCCTGCCTGTTGGGTCGCTGATGTTTAGGCCAGCAATGAAGGTCCTCTGGCTTTCTTCATCATGTCAGCAGCTTCCTCTCGGTTTTCACTGCTGTGAGTCACGTGTTTCTTGGGTGGAGACTCAGGAATACCATCGCACTCAGGTGCAGAAGGGTTCTTCATTGCTGTTTCGTAGCAATTTTGTTTTATCAGTCAGGGTTTAGCTTTGAGCTGGACCCCTGAAGCTGGAGGACCAAGTGGACTACTGGCCTCTACTCTTTGACCTGTTTGGCGTGGGTAACCCTACAAAAAGCCAAAGGATAAAGTCCTGACTCCAACCAACATATGTAGCTGAACAGGTCATTGAGGCATGCAAGCTTTGAAGCCATGACAAGGTTGTGGTCCCCTTGGAGGAAAAGATGAGTGGAATGGCCTGCATAAGTAAATGCTAATGAATGCTGAGAGACTTGAGTGTACAAGTCCATGGTTCCCAGGAAGTGGCAATGCAGGTGGGCATATTGATGAAGAAGGGATCTGATAACCTACTTTCATAACTGGGGGATAGAATGCAAAAATTGTATGTCATGTTGTAACTTTAAAAAAAACTGTTAGGGTGCTCTTATTCAGTAGTATTATAAGTACAGTATTAGAAACAGAAAACCTACAGCACAATACAGGCCCTTTGGCTCACAAAGCTGCGCCCGAACATGTCCTTACCTGAGGAATTACCCAGGTTACCCATTGCCCTCTATTTTTCTGAGCTTCATGTACCTGTTCAGGAGTCTCTTAAAAGACCCAATCGTATCTGCTTCCACCACCGTCGCCGGCAGCCCATTCCACGCACTCACAACTCTGTGTAAAAAAAATTACTTCTGATATCTCCTTACCCCTGATATTGCAGTGCTTGTTTTCAAAAAGCAGTGATTTTGGCACTGGTGGTGGTTGAGAAAGTCAATTCAGAACCACTTTGCTTTCTGCGGTTTCAAGATTTCAGACTTGGAGATGCCAGGATCAGCCAGAAGTGAAAATGAAACCATTTCACTACTTCAACAGGTTAGAACTATGAAGAATTTGAAGGTATCGACAGTCATTTTGAATGTGACAGTGCAAATGGATATTTGCAGGATGTAATCATCCAAAGCATTCTATGAAGGCAGTAATATTTCAGCTAATTAGGGCAGCATTTAGTTGGGCCAAAATGAACTGGTTGCGATGAGTCCCAATTAACCAGAAACCACTGTACATGTAATTGTGTATGGTGAATAAAGTTGATCCTTGGCTGTGTTGGAGAGAGTGCAGAGGAGATTCATTAGGGTGTTGTCTAGAATGGAGGATTTTGGTTATAAGGAAGATGGGGTAAGGATGGGCTTGTTTTCCGTGGAGTGAAGTGGCAGGGAGTGTGTGTAGGAGCAAGTAAAATTATGAGAAGCATGGATTGATTTGTTTGTTATGTGCCATGTTTTCTGATGTAGCCAATTGTGGTCTTTCCATGACCATGATTGTTCTTGGCAAATTTTTCTACAGAAGTGGTTTGCCATTGCCTTCTTCTGGGCAGAGTCTTTACAAGACGGGTGACCCCAGCCATTGTCAATACTCCTCAGAGATTGTCTGCATAGCCAGGATTTTTGATTTGCACCAGCTGTTCAGACAACCATCCATCACCTGCTCCCATGGCTTCGCATGACCTTGATCAGCGAGGGGTTGCAGTGTGGGGGTGGGATTAGGCAGGTGCTACACCTTGCCCACCTTGCAGGCTAGTGGCAGGAAGGAGGCCCTTGCACCTCCTTTGGTAGAGACATAGCTCCACCTTGCTACATATCAAATTGGTTAGATAGTCAAATTCTTTCTCTCACATCATGAACAACAGGCATAGATTTAAGGTGAGAGAAAGGAATTTGAAAAGGGGATCTGTGGGGTAAATAGGGAATAATGTCAGCATGAAAGTCATCAAAATATTTACAACAGTTCCTCAGAATACGTCTGTTAGTCTGTTCTAAAGACTAGACCTGCTTAACCCCCTGATCAGGGTCACATGAAGCCATGGGAGCAGGTGGTGGTCCATAGAGGGAAAATGGAGGGTGATATGGAAGGGAAGAGTTAGTAAGAGTTAGATTGATCTTAGAATAGGTTAAAGGGGCAGGCACAACTTTGTGGGCAGAAGGGCCTGTACTGTTATATGTTTTGTGTTCTAAGTGTGGAGGTGCTGTTCCACAGTGATCCAGTGCATGGGTTCTTCAGGGTAGAGGGCCTGACAGGCTATTTTGATATGTTTATTCAAAGGATGTGAATGTCACTGGTAAGGCTTGTCTCTATTTGCCATTGAAGTGGGACCAAATCAGAGCGCAGTTCTGACTCAATTACATTGCTCTATGTCTGGGTCACATAAAAGCTCAGATGGGGTAATGAGGGCAGATCTCCTAAGTGGAACAAGTAAGATAGAAATTCGGGGTTTTCTGTTCACCATTACCAGTACTAACCATGGATTTGTAGAGTTATAGAGAACTGAAGCAGGCCTACAGCCCAACTCATCCATGGTAGCCACGTCATTACCATGGTAACCTGAGTGTTGACCTGAATTAGTCCTATTTGCCTGCGTTTGGCCTGTATCCCTCTGCACCATGGGTTCCTAACCTGGGGTCCATGACATCAAAAAGGTTGGGAACCCCTGCTCTACACCTTTCCTTTCCATATACCCATCCAAATGTTTTTTTTAAAACATAGTTGTCCCCATTTCTACCTGCTCATTCCACAGACTCAACAACTTTGGTGTGAAATGTGTCACTTGCCTGTCAACGGCCAGCACACACTGAGGATGTGCTGAAAACAGCCCGCAAGTGTTTTGCCATCCCTCTGAAGCCAACGTAACATGCCCACAAATTAACCCTAAGGTGTATGTCTTTGGACTGTGGGAGGAAACCAGAGCACCCAGAGGAAATCCACGTGGTCACGGGGAGAATGTACAAATCCATTACAGGCAACAGTGGGAATTGAACCCTGATTGCTAACCGCTATGCCACCATGGTGCCCTCTTAGATTTAAAGTGAGAGGGAGGGGTTTACTTTATTTTATTTAGCCATACAGCACAGAATAGGACCTTCCAGTCCTTTGAACTGTACCGCCCAGTGACCCCTGACAACCCCAATTTAACCCAAACCTAATCATGGGCCAATTTACAGTGACCAATTAACCCACCTGGGTTTAAATCTAAGCCCTCTAATTTTAGACTTCCCTACCCGGGGGGAAAGGCCATTCACTTTATGCATGCCCCTCAGGATTTGATGTTACTCCATGAAGTCACCCCTCAGTTTACTGTGCACCGGGGAAATAGACCTAACCTATTCAATCTCTTTGTAACTCAAACACCCCACACTCGGTAACATCCATGCACATTTTTTCTGCACCTGACCTGTACCAGCTTGGTGTCGATCTTAGTGTGAAATTCTGTGGGAGAAGTCTGTGCTACATTACGAGCACAGTATAAGTTGATGCCTGGGGCATTTAGCAAGCCTCAGGAGCAGGAGGCTCTGATGATTTCTGTTAGTTTCTCTTGGTTCCACTTTGGACTGGATGGGGAGTTGGAAGGTTCCGAGTCCCTGCATTCATTTCCATTCTGATCCCTCCAGCATTTTGTGTGTGCTTTCCTACATTCCTGCTGGAGGAGCAGGAGTATCCTGTGAGTCCACTGCTCTGTTTTTGTCACCCATACCCCGCAGCACTGTGTGCACTTTCCCCGTATTACCACCCCCCATCACCGAGCACGTTTACACGAAATGTTGTCGCTGGAAAGCAGCATCCGTTATCAAGAACCCCCACCACACAGGCCATGCTTTCATCTCATTACTGCCATCAGGCAGGAGGTATGGGAGCCTGAGGTCTCACACCACCAGGTTCAGGAGCAGATATTAACCTTCAACCAGGGTGGATAACATCACTCACTTCGGCACTGAAGTGATTCCGCAATCTATAGATTCACTTTCTCAATATTATTTAGAGTCATAGAAAAGTACAATACAGAAACAGGCCCTTCAGCCCATCTAGCCTGTGCCAAACCATTAAACTACCACTCCCTTCAACCTGCAGTGGAACCATAACCCTCCGTACTCCTACCATCCATGTACCTATCCAAACTTCTCTTAAACATTGAAATCAAGTGCTCATTCACCATTTGTGCTGGCAGCTCGCTCCACACTTTCATGACCTCTGAGTGAAGAAGTTTCCCCTCATGTTCCCCTTAAACTTTTCACCTTTCACCTTTAAACCATGACTTCTAGTTGTAGTCCCACCCAACCTTAGTGGGAAAAGCTTGCTTGCATTTACCCTATCTGTACTCCTCAGAATTTTATATACCTCGATCAAATCTCCTCTCGATCTTCTATGCTCAGAGGATAAAAGTCCTGACCTATTTGTTCTTTCCTTATAACTTATTTATTTATTGTTTTTTTTTATATTTGCACAATTTGTCACTTTTTGCACATTAGTTGTCCGTCTTTGTGTGTAGTTTTTCATTGATTCTATTGTGTTTCTTTGAATATACCGTGAATGCCCACATGAAAATGAATTTCAGGGTCGTATATGTACTTTGGTAATGAATTTACTTTGAACTAATCCACCACCTTGCCCGAATTGAAGAATTAAAAACCTCAGGACCCCACTGAGTATTTGCAGAAACCAGGAACGCTCTCTTATCACCAGTCAGCGAGGCTGAGCAGCCTACAGTTTTAAAATAATGCTGAGGGAAAGAAGAAACCGATTTGGAATTACTTCAGCAGTTCATTCATTTGTTTTGTGCATATCGCCGAGGCAGTTTTGCAGACAGCCACAGGGAATGAATCCATCTGAAAATGAGGTTAATATGTTAAAGGAATCAACGTCTAGACTCCAGGGCTGATTGGCCAAGGCTTTATGGAAGGGGGCATGTCTTTAGTGACATCACTGTGAAGGAGGCTTGGAATGAAATGTATTTGTGACGAGGCAGACGGGGCCATATGAAACTGGTCATTCCAGCTACGCACAGAATTCCATCTGGGCTCCATCTGCTCAGCATGGGCCAAGCCTCTAATATTTAAAGGGAAGGAGGAGGAGGGGAAAACGAGAGAGGAGATTTTTTTTTGGGGGGGGGAGAAAAGAGGAGTGTGCTGCTTGGTTCCCAATGGCTCACAGATGTGGGAGTTTGAACACATGCTCAACATATGTAGGGGAGGAAGGAGGAGAGCTGGGAATAAGACTGTTTTGAGGAATGAAACCAGGAGATGAGAAGCAGACCACCTCTTCCTAGACCTCCAGAAATCCAGAGGAATATATTGACATTTTAAGATCTGTCTTTTGGGACCCAACTGGGACAAGGTAAGTCTGTGGCACCTGAGGGAGAAATATCTCCTTCAGCGTGGAGATGCTTTATCTGGAGAAAAGCATTGCTTAAATCTAGCAGTAATTAGCTGCATTCATGAATTATAACAATGGAGTTCTGGAATATTTGTGTGTGTGTGTGTGTGTGTGTGTGTACGTACTGTTGTATTGTGGACCCTAATTAAATCTCTCTGTCTATATTCTAATCATTTGATGGATGGAAAGGGGTTGCGAAGTGCGCAGGAAAGCTTAACGAGGAATGGATTTCTCTGCTGCACCTACCCTGTCAGAGCAGGGCTCCCAGTGACCGAGCATGGTGGAGAGAGTCTGCCCGGTGGTGTGTTTGTGTGAGCTTCCCCCCTCCCTCCCGTTCACCTCGCTCTCACCTATTGTTCCCCCCCACCCCACGTTGCATCCTTGGTTTCAGCCTTCAGTTGGGGGGGGGGGTCAGAGGTGTTGGTGGTCGCTGGTGGGGAAAGAAAAGCTATAAATGTGCCCAAGCGTTGGCTGTGAGGCAGTTCTTCAGCCCAGAGAGTGTGCTGGCTTATTTCATTTTCAATTTCCCCTTTATTTTAAGTTGTTGTATTTTTGCCACCGATGCTCCGGTGAGGTGTGGTGGTGGTGTGTGGTGGGGGGGGGGTGGGATCGTCCACTTGTGAGTGAGTGAGGGCTCTCTGCCCTTCTGAAGTTTGGATATGCCCCGAGCTCTGTGATGCCGGCTCTGTTGTTGGTGGTGCTGATACCAAGGGTTATCTGGGCTGAAGTGGCAAAATTCTTTTGCGCCGTGTGATTTATTTCTGGTGGTGTCTGGAGTTTTGGCTAGGCCAAGGTCTGTTCCCAGCTCACTCAGGTCTGGCAGGGGGCAAGGGGGGGTGGTGGGGGTTACTGCATAGTGCTCTGCAGAAACCCAACTATAATTTTTAAAAAATCTCACAGGTGAAGAACTCGGCAGGTGAGGCTGCATCTATGGAGACGAATAAAGAGTTGACATTTCGGGCTGAAACCCTTCCTCAGGACTGGAAAGAAATGGGGAAGAAGCCAGAATGAGAGGGTGGGGGAAGGGATAGGAGTACAAGCGAGACCAGTGTGAGGGAAGCCTGGCTTCACCTACCACCTTTTCCCCTTCACCCACTTTCTAATCCCCTCAGTTTCTATCATTCACCTGCACTCATAGGGCAATTTACAGGGGCCTAATCTGGTGGCCCAATTCTGCCCCTGTGTCTCATGGTCATACATCTAGTCTCCCATTTTGCACACGGTCATACAGAATGGAAGTGGGCCCTCAGCCCGCCAAGTCTGTGCCTGTCATTAAACAGCCACCAGGAAGATCCGTGGGGAAACCCACGTGGTCAGGCAGAGTGCTTGCAAACTCCACCCAGATACTGAACCCTGCTGGAGCTGGCAGTCAGCAGCTCTGCTGGCTGCCCTCTCTGAGGGCCCGTTGCCTCACACCGCCAGCGACCTGCATGCACTCCCCCATCTCCGCGGCCGTCTGCAAAATCTTCCCGTGACGGTGTGGGGTTTCCCCTGGGTGGTCTGGATTCCTTCCATTTCCCAAAGACGTGCAGGTTGGTAGGTAAAATGGCCATGCAAATTGCCCCTAGTGTGTAGATGAGTGGGACAATATCAGGGAGGGGTGATGGTAACGTGGGGAAAATGAAATGGGATTAGTGTAAGAGCGATGTGGTGCCCGGTGACAGACGTCGGCTCAATAACTTAAGGGCTTGTTTTCTGTGCTTAACTCGTCATCTCATGTTCTTAATATTTATTGCCCGCTTATCTTTATTTTTTCTCAGCTTGAGCTGGTAAAACCTGAGGTACAGGCAGAGCCAACTGCACTAATTTCTCAATTGCTAGGAACTTTCGGACTATTCTGGTGATGCTTAGTATTGCAGCTTTTTGAAGATTTGCATAAATATTACTGTGTAGCCCTAATTGTTTAATTCTATTGTGTAGCGGCTTTAGGATGAATCCAGTTGTAGATATTACTGTTGGGACAATGTTTACCCTGTTCATTTTTCATAGTCTTTCAATTTCCTCTTTTAATTCAGCGTATTTCTGGTGTTTTTCATTTACCGATTTCTGTAAGTTATGTGTGTTTGGAATGGCTATATCTCTTGTTCTTGTTTATTTATCATGTATTATTATACCTATTATTATCACTTTTTTTTGTTTTTGTAATGGCTTAGTTTGTTGTGTTTTGCACATTGGCAGTGTGTCCGACTTGTTATGTGTGGTCTTTCATTGATTCTATCGTGTTTCTTCTTTCTTGCTGTGAATGCCCACGAGAAAATGAATCTTCGGGTTGCATATGGTGGCATATATGTACTTCGATAATAAATTTAGTTTGAACTTTGTATTATCCTTTGACATCTTGTATTCATGTTTCTACAAACAAAATGGAGACTCAAGAGACTGCAGGATGCTGGAATCTGGAGCAAGGAAAATGCGCTGCTGGAAGAACTCAGTGGGTCAGGCAGCATCTGTGGAAGGGAATGGATTGTCAGTGTTTCAAGTTCAGATGAAGGGGGGTTGACTCAACAGTGATTGTCCATTTCCCTCCACAGATGCTGCCATACTCACTGAATTCCTTCAGCTATTGTTAGTAAGGGGAGTTGACAGGCTTCTGAGAGAGAGGGAGAGTAAGTTGTAAGGATTCTGGGAAATAATGGGGGTGGGGGGAAAAGAATGGGTTCGATGGGATTGCTCCTTTAGGATTGGTATAGACCAGTTCTAGTTCAAGTTTATTGTCATTCAAATGGAACAATGTTCCTCTGGACCAAGGTGCACAACACCATAGAGGTAACCCACACACAACACATAAAGTAATATTACTACAAATAAGTAGGCAAACAATAAAACATATTCCAGAAGACCCTGTGGGCTGAAACACTGTGTGTGTCATTATATGTACAAAGATGTTGCCAGAAAGCCGAGACCAACAGTTCATGGTGTGCTGCTCTGTAGACAATGCATTCAGCTTCCTGATTGAGTCAGTTGGACCCGGTAATGTGAGAAAATGCAAATAATCCCCCCGTGGCCAACAGCATACCCGCTGGAAACGTCCACATTACATTCACCCTGCCGAGGAGTGCAAACAGCTGACTTGTAGGCGGGTGAGGCTTGATGTCATGAATGAAGAGCCTGACCTTTCCAAGGATGGCAGCCTAAAAGTGTCACAGAGAGGCAGAGAAACCATTAGGGCAGGAGCTCCCAACGTTTTTTAATGCCAGGAACCCATACCACTAGCCGAGGAGTCTATGGGCTCCAGATTGGGAACCCCTGTATCCCACAACCCTCCCGCAGCACATTCCTAACATCCCTTGCTCTGGCCAGATTTTCAAACCGGCTCTCCATTCCATGTCGACAGATACAGTACTGTGCAAAAGTCTTGGCCAAACAGGTATATTTGTAACTGTCTAAGACTTGCACACAGCACCCCTTCTCTCCATCTTTTGGATGCTGTCTGACCATCTGTGCTGCTGCATTTTGTGTGTTGGTCCAGACTTCCAGCGTCTGCTGCCTCTTTTGTGTCTGTCAGTTGGTTCTCCGACCCTTCTCCAGCGTTCATCCAGATCACCCCGAGCTTCCCCTTCATCTCCATTCTCTCAATTTTCCTCATACGACTAAAGTCCAAAAGACCATAAAACATAGAAGCAGAATTGTCATTCAGCCCATCTTGTCTGCTTCACCATTCTATCATGGCTGATTTATTGTCCCTCTCAACCTCATTCTCTTGTCTTCTCCCCGTAACCTTTGACACCGGGACTAACCAGGAAACTGTCAACCTCGGCTTTAAATACATCCAATGATTTGGCCACCACAGCTGTCTGTGGCAATGAATTCCACAGATTCACCACCTTTCTCCCAATTCAATTACCCAGATTGACCGACTGACTTGCGTAGAAATACAGTGCAGTAACAGGCTTTTCCGGCTTGTGAATGTGTGGAATTCATTGCCCCGGATGGCTCTGGAGTCCAGTTCATTGGGTATATTTAAACTGGAGGTTAATAGTTTCTTAATTAGTAAGGGCATCAAAGGTCACAGGGAGAAGGCAGGTGTATGTAGTTGAAGGGGATAATAAATCAGCCATGATTGAATGGCAGAGGCTTGATGGGCCAAATGGCCTGGTTCTGCTCCTATGTTTTATGCTCATGTGGTCTAACAAAGCCAAAATGCAGATTTTAATGTGGGAAAATATTGAAAATACATCTCACCGGCAGATACCAAACAAGATTTGACACAGAGCCAATGAAGGAGGGACTTGGCGGGCTAATCGACAGTTTGGTCAAAGGGACATGGAGAGGTGTTAGGTTGGAAATTGCAGGAATTTGGATCTGGCAGCCAGTGGTTGAGTGTTGGAAAAGGGGTAGGACACGGAGTTGCTCAGATGCCTGGGCAGTGGGGTGAGGGTGCAGGAGCAGTGCCACCCTCAACTCTGATGGGAAACAAGATAAGACCACAAGAGCAGAATTGGGTGATTTGGCCCATCGAGTCGGCTCCACCTTTGCAACATGGTTCAGTTACCTTCCCTCTCATCTCCATTCTCCTGCTTTCTCGCCATAACCTTTGACAGCCTGACTAATCAAGAAACTATTACCCTCCGCATTGAATATACTCAGTGATATGGTCTCCACAGCCAACTGTGGCAGTGAATTCCACAGATTCACCACCCTCTAGCTAAAGAAATTCCTCCTCATCTCCACTCTAAAGGAACATCCCTCTATTCTGAGGTTCTGCCCTCTGCTGTAAGGAGGACATGGAAGTTCATGGAAGGATCTTTTAGGAGACTCTTCTAAAGGTACATTGGAGCTTAGGGCTATGATTCTAGGCAGTCTCTAGAGTAGGTCACATGGTCAGCACAACATTGTGGGCCGAAGAGCCTGTAATGTGCTGTGATTTCTATGTTTTATCTTAATCGTGACTCTGCATGTATAAATGTGTTAGCAACCGCAGTAGCATAGTGGTTAGCACAACACTTCCCAGCACCAGTGACCTGGGTTCAATTCCTGCTGCTACTAAAGAGTTTATACGTTCTCCCCATGACCATGTGGGTTTCCTCCAGGTGCTCTGGTTTTCTCCCACAATCTAAAGACCTGAGGGGTTAGTGGATGAATTGGTCACTTGGGCCTAATTGTGGGCCTGTTGGCCAGAAGAGCCTGTTAACGTCCTATATCTCTTAACCAGGGATTCCCAACAAAGGGGGTCCATGAACCCCTTGCTTAGTGGTATTGGTCCATGGCATATAAAGAAAGCTGGGAACCCTTGCTCTAAATAAATAAGAAATTATGTCATGCAAGTGACCTACGTACACAAGAACATAAGCTAAATGCCAATCCACTCCTGACGATTCTATTGTTGAAGCTGATAGAAGGCATTCCATCTCTCTCCCTGGCATTAGGATAGGATTTTACAAGGGCTGAGATAACGAAAAGACACCTGTGAATTCTCACAAGCTAAGCTGATGATGTGCCAAAACATCTGCCTTTTCAGCAGATGTCAAAAATAAAGCAGTGCACTCATTTTACAGAAATAACTGGAGATTTTTTTTGTCAGTTCTGTCTGGTGGTGTAGGGATTCCTCCCTGATATCACTAATACAGTAGAAAGAGCCTTCTTAAGTTGCTGCTGATGCGGCCTCCTCTACACTGGTGGGACCTGCAGTAGATTGGGGGACTGCTTTGTCGAGCACTTCGGTTCCATTCACAAAAAGCAGAATTTCCTGGTGGCCAACCATTTTACTTCCCATCCCCATTCCTGTTCTGATATATCAGTCCATGGCCTTCTCTTCTGCCACGATGAGGCTGTTCTCAGGGTGGGGAAGCAACACCTCATATTCTGTCTGGGTAGCCAGATGGCATGAATATTGCTTTCTCCAACTTCCAGCAATATTTTTTCCACTCTCCCTTTCCTCTTGTTCATTTCCTCACTCTGGCCTCTTACCTCTTCTCCTCACCTGCCTATCACCTCCCCCTGGTGCCCCTCCTCTTTTCCTTTCTCCCAGGGTCCACTCTGTTTCGGTCAGGTTCCTACTTCTCCAACCCAGTGCCTTTTCCATCTATCATCTTTCAACTTCTTACTTCATCCCCCCCACCCTCCAATGAAGGGTCTCACCCAAAATGTCGACTGTTATTCATTTCCATAGATGCTGCCTGATCTGCTTAGCTCCTCCAGAAATTGTTTGTGTTGCAATTAGGTACAAGAGTTGAGATATTATGAAGTTATAGGACGTTGGTGAGGCCTAATTTATAGTACTGTGTACAGTTCTGGTCACCTACCTACAGGAGAGATATTAATAAGCTTGAAAGAGTTCAGCGGGTATTTACAAGGATGTTGCCAGGGCTTGAGGCCTTGAGTTATATGGAAAGGTTGAATAGAAGAAGAAGAATAGCCCTTAACTCGGCAGTGGAGTTATCGGGGCACCGTCATGACGGTGTTTCCGTCGCAAGCTATTCTTGTTTTTATGAGGCCGGGTTGCTATCTTGACACTCAACCTGACTTGGATTCGAACTCGGGAACCTTCGCTCCGGAGTCCGGCACTGACATTATTGTGCCATCAAGCGAGGCCAAAAGTTCAATAGGTTAGGACTTTATTTCCTGAAGTGTAGGAGAATAACGGAAAAATAGAGGCATACAAATTATGAGGGGTGTAGATAGGGTAAAAGCAAGCAGACTATTTCCATTGAGATTGGGTGAGACTAGAACTAGAGATCATATGTTAAGGGTGATGGGTGAAACATTCAAGGGGAACTTGAGAGAGCTCTTCATTCAGAGAGTGGCGAGAGTACGGTACAGGCTGCCAGTGCAAGTGGTGGATGTGACTTCAATTTCAACATTTAAGAGAAATTTGGATGGGAGGGGTTTGGAGGGCTATGGTCCAGATGTAAGACATTGGGAGTAGGTAGAATTACAGCTTGGCACGGGTTAGATGGGCCTGTTTCTGTATTTTTGGAATGCTCTATGTTAAAGTTGAAATCACAGTGCAGTAGTTTATGAAGCCAGAAGAACTTACTTACTTGTTATGGAACAGGAGGCCCTTCAGCCCATCAGATCTGTACCAGCTCCCAGCAGAACAATCCCATCCAGTCCCATTCTCCTTATTTCCCTGTACCCTGACTGGTAATCTACAGTAGCCATTAACTACCAGCGGGCCTCTGGGACGTAGGAGCAAGCTGGGGAACCCCACAATCAGAATCAGGTTTAATATCACTGGTATGCATTGTGAAATTTTTTATTTTGCAGCAGCTGTACATTGCAATGCATAATAATAAAAACTATGACTTACAATAAGATATATATAAACTTAAATAAGTAGTGCAAAAAGAGAGCAAAGAATAGTGAGTTAGGGTTCATGGGTTCATTGTCCATTCAGAAATCCAATGGCGGAGGCGAAGAAGGTGTTCCTAAGATGTTGAGTGTGTGTCTTCGGACTCCTGTACTTCAACCTTGGTGGTAGGAATGAGAAGAGGGCATGTCCTGGGTGATGGGGTTCTTTAATGATCGATGCAGCCTTTTTGAGGCATTGCCTGAAAGGTCACAGGGAGAGCAGGCAAACTCCATACAGTTAATACCCAAGGGCAGAATTGAACCTGGGTCTCTGGACCTGTGAGGCAGTGCCTTTACTCCACTCTGCTTCAGTTGAAGTTGGCGTATGGGGAAAATTCTCACCGCGTCACCCAGGACTTTTCTTGCCCACCTGACTTGGAAGTTTATCGGAGTTCATGCCGTCAAGTTGGAGGCTACGCAGGCGGGGTATGAGGGTGGAAATAATTTGGAAAACGTGTATCTCAGGTGGTTGCTGGTTGGACTGAGCTGTTCTCCAATCTTGGCAACTTACTTAAAAACATTTTGTCACCATGCGAGGAGATGTCGTCAGTGTGCTGTTGATTATAGTGTGTCCTCCGAATGCTTGTATACTTTTCATTCAGCTGATTGGAGATTATGAGGCGTTGCTCCTCCAACCCGAGTGTGGCGTCATCATGACAGTAGAGGAGGCTGTGGACTGATATGTCAGAATGGGAATGGGAAGTGGAATTGAAAGGGCTGGCCTTCGGAAAATCCCACCTTTTTGGAGCAAGTTGTTTTCTGATGGACAGTTGACTAAGTTGTGACCTCTATTCATTGGAGTTTTGAAATATACACTCAGTCATCATTTTATTTAGACACCTCCTGCACCTAATAAAGTGGCCACTGAGTATTATTCTGCTGCTGTAGCCCATCCACTTCAAGGCTCGACATTCGGAGATGCTGACAGAACTGCTGGCTCACTGGATGTTATTTTGTTTTCAACACCATCCCGTGTAAACTCTGGAAGCTGTCGTGTGTGCAAATCGCAGGTGGCTAGCGGTTTCTGAGATACTCAAACCACCCCGCCTGGCACCAACAGTCATTCCGCGGTCAAAGTCACTTAGATCACGTTTCTTCCCCGTTCTGTTTGGTCTGAACAACTACTGAGCCTCTTGACCACCTCTGCATGAGTTGCTGCCTCGTGATTGGCTAATTAGATATTTGCATTAACGAGCTGGTGTACAGGCGTACCTAATAAATGGCCACTGAGTGTAGAGCTTGCATTTCTTAGGAGTCTTGGAAGATTAGACGCTAAGAGGGTGTTTTCTCATCACGGGGGAATGTGGAACAGAGAGGCATAGTTTAAATTAAGGGGAGATGAGGAGGAATTTCCTTCTGTTCATCATCTTTTCAGAGCCCCTACAATAGAGAGGTGAGGAGACGGTGCCGTAGAAAGCTTTCAAGGCTTGGATAGATTTCTGGATGCATTAGAGTCGAGGGTTTACACGGGGAAATTGGAGAACAGATCGGCGGTGATCTTAGTGAATGGCATAGCAGCCTCGAGAGGCTCTGTAGTGCACTCCTGTTTCTGTTACTTCTGTTCTCGTCGAGACCAGCCAGAGAGTGGCTGCTGTCGGCAGATCGGGCAGGGAGGTACATGAAGAATATTCAGGCAGCCCCGGTTGTGTGGCTGCGAATATTGTATAATGCGTATTAATTTGATGGTGAAACGAGGCCATGCTGAATGACAGGACGTCTGCTGCTGCAGCACGACAGATTGTGAGTGGGGATGTCCTGTTTTTTTGTTCAGGGCTTTGAGCTGCTTTTTAGATTCTCAATGCAGAGTGACCCTGGTTACCATCTGTCGCTCGCTCTGAACCCAGGCCCTGCTCAGAAATGTTTTATTTTGTTTTAATTGTCACACATCCCTTGTTGCCGCTGTGTGTTTGTGAGGAAGATTCAGCGGTGAAGTGGGGGGGGGGGGGCGCGCAGACAGGAACAAGCGTTCTGGAAGAGCTCGTCTGTGTTAGCAATACTGCCGCACATTGAACTCAGAACTGTGGTGTGTGGGTGCTGCTTATTTTCAGAAAACATTTTTTTTTTGACTTTGCTGATTTTTTTCCTGTTACACTTAGGATTTATTCTACTTTTGACTTGGGAATGAAAACCTTTTACCAAGCAGAACTGAGCTGCCCCGGCTGTTTGTGTACGCAAAAATGAATGCATGTATGTGTAATTTATTATGTGTGTATATTAGTGTGATATACAGACGATGATGTGGTATATATGCAGGCTAATGAACAAATTCATGCTGATCTTATACGTTTAATATTTCCACTCGTCAGGTTCTATTGCACGGTAGGGTAGCGGTTAGTGCGGCGCAGTTACAGCTCGCAGCTTTCCGGAGTTTGCGGTTCAGTTCCGCTGCCGTCTATAAAGAGTCTCCGTACGTCCACCCCGTGGAATGTGTGGGTTTTCCCCCCACAGTTTCCTCCCACAGTCCAAAGATGTACCGGGTAGGTTAATTGGCTGTTGTAAATATTTCTGTGATTAAGTTAGGGTTAATCAGGATTGGTGTGGGTTACTGGGGCAGCATGGCTCGAAGGGCCAGAAGGGTCTACACTGCACTGTATTGCTAAGTAAATGGGCCCCACCTGTTTGACCATTCACATGAATGCTGCATTAGGCCCACATTCTTCCATTTTATTTATTTATTGATTGGTTGATTGATAGATACCGCATGATATCAGACCCTTTACTGCCCAATTACACCCATGTGACCAATTAACTGCAAATTATTATCCCTAATCTGTACAATTTTGGACTGTGGGAGGAAAATCCTGTGGTCGCGGGGAGAACGTACGAACTCCTTACAGTCAGTGGTGGGAATTGAATCTTCCCGCCCCCCCCCCACCTTTCTATTTTGTCGTCTTTTCCCTTTCTTTCCAGTCCTGAAGAAGGACCTTGGCACAAAACATGGAGTATTCGTTTCCGTAGATGCTGCCTGACCTGCAGAGTTCTTCCAGTATTTTGTGTGTATTGCGCTAGCTTAGCTTATTTAAGTGTCTTTCTAACGATCTCTTTAGCATTCATTCGTATGTGCCATGTCATATGACGTAGGTGATCATGGTCTTTCCATCACCATGATTGTTCTTGGCAAATTTTTCTTAGAAATGGTTTGCCATTTCCTTCTTCTGGGCAGTGTCTTTACAAGACAGGTGACCCCAGCCATTATCAATACTCTTCAGAGATTGTCTGCCTGGTGTCAGTGGTCACATAACCAGGACTTGTTGACGTGCTCCAGCTGCTCCCATGGCTTCACGTGACCCTGATCAAGGCAGGCTGAGCTCGTGCTACACCTTGCCCAAGAGTGATAGTGCAGTCCAGATATCAACCACTCTTGTCCCCTTAAAACCCCTTCTTCTCACCTTAAACCTACGCCATCTTGTTTTAGATATCCCTTCTACCCAATCTTTGTCTGTCGTAATTTTATATGCTGTCAGATCATCCCTCAGCCTCGGTCATTCCAGAGAAAACAAGACCAGCCTATCCAATCTCTTCCCAGAATTAAAGTCTTCCTGCCCAGGCACCATCCCAGTGAATTACCTTTGCTCTTCATAGACATGGGAGATTCTGCAGATGCTGGACATATTGAGCAACACACATGAAACGCTGGGGAAACTCATCACGTCATGTGGCATCTGTGGAGGTGAATAAATAGTTGATATTTCAGGCTGAGAACCTTATTATCTACCAGCTTGCAATCCACCACCTTCTCCTCCCTTTTTATTCCAGCTTCTCCCACCTTCCTTTCCAGTCCTGATGAAGGGTCTTGGTCTGAAATGTCGACTCTTTATTCCTCTCCATGGATGCTGCCTCACCTGCTGAGTTTCTTCAGCATTTCGTGTGTCTTTGCTCTGTCTTCGTACGATGACGTACGTGTGTGTGTTTATGTCTGAATGGCTGAGCAGGGAAAGATTAGAGTGTATTTTGAAGCTGCTAAGAGATGTTCTGAGGCTGAGTGGTTTCTGAAGTAGTTTCTGTGGGCAAAACTTTTTGGTGGTGGAAAGCTCTTTGTAAAATTCAGAAGGCAGGAGGGAAATCTTGATAAGCAGGTGTGGGAGGGACCGGTTGTCCCAGTGCAAAGGGTCATAGACTTGGAGGTGGGGTGGTGGGGGTTAGTGAGTATTTTGTTGGTGGTAGCATCTTTTGGAGGAGAGTGTATGTTGAGCAGGGAATGGATTGGACGTGGAATTAGTCTCAATAAGTGAGTGAAGGTGACTATAGTGGGTTGTTGATGGTGGGGAGTGCGAGGAGTGGGATGTGGGGTAATAGAGGCACAATTAATTGGAGGGAGAGCCAGAGGGTAGCAAACCTGTGGAATTTATTGCCTAAATACAGTGGAGGCCAAGTCACTTGGGTTTATTTAAAAGGGATTTTGATAATTTCTTGATTACTAAAGCATCAAAGGTCGCAGAGGGAATGCAGGAGAGTGGGGTTTAGAGGGATGGTGGGGCAGACTCAGTGGGGCTAATAGCCTGATTCTGCTCCTGTATCTTATGGAGAAGGGCATCTGTGAAGTAATGGACAGGAAAGTGGGGTGTTGGTGAGGGGATTGTGCGGAGGGAAGTAGACTGTTGTTGGGATGATGAGACAGTGGAGTAAGATGTAGCTGAGGTATTGGTGGCTATCGGTGACAGTTCTATTCCCAGTCTGTGCCGTGATGGACATGACTGGAGCAGAATTGAATTCCTGGGAATGGGAGCATCTGGCTAAGTATTCTAGCCTGAACACCAGCCCCTGGAGACATGTTGCAAAGTGGTAACCCATTGGGAGGGGAATTCAGTGGAAAGTGACACTTAGTTTCTGAATATTTAACCCTTATGACCACCCCTGGATGTTCCCTGTTAATAATTTATAAACCCTGTAATGACACTTGGACAATGGTGATGATGCCTGACGCATTCATCGGAAATCCCTCGCTGCTAGTTTAGCCACACTGATAAGCCATTTTAATTTCATCTGCAAAAATAGTGGGCTTGTGGACAAATCCACCAGGCATTGGCTGAGGCACCTCAGCACCATTTCAAGGTCTTTTATTTTATTTTGATATGCTTTCAGGCGGATCTCTTCTCCCCTGTTCCTGAGCAGCAGTGGGTTGGTGGGAAGAAGCCAGGAGGAGGGTGGGGCAACGGGGGGGGGGTGGGCGCAGGTTAATGACGATGACCTGTGAGTGAGGAGAACATTTTTAATTGAGCGATTTATTGTGAACCCGATGTGTAGGGTGTGGAAGCAAAGTCACAGACCACAGAACAGTACGTCGGAGGAACAGGCCCTTCGGCCTACAATGTTGTGCTGAACCAATTAGTCATCGAAAGGCCACCTACACCGCTTCCTTTCCCCACAGTCATGTGCCTAACTAAACACCTCTTTAAAAACCCCTATTGTTTCTGCCTCCAGCACCACACCAGGGCAATTACAGGCAGTCCCCGGGTTACGTACGAGTTCCATTCCTGAGTCCATCTTTAAGTCGGGTTTGTACGTAAATCTGAACAAGTACATCCGGTATTATTTAGCGTCAGTTAAGTCAAACGTTTGTCTTAGCATATAGTATATATTTTACCTCTCTATACATATAAAACACTTAAACGTATGTATTCCAATAATTAAACCACTGCGTTGCTTAGTAATAATTGTAGCTTTCATTGGGCCAGGGCCTTTCACGTGCTCCATTATTCTCACTTTATCCGTTATCCTTTAAAATTGTTCCAATCGTTGACCAACTGCAGCCTAACGCTTTTCCAATGACCGATGGCATTTCACCTCTTTCCAAATGCTTAATTTTCAATCGCGATCACTTCCGGTCAATGGAACAGAAACACCGTGGACAGCGGCTCCCGAGGTCCACTGGGTCCTAAGGACCACCGCAAGGAGACAGGCCAAATGGGACAAGTGGGGGCTGTGCTGGGTTTGGGTGTTTGATCATCCACAATATTCCGCGTGGGAATTTAAACTGGAAGTGGCAGTTTTTTTTAATGAGGTCGAGTTGCGAGCTCGACATCAACCCAGCTCAGATGGTACGGAGTCACTGGATCGACATCAACCCGGCACAGGAACGGTCTATCGAACTTGGGAAACTCCGTTCTCCAGCCTGGCACTGATCTCACTGCGCCACCAGCTGACCGGAACGGGGTGGGGTGGGGGAGGAGAGCGGGCGGGGTCATGGTGACTCTTACTAAGAAAAATTTAAGCCAAATACAAAATTAAACACTCAACACAGTGTCGATGGCAATGACTTAAAATGGCAGATGGCGTTCTCCTTCCTCGGTTCGTAAGAACGAGTTGTCCATAAGTCGGACGTTCGTAACTCGGGGACTACCTGTATATGAGTTATATAAACAGTGTAAGTGGTGGAGAAAAAAATGGTGGTTTGTTCAGAGTTGCCACAAGCAGGATGGGCTGAATGGCCTCGCACCCTTCTTTGACTTGGTATTCTGTTGGCGGCATAGCATGTAGGTGTTAGGGTTGAAGCTTTAGTCTTTTTGCAAGCTGAGTATTCCATTTGGTATTGGCCTATTATTGTCCCAAGCACCAAGATACGGTGAAAAGCTTGCCTGCAAGCTGTTCATACAATTCATTACACAGTGCATTGAGCTAGATTAACTTGTGTTCTCACACATATATCACAACCCACAGTGAAATGCATAGTTTGTGTCGGTGAGGATGTCACAGAGAGAAGGCAGGAGGTTGGGGCTGAGAGGGAAATGGAGCAGACTTGATGGGTCAAATGGCCCAGATCTGTTCCTGTATCTTATGGTCTTGTGCTCCAGGAGCAGCTCACAGATGTCACCATTCCGCTGGCGCCTTTATAGCATGCTCGCAAGTCACTAATCCTGACTAACCGGTGTGTCTTTGGAATGTAGGAGGAAACCCACACGGTCACGAGAACTCCTTACGGACAGCGGCAGAGTTGAACCCAGGTCGCTGGTGCTGTAATAGCGTTACGCTAACCACTCCGCTAACACAGTTAAACAATAACAATGCGTTATAAAGTGTAACAGCTACAGGGGAAGTGCAGGTAAACAGCAAGATCACAATGAGGTAGATTGTGAGGTCAAGAGCCCGATTTAATGTATCAGAGAAATGTTCAGCGGTCTGATAACAGCGGGGTAGAAGCTGTCCTTGAGCCTGATGGTATGTGCTCTCTGGACTTTGTATCTTCTGCCCAATGGGAGAGGGGAGAAAAGAGAATATCTGGGACTGCTGGGGTCTTTGATTATGTCGACCGCTTTACTGATTCAGCGAGCGGTGTAGACAAGAGAACAGTAGTAGTGACCTCAGTCTAATCTTTCTGGGAATACTAACCATGTCCAGGTTTCCTCTTTGAGCACAGTTTGTGATTCTTTGAGTTTAGCTGGACTGAATCACCTCCGAGGCCACAGTGTTTTGCTCCATGTACTCCGACCTGTCAGGCGTCCTGCTTTTCATCACTGGCCCAACCTCTGGAATTCTCCCCTCCTCTAAGACATTCCTTTCATCTTACCTCATTCATCTGTGTTGATAATCTCCTGAGAATCAGTGGGGGATTTTGTTGGGTGTGTTGCTGTGAAGTGCTTTGGAGCATTTGACCAAATTTAGGATTCTTGTTATCAAAGGTCATCTTTATTCACCACATACACTTGCGTGTATCATGTTGGTGACGTGCAACAGGATTCAGACAGACAGACATACTTTATTGATCCCGAGGGAAATTGGGTTTTGTTACAGTCGCACCAACCAAGAATAGTGTAGAAATATAGCAATATAAAACCATAAATAATTAAATAGTAATAAGTAAATTATTCCAAGTGGAAATAAGTCCAGGACCAGCCTATTGGCTCAGGGTGTCTGACACTCCGAGGGAGGAGTTGTAAAGTTTGATGGCCACAGGCAGGAATGACTTCCTATGACGCTCAGTGTTACATCTCGGTGGAATGAGTCTCGGGCTGAATGTACTCCTGTGCCTAACCAGTACGTCATGGAGTGGATGGGAGACATTGTCCAAGATGGCATGCAACTTGGACAGCATCCTCTTTTCAAAATTCAAAGTAAATTTATTATCAAAGTACACTTATGTCACTACATACCACCGCGAGATTCATTTCCTTGCGTGCATTCAGAGTAGGTACAAGAAACAATAGAATCAATCAAAGACCATATCCAACAGATGGACAATCCATCAATGTGCAAAAGACAACAAGCTGTGCAAATACAAAAATAACGCTAATATTAAATAAACAAATATTGAGAATGTGAGATAAGCAGTCCTTGAAAGTGAGTCTATAGGTTATGGAACATTTCAGTGATGGGATGAGTGAAGTTGTCCCCACTAGTTCAAGAGCCCGATGGTTGAGGGGTGATGATTTTTGCGGAACGTGATGTCATGAGTCCTGAGGCTCCTGGGCCTCTGATGGCAGCAGGGAGAAGGGACCGTGGACCTCGATGGGTGCTGCATTCCTGTGACAGATTGGTGGGGAGGGCTTTACCCCTGCTGGACTGGGCGGCATCCACTACTTTTTAAAGGCTTTCCCAGCTCATTGGTGTTTCCATACCAGGCGGTGATGCAGCCAGTCTCCACTACACATCTATAGAAGTTTGTCAAAGGTTTTGGATAACATGCTGAATCTTTGGAAACTTCTAAGAAAGTCAAAATGGCACTTACTGCTGGACCAATGACCACAGCCTCTCACTCTGTCAGCAAGACGAAGGTGGTGATTATTGACCAGGAGGAGGAAACCCAGGGTCTATGAGCCATTTCTCATTGGGGGATCAGTGTAGAGAGGGTTAGCAACTTTAAATTCCTTGGTATGTATGTAGTTGGGTTGAGTTCTCTGATTTTGGTAATTCGCTTGCAAACGTTTTGTTACCTTGCAAAGAGACGTTGCCAGTGCGCTGTTGATTGTGATGTGTACTTGTTGATTGAGGGCTCAGCTCTTGTATACTTTTCAATCAGCTGATCGGACAGTCCGGAAGTTCAGTTGGGATGTGGTGAGGAGATCTCATCGCCGTTCGGCTGCGCGGCGAACTTCGTGCGTTGTGGTCTGGAATTTCGCCTGCGTCGGCTCATAAGTAGGATCGAGGTCCATGTGCTTGTTCACAGAATTCTTCGCGGAACGCCACACTTCTCTAGCATGCCGCGTGTTCGCTCGATGCTGCTCAACCTTCATGGACAGAGACTAGGGAGAGTTGGTCGTGCCTCTTTACAGCCAGTTGATGTTCATGGACTCTTGTGGATAGTTTTCTCCCAGTCTGGCCAATTGCTACAGTTCCTGTATTGAATAATAAATTATATCTATCTTATTGTTGGTGGCTACAGCACTCCATTGCTGTGGACTCCCCGAGGTCTCAATAACCTTTCTAAAGGGACGGACAACATGGGAGCTGTGCAGTCTCTGTTGCAGTGAGCACTTGCTCTTGAGCCTTGAGCTTCCGTGCTGCTGCAGGCCAGGCGAGAGACGCGGAAGGGCTCCAGCATGGTGTCCGTGCTCGGCTGCGGTCTGGCCTCCCGTCGGTGCTGCCCTCCTGTGCTCGAGCGGTGGAATGACAGGCTGGATTGGCGCGTCTGCACACTGCCGGGAGAATACCATCGATAGCTGGGCACTGTTGCTCGGGGTTTTGGACCTTTTCGAGTGAATATGCTTCTTTTGCTCACTATTTTGAATTAGGCTGCTCGTTCTTCTGAATGTTCCTCATTATTTTTAAGTTTGCTTGCTACACCTAGGCCCTAGAGGAACGCTGTCTTGTTCAATTGTATCTATGTATGGTTTGAATGATAGTTAAATTTGATTTGATTCTTATTCTGGATGGGAGGAGAGTATTCAAGAGCAATTTTCCAAATGAGCAGCCACATTTCCCATTGACTGACAGTGGGTTGGGTTTGATAGGCTCGGGGTGTGTTGATGGGGAGGGAGGAAGCATTGTGTAATGTTATGTTCCAAAGAAGAATAGAAAGACCGCAGAAAATTGAAGTCGTTCCCTTTTTCATACCTTTTGTACTTTTTAGTCTTAGAGAGGAGAAGCAGTCTAGTTGCACTGTCCTCTGTGCTGGGTTGCCTCCACTTGTCACCTTCCGTCCTGCATTAACCTTTCCACCCTCCCCTCCTCCATTAGCCTATGACTCCCCCCTCACCAGGATCCACCTATCACTTGCCAGCTTCTTCCTCCACCCCCTTTCCTTCACCTGTTTTTACTGCCTCTCTCCTCACTATCTCGCAGTCCAGACGAAGGCCCTGTTTCTGCTTGTAGATGCTGCCTGACCTGCTGAGTTCCTCCTGCATTTTGTGTGTAGAAATAGTGTACAATTATCCATGCATTAAAGACACAAAATGCTGGAGGAACTCAGCAGGTTAGGCAGCATCTGTGGAGAGGAATGAAAAGTCACTGTTTTGGGCTGAGGCCCTTCTGCAGGTCATGAGCTCTGATGAAGGGTCTCAGCCTGCATCAGGTCTGGAGTCCTTCTGAAAGATCTTGGTCTGAAAGATTGCCTGTTTATATCTCTCCACAGATGCTGCCTGACTTACTGCGTTCTGCCAGCATTTTGTGTGTTGGAGTAGTGTTTATTTATGTATTTATTGAGGCAACTTGCTGAATTGGCCCTTCCAGCCCTTGGAACCACACCACCCAGCAACCTCGATTTAATCCCTGTCTAATCTCAGGACAGTTTATAATGACCAATTAACCTTCCAACCGGTACATCTTTGGTGTGTGGGAGGAAACTAGAGCATCTGGAGGAAACCCACGCGGTCATGGGGAGAACGATGCTCAAGATACTGGAGGAACTCAGCAGGTTAGGCAGCATCTACGGAAAGGAATAGACAGTTGACGTTTCCATTGTTATCTTACTATTCTCTAAATTAAACCTTTGACTTTTGAACCCACTCTACTGGACTCAGCTGACTTATCCTGGAAGGAAAATAGCAACGTTGCAATTGAGACAAGATGCGGCCCTCTCTCAGACCTTTCTCTCCCAATCAGGCTAGTGTGACGGAACATAATTTTCCCAGTCCTGATCCAGTTCCACACCCTCTCCTGGGAGAGGGGAAATATTTACAGAGAGAGGAAAAAAAACAGGACCAAAAAAGGGAAAAAGAAATTCCTGGAAAATTCTGGTTCAATCAATCCGTGTGACCGCATGGACCAAGCGCTATCAATAACAGAATCTAGGATCTATCCCTTTGATTTGGCACGGACCTCCCACTGTTTCAATGCTCTGGTGCAAAGGCAGACTTTAAACTATTTCACAGAAGTCTCAGTTAAAACAACTCTGTCCCTTCAAACTTTTTTGTATGTGTGATTGGAGTGAGACATTCAAAGAGGGGGCAAGTTCTACCATGCTTCCGTAGCAGAGTAATAATGAGCTGCTCACTGGGAATAATCCTTTTCAATCTAATCGTAGACCCAAAGACATAGGAATAGAATCAGGCCATTTGGCCCATTGAATCTGTGCCATCTCATCATGGCTGATCCATTTTCCTTCTCAAGCCCATTCTACTGCCTATAAACTTTCATCTTCCCATGCTTCCATTTTACTTCCAGCAACCGGATTGGCAGAGTTTCTTTCCCAGGGTAGTAATATTACATACTGGGGCGACACAGTAGTGCGGAGGTTAGCACAATGCTTTACAGTCCCAGCGACCCCGGTTCGGTTCTCACCGCTGTCTGTAAAGAGTGAGTGCATTCTCTGCGTGAGTGTGGGTTTCCTCAGGCCACCCTGGATTCCTCCCACGTTAGCCAGTTAAATGGATCCTGTGGGTGTTGAGGGTGAGTTGGACCAGAAGAGCCTGTTAACACATGGTAACTCTAAAAAAATAAATAGAATTAACCCTCGTCTTTCCCAGGAGTAGGAATATAGAATTACAGCACAGTACAGGCCCTTCAGCCCAGGATATTGTGCTAACTCTTTAACCAACTCCATGGTCAGTCCAGCCCTTCCTTTCCACTTAGCCCTTCATTTTTCTTTCATCCATGTGCCTGTGTAATAATCTTTTAAGTGTCCCTGATGCTTGTGGCTCTATCACCAACCCTGTGTTTTTAAAAAAAAGCCCTCCTCTGACATTCACCCTCTACTTTCCTCCGGTGGCATTAAAATTATGTCCTCTCGTATTAGCCGATGTCACCCTGGGGAGAGGCGCTGACTGTCCGTACAGGTAAGCCCCCTGTCACGTTCACCTCTCTCAAGAGGGAGGGTGTCAGTTTTTAAAACTCACTAAATCCTAGACTGTTTCAACTGAACATGGTCTTTATCTACTCATCCAGGGATAGATGGCACAGTCATTTTCCAGGGTTGTGAGCGCAAAACTAGAGGGCATAGATACAAAAAGAGGGGAGAGGTTTAAAAGAGACCTGAGTGGTAACTTCCTTTTTAAAAAATTTTATTGAGGTACAACTCTGAATAGGTCCTTCCGGCCCTTCGACCTGCTTTGCCCGGCAGTGCCCCAGTCTAATCGTGATGGGACAATTTACGATGATCAATGAACCTGCTTACCTGTGCATCTTTGGACTGTGGGAGGAAACCCATCCAGGCATAGTAAGAATGCACTAACTTCTGCGGGAGCTGAACCCAGGTTGCTGGTACTGTAAAGTGTGTTATGATAGACACTACATTACCGTGCCCGAATAAGCTGTCATTGGAAGTTGTTGACACAGCCATTAAGAGTCTCTTAGATAGGTGCATAGAGGGAAGGGTTATGGGTTGAATGGGTGTAGAGGGACGATGCTGGGGTTGGCATGTACCAGTTGGGCTGAATGGCCTGTGTCCCTTATGCATTTTAGAGTCATTTTACCAGGGTACTCAAGTCACACACTAGACGGCTTGGCTTCGGTGTGGGAGGATGGTAGGTTCCTGAAAACAGTTGCAACGGCGGCATTTCAGGGGCATTTAGGCATCCACATGGACATGCAGGGAATGGATGGATTGTGGATCATGTGCGGGAAGGTAGGTTTGATGTCAGGGTCAGCACGGACTTTGTGGGCTGAAGAGCCTGTTCCTGTGCTGTACCTTTCTGCATAAAGACGGGTGGATGTGGGTGACACGGTGGTATGGCTAGCAGAGCCAGAGACCGGAGTTCCGTCCTGACCTCTGTGTCCTACCTGTGAGCACACAGGTTTCCCTAGGGTGCTCCAGTGTCCTCCCACGCCCCAAAGTCGTTAGTAGACAGATCGACTGCTGTAAGACCCTCACCCCTGTCGTGTGGGTGAGTTGTAGAATCTGGGATGAGGGGATCAGAATGTGGATAAAAAAAATAAAATGGGACCAGTGTGAATTTGTGGTTAATGGTTGGCACGTAGTCATTGGGCCGAAGGGCCTGTTTGTGTGTTGTAGCTGTCTGTAACTCTATGGCAGATGTGCACAGGTGGCTGGGCTGGGACTCTCTCACACTATGGAACTGTGCCTTGATGTGTTTCAGTATACACAGTCATGGTTACGTCACATCCATACTTGCATTGTTAACATCCCTTGGCATCCTTCCCAGGACCAGAGGGAGGAGAAGCCAAATGGCATTCTCTCTGCACTAAATGGGGCTTCTCCAAGCTGTACTGAGAGCAGAACTAATTACAGGGTTAATTACTGAGCGCCTCTTCACTGGGGTGTCAGCCTGAGTTGTTTTTGTGCTGGTGTGGGACTTGAACCCATGACTTTCTGACTCCGGTAAGAAGAGACCAGCCCGCTGAGCCACAACTATTTTCATTCTGTTGGCTGGGGATGGTTGCTGTAAGCCTCCTGAGCTGGGACATCAGCTGTAAAAGGGGACCCGCAAGGTTAGAAAGCAGTGGGTTTGTTTATGATCTGGCTATGGGAGTAGTCTGCGGCCGGGGACTGAGTAAAATGTGTCGATCGCAGTCCAGCGTGGATAAGGTTAGACACAGCAATCAGCCCACTGACCTGGGAGTGAATCATCATTCTGCGGTAGTAACATCTCACCATGATGAAAGAAAAGACCTGTTGGTCCATCTGAAGGGAAAAGGTTATCTCACTGATCCCAGAGATTGGCAGTGACGTCAGAGAGATCTGTGTGTGAGATAGCATGCTGTCTCTTGTTCTTACCTTAATAGATGTCTGTGAGAGAGCTTTAACCCATCCTCAGCCCCACAGGATGGGCTTGGCTCAGATGTATATTCTGATTATAAGACCCTGAAACTTTGGCCCATCAAGTCTGCTCTGCCATTCCATCATGGCTGATTTATTTTCCCTCTCAACCCCATTCTCCTGCCTTCTCCCTGTAACTTTTCATTGTCCTACAAATCAAGAACCTGCCAACTCTGTTTTAAATATGCCCAGTGACTTGGCCTCTGTAGTTGTCTGTGGCAATGAATTCCACAGATTCACCACCCCCTGGCTAAAGAAATTCCTCTTCACAAAAACCTGGAGGAACTCAGCAGGTCAGGCAGCATCTATGGAGGGGAAAAAGCAGTCAATGTTTTGGGGGTCGAGACCCATGACCCAGTCCTAATGAACGATCTTGGCCTGAACCATTGTCTTCTTAATTGGCCCAACAAATCACAGCACAGGCATTCCTGCTTTTCTGGCAGTGCTTTCATCTTCAGTTGTTGTTTCTGTGCTTCCTGCTCAGTGAGAGTAGGGCATGATCCTGATGGTGGGCTTTAGGATCCATTTGTTGGGGGAGGGGTAGACTTAAACACAATAAGTTTTAGGTGGATTGGAGTCATAGTATGAAAGGACATGAAGCAGTAACATTTATTATCCGGCCAAGTGGATGTCTTGGTTAGAGAGAACTTTTGCTGATAGGAGAGGCACACAGTGGCCACTTTATTATGTACACCTGCCCATGAATGCAATTATCTAATCAGCCAATCACGTGGCAGCAAATCAGTGCACAAAACATGCAGACATGGTCAAGAGATTCAGCTGTTGTTCAGACCGAACATCAGAATGGGGAAGAAATGTGATCAGAGTGACTTTGACCTGTGCCGGGCAAGGGTGGTATAGCAAAAACAGACCAGAAACAGACCACTTTATTAGGCACAGGAGGCAGCCACTAAAGTGACCATTGTGTGTAGATTCATTTGATGCTGGGGATATCCCAGCCAAATCTTAGACAGATTGGAGTGTTAGTTGGAATGATATTTTATTTTATTTAGTGGTACAGGTTGGAGGAGGGCCTTCCACTCCTTCGAGTCGCACCGCCCCAGCAAACCCACAACCCTGATTCACCCGAACCTAATCACAGGGCAACTTACAACGACCGATTAGCCTACCCAGTGCGTCTTTGGACAGTGGGAGGAAACCGGAGCACCCGGAGGAAATCCCCACACATTCCATGGGGAGCACGTACAGAGACTCCTTACAGAATGGAGCAAGAATTGAACTCCCAACTCTGGAAGGCGCCATTGTGAATAGCCTCTCGCTAACCGCTGTGCTAAGGTGGCGCCTGTGCGTAAAGCAACACCGAAAGCTTATTTACCAGCCAACTGGCTGCCTTGTCAGAGAGACCTTCTGATGATTGGGGTTACGAGGTGAGTTATCATTTTCTGCTTATTGGACTCTGAGCAGTGGACACATCAGTGAGACTCATTTACGATGTCGGCTCTCATCCTGGGAGCCAGATTAAATCTTGGGACAACATCGGATACGCAGGGAGCAGTCTTTGCCCTTTTACCTTATGTCGTGCACTTCACTTTCTCCCTTTCTGTCTCCCTCTTCCTTTTTTGAAAAAAAAATGCGAACCCTCTTTATCTCTTTATATAAACAGAAGTTGTTATTTCAACTGCTAGTTGACTGAAGCTTGCTCGTTTGAAATAATCTTAGCAGTTTGGGTAATTGAAATATAAAAGAATTAGCAACACTAATTTCATGGGCACGTCGCCAATTGCGACATCTGCAGTGATTCCTGGTGTCTTCCAGCATCCCCCCCCCCCCCACCCCACCTCCCCTCCTGTCATCCCCCTCATATCTAAAGCAAATATTTTTACAGTCAAAACTGTTGGTTCGGATTTGGCTGGAACACAAGAAACCAGCACCGGGTCTGTTGAGCTGCCATGGGCCATGTCACCTGTGCCAAGCAGCCTGCCGGGAAAACTTTGACAACCGAGTTAGTCAGATGGCGGGGGGGGGTGGGGGGGGGGGGTGCAGCACGCGGCAAAGGTTTCCACAGCCCCGCGGTAGATTGGACGCAACAGAAACCCTGGGGAAGAGGGAGATTGCGTGAGTGGCATGCAAAGGGAGCGAGGTGTGCAAGTGAGAATTGTGAGACCTGCTGAGGCTTCTGTCTGACTAATGTATTGACAACGCACACATTCTGTTGAGCCACCTGGACAGGATTTTGTATGAAAACGACTTAAAGCATTAACCCTCGAGTTTCCTACATATTTTTCAGAAGTTTTCTATCCTCCCTTTTTTTGATTTATGGCCTTCAAGATATGATAAGTCAGTGCTGGGGAATTTTCCACTTAGTACACTCAGCTGGGTGATAGAACCAATGTTAACTTTAATGTAACAAATTATCTGCAGGTGTTTCATGGAACACTACAACACAGTATGGGCCGTTTGGCCCACTATGTTGTGCTGGGCTTTAAACCTACTCTAAATTCAATCTAACCCATCCTTCCTACATAGCCATCCATTTTTCTAGCATCCATGTGCCTTAATCCTCCCCAAGAGGATTGGGTTTGGAGGCTTGCTTGCCTCAGTGACCCGGAGAGTGATGCTGGCTGGATTCGGGGCTTTCTGCTTTGACTCTTGGTGGGGTCACCCATGCCCGACAGGTCACAGGGCAGAGGCCAGGCTAAGAGTTCCCAGCTCAGGGCTAACAGCCCTGACAGGTAAACAAAACTGTTATGGAAAAAGCAATGAGGAATCCTTCTCCACCTGAGTGCGACGGTATTCCCGAGTCTCCACCTGGAGCTTGTATGATTGATGGTAGTGAAAACCGAGAGGAAGCCCTGAACGCCACCAGAGATGGAGGACCTTCATTGCTGACCTAAACACCAGCAGCGTAACGGACTATAAATAACATAGTATACAAACCTTCAGTACAAGCAGACATTTTAAAGGGTTCCACATTAACCTTGGGGTAAAATCAAGGCCTTGGGGTAGGTTTCTCTGGAACACCCAGCTGCAGATTGCATTACAGCCTTGGTCTGAATAGGATCAGAGTGCTGAATTCCAGAGGTGAAGCCCATGCGACTGTCTTCAGGACTATGCAGATGTTCCTGCAGATGTGGCAGTTTGCCCTGGATGGTGGTAGCAAAGCCCAAGGCCCTTTCGGAAGCCTCGACGATGCTCAGAGAGCTGGTGGGCTTCCTCAGCGGCACAAGGATGCCCTCACTCACTGAGAGGGTAGCTATGGTGTGGTACCTATTGTCTGCACCGGTGGGTGGCCTCCTGAGTGAAAATAATCTGTGAGGTGGCACGTTCACGTAGTGGCCACGACAATCGCTTTACAGCGCCAGCTGTAAGATTGGGATTCGATTCCTGCCGCTCTCTGTGAGGAGTTTCTATGTTATCCCTGTGACTTCGTGGGGTTTTTTCTGGATGCTCCGATGTACTCCCATTATTTCAAAGATGTATAGGTCAGGATGAACGTGGGCACCTTATTTTGGCACCAGAAGCGTGATGACACTTGTAGGCAGCCGTGCAGAATGTTCGCTGATTTGATTTGACAAAAATGACACATTTAATTGTATGTTTCAATGTGCACGTGACAAGTAAAATGAATCTTATTTATTTTAATGGGAAAGAAAAGGGGAATTAGTCTGATGGAATTGCTCTATCTGCAAGTGGTATAGGCTAGATGGGCTGATTGGCCTTAACAATAAGCCGTGGAATTGACATGCCCCAATGCTACTTCCTTAAGGATTTTCAATGGTGGGCAGGTAGGCAACGGAAGTGAAGGGGAAAGAAAGTTTGCTTTGTTGTGGAGTGTCACTTGGTGACAACTAATTGGAGACACGAGATTCTGCAGATGCTGGAAATCTTGAGTAACACACTCAGCAAGTCAGGCAGCATCTAATTATGGAAAAAAACAGTTGACACTTTGGGCTGAGGCTCTTCAAAGTTCGAAGTACCTATATATCGCCATATATGGTGTACCTGTTCCTAATGGTAGCCGCGAGGAGAGACCGTGACTTGGGTGCTTGCGATTCTTGATGGCAGACGCTGCGTTACTGCGGCAGTGCCTCATGTAGATGTGCTCAGTGGTGGAGAGGGCTTTCCCCTTGATGGACGAGGCTGTTGGCACGACTTTTTGCAGGTGTTTCCATACCAGGCTGTGACGCAGCCAGTCAATGTACTCTCCACCAAGCGTCTATAGAAGTTTGTCAGAATTTTAGATAACATGCCGAATCTTCACAAACTTCTACGGAGGTAGAGGCACTGCCACACTTACTTCATAATTGCACTTACTTACTGGGTCCAGGACAAGTTTTCTGAAATGATAACACCAAAGGATTTAAAGTTGCTCTCTTTCTTCACTCCGATCCTCCAATGAGGATTGGCTTACGTACCTCTGGCCTCCTCCTCCCGAACTCAATAATCAGTTCCAATATACAGAAGTGAATAAACAATCGACATTTCAGGCCGAGAATCCTCCCAGAACTGAGAAGGAAGGGGGAAGATTATGGGAGCTAGCTATTCTCAAATCAGTTGCTGTGTTTCTACAACATCATCGTCGCCGCCCTCCAGAAATTTTGCTGCGTTTCAGGGTGTATTGAAAGTGCTGTGATGTATACTCCGGAGGCCAAAGATGTACCAGTTAGTAGGTAAATTGTCCCGTGGTTAGGTTAGGGTTAATTAGGGGTTGCTGAGGGTTTCTGGGCAGCACAGCCAGGAGGGCCTGTTCCTTTTTGTATCTCTAAAAATAAATAAGTAAACACAGTCAGCTACACACCACACACAATAAACACTTGTCCTAGCATATCCCAGCACATGGCAACCCCATATCGCAACATACACACACCAGCCTCCGACGTACAGGCAAGTCCTTCGCAGGGTTCCTTTCCCGTTCCCTCTTCCCTCGCACTACGAGCTCAGCAGGGTGTGTGCATCACGTCACTGTTTGGCTTTCGGCATCTGTTAAGTTAATGAGAGGGTTTTACCAGGCCTGTTTATTAGTGGATGTAGGGGCTCACTGTGGGGATACCCACAACAGATTCTGTGCCAGTGTTAAGTCACAGGTGCCCTCCCCTGGATAGTTGCCCAACCATTGGCTAATGGGAAAGCGTGTGCATGCAGGCATGTGTGTGTCTATGTCTAAGGGGGAGAGAGAGAGAGAGAGAGCGAACAAAAAAGAGAGAAATTAGATCATATCTTGCAGGTTAACTATTCAGAGTCTGCGCCAAACCTATCTCCAGCTAATGCAAACTGTGTTCACACTGGGCTGTGTGTATCAGAGGGTGGTGTGTGCAGACTCCTTAAAGAGGATCCTGGGATTGAACTCTGAACCACGATGCTATCGTGGTCTCGTTTGCTGTGGCGCAGGTAGGCATGTTCCATGAGTCTGTGAAGCTGTGTTTTATATTGTGCATTGTAAGGCAGTAGGTGGTGTGTGTGTGTGTGTGTGTGTGTCTGCCTGAGGTAGCAGAGCAAGATGCTCAGATCTCTCCTTGGACCCACCTGTACCGTTGTGTGGCCTTTTCTCAGTCTTGCCTTACTCCACTTTGAACCCAGGAAGATAAATCTTTTTTTATCTCGAGGTCATAATCAAGGAGAGCTTCACTCCTCCTATCCATCCTCCACTTCCATTCTTTTATCTATCTATCCGTCTGTCCATTTATTCATCCCATTTATCTATCCATCCACTCAGTGGTACAATGCGGAGAAGGCCCCTCTGGCCTTCGAACCACGCCACCTGAGCTACTCCAAAACCCTGGTTAACCCGAACTAAATCACGGGACAATTTACAAACACCACTTAACCTTCCACGTGGGCCCCGAGCATTCCACAGGGAGCGCATACAGAGGCTCCTTGTAGAATGTCGCTAAAGTCGAATCACGAGCTGTAATATCGTCGTGCTAACTGCTATGCTACCACGACGTGGCGGATGGAAGGAAAGGAGTTCTCCATCCCTCCAATTTCTCCCTAGGCCCCAGTCAGGCAAGTTCTGCTTTAGTGCATCCGGTGATCACTTTGGGCACATACAAACAAGCTGGAGGAACTCAGCAGGTCAGGCAGCGCCCATTGAAATGAGCAGTCAGCGTTTCGGGCCGAGACCCTTCGTCAGGACTGAGGAAGGAGGGGGCAGAGGCCCTATAAAGAAGGTGGGGGGAGGGTGGAAAACCAGTCAGAGGAAAGATCAAGGGGTGGGGGAGGTGAAGCAGGGCGGGGATAGTCAGGAGAGGTGAAGAAGGAATGTACGGGGAAAACACTATGGGTAGTAGAAGAAGGCAGAATCATGAGAGAGGTGATAGGCAGCTAGAAGAGGAGGCAGATTGAAAGTGGGATGGGGGAAGGGAGAGGGAGGGAATTACTGGAAGTTGGAGAATTTGATGTTCATACCGCCAGGCTGGAGGCTACCCAGACGGTAGATGAGGTGTTGTTCCTCCAACCTGAGTTTTGCCTCATCATGGCAGTAGAGGAGGCCATGTATGGACATAACCGAATGGGAATGTGAAGGAGAGTTGAAATGAGTGGCAACCGGGCGATCCTGTCTGTTGTGGCGGACGGAGCGGAGGTGCTCGACGAAGCGGTCCCCCAATCTGCGTCGGGTCTCGCCGATGTAGAGGAGGCCGCACCGGATGCAATAGATTACTCCAACAAACTCACAAGTGAAGTGTTGTGTTACTATTGTCCTGGTAAATGCCTGCAAGAAAATACATTTTCAAGTAGTATATGGTGGCATATATGTACTTTGACAATAAATTTACTTTGACATCCTTTTGTTGCCCTTACTAATCCAGAATCTGTCACCCTGTGCTTTAAATTTACCCTCTAATCCAGGAGGCATCCTGGTAAGTCTCTTCTGCACCCATTTCAGAGCCTCCACATCCTTCCTGTAATAGGGCGAACCGAATCCAGGCTCCAGTCCTACAGCTGAGGCTTCAGTTGAAAGCAACTGGCTTGGGAAACTGTTTCTCTTGTTGGGAAAGCTCATTTTCCTCCCAAGTGACTCAGTTTAACTGGAGCTCCACAGGTATCTGAATTTCAGACTGAGGATAAAACAACATGAGCCTGATGGTCATTAAAATTTAGGTCCAGGCTTCTGGCCCGCAGCCGAAGTTAGAGTACTGGGGCCGGGGGGAACAATTGAAAGCATATTGTATGTTATTTCTGCAGGTTTGGGAAAGATTGTGATGCAGTAAGTGCTTTGGAAGCTAAGTCAGTGAATGTGCAGGTGTCAATGGTGTGAATCACCTGCGGAAGGGCCCATATGCCAGCTGGCTCTCTGTCGTTCTTCAGGAAATAGACTGGTTCAAACCACCTGATTTACCTCCAGGGAAAAGTGCCTGAAGTTCTGCAGACACTTCACGGATAAAAGTGTTCTTCAGAAAATCATTTAGATTCACCTTTTCTGAAGACAATATGACATAGGAGCAGAATTGGGCCAGTAGTCCCATTAGTCTGCTTCTTTATTCTATCGGGGCTGATTTATTATCCCTCTCAACCCCGTTCTTCTGCCTTCTCCCCGTAAGCTTTGACACCGCCCTGGCTAATCAAGAACCTGTCAACCTCCACTCTAAATACCCCTAGTGACTTGACCTCCACAGGCTTCTGTGGCAATTAATTCATTTTGGTAGGTCAAATATGATGGCAGAATATAGTATTAATGGCGAGACTCTCGGCAGTGTGGAGGATCAGAGGGATCCTGGGTTTGAATTCCATAGGACGCTCAAAGCAGCTGCGCAGGTTGACTCTGTGGTTAAGAAGGCGTATGTGTATTGGCCTTCATCAATCATGGGATTGAGTTTAGGAGCCAAGAGGTAATGTTGCAGCTGTATAGGACCCTGGTCAGACCCCACTTGGAGTTCTGGTTGCCTCACTACAGGAAGGATGTGGAAACCATAGAAAGAGTGCAGAGGAGATTTACAAGGATGTTGCCTGGATTGGGGAGCATGTCTTATGAGAATAGGTTGAGTGAACTTGGCCTTTTCTCCTTGGAGTGATGGAGGATGAGAGGCATTGATCATGTGGATAGTCAGAGGCTTTTTCCCAGGGCTGAAATGGCTGCCACAAGAGGGCACAGGTTTAATGTGCTTGGAAGTAGGTACAGAGGAGATGTCAGGGGTAAGTTTTTTACACAGAGAGTGGTGAGTGTGTGAAATGGGCTGCCGGCAACCGTGGTGGAGGCGGATACGATAGGGTCTTTTAAGAGACTTTTGGATAGGTACATGGAGCTTAGTAAAATAGAGGGCTATGGGGAAGTCTAGTAATTTCTAAGGTAGGGACATGTTTGGCTCAACTTTGTGGGCCAAAGGGCTTGTATTATGCTGTAGGTTTTCTATGTTTCTAAGAATTCCACAGATTCACCACCCTCTGGCTAAAGAAACTCCTCATCACTGTTCTGTTCTGAGGCTGTGTCCCCATGTCCTTTCCCATCACTGAGTTTCGGATTACTTATTTTACCAGGTCTTCCAGGGTGAAATCAGGGATTCTCAAGTGGTTAAGGACAAAGCCACTGCGTAAGCTTCCATGTTCAGCGGTTTCTGGCATTTATCCATCCCCTTTAATCCTGAGAAGTAACCTATCACTTCCAGCCCACTTTTCCAACACACCTATCTCTCCCTGCTGCTTAAGGCTGCGTCACCCACGAGCTGGCTGATATTGCCTCCCACATCCACATCCAAGTCACTGTTTGCATATTAGCAAGACCACCAGGGAGAATGTTAGCACTTTTTAGGAATGGGGAGTTTCTCCTGTTGCCCTTTTACACAGAGAGTCGAGGGTGTGTGGAATGCCCTGCTAGATGTGGTGGTAGAGTCAAGTCAAGTTAAGTCAAGTCACTTTTATTGTCATTTTGACCATAACTGCTGGTACAGTACACAGTAAAATGAGACAACGTTTTTCAGGACCATGGTGTTACATGACACAGTACAAAAACTAAACTGAAATACGTAAAAACAACACAGAGCAAGCTACACTAGACTACAGACCTACACAGGACTGCGTAAAGTGCACAAAACAGTGCAGGCATTACAATAAATAATAAACAGGACAAAAGGCAGTAAGTTGGTGTCAGTCCAGGCTCTGGGTATTGATGAGTCTGATAGCTTGGGGGAAGAAACTGTTACATAGTCTGGTCGTGAGAGCCCGAGTGCTTCGGAGCCTTTTCCCAGACGGCAGGAGGGAGGGGTGCGTGGAGTCCTTCATAATGCTGTTTCCTTTGTGGATTCAGCGTGTACTGTAAATGTCCGTGATGGCGGGAAGAGAGACCCCGATGATCTTCTCAGCTGACCTCACTATCCGCTGCAGGGTCTTGCGATCCAAGATGGTTCAATTTCTGAACCAGACAGTGATGCAGCTGCTCAGGATGCTCTCAATACAACCCCTGTAATATGTGATGAGGATGGGGGGGGGGGGTGGGAGATGGACTTTCCTCAGCCTTCGCAGAAAGTAGAGATGCTGCTGGGCTTTCTTTGCTATGGAACTGGTTTTGAGGGACCAGGTGAGATTTTCCGTCAGGTGAACACGAAGAAATCTGCTGCTGTGATATATTAAGGACATTTAAGATACTCTTAGCATATGGATGAAAGAAAAATGGAGGGCTATGTGGGAGAGAAGGGTTAGATTGATCTTAGAGTAGCTAAGGGCTAGCACAACATCATGGACTGAAGGGTCTGTACTGTTCTATGTTCTGTGTCTAGAGGTTACCTAGGATCTTTCACGTACCCAGATAAAGCCTCAGTTTAACAATTTGTTGGTAGGGCGGCATCTGTGACAGGACTTTATCATCACAGAAGTATTTTTTATTATGCTTGTATCTTAGTGAGTCTTAAAGACAGAGCAGTCTGACTTGGAGACATGCATGCCAATGGTGGGCCTCTAACTAGAAACCGACACTCAGATCCCTTCTTCTTCAGCCCTTCTGCTCTTCCAGATGTCACCTCCCAGCTTCTCACTTCACCCGCCATCCCCCACCCTCCCGTCCCACCTCATCTCACTTATCACCTGGCAGCTTGTACCCCCCCCCCACCCCCACAACTTCTTATTCTGGCTTCTCCCTTCCTTTCCAGTCCCATTGAAAGGTCTCGGCCCAAAAGGTCGACTGTTTATTCCCCTCAGCATACGCTGCCTGACCTGCTGAGTTCCTCCACCATTCTGTGTGTGCTGTTCTGCTGTAAATGAGCTGTATCGCTCAAAATTGCTTTGCCCTCCCGTCACTCTCCTTTAGGGAAGAACCCTCTAACCGGCCTCTCCTAAATCAAGCCAGAAGTAAGTATCAGCAGAACTGAAATCAGAACA